>NC_041049.1:32912955-33577330 GCF_900634775.1 Gouania willdenowi | reverse complement strand
CAGACATGAAACATTGTTTGCTGTGAGCAGAAGATAAACAAGGGCTCTTTAATGCTCCTCTGAAACCACACACAGCCACAACACTCTAGCAGCATGGCAGTAAAATTGCAAAGCAACGTGTTCCAAGGATATGTTGGATCCGTGACTTATTAACCAATAGTGTAATCGTCCCCATTGAGAACAGTACGATGGAGAGGTGAAGGGATAAAATGAACTGCTCTCGCAGATTGCAGCCATTTGGGTTGATATGTATCTCCTGTTTCCTGATATCACCTGTAATCAGTTTTCCTCTAAAAATACATACCAGATATTGTAAGAGAGTATTGATTCCTGACACATTAACAGGCTTGTGACAGAATAACCTCCAAAAACACTACAACCAAAAACATGGGATGTTCATGTTTAATTCAGTGACTACAACAGATCAGAATCAGGAAACTGAGCACAGTGATGTATGGTTAAGTTCCAACATTGTGATTTGTTTCATTTCAGGTTTTCCACTGCCCACATTTATTATTTGTCATTAGATACTCGCGGAAGCACCTGATGGGAAAAGTTTTCCCGCTGGAACCATTTAAGCTGTGAAGAGATCAACAAAATAACCAACATTCACTGGGCTTTCACAGAGGCTAAAAACACTTCCTTCACTTTAATCTTATCCTTTTTTTCTGCATGTTAGAGATTTACTGGTTGTTGCTGGTCCGTGGCTTTACTGAGGCTTGCAGCCCCCCCTCCGGTAAAAGTGCAGGACGCCAAATGTCCATTGATTTACAGATTAGAGCAAACGCTATTCTTGTGCTCCTATGGGGTATAAAAGGCAAATGAGAGCGAGATGTCCATTTCCCAATTGCTTTATTAACCTACATTCTTTCCAGTAGAGGGGTGTGGCTGCGTGAAGAAAATAGAACAACTTGGTGAAAGGAGGCCAAGCTTCCAGGCAGCAGCAGAAAGCAAAGGAAGGGCAGAAGAATGGTTGGTGCTGATGAAAATTAGCTGCTGACCGACTCTCCTTTTTGGGAGCAACCTGGTGCAAACTGCATTTTACATTAGGTAGTGCCCGTATAGGAAGTATGTATTGCTATAGAAATGTGAGAGTAAGTAGCTTTTTCATGAATGGCCAAATGAGGTTGTGTTTGACGGTGGGACGTCATCACTGTAGAGGTAAGACTGATGACATCATCACTGTGGAGGTCGGACTAATGACATTATCACTGTAGAGGTAGGACCAATATTCTAAAGTTCTAACTCATGACATCATCACTGTGGAGGTAGAACTAATGACATCATCACTGTGGAGGTAGGGCTAATGACATCATCACTGTGGAGGTAGGGCTAATGACATCATCACTGTGGAGGTAGGACTAATGACATCATCACTGTGGAGGTAGGACTAATGACATTATCACTGTAGTGGTAGGACTAATGACATCATCACTGTGGAGGTAGGACTAATGACATCATCACTGTGGAGGTAGGACTAATGACATCATCACTGTGGAGGTAGGACTAATGACATTATCACTGTAGAGGTAGGACAAATGACATCATCACTGTGGAGGTAGGACTAATGACATTATCACTGTGGAGGTAGGACTAATGACATTATCACTGTAGAGGTAGGACTAATGACATCATCACTGTGGAGGTAGGACTAATGACATTATCACTGTGGAGGTAGGACTAATGACATTATCACTGTGGAGGTAGGACTAATGACATTATCACTGTAGAGGTAGGACTAATGACATCATCACTGTGGAGGTAGGACTAATGACATCATCACTGTGGAGGTAGGACTAATGACATTATCACTGTGGAGGTAGGACTAATGACATTATCACTGTGGAGGTAGGACTAATGACATTATCACTGTAGAGGTAGGACTAATGACATTATCACTGTAGTGGTAGGACTAATGACATCATCACTGTGGAGGTAGGACTAATGACATCATCACTGTGGAGGTAGGACTAATGACATCATCACTGTGGAGGTAGGACTAATGACATTATCACTGTAGAGGTAGGACAAATGACATCATCACTGTGGAGGTAGGACTAATGACATTATCACTGTGGAGGTAGGACTAATGACATTATCACTGTAGAGGTAGGACTAATGACATCATCACTGTGGAGGTAGGACTAATGACATTATCACTGTGGAGGTAGGACTAATGACATTATCACTGTGGAGGTAGGACTAATGACATTATCACTGTAGAGGTAGGACTAATGACATCATCACTGTGGAGGTAGGACTAATGACATCATCACTGTGGAGGTAGGACTAATGACATTATCACTGTAGAGGTAGGACTAATGACATTATCACTGTAGTGGTAGGACTAATGACATCATCACTGTGGAGGTAGGACTAATGACATCATCACTGTGGAGGTAGGACTAATGACATCATCACTGTGGAGGTAGGACTAATGACATTATCACTGTAGAGGTAGGACAAATGACATCATCACTGTGGAGGTAGGACTAATGACATTATCACTGTGGAGGTAGGACTAATGACATTATCACTGTAGAGGTAGGACTAATGACATCATCACTGTGGAGGTAGGACTAATGACATTATCACTGTGGAGGTAGGACTAATGACATTATCACTGTGGAGGTAGGACTAATGACATTATCACTGTAGAGGTAGGACTAATGACATCATCACTGTGGAGGTAGGACTAATGACATCATCACTGTGGAGGTAGGACTAATGACATTATCACTGTGGAGGTAGGACTAATGACATTATCACTGTGGAGGTAGGACTAATGACATTATCACTGTAGAGGTAGGACTAATGACATCATCACTGTGGAGGTAGGACTAATGACATCATCACTGTGGAGGTAGGACTAATGACATCATCACTGTGGAGGTAGGACTAATGACATCATCACTGTGGAGGTAGGACTAATGACATCATCACTGTGGAGGTAGGACTAATGACATCATCACTGTGGAGGTAGGACTAATGACATCATCACTGTGGAGGTAGGACTAATGACATTATCACTGTAGAGGTAGGACCAATTATAGATATAAACACTAGATGACTTACCCGCGCTGTTAAACAGTGGGGAGCGACGTAGCAACGTGGCGGCCATCTTACCTCAGACAGCTGGCTCTGCTCATTACATCAATGTCAATATTTAAATAACCCTAACTTGCTCAATTTTCTACCAATTTTCAAAGGGTTTGATTTGTTATAAACATCAGAGACATAGCTGTCAATTATCCCGTTTTGGCCGGGAAACTCCTATATTTCACTCCCCTTTCTCGCAGTCTTCCCGTATTATTATCCCGTCAATTTCTCAAAATACAAGCATTTTAATGTCAAAGATAAGCCTAACCGATCCAGATCAACCAATTGTTGTTTGTAAATGGTTGACAAGATGGTATTTTGGATTTCTTGTACATCTCTTAAAATACAATTGTTTCCCGTCCAAAACGGGACACTTGACAGCTGAAATGCAACGGATACTGAAGCTTGGTTGGTGCGGTGGGACGGGTTGCGGCGGGCACCGAAAAATAAAATCCCAAACCTGACAGGTATGGTCGGAGATGTGTGTTCCTGCATACTCAATACATAATTTTAACCATGGTCTTTCATAAATATTAAGCAGACAACTATGCAATGGCTACACACACAAGGCATTTATATTAAATCATTATTTATAAATAAAATGTTAAATTGTTCCATGTATGTTACACTAGTAACTTCTCGTATAATTATAACAAAATACATAACAGTAAATATAGCCTATGTTTTTATTTTAGATATAAACATGATCATGTTACTTTTATATGTCCCCGTTCTGTGAACAAGGAGGTATTTAGAGATGAGGCTTCAAGGTTCAAGGTTATTTTATTTTGTCTTTTGAGGTAAAGACCACATAAACACAAATATGGAAAATATTCAGTCAGTGTTGTCCAGTGGTGCTACAACTCAAAATTAGATTTACACCAAAAACAGGTTTTGTGTAGCTTTGAACAAATAAATAAGGACAATTGCAGTTACAGATCTGCTTTCAAACTAACCACATTTATTGTTATTCAACCCATAAATAAGTAAGAACAAAAATAGTATATAGTTGTAGTATATACCAGTGGTTCTCAAACTTTTTTGGCTGAAGTACCCCCTTTCTCTCATTTCTGAATCCATGTACCCCCTTCTGTCCAACTACCACATTCTGCTCAGAATACTATGAAAAAACAATTATAGATTACAATGATGGAATGAATGAGTGATAACACACATTTTAAAGAATCGCATTTTGTAAATAAGTGGAAAGAATCAGTATTTAGTGCCTCATGAATAGATTTATTTCTAAAGTTTTTATCATTTATGGTCATCTCCCTCCTGATGTGGGACCAGGAGAATGATCCTTGTTTTTTTTTAGTTAGTGTTCTAATTAATGTAATTTCTATCATCATTTTGTGGGTTTTCTGTGTCATTGTGTGTGTTTCTGGTTTCATTTTGTGTATTTTGTTTTTGTGTGTGGTTGGTATTATTTGAATTATTATTATTATATTATTATACATCTCAGTCTGTTTCTTATGTCATCTTGAATGTTTCTCTGTTATGTTTGTGTAATTTGTAGCAATGTGTCTTTATTGTCATTTTGTGTGTTGCTGGTAATAGTAACTATTTTAATCTCTTAGTGTGTGTTTTTGGTGTCATTTTGCAGATGTTGTTGTTGGTTGTCTGTTCTTTTTATTATTCAGTATATTTTTCTCTTATTTGGTGTTTTTATTGTCATTTTGTGAATTGCTGGTAATATTTAGTTGTATTATCATTTTGAACTATAAAAATAAACATTATAAAACCCCATATTTTTAATGCTTTCATTTGTTCATTTTCCTTCTCTCTCTCTCTTAAGTAGTGCCATTGCGTACCTTTAGGGGTACATGTACCACAACTTGAGAAACTCCGGTATATACAATAGAGTGAGTGAGTGTGTGTCAGGGTTATTATACTTCTTGAAATTTAATTTGTTTTGTTTTTAAATTTAGTTTTTCAAGTTTTACCTTTTTTTCCAGCTTTAGTTAGTTTAACAAGTAATTAAATAAAAACGTGGGTGAAAAATGAAGTGGTAAATGAATATTCATAATTTCTCCATTCACTCGTATTGAAGAGGCGTTACTGTGTGCAAAACTTTGAACAAGAGTGGACGGTAAAGATTTTTGCACCCTAACCAGGAAACAAGTCATCACCAGTCAGACACAAATGAACGAAACAAAGTCACACATCATCATTATTTTCATCTATATAATATTTATTCTGATTATCAAAATACAGATATACGTTTGTTTCGTAGTATTTTTAATTCATTATAATTTTTATGTTTTACTCAAACAAACATGGTAAGTGGTGGGGCGGCGCCCTAGCGCCCTCTATTGGCCAGCCGCCACTGGTGTTGTCAGTGATGCAGTCAATGTGACATGTGAGATTTTTTTTTTAAACCATTCATGGGCCAACAAAACACATTTGATTTATCGTGGCATATCAAAGATAACTGATGAAATTTATGCATATAGCATTAAAAATCAGTATAACTTCTAAATTTCACTAAAATTGATCTAACTTTACTAAGCCTTATGGGCGACTGCTTTGAGTAACCCTCAGGGCCGCTTTAATGCACGGGCTTACCTGGGCTGAAGCCCAGGGGCCTCACAAACTCAGGAGCCTCGTAATTTGTCAGGTTTTCTGTCAATCACTCTAATTGCACGTTACGTAGCCGATTGATCCAAATTAGGAGTGACCCACGTGGCCTAATAGGGAATGCGTGGGCACAAACGTAGAGGCGTAGCTTCTGGTAGGTTGTTAGAGGCAGGTGGAGGGAGTACAGCTGTTGAGGGTGGGACATAGCAGCTTTAAGTAAAAAATGTCAGGGAGACAAAAACTTATTAAGAAAGAGTTGTGCGAAAAATTATTACTGAAGAGCATCCCTAAGCTCACCAGGGTTTTTAAACCAGCTGCTGCTGAAGATGGACCCAGCACCAGGGAAAGCTTGCCGTCTCACACACCGGAGGGAGCGGAGGAGGCGCAGCCCGCGCAGGTGGATGTAGCTGCAGAGGAGCATGGGACCGGCCGCAGCAGTGGAGGTGAGGAGGAGGGGGGAGCACACGAGGTCCCGAGAGAGGACCAGGCGGCAAAGCAATCAGGGGGAAACCAGTCAGACGACCCATATAACAGTGACCCTGGCCACTGGGGAAACAATATTAATGTAAAAGTGTGTGCTTATTGGGCAAAAATGGGACCGGAGTCCTGTCAAAATAAAAATGTTAACGTGTCGGCATCGAACGTCAATATAAAAAGCAGAGAAGATTTTTCTCAAAAATGCATTTCAAATGCAAACTCAGTAACGGAGAGTGTGTGCCCAGAAAATGGCTCTGTTATTCACCATCAGCAGGTCGTGCGTTTTCTTTTGCATGCAAAATATTTGGGGAGAACGAGGAAAAGTAAACATTTGTTATTGGAGGTTATTTTGACTGGAAACATGCTAATGATCGTATAGCAGAACATGAAAGCTGTGACATTCACAGAAAAGCCATACAAGTTTTAAATTGTTATGGCTGCGCATTGTTTTCAGAGAAATGCACATTTGATTAAATGTTTGCCTAGATTATACTGCAAACCTTCTATAAATGTTGTTCAATTCATCTTTTTAGTTCCTGGCATTAGGGTGCTGAATTGAGTGTGTTTGAACCAATCACATGCACCTGCACCAGTTAATTGAAAAAAGTAACTGGTTACATTGACTTGTTAGTTCATTCACAAAGTAACTCAGTTACTATTTTGATTACTTACACCAAAAAGTAATGCGTTACTGGAAAAAGTAACGTTTGAGTTACTTAGAATTAGTGTTGTGATAGTTGAGACCGGTCTTGGTCTCGAGACCAAATTTTAAAGGTCTTGGTCTTGTCTCGGACTCTGAAGCATTTTGACTCGGTCTTGTCTCAGACTCGGGCTGCCCGGACTCGGGATTTTCCGTCAAGACCGTTCGAGACCAGCACTAATTCCTGCTATTTTTAAACTTTTTTATAATATGATAATAACACAGAGAAGAACGGGATAAAACAATCCTTTATTCATTATTTAATCCACCCCGTATAATGACCACAACCTTCCTTAATGTGACTGAGTGACGTGTGTGACACACTCATACGTGTGTGGCTACGGTGTCAGTTTGGACCGCGGAGCGCAAGGGAGATATGAACTAATCACTGGTAAAAATCCCAGTAAAACTCCAGAAAACAATCACCAGTAATAAATATTATCTCCCTGGTAAAGACAGTAGCTCTAACAACTGGTAAAATGATAAACTGATGATATTACAGCCTGTGAAGGCTGGATAGGGGACGCACTTACTCTGCTTCTGGGTCCTAGTGCCAGCCGAGCCGTGAAACCTGTTCCGTTTACCATGTGTACTGAGGTCCGTGTGTGTTTAATAAGTCCGTGTGTGTCCGTGTGAAAGTCTGCATGTTTATGCCTCTGTCCATCCACTCTTTTCATTATATCCATGTCTTTTACGGCTTTATTACATAATGTCGGCTGTAGTCCGGGCCGCCACCATCTTGGTTTATGACGTCACCAGCGCGTCATCGTCGCAGAGTTGCACTAGCATAGAATGACCCAAATAACTGTAAAGAGGTCTTATATTAGTCTATTATCTTTTTAAAGTGGTGTTTTTTTTTGTGTCTTTAGACTCCAATTACATTTATGTATATAATATGTTCCCCACAATATAAACAGGTTCATAATGTAATTATTTTTTATATTTTCTGTTTCCACTGTATCCAGAATAAAAATAATAATTCTCAACAATAACTATTGATTGATTTGTCACATGACTGTTCCAGGATTTGAGTTTGTTTTATTTAGTGTCACATCCACCTGTAGCTCTATGTTTTTTAGACTGATGACAACTTGTTTGTAGTTTTATTTCAGAAAGTTTCACTTTTACAGTTACAGTTGGAAACCTTTGTTAATTGAATATCCTAGTTATATTACAGCAACCAAATTAAACTATATCAAAGGCTTTTTCAAACTAAAAAAATGATCTTGTGAAATCTGTGACCTGTTGACCTGCACAGCTGAAAGAATCAGAATCAAGAATCATTATTTATTGGCAGAAATGCTTTTAAACACTTGCTGTACATTCAGCTGACATAAAAATCTTGTTTTCAAATATGTAGAATAATTGTGAATTTATCAATAGCAGTAGTAGTTTTAATATTTTAGTTTTAGGCACCTTTTTTGTCGTTCAAATGTATTTAAAATGAACTAAAATTAAAGAGAGATGTTATTTAACTGTTTGAACCTTGTCATAATTTTATTTATTTATAGATTTTTTTAAATTGAAAAAAAAAATGTTTATGGTCTTGGTCTTGGTCTTGGTCTCGGCTTGTCTCGGTCTTGGTCTTGACTCGGTCTCGGCTCCCGAAAGTCTTGGTCTTGTGTTGGTCTCGGTGCATTCTTGTCTCGGGCAAGTCTTGGTCTCGGATGGTGTGGTCTTGAACACAACACTACTTAGAATTAAAGAATGTATTATTTATTTGTAGGGATTTAACGATTCACTCAACTTTTGATACAATTTGATTCACGATACTGGGTTTACAATACGATTCTCTCACGATTTATTTTACAAAATGGGACTGTAGACAAATGATGACTGAAAAATATTTCTTTATTTTTTGGGAAAAAAACTAGAAAATACTCTAGTATTTTATTTTTATTTTTCATTGTCAAAAGAATCCCTTGATAAACTATTCAAAACAATGCAGTTTAACTAAAAATAAATCTTGAATGAAATAAATAAAGTAATAATACAAATGAAGAAGAAGCCTGTTAATTTAAATTCTGGTTCTATAGTAAACAATGCAAAACTGCATAATAGTTAGTTTTATTTTTAATAGTGCAATTGAAAATGTATTTTGTGCCTTAACAATTGGACTTTAAAAAAATCAGTCATTGCACTGTATTTACATCAGATATTTGTTTGGACCAGCAGAAGGCACTGGTAACCCAGTGGTCGGTTGACATGCAGATATTCATGCAGTGAAGAAGAGAAGCTATCTCTAGCAGACAGAGCTTTTAGAAAAAAACGTGACTTTGACAGATATTCATGTAATATTACAGATATCCTTTTGGTGCTAAAGGGGTAAGGAATCATTTTTGAACATGTTTAAGACCATCTGAGTATGACCATCTGAGAGCTCCACAGACTGTGGATTCTTTTAAATGCAGCCTAAAGACTCACCTTTTTACAAAGGCCTTTTCGTAGCCTTTTTTTTATGCCTCATTGTTTTTGGTTTTAACTGTTTTACTAGTTATGTTCATTGTAGGTCTTAGGCTTTCTTTGTAGCACTTCGAGATTTCTTTAATGTAAAGTGCAATACAAATAAAATGTATTATTATTATAAGAAGGCGGCCAGAAAGAGAGTAGTAGGAGATTCCGCCCGCCACCTAGGATTCTGGACAAGAGAAGGATAAATGGATAGTGCCCTCTGCTGTTTAAAGAAAGTACTGCGATTCCATTTTCACAGTATCGATATGAACCGTGATACCTATGAATCGATTTTTAACTGCCTTACGATTAATTGTTACATCCCTAGTCATTTGTGTCCGTAAAGCTTCATATCAGTGCTGTAATAATATAATAATACACTGTTGATCAACTGTGACCCTGTATTAATATTGCTTTGGATAAAAGCCTCTGATAAATGAAATGTTATTGTATCCAACCCTACAGTTTCAAATCATTTACATTCACTGTACTAAACTCTGCTCAGTATTAGTTTTTACAAACACCACTCTGACTCAAACACTAAGTATTCTTTTAATAGCAGTTTATTTTCCTGAGACCAGCAGAAACTGTGAAATAAATAAAACACAAAACAACTTGAATAATATTAAAAATCAAAGATCAAAAATTAAAGTGGCTTCAGCATCATAAAACAGTTGTCTTTAGCCTTAGAATGTTTCGTTACAGCTTAAGTACATAAGACTAGCAAAAATGTTCAACATAAACACAAAAAACCTCCTAAAATAAATAAATAAAAGCAATCTGAATAACATTCGGAATAAATTTTGACTAACTTTGCTTTACAAAAACTGCTATAAAACAACCATAAATGATAAATAGTTTGGCTGACCTGTCCCTGGATAACAGTCACAGTCCATTAAAATCCATACGCTGTTGTTTCGGTGCAGAGGCTTCCATCATGTCCATTTTGGTTTTATTATCACAATAAGTTGGTGTGTGTCGTTGTTAAATAAAGTGTATTGTGTTTACGCTCAAATGGGCTCAGTGATATGTTAATAACAATATTATGGTGTTTTCTGGATCAAAGAGGGAAAACTCACTGGTGTATGTCTCGAAAGAAACTAATGCATTTTGTGATGTAGATTACCTAGATTATATTATACTTTTTTAAAAGGAGACTATAAATCGAGGGGATGGAGGGCCTACAAAACCTCTCAGCCCGGGGCCTAACAATAGGTTAAGGAGGCCCTGGTAACTCCCATGCCAGTTTTTTAGATGTGTTTGACATAGGTAAACACAAACACACATAGCTTTGAACTTGTCAACATTGTGACCAATGAAAGCAGTATTCAGAACCCTGAGTCTCCTGCTCATCTGAATCAGCTTTACTATGATTTACCACCATTTCTTTTTGGTCTGGAATGCAACCGATGACAGGTCTATTTTTCAACATTGTTTCACCTGCTCTAAATGAAACCACATGCAGCACAGGACTGCCTTGCCTTTGTTAGTAATTAGAAGCACATGCACGTTGGAGTTTAAACCAGAGCCGACGCTCTTTGCCTCCCTTTGATGTAGAATGCCACGTTTGGGTCCAGGCCAAGTAAGAGGTCTCGCTGCAGAGCGTTTTTTTAAATCAGGGCTGTTCAAAATGTGGGTCGCACACACACCCATGGGGGCGCTAGAGTTCTTCTGGGGGAGGGTGACGTGTGAGAATAAATAAACCCGAAGAAACCAAAATAAACATTATGACACAAAGTGTCTATGACCGCCGTCCACCGGGTATTCATTGAGTTTTCTACCAGACAGCAGTGTTGGTTAAGCTGTTATTGTGGCTCTCTTAAGCATTTTATCACAGGTGTAAGTGTGCAGAGATGTGTGGGAGTGTGATCATTATAGTGTGTGTGTCTTGCGCTCTGTCTTTGTGTTTCCCTGTCTGTCTTAACGCAATTTTTTAGGGTATTAATACTTACCAATCAAACCATGGCGTTGGACACAAAAATAAAAACAACTGTTTGAAAAACTGCATTGTATTCTTCATTATAAACATCCGCAACATGCAATCAACATATAAAAGTGTATCACTGTTGTGGATCGAGTTGTAGACTTTAAAGATAACGTAATGTCTGCGCTCCTCTGGCAGCCTCCGCAGCATGTTGCTCATTGCTTGCTGTTAATAAAACACACACATGCACACTATAGGACAGAGACATGGCAGAGTAGAGATAATAACAGAAAACACACACATTTTGTCTTTGATTAAACTCATTTGGCGATGCTTCACGTGTAGTTCCAGCCATGAAAGGAAACAATAAAACACTGACACTTTTAGTCCATCTTGGTTCTCTTTTTTATATAATCCATTGTAGAAATAACACTCAGCAAAAAAAATGAAAAATGGCAGTGTGGCAATGACTGGGGATGAGGTTTAGAGCAGACCAATCACAGCCCTTGCGGTCTGCGTCAGAAAGGAATGCGTTGCTACAGCATTGACATGACGCAGTAGCATGATTTAGGCTTCAGTTGTCGTGTGCTAGTTGCATTCCAGTTTGTCAATAGGCAGGTGTGTTTTTCACATTCAGTCTGAGCAAAACTGTAATCCCTGTAGTCTTTGTTGGTCAGTCGCTGTTTAAAAGGACAACGTGTTTGTTGTCTTTGTTTTGACTCAATCGTTGTCCTGGCCAAGATTTTTTCACCTGAAGAGAAGCCTGAGCCTCAAAAAATGTTTAAAATATAAAATATTGTATTGTTTAAAAACAATGTTGGCCTATTAATATTAAAATGGGTATTTTAAAATGTGTAAAAAGAACTTTGTTTGTGCGTGCATGCGTGATGCGTGAAGCAGAGCATGTGCTTAATCACATCATCTGTGTTACTGGATGTCCACAGAGGTGCAGCTGCTCTTGACATGCAGCACAAAAATAATAGTCTCAGTTTTTGTTTGCATGCCACCACGACATCCGCTTTTTTTTTCTTTTGTCATGCTGCTCAAAAGTAACTAAAGTAACTCCTGTAACTTAGCATGTAAAATATGCAGAAATGATGATGCCACACACGCAAAAATAACCAAAGTCCATTTCATGTTGTTGTGACAAACTTCGTGCTGAAAGAGTAATTGACAAGGAGTCTGACATGGTTGAGTACAGGGGCAGCACTGTAGTTTTCATTCTTCACAGTGTGTCTGGATAGGACAGGTCATGGATACTAGGCTGAAAGATCTCTTACATCACTGCATAGTAGCACATTTGCATAATAATGCATTATATATATATATATATTTTTTTTTATTATAAATAAGGGTATTTTTTATTAAGCTAACTAAGCTCGGTGATAACCTTCTAGGATCTTACTAGACTAGATCTTAACTCTTAGAACAACTAGAGCAAGGAAAATGTTAAATACCTCAGACTAAAAGTGGAGCTCAGAGAACTGACATCTGCTGGTCATTGCTGGTCATTATCAAATCAAATCAAACTTTATTCATGTCGCGCTTTTTGTATATAAAATATAATTCAAGATTCATAGATAGATAGATAGATATATTTTTTAAATTACCTGTTGTAAGTGTTTTAAAGCAATCATTTTATTTAGTTTTCAGTTTTGAAATTTATTGAAAGCTTCATAATCTATGAGGCTTTAAATAACAAACATGTAGTTGTATTGTTTCTGTTCAATTTTACTTTAATTCAAAGCTGTTTGACACAATAATTTTGTTATCAGATAAACCCATAGTGGAGGTCACATTGATCAATAAGTCAAAGCTCATTTGCTCAACAAAAAAAAAAAAAAGATATAAAAGATGTTAAAGTTTGTTTTGAGCTCTACTGTTTATTGACATTGTCGGAAAAAAGTATTGTGCATTGCATTGTGGGGTGTGGAGTCACAAAGACTGATGCATTCTGATATTACCTAACCCTATAACCAGGAACAAACTAAAACAAAAATTGTATCACTGACCACCTTGTCTGGTGAAGAAACACAAGAAATCATGGTAAGAATGAATTAAATAATTTTGATGCATCTGTCTAAGGATGGGGTTGTCAACCTTGGGGTCAGGTCCTCGTTTGGGGGTCTCGAGACACTGAGAGGGGGTAGACAAATGCCTTCAAGAAACTGATAATATTTATAGAACAATTTGAGCCATTTTTGCTTAATTTTACTCTTTTTCTGCAACTACACCAAACTTGCCATATTTTAACTTATTTTCATTACTTTTTCTTGCCATGTTTTTGCTCATTTGTGGGTGTGTCTTGGTGCTTGCAAAATACGCTAGTGTTGGGCCTGTGGTGCACACCTGAGCCTCGTCCGGTTTAAAAATGCAGAAATGCATAATGTCTGCAGTCATCAGAGCTTCCATAGTAGAGGTCACTGCTGGGTAGGTTTTAAAGTTTATTAAGCAGCATTTTTATTTGTTTATTTTATTTTCTACATTAGTGAATATCTCTGCACTCACCTCTGTATGTTGAACTAGCAAAACACCTATTTGCGCCACAATCTAAGTGAATTCCCCACAACAGGTGAGGAAACAGCACCACCAAAGGATTTAGGGACGCACCTGGTATACTACCTTTTATTTCAGATCTTAATGAATCTGCCCCTTATTGTATTTGATACAGTGTATCAGAAATACATGTATAATGGCCATTACCACAAAAAAACAAGTAGTAAAATTGTTCCTCTCATGGCCAGCTACAGGAGACAAGTCCTCTAGATTGCACCAAATAGCTTTTAAAAGATAAAAAATACCTTGGGGGAGACCCCCCAGACCCTCACCAATGGGAGGAGAGGTTCTTCCCTCACAACCTCTAATGAAGATTATTACCTACTATTTTCTCTTTTCCACCAGTTACTTTTTTTTTTTTTTTTTTTTAAATCAAGAGCAGGTGCATATAATGTCAAGAGCAGCTGCATCTCTGTGGGCATCCAGTAACACAGATGATGTGATTAAGTACATGCTCTGTGTCACGTAGTTTCATACACACACACACACACGCACGCGCACACACACATGCACGCACACACACACAATGTCAAATTCTAGAAGACTTAATCTGAATAAATAACATGTTTTGGTCTCTTTGCTGATACTTACCACATTAAACTAAATTAATAAACACCACACTCCTTAGAACCCTTATAATGATTACAAACATTAGAAAAACATCCTCATATAACAGAACTGATCAATCAATAATCTTGTACCTCATGGATATTTCTTTAACCATTACAAATTGCCATCTTTAATTCAACTGTGTGATAATTTAAATTTTGATTTTGTGAATGTATAGCCCTCTAATTGGGAGCTAATGTTACTTGTAAATTTCCACATCAACCTCTATTTCAGAAGAATGTGTGTGTGTGTGTGTCTTTATCGCCAGCATTGCTGTGTAATGTTTTGACTCTTTGACAAGTGCACACCCCTAGGTGGTGGCAGAAGCCATGCTCCATGCCAAGGAGGAGGGACAAGATAACGACTACTGGATGCATTGCTGATGGACTATGATTGAGGCTGAAGGTTATAGCCCCAGGCCTTGTTGGTTCAGACAATTGTCTTTACTCATTTAGAACAGGCATTTTTCCTTTATGGACTTGTTATCCTGTTCAGTCGATTTCTGTTTGTTAAAAATCTTATTTTTTTTCGATTGCTTACAAGTATTGGTCAAAACTGAAGTCACATGTTCAAAACCAGTGGCGTAACATGGTGATAGGCCCCTGTGCAAAAAGAAAATGTTGTGCCCCCAGCCAAAACACACTGATTGAATGCATCTCTAGACCACATTTTTCACAAATATAAGATTACAAGTGCACTGCTATAGGTTTTAATCCCACTTAACAACAAAGACAAGATGTACTCACTCAGAAGCTCATTTTACGGCTATGTATATAGCTTTTTGTCTTGGCATTAAGAGGCAGAGTAAGGTCGTACAGCCGAATAATTACCGTAACAGGTCCAGTGGTGCTGGGCACCGCCGAGTCCAACCTATGAGAAATTGTTAGAAAATCCAATGAGAAATGGTTAGGGTTTTGCTGTCGGCACACCTCCATCTTGTGGAAAAGTTAAAACAGCACAAGTAAGGCACTCTGCAAAAAAAAAAAAAAAATTGATAAAATCATTACTAAGTTGTGTTCATAACCATGCATTTTGGGTTCTTAGAGCAAAGCTAATTGCCAGAGGTACTGGAGGAGAATATTTGTATTGTAGTATTTTCTCCTGTAAGTGACATGTTCTGCTAAGCTATGCTAGTTTTCTACTAAGTTATGCTAGTTTTCTGTTAAGTTATGCTAGCTTTCTACTAACTATGTTGCAACGGGAATTTATTTTTCTATTGTGATGAAAAAAACCAATCGGAGATTATGTACAGTATACAAATCAGAAACTATTTACAGAAATTTGATTATAAAAGGTTGATCACACTCGTGCATTTTTAGAGCCACATGTAAAATATTGCACACTGTGAAAAAAAACCTGCGGTTAACTTTGAATGTCAATGATTTAAACCAGATTTTAATGTTTTGATATATTGGATAGCGGTTAATATTACCCTGCTTATGCAGGTTGGTTTTGATTGACCTTATTCAAGACGGACTGTTTGACAAGGAGCTGGAGTTGGACTGGAGCTGCTGGATCCTAAGCGGAGGACGTTCTGGACGCTCTAATATCCTTGGTGCACCTGGGCCCCATCGTACACTGCTAAGTTGAGATACTGTGCACAAAAAAGGGTCATAATACCTGGGTAGTGGTAAATCAGAGTTCTGACCATTTCTTTTCTTTATTGTTACATTTGAGCATTCTTGGGTATTTTTTGAGTTTTGAGGACTGAACAGAAGAATAACATAAGGATCAAAGGGCTGTAGGGAATCAAAAGGGACTAAACTGATTAAGGGGTCAACAAAAGAGACATTGTGGAATCTATAAATAAAAGCCAGCTATGTTCATTTTTTTTTTTTATCTCACCTTCATTCCTCCTTTAGAACCAAGATTCATGAATACGTGTATTGATCTTAGTTGTTCACTTTATACATGCTACACCACCCAGTTCATGGCGAGAAAGCCATGATGAAAAGGTGATTAAGAAACTGTCATTTTTTTTCAAAGCAAAAATGGCTTCTGAAACAGATTATGTTATTGATTTGAAGAAATGTGAATATTTTGAAGGTATTGCTACTTCTGATACTCGTGAACAATTAGCTGAGTTTTGTTCACAATTTTTGTTCACTTTTGGACCTGTGAGCACAGTCAAAAGGGTAAGATATATGGGGTAGACTTCTGGTGTTAAAGCTCTTGTTGAGATTCAGTCTGAAAAACAGTTAAAGACTTAGCCCCTACCCTACCACAGGTTTATCTTAGTAGTGAGAATTCTATTATTCTGTGGAGTGTGGATGTGTTGATGTGGCTTACAAAGTTATCCAGAGCCCTAAGAAAACCACACTTCTTGATCTCCCAGTTCTTGCTGATAATGACCTTTCAAGCTCTGAGAGTGATACTGACTGCTAATAGCAGAACACCCCTGATAACCCGAACACACAACAGAATTAATCCTACTGAGAAAGTCACCCCGAGTTTTGACACAAAAGCAAAGATTTGGGAAAATGTGACACGGCTGACAAACCCCATGAGCCAAAGAGCTTCACACAATGACATTATCAATCCTGCTGAAGTACAGAAAATCATTGTTGAGCATGTAATTACAAACGATGGCTCAACCGCACCAAGTCAGAGTTCCAAATGGTTTTGTCCATTTTCAGGCACAACGTGCCTGAAAATGGCCTCCATGTGGAACTCATGATACACGACAATCACAGTGTTGATGTTCAAAGGAGAGAAATCTTAGAAAGTCTACTTCCACCTGCTTCTGACTTACTGAGGCAGCTTGGTCCTAATGCATCCCCTAATGATTATGTCAAACTACTTGTCAGCTTATGGACTAGTTGAGGATGAGGAGGAAATTTTTGCACGCTTCCTAAGTACCCATCAAAGTACTGGAGAAAAAGCATCTGAGTTTCAACAAAGGTTACAAGTGCTGCTGACCATAGCCATTCAAAGAGGGGGAGTAACAAGCAATGAATCTGAAAAACATGAAATCAGACAGTTTCTACGTGGTTGCTAGGATTAGTCTTTACTGCTTACCTTTCAACTTGAGTTCTTGCAACTTCTTGTTGCAGTTACGGAGCGAAGAGGACCGCAGAGCTGTAAAGCTTGATTTTATGCAGCAACATCTTGGCGGAACAAAGACGAAGTCATCTGTAAATATGCAACTTGTACCTGAGGTAATACTACAATACGAACCAGAAACTAATGTGCTTCAGAAATACATAACACAGACAGAGGACTTGAGAAAGGCAAGGCAATTTTATTTGTATAGCGCATTTCGTACACAAGGGAACTCAATGTGCTTTACATGATCAAGTGTAATAGTAAACATTCAACAGCTTAAAATCAATATGAACATTACAGTCAGCAGCAAAAACATTTAAAATCATCAACAACAACATGACCAAAAATCTCCTTCTCCTTTCGCATTTAACTTTGATTTAAAAATGTTCACATGTGATGCTGACTTCAGCTCTGCTGGCAGTTTGTTCATTTTATTTGCAGCATAACAACTAAAAGCAGCATCGCCATGTTTACTGTGAGCTCTGGGTTCCACTAATTGACCTGTGTCCATAGATCTGAGAGACCTGCTGGGTTCATACCTGACTAACATGTCACTGATGGATTCTGGACCAAACCCATTCACAGATTTATACACCAGGAGCAGAACTTTAAAGTCTATTCTGAGGCTGACTGGGAGCCAGTGTAAAGATTTTAAAACTGGAGTAATGTGTTCTGACCTCTTTGTTCTGGTTAAGACCCGAGCTGCAGCGTTCTGAACCAGCTGTAGCTGTTTTATGCTCTTTTGGGGGATTCCTGTCAGAAGACCATTACAATAGTCCAGTCTGCTGGATATAAAACCATGGACCAGTTTCTCCTGATCTTTCTGAGTCATTAAACCTTTCACTCGGGAGAAGTTCTTTAGATAGCTGAAGTAAAAATGCAGCTCGCCAAAAACAAAGAACAGCGGAAGCAGAAAAGTGCTAAAAAGACAAATACAAAGAACACTCCCAGCTCAGACTACTGAGGCTCAGATCCAACTGATTACACCCAAACCAAAACAATGGCGTGGTTCTGTTTCAAATATGGCAATGATGGGCACATTGCTCGGGAATGTAAAAATCCCTCAAACAAAAGTTTAGTGGACCAAAACTACAAGGAGTTGAAGGAAAAACAAAATTAGTGGCAAAAAAGGTATGGGCATTTAAAAAGGGAAGGGTCACAGTGGAGGGACTGACTGCACCCCAGGAAATAAAATGTCCCATGTCAACTCAAAATTCAGAATCAGTGACTTGTGAGAATTATTTTGTAACAGAGATGTATATCCAAGAACTTCTAAAAGGCCTAATAGGACCTAAGTGCACTGCTACAGTTACAGTTGAAGGAGTCCAATGCAATAGCCTAATTGATTTAGGGTCACAGGTGACAACTGTGTCAAAAACGTTTCATGAAAACCACCGCTCCCATCAAGCTATCTTTCCCATCCAAGACCTATTAGATCTTAAGGGTGCTGGTGGCCAGGAACTCCCTTAACGAGAGTACATCCAAATTTCAATCGATCTCCCAGAGGATATTATGGGAGCACCTGAAAGAGTTGACACACTAGCGCTAGTTGTCTCTGACCACAGATCAAACAAGTCCCCATGTTGATAGGTATGAACGTATTGGATCCTCTGTATGAAAAGTATGCACTTAACGCAAACAAACGTCTAAGCCACAAGGCTAAACATCAATGTGGTTCTGTCCTAGCCAGATATTTGTGTCACAGATTTCAAATTAATCACCAGAATGGCAGACTTGGGACTGTGAAACACATCACTGTCACTACAGAGACCGCTCTCTTAGTTGAACCTCCACCATCAAACTTACCTACTGGTCTCTTGTTTTGCAGTTACATTATGACATGTCCTTCACGGTCCTTCAAACTACCTGTCCTTGTCAAAAATGAGACAGTGCATGACATCATATTACCAGCTGGCTCAAAATAGCTAAGGTCTCTCTCTCTCAAAAGTTGTCACCACTGCCAGCAACTGACACCAAAGTTACATCTACTGAAGAGTCTGAGTCTGCACCAAATGTTGCTGCATGTAGTTCAGTTCAAACCTCTGAAACTGACAAACTTATCTTTGACTTCACTGATTCTCCCTTATCTGAGGAGTGGAGAGAGAGGATTACTAAAAGGTTAAACTCAAAAAGAATTTTTTGCTTTAAATGACCGTAATTATGTCCACACCACGGAGGTTAAACACAGAATCCGCTTGTTTGACCCTACTCCCTTTAAACAACGGCCTCGTCTGATCCACCCGTCCGATTATGAGGCTGTCCGACTCCACCTGAAAGAGCTAAAAGACGCTAACAACATCAAAGATCTAAAGAGCTTCCTCAGCTTCTCATGCTGTTATAGGCAGTTTATAAAGGATTATTCTAAGACCACGAGGCCGCTCAACGACTTGACTGTTGGTTACATACCGCCAAAAAGAAAGACCATTATCTCCCGACCCATCACCAACGCAGACTTTAAGAAACCGTTTCATGAGAAATGGACAACTGCTTGTGACAATGCTTTTCAAACACTCATCCAAAAGCTCACAACAGCTCCCATACTGGGATTTGCAGATTCCAAAAAGACATGCATGGTTCACACAGATGTGAGTCTGCATGGTCTTGGCTCTGCTCTATACCAAGAACAGGAGGGCAGTTTGAGAGTCATAGTCTATGCGAGTCATAGGCCAGGATCAGACAGAAGCTGAACGTAAGGGGAGAGTGAGGGCTTGCACGGACATACAAGTAATAATGACTGGCGAAAGGTAGAGTGAAATTCCATGGTAAACCAATCAGTGACAGAGTTTAGGTAAGTGGATGTTGCTACCAAGCTTGTGCTGACAGTGAGAGGACAAGAAGCAACAATGTGAAGCCTTGAGCAGTCTGTTGATAAAAAACTGGTGTTTACAGCGTGGAAGTACAGTCACTACTTCAACCTGCTTGCTGTAAAAAGAAATAAATACATGTCAAGTGTCCTTTTCACATGTAAGTTATTCTAATCTAATGAAACATCTCTCAGCGGTGCACACCGCTACTAAGCTAGTGGCCAAAACAAATAACGCTCTTAGGGCTGCACGGCGCTGTTAGTAGCAAGCCAAGTGGCATCAGAGAAGGACATGAAGTGCTCATGAGCGCTGAAAATATTGAAATGAGCACCACACCCAAGTGTGTTAGTGCTCATTTGAGTACTACTGTTAAAATAAAAAAGGTAACCAGTACTGTTAACAGCAGTAATGTTATAGTGAAACTTGTATGATTTTATTCTTTTTAATTTTATGAAGTCAGATGTTATCTGTAGGTTTTATTTAATTGCCGATTTTGTATTGAAACTTATTTTATCAGAAAAAATATCTGACCCATGACTCAGACATTAAAAAAATGAGTGCCACCAAGAAACAACTTCTGGTGCTCCTTGAGAACCAGATCAAAATTGTTGTGTGCACCCCTGGTTATGACATAAGAGCATTATGTCTTAATCAGGGGTGCACACAATGTTCAGAAGTGTGATGTGTTAACCTTAAGTATACAATGCAAATACCTGAAGGACTATATAGTGAAGTACAATAGGATACTAGACAGGTAGTGTTAGTTCAAATAATAACATTGCTAAAGCAGATTCCATATGAAATTGAGTACATTTCAGAACCTGTACTTTTTACTTTTACTTGAGTAAATATTTGGATTAGTACTTTTTACTTCTACTGAAGTCGTTTTTTTACATAGGTATTTTATTCACAGGATCATTTTTAAAAGATGAACTCCGCTCGTATTGCTTCTTTCGGATGAGCTGGTGTGTTTGTGACTCAACGTGCTGCTCTTGAGAGAACATTTAGACATTGATACAATCATTTTAACTCATTCAGTGCCAGCCATTTTCAGATTTTCTTGCCACCTCAGTGCCAGCCGTTTTTGAGCATTTTGACTGGATTTAAAGACCCACAGAATATTTTCTACTATGACTATCTGAAATCTGACACCAGATTCTGAAAGATTGAAGCCTCTACTTTTGTCCAGAAAAAAAGAATTTGTTTTTGGATCACTTCGTTCTTTTGTAATCAGCCGTTGAATAGAGCAAGTTTTACACAAATCTTCAGTTTCAGAGCAAAAAGCTGAGAAAAAAGCCTTTTTCTAAAAAAAAAAAACTGTCAGTGACTTTAAAGCTATTTTGTTTTTGCTTTAGTGACAATTCTAACATAAGAACATTGTTTCCTTGATTAAAAAAAAAAAAAAAAAAACTGAGACTAGGCTTTTGATGGCAAAACTATTATTATTTTGCTATGGGTCAGAGTTGAATGGACTTCTTACTGTATTTTGGCGTTCCTCGAAGTTTCTCTCCCATCATTCTGCACACACGCAACTTCCTCTTCCTCCCGGACATGCAGAGTGTCACTGAGTTCCCTGTTCTTTTTCTTGTTTTATCTCACCATAGCCACACTATCCATGAGTTCCACACATGCTCTGGTCGAGTGTGCACTGCTGGGAACGTCAACCCTCGTACGTAGTGCCATTTTATGTCCCGTAAACAGCTTTTTTCCTCTCCCTCTGAGCTCTACTGAGCATGGATGATCTCTCAGCCAAAGGTGCGCTGCTACCTCCTACGTGTCACCTATTATTTTGCTATCTGGCTCACAAGCTGGGGGTATTTTGTACCCTAGTAATCCCCGTGAAAAAACGCAAATGGCGAGTTATCTCGTCAATGGCACTGAGCGTTTGGATTTGAAATGATGAGTTATCTCGTCAATGGCACTGAGTGAGTTAATGTACCCAATGACATCCTATAGGAAAGGTCGGCTAAATTCATTCATATATTCTGTGCCGACGCTGAGAGCCTCAGTCCTGTAAGACAATACAGGTTGTATAAGATAAAAACATTGTCCACCTTATGATGTAGGCTGAGCTGTACGTACCATTAGAGCCACAACAAGGTCTGTGCCCTTATAAAGTGAAACTGATGTTTGTTTATTCTCCCATAAATATTGGATAAAAAAGTGTCTATTTGTATGGTTGCCGTACGGACAACCCCCGGTGCTCTTGGTAGGGTTACCGAAGTACACGTACGTAGCATTTTAGGGTTAGGATTAGGTTTAGGGTCAGATTTAGAGTTAGGGTTAGGTTATAACCCAATATTGCAACAATTTTTAGGGTTAGGTTTAGGGTAAGGTTTAGTCTTTGTCACGCGACCTAAACTGACCAATGACTGACCTATCACGTGACCTAAACTGGCCAAATTGGGGTGCTGCGCATGGATAGAATGTCGGTATATTGGTACGACAACCGTACCAATAGCCACTGCCATTGTATAATCTCACTAATATAAGCATTAATAGACATCAATTCCTGCATTCCTTCTTCCTGCTTTTTCTGTAGCAATAGTGTTGTTTTTGGTCTGAATTACTGATTTTATTATTTTTATTTCTAAATAATTATTCCTCAGTTGTTAAATAAGTTTGCATGGTTTCACTGTGATTGTGATTGGGCTGAAGCTTCAATCTTCACCGAGTGCGCACGTCGCCAGGCTGAAATCGCCTCTCTTAGTTGAATGTGTTGATAGCCTGCTTCGTAGGACAGGGGCTCTCTCACAGAGAATGTTTGGTCAGGTGAAGCCCCCTAATGGAGAGATGTACTGGATATACTTATCCAGCTTCATAGTACAGGCCCTACCTGTCCAACAGAAACACAGCTGCATATGGATCACTTTTTGGGCCTTTCAGAGGCCTCATTTGTCGCCACCGTTCAAAGACTGCACGGATGTTGACTCTGGTTTGTCTTCTACCTTTATCCACAGCAGTTTTTGTTGCATGCTTTCCAACCTCTGACTATTTTGTCTTTGCCAGTATAATGAGTTGTTACAATTAGCGCTGGAAGTTGTATTTTTGACTGCATTTTCTCTGCCATTGTAGCTTTTTGAACTTATTTTCCCTCTGCTTCTCTTACTTGCTTTCTGCTTAGGAGCTTGCTGATTATTTTGGTAACAATTTGATGTGATGAGTTTGTACGCTGGGGGAAGGGAGGGAAGGCACACAGAGGCATAAAGGCAACTTAGTGGTTCTTTCTATTCAGATTGAATGGCAGTTCAGAGATTTAACAGAATGACAGCTGCTGCTATAGAGGTCAGATTTTTTTGTTGCATTTTATGAATGCCTAATGTATTAACTACTCCCAAAATGGAAGGATCATTTTCACCCAGTGTAAGAAAAAAGTGCTTCTGAACAGGATTGTACACTATACCACTAAACAAACAGGAGAAGGAGAGCTGCAAATCCATCACATTTAATGTATGCGTGTCACACTAAAGAAATGACAGTCCATTTGATGATATTTTACATGAAAAGAGGGAAACCCATTTGCACTGTGAGCAGCTTTTTTTTGCAGTGAAACACAATGTGCAGGGTGATGGGTGGTTTAATAAAACTTGTGACCATTCTAACAAATGATTGATGCACACAACTGTTAAGGTGCATTCACACTGAACGTGACTGACAGTCACTTAAATCGCCTCTGATGAGTCGCTTAAGCATTGTTGCGCTTTTTGGTTGCTTCATCGCTTTATTGCTTCTTCGCTCCAGTGACATGATGACCAGTGAATAACGTGTTTGCACAGCCGGAGGCAGCACTGAGAAGACTGCACAATTCTCCTACAATGTGATTTTGAATTTGCTGTAACAAATACAGTATGATAATTTTCTGTAGGGATTCAAGCCATCATGGATGTTATGCTTAATGGTCGGGTCTGAACATATTCATAAATGTAAGACAGTAAAAGACCTGTCTGTTTGATTCCAATCATTTGAATCAAACAGACTGATGAAAGCAGATGGTTGATTAAAAAAAACAAAAAAAAAAACAAGGTGTTATGACTCATAAGTTGTGGATACATAATCAATCTGATTATTACTAATAATATTTTACTGAAAACAGCTGGTAAGGCCTGACAGGAACACATTGAAAAACATTAATGAAAACAGTCCTATTGCCTGTGTTGTTCACCTTGAATAAACATCCCTTCTCATACAGCAATATTCTCTGCAATCAGGCTGTTTTCTCAGTTTTCTGTTAATGGCTGAGAGACCCCAATGACAGGATTGGATCTTTGAATGCCAACGATGGAGGAAACGTGCAGACTTCCACTATTCCTTAAATCGTCGGAGCTCCAGCGGGCTGAATATTTCTTTCTTCAGTGTATGAAGCTTGAAGGTCTGCGACGTCTGTAGATGAATAGATGAGCTGGATCCCATCAGACAAACACACAGAGGCTGAAGCCTGAAATAAGTTCCTTGTCTGTTTTCATTTCAAAAAAATACAAAGCCAGAGGCACTTTTATTCATGGTACCTGCGTCATGTCCCTATCAGTCATTGCTATCTGTAAAAGAAAGGAACAAAAACATAATAAGTGATCTTTATGTAAAACCTAAATTGATGAAGAAATTGTAATATTTCTTTAACAGCATTGTGTGAAGCAGCCCATTTTTAACTAATATTTGGATTTGTTGGTTTGTTTTTGTAGATGAAAAGAAATAAATTGATGTTTCCCTGTTGTTAAACTTCTGCTAACAGAGGATGAAAGACACAAAGTTTAACATTAATACTGCAAGCTTTGCAGAAATTCAAATCAAAGGAATGCAAAGGAGAGTCTGCTTTGCAATAACTGGAACTAACCAAAAATTTGATCCTTTGACCCCTGTTGTGACCACTGTCACCTCAGACACATCCCAGGCCTTCCCCAAGAGGCCGGGTGAAAAAACACTAATCCTTTTTCAGAAACTGTTATGTTTGAAAAGTCACAAAAGAAAACATTATTGGAATGGTTCCTGCAGAAATTGAAATCTCAAAAATTGCCTGTCCTATGACACTCTTTTCAGGTAATTCTATACCCATAGAATGCTATTTTAAATGTTTCATCATCTAAAAAGTGCTTAAAATACCAGAAAACATCACAAAAGTTAGTTTAAGGTATTTAGTGTTAACCATATAATCAAGAAAAAGTATAACATGATTTTTAACCAGTAAAAATCATTAACCGGTTTCTGAAGTAATACTCTGCTATTTTTCAGTCATGTTTGATATCAAAGTGTCCCATAAGACATGATATTTCAAGATATGATTATTTGAATTAATTATCATTGTTTATGTGTTATGTTTAGAACCCCTCTGTTTGTCTGTCATCACATGCACACACACCCAAAGACGCGCCTACTACAGCCATAAGCCGACACATTGAGTCTGACCAGACAACACCGACGTGATTTCTGGACAATAAACGAAGCCCCTCCTAGAAAGAGGACTCACCAAATCCTTTGAAAAAGACTCGCTCAGCCAGACAACTTGAGTTTTGAACACGGGCGTTCATGCTCCAATGCGTTCCCTCATTGTCCTTATCTTTCATTTTTTTTTTTTTTTTAGTTGCAAGTTAGTTTTTCGCAAGACGAACCTTGTCCTGCAGTGAAGCTATGTTTGTGTTGACGTGCATAAAACCGATTCACCAAGTCCAGACCGCGGCCCCAATAGCGGTCCCTCTGCAATATCCTCCGCTCCCAATCGCCACAGCTACGACAGGCTAGAAAGCCTTGAATCGACTGAGGAACACCTCTGTTACGTCAACAGAACTACGGTTGCACCACAAACATTGTTCCTGCCAACCCAGAATGCCTCCAGGTCCAACCTGGGGTCACGGTCTGAGTTTACCTCCGTACTGAGATACTAGCCCTAACTCTAACATGATCCAATAAACAAATAAAACGTGTCCGTTCACTAAAATAAATAAAAATTAATTAATCTTTTTTAGCAAAAATTTATTTTTCGGTAGTGTGCATGTGTGCGCATGCCCATATATGCTCATATACAATCTCAGTACAATGTGAACTCAGTACATGACACCGGACCTCATCTCAGGGTATTGATCAGCGAACGCTGGACCAGCAGAACTGACTCACATACCCACAATAGATCCTCATACAAAACACCCATTCCTACAAACATACAGTACCTCAATATGTTTGACACGTCCACCATGTCATATGTGTTTGTCCGTTCTCCCCTGTCAGTCTTTCCGTCCTTGTTTTTATGAGCTCATTATCTTTGATTTTTAGGATCTTTTATTAGAATATATATTTTACCCTTTTATCCAATATTTATTCTAGATTAGTTTATTAGTTTTAGTCCTTATAATCCTCACTTTATTAGCTTAGACATGCATTTCATCATGCTTTAATCACCACATTGTTCTTGTTATTATTGAATTATGAAAAATAAAAGTTAAATGGTAATCTCTTTTTCCTCTGATTTATTAAAGCTGTGTATTAAGGTGTAAATGTTGCTGTACAAATTTATTTCCCTGGCGTTAAAATTAATGGGCTTAGTCTAAAAACTTAGACATGTTTCTCCTTTTTAAGTAATAATAATCATAATTAATATTCTAATTCATATAATCCATTATTAACTCCTCCTCTTACACCTATGATTTTCCAATATAATCCACAGATTGATGACTCCATAACAGAGCAGCTTGTTACAAAGAAAATATCTAGAAATGAAACTAGCCAATATATGTTGGATCTGAGAAATGTGAATCAGATAACCTAATTTAACAAAATGAATTAAAAAAAACAAAACAGTAATACTCCTCACCGTTGGTTGTAGACTAAGGTTGTAAGATTTTTTTATTTTAATTACAGCCTTAAAACAGAACTAAGTCACTTTTTCACCTTAATAAATCTTTCTCGTAGTCCCTGTGAAGGTAATACAAGTGTTTATGGGGTGATTGGGGGGTCTTTCACCTCCCCCTGCTGTCTCTGGCCAGAAAACAGCACTTGCAACTTTCCTGCCTCCAACCCGGTGGCAAGTCGGTTGGTGTAATAAAAAAAATCCAAAATTATGGAAATTCACTTTTTTAGGTTTTATAAGGAACTAGTGATAGGTATATTTGTGAGGTTGACTAATATATATATATATATATATATATATATATATATATATATATATATATATATATATATATATATATATATATCAGTTTTGACATCAAGAAATGTGCATTGAATGCTATCAATAGTAAATAATTTAGAATTTTAATTTTGTTTTCCAGTTTTCAAATATCACTAAATCTATTTTTACTCTGACCTAAAGATAATTTACACAAATAAGCGAACATGTGTATCTAAATCTCAGTCTTAGTCTCTGAAGATTTGATTCAAACATTTCCAACACCCTCATGGGTTCAACCAAAGAAGGGCATTTCATTAATATTAATCAAGAAATAAAAAAGAAAAATGCTGTGGGCAACATACAGAGCGGTGCCTCAGTGACAAGGGACTTGGTTTGTTGCATATCCACAGGTCTTCCAGCACAAGATGCCCATCAACTTATAAAAAGCTGCTGTGTCGTATTGTTTACCTTTGGGTATAGACTTAGATTGACTGGCAGCCACTGTGGTCAAGTCTGCAGGTATACCGACATACACACCTCCGTAGTTTCTTAAGGGGTGGAGAGAAGGAAAGAGACATCTTTAGCTCAAACCAACATTTTATACAAAGCATACTCAATGACATTTTCACCTGGGCAACAGTTTAAAATTGGTGGGGCTTACTGTACCCAACACAAATGTAGATAGACAGCTGATCTGGGAATGCAAATAGCTGGTTAGGCCAAGCTAGCTAACAGAGAGATATCCCTTTATGTTCATCTAACTTCATAGTATAGGGCTCCAGTTAGTTTAGGGGTCTTAAATAATTTGTTTGAGATTATGTTGCATGCACCAATGTGAAGCAATATACCTTCTTTTCTCATCTTCTGCTGCAGGATCTTCTTCCCTGGTAGAGAGAAAACACTTGTCAGTCTGCACAAAACATTTTGTGACACATAATTGTTCAATTATAGTGACAATTCCTAATTTGCATACATGTTATTAACTGTACAATTAAAAAGTAGTCACCCTTGCCAGGTAAAATCCTAAAAACCATGGCTATACGCAGGCCTTTGGGCTTCACTAACAATATAACTTTACAAATGTTTAGCCGTAAAAAGAAGGGTGCGTTTTTCTTTTTCATTTCAGATCTCATTAATAGCCTATTGCAGAGGATGAGCAGAATTTGCTGTTTTGTTGGCTGCTCAAATAGTATCTACCTGTTGAAGAAGTAGTACTCACAGCTGTATGATTCAGATGGAATAAATTATAGAAAGTTTCCTTCGACTCTTGGAACGAGTGGCGAGTTGTGTGTCTGTCGATTCTTTCCGTAGAGGACGTGAAAGACACATACATGATTGGAATCATGGTAGCAGGCATGCTGCTGAATGAAGTTGGCAGCTTTCTAACCTATCGCAAAGTCCGTATTACGTTGGCAGCTGTTTTATGAAGGCAGCAAGTCATTTCTGATAGATGGAGCAGGGATCTTAACACTCAGACTCATATGATGAAGAATCTCAAATGTAAGCAGGATGCTACTTTGGAATGTTTACGCGGAATTGAATCTACCTTGTAGAAGCTGAATGCTCGGCTTGCAAGTTTTAAGACCACCTTATTGGATTACTGCTGGAGACCGGGACTCAAGAAATGAGCTAGCCTGAATTGAAAACAAAACGCTTATCATCATTGGCTCCAGCCGTCAAGGCTGTCTCATCTATCATCAGGATGTTGTGCAGAAAGATGCTCCATCCCCCTCCGCCTCCTTTCCCCCACCACCACCTGGAACTTTGTTTCTGAACCAGATCTACTCAAGATCGTCACACGTCATCTGACTGTATCCGAATGGCGCGTTGGGATTATATTTCAACGCTTTCGTTGGCCCTCCGTCTACCCTCCTTCCCTGCAGGAGAGGTGGGTGAAGTGCCCACAATAGGCTGCATGCACGCGCCCTCCAGCGGCTGGCTGCAATCCTTTCCTTTTCTCCACCCCAAACCCTCCATAAAGGAGCACAGAGTGGGACCTGTCCTTTTCTCCTCTTCTTACATCATGTTTTTTTTCACTCTCATCTAAGTAAATGGGCGTTACCTTTGTGGCTACTCACAGTCCTCTCCGCTCCTGTCCCCCCATGTCATATGTGATTGTCCCTTTCATGTTTCTTGGACGGGGATGCAACTGAAATGCAAATTTCACCTTGTCGGACAAATAAAGGATATCTCATCTCATCATTAATAAGTGCCATTGTTTTTGTCTGCACTGCTTCAGTAAGTTTGGGGTTAACATTGTTGAATTTAGCATTTACATTTAACACCACGCAGATTCATGTACATTTTAGAATGATATAAAACAGTTGTTTGAGCATACATATGTTTGAGTGACATGTAGCATCTTTTGTTTCGAAGTAGGCTACTTCAATTTCATAAATAAAGAGATGAGAAAAAAAAAAAGGAAATTACTGTGTTTTTTATGTTTAAAATGACATCTTTATGAAGTAAAACATTATTTTAGGTTGTACATGTCAGTGAAATACACTGCTAAAAAAATAAAAGAATCACTTATACAACTTCCAAGTAAATCACACTTCACAGAAAATAACCGATCCATTTAGGAAGAAACATTGTGAATCAATTTTGCCTGCTGTTGTGTATATGTATTTTTCCAGAATAGTCTTTTTGTTGGTTTAGTTATCTTACCAGGGATTATTAAATAAATCCTATCTTACAAGTCTACACTCCAATCATTAGGTATCTTACTGTATTTCCTCATGAGATGATGGATGTATAAAGGATGTATATCTACAGTGTTGTTCTCCTGAGGCTGTTTGATGTCAGACAGACCACAGTGTGATACTGAACACTCTCTAAAGTTGGACATTTTTAGGGTTTGAGCAGCGCAGGCGTGTGTGTCGTCTCTCTCTCTATCCAACAGTCGGTGAAAGCACCACATGCTAACAGCCAGGTACACGGAACCCATCACAGAGAGCGGGGGTCCTACTTAGATTCAAAGAAAACCTCTCCTGCGTTTTACTTTGTGTGTGACGGTCTGACGGACATGTCTAGTGCTCTGGTCATGTATGCAAATACGGAACAAACAGCGTTCTGTTTTGGCTCAGTATGGGACATGCCATTTAATGGACAAATAAGGAACGATTCCATATTTCAAGGGACAGGTGACAACCCTAGATGTGGAGTAGGCAATAGGGGGACAACTACCCAGCAGCAGGATCACTATCTACTCCAATGGTTTCACCATGGGATCTGGCGGTGGTTCTGGAGGGACTTAAGGGTCCCCCGTTCGAACCGATGGGTGAGACGAACCTGAAGTTTGCCTCTTTTAAGGCTGTCTTGTTGCTGGCTCTGGCTTCAGCCAAGAGGGTCAGTGAAGCACCTGCTCGTGTCTCCTCCTAGATCTCTTTATGATTGCAAGTTGTTGTTTTGGTGTCTCCAGGGAGGCCACATTCTCTTTCCGTGCCCGGCGGGTGTGATTCTGTCATTCCGGCCTGATTGACAAACACAAAGCCTTTTCCACTGTGAAAGTGTATAATGCACTCTTAGTTCATCCATCATGCACTCAGCTTTTCCCAGGTGATGAGAGAATCATTTTGAGGTCCAACCCGACTTTTGTGCCAAAGGTGGTGGGCTCATGTTCTCCCATTGACCTGCTGGCCTTTTCTGCCTCACAGGCTGAGCAGTGGCCTCATTTGTTGTGCCCTGTTTGTGGGATCCGCATTTTTGGGCATGACAAGATGCCTCAGGAGGAGCGATTAGCTGTTCGTCTCCTAGGCCAATCCTCATAAGGTAATGCTTGTCTCTAAGCAATGCCTGTCACACTGGTTGGTGGAAGCTATTGCTTTGGCTTACTCGAGTCAGAGTCTGCAGCCGCCTATGGGTCTGCGTGCACACTTCACTCTGGGTTTTGCCACATCCTGGGCTTTGTTCAGGGGAGTGTCTGTTCAGGACATCTGTGCGGCTGTGAGCTGGTCCTCGCCCCACACGTTTGTCCGCTTTCACATACTGGACGTGTCCGCCCCATGCGTGGCATGGGCGGTTTTATTGTCCTGATGTAATCAGACTTCTGCCCTGAAGGCTGGTGCCGCTCGATAAGCATGTCTACGCTACGGGAGTTTCCACATGGAGTGAGACATCTCACATTATGAAATAGAACTTTAGATTACTCTCGTAACCTCAATTCTATGAGTAATATGAGTGAGATGTCTAACCAGACTGCCCTTCTTTCTCGAACGAGGGTCTCCCAGCGGACTGTCATGCTTCACCGGCCAATCAGGATTGGGAAAGTTAAAGTTAAAGTTAAATGTTAAAGTTTGTTTACTTAATGCAGGTCCTCAGAATGCTATTAGAGCAAAGGTTGAGACTCACGAGACAAGCTCCACACTGCCCTGATCAAAGTCTGTGTAGCTGTGGGTTAGGGTTAGGTTAGGGACCTTACTAGGACACAGTTTCATAACTGGACACGTAGTTGATTGGACATGGTACTGTGATGTAGGTTCACTGTAAAACATTGGATGCGTTGCCTTTATTATTAGATGTCTGACAAAGGAGGCAGAGTCCCTCTGAAGAAGATTGAACGTCTCTTCAGCTCCATGTAATCTACGGCTTCCAGTCCAACTCTCATAACACACCTCTTGTGAGGAAACGCACACTGCCACACATGTGGGCGCCGCAAAAGGCTGCTCCGGTGTGTTGATGTGTCTTCTTTCACTGCAACTACCAAGTCAAATTCCTCGTATTGTTCTAAACTGTACCTGGTCAATAAAGCTGATTCTGATTCTGATTCTGATGCAGCAGGGATGACTGCTGTAAAGACATGTTGCTGTATATAAATCCCCAATGTCCATTCTTCTTTGTTCTTCAGGCTGGTTTTTGTATGGCCTGCCTATCTCCTGCTTGTATGCAGGGGGAAATCTTCCTTCTATGTAGAGCTACGGCACCCCAGCTGTGCCGGAGCTAGAGTAGTGTATCACATTAGAAGTTCAGTTGGTCGATCCTTAAAAATAGAGCTGTGGCTTAGCACAGAGTAAACTCAATATAAAAGCCAACTTTAAAGCAAACTGTCAGTCACTAGGATACGTAGATGTGATAATACTTAAGTTGTTGCTGTCTGTGCTGTATTTCCTGGCTCTGTCTTCACCATCCATGAAAAGACTCCCTGTCTTCAACAAGTCAGCCCTATGTCATTACCAGACCAATATATATATATATAGGGTTAATATTGGTGCATGCCTAGCAGGCATCCAAAGAAACTTGGCAAGTATGAGAGTGATGTCAGACTGGTGGGGAAAAGACATGATTTATTTATTCCGAATTAAATCCTTCGGAATTAAAGTGTTCTGCTTCGTGTTTACATGGAAATGGTAATTCCCGAACGAGGTTTACATGGAAAACTGGTTTGTTTGGCTTTCGTTAATTCCGCTTTAGGTCTGGGGGTTCGGAAGGCTCTGATTGGACAGGGGAGAATGTAATGTATCAAGTCTATCAGGAAAAACACACAACAAACCTTTTATTGTCGGCTACAACACAGAAGACCACATGAGAACTGTTTTCAGGGAGATGGGAACTAATCACCGGTAAAAAGCCCAGTAAAACTCTGGAAAACAACACCAGGAATAAATATTTGCTCCCTGGTAGAGATAGTAGCTCTAACAACAGGTAAAATTATAAACTTGGTGATATTACAGCCTGTGAATGCAGCACGGGGCGCATTTACTCCGCCTCCAGGTCCTAGTGCCAGCCGCCCGGTGAAGCCTCTTCCATTTACCGTGTTTACCGAGGTCCGTGAGTGTTTAATAAGTCTGTGTGTGTCCGTGTGAAAGTCTGCATGTTTATGCCTCTGTCCATCCACTCTTTTCATTATATCCATGTCTTTTATGGCTCTTATTAAATAGTCTAGGCTGGAGTTCGCGCCGCCAGCATCTTGGAATATGTCATCACCCGTCATCGCGCAAGCACAAATCGATCCGAGTTAACTTAAAGCGGAATTAGGCAAGTGAAATGTTTACAAGAAAGAGGAATTATCTAATTTGGAATTAAAAACAGAATAAACCAGCCACCTAATTCGGAATAACCTTTAATTTGGAATTAAATTAGCATTAGGAATTATGTGTTTACAAGGTCAGGTTAAAGAGGAATTAACTTTTATTCCACTTTAAAGAGGAATTAAAGCTCCCATGTAAACGTGGCCACTGAAGCAGCTCGACTGAGAAAGTATTTAAATTAGGAAGGCATGAGTATCAGAAAGAAAGAACAAGTTTTCACGTTTTTAGAGACTGAAGGAAACAAATGCTCACAGTATGCTGCTGGAGTTTTCTCACACGTAAGAGAGGATTTGATAAAACTCCAGAGATGAGCGCTTTGCAATAACGTGGGTAAACTTTTGCCTTTTGATCCTGACACCAGATCAGCCTCCAGGTTCACAACATTTCACTTTATTGTATGGTGACTCCAGTGAAGTGCCATCAGGGTAGGCAAGGTTGGCAGTGCCTACCCAAGGGTGAATTGATATTTTAATTATTTGTTTTAATTGTAATTTTTTTTTTCTTTTTCTTTGTAATTATAATATAATTATAAATTATTTATTTTTCCATTTCCAGTAGCCTACAGTACCTATAAGTTTGAAAGTGTCCGCATTTTGTGCGTTTCATAGCCCAAATTACTAAACAGCGCTATTTCCTGGAATGGCTGCTCAGTCTTTTTTTTTATTTTTTCACTCCGCTGTAAGGCAGAGGGAGGCCACGCCCCCTCCCAAGGCACATTGCTCCTCTGCCTCTGTTCCCATTTCATGTTTTTACGTGTTTGCGCATGCGCAGTCAGGTCCCCTAGATGACAACCATTTACGTCCAAAGGCAGCGTAGAGAGCTGCCTTTGGACGTAACCGCGCTATGCTAAAAGTTCACAGTACATTAGTGTATAGATGCCATGTGACCGCTGCTGCTACGTTCTCTAGCTAGTGGGTGGGATAACACTACAGGCAGGATGACAGCGCTAGAGATGATAGAGAAACATTTTTTTGAGGAAAAACGACAGCTTTTAAAAGATGGGAGACCAACACCTGAGTTACCAGAGCTTCAGCAAAGGTAAGATCAGAACATGGTTCGTATTTTATATAGTGAATTGTACAAAAGGAAGGATTGACTTTGTGGATGCTCCTCACTGAGGCTGTTCTGAGTTGTTTTTTGTCATTTTCTTCGTGTTTCTGTGTTTCCAACACAAACAACGGATGTGCTGTCATGTCATGAGATATATCTTGTTGGGAGAGTATGGAGGCTATATAAAATAATTGTTTGTGTTTTTTTAATGGTGTTTTACGATGTTGATTTTCTTAGATGGCTAAATGCTTGTTCATGTGGCTCTTGTTAGGTTTTTTCTTACTTATTAGGAATTTTATATTTTGATAAGAGCATTGAGATGACTGTTGGAAATTGCTTTATACAAATAAAATTGATTTGAATTGAATTAACACTTGACAGCAGAAACATATGAAATTGTCATTGGTGGTTTCCATTTGCAACGTGCCTACCCAACCCTAGTGGTCACGGCACGTCACTGGGTGACTCCCTGCTGCTAATATAGTAATGGAACAAGACAAAACATGCTCAAGCATTGCACTCTCAAACAACCAGCTATGTGTGTCAGTGTGTTCTTGTTCATGTTGTCTCAACACATTGTTTTTGGGTATAAAACTCCATGACAACATTTACATTTTGGTAATTATACTATTCTGTAATGTGTTCAAATTTAACTGCAAAATAAAACTGCTTTAAATCTTCATTTTTAATGAACTGCTTAAGAACCCTCAAAAACCCTCCACACATTTCTTGTCATTAAAGCCCTTTCCATCACAAGTGCTTTTTTTCTCAGTTTGAGCCATCATCCTATTTTCTTTACCTCACGCAGAAGACAAACATTCGGAGGAACATGTGCATGAAGTATTGATGTGATAGATGTGGGGTGTTTTCTTTTAGTATATATGTAGTTACAGTTTTATCAAACCAGTATTTTTTTGTACCTCTCAGTTCAGCTTTTGTTGTTGAGAAAGCACAAAAGAACTCAGGGTCCTATTTTGTTGGCACAAAAGAAGCAAGAAACTCACCCAGAAATAAGTGGTTAGGCTCAATACTAGTTTGGACTTGGTTCATGTGAAAAAAAAAAAAAAAACTCTACATGCTCTGCAATGTATTTGTGATAGTGCATTGTAAGTATTACTTACAAAGATTAACATTGCCACAATCAGTCATATTTGTATTATCATTTTTTTCACCTTGTCCGCGCATGCTATTGAAGATCAACACTACATGTAGTGCAATCTTTTTGAGACAGCTGTGCATGTTTTATTATTGCAATGAAACAAAAACTTTTTTATTGCAATTTGTGACCATCTCCAGCCCTCCCTAAGGAAGGTTACCCTTATTAGAAGGAAATATGTACAAAGAGAGGGCAATGTTACACCTTGGTGAGGTGGAAAGGAACAGGATAGAGGGAGTTAAGGTGGGATAATGGAAGGAGTGGTTGACAGTCATACTGAAAGTATAATGTGATGCTACTATTGTGCATTTTGCGTTGTAAGGCGTAATCTACTGAACCAGTCTGGTGACAAATGTGGAAAGATTAAAGAAGGTGATGCAAACCCTGGCTATATTATGCAGTATTATATAAATATAATGATGGTGGCCATGAACAGAGGGAGAGGATGAGTGCTTACACCTTGAACTAATAGGATAACTGACGGGATCAACGCATCTAAGATTAAGCCCTATAAGAACATATCCCAAAGAGCAAGGCATGCCAGTATATCCATGACCCGTGTATGTGCAAGAGCGCCTATTGTGAAGGACCGGCAGCACCAGTGGGAGCCAAGGAGGCTCAAGTCACCATCATCCCCCAGAGACACCAGGCCAAGAAGTGGCACCCAACAAACCCAGCTGCCATCTCAATCCCCCGGAGAGCAACAAATCCAAAAGGTGGATAAAGGAGACACAATCAGCAGGGACAAGGGGGCATATGTGCTCCCACATAATTAGAACAACGTTCTATGTGAAGAAATCTTTGCAGAATGAGGACAGAGAACTGACACCAATGGGCCAGGGACCTGTACTTTAAAAAAATACTGGTCTGATCAGCTGTTTTTCAAACGTGTCACGCCAGGGAGCGGTGAGTGACTGCGTTTTGACAGCTCTGATGAAGCCTGAAGTGTCAGTTAAAACTGTCAGCAAAGAAAAGCAAAATAAGAACGACATCTTTACCAAACACATATAAGTATAGTTTTTGTCTGAAAGGTTTTTTTACTTATCCAAAAGAGGTCGATTTACATGAATGCATTGTAGAGCAAACGGCGTGCTCAGGTTGTGCTTCTACCAAGGTGCACTGCTTTAACTCTGCATGGAAATGTGATGATTCCCTTTTCTTCTGATAATTGTCAGTTCTTCATTTATCAGATACTAGAGTTTTGATTTACAGGATGATCTACCTTCTCCTTTAGAAAGCATGCTCCTTTATCTTCTCTGGGTCATTGCTTGATATTTGCCTGTCATGGTGATATTGCTTGTCTTCTCTGTTGTTGTGTTTTCATGTGTGTAATTAACGTTGCTGTTTGGTTCAGTCCTAAACTGCATAGATACAAATCAGCACCCCACTGTCAGCTCTCATGAGTCCTAAATTATCTACTCACATAATCATCAAACAAGAGACACATGGGAACAACATGTTGGCCCAAGCCAATGTGAAAAGAATAGAAGAAGCAATGACAGAGACAATGCCTTTTGGACCTTCAAAAGAGTTTTGTTCTTTAGATATAGAATTTTCAATTTGATTGCTATTCTAAACTAATTTCTCCAATTAAGTTTCTGCAATTTGAAACCTTCCTCATCAGAGACAAAATGCATCTTCCACAACTACAGTGTTTAGAATGTTAGTAAAGCATATAGCATTCATATATTAAACATCTGATTAATGCACATGGTTTGTGCTCTGTGTGCACTTACAGATCTTTGGAGGCTTCTGCTGGTCCTGGGAACAGAAAAGAAGACAATATTTTACTCTGAGATATGCAAAATATCTAACATATCATTACCATTAAATCCTGATATGCCTCAGAGTAGAAAGAAATGAAATACTGAAAAGACGAAACAATTTTAAAAAAAAGTTTTGTGTTCCCTGATGGATTCATCTTAAAGGAACCCTCCAGAGTTTTTACAAAGGTGGCCTAAATACTTTGAAATGTACTTATTATTCGATCTATGCCTAAGAAAACGCATTATTTTGCACCATATTTGTTTTATTAACTTTTAAAAATAGTTAATATTTACATTTTAAAACTTGTATTCTGCCACCATGAAATCATGTGATTGAACCCCCTGTGGTCCTAGATTATTTTTCAGGTCACAACTTTTTTTTTTCTCTTTCAATAAACCAAAGAGGGTTACATCGACATCTATAACTTTCACTAATTATTTAGAGCAAATTGGCATTTTTATCGGAGAAATATCATGTGTTTTGTTAGCCATCGATCTTCAAATAAGGACATTTCTTAGATTTTAGGACACATTTGTAAAAACTGAAGGATCCCTTAAGACAACTCATCATTTGTGAGAAGTTCAGGAAAAAATTCAATGTAAGCTTCACCTCACAACTTCCAGAACTTTTAGAATCTTCTGCAGATACCACAGACCACATTCAGAAGAGTCAATGCCTCAACATATTAACAGCACCTATTTAACATTTAAGTTATGGCAGAATAAAGAAGATTACATGTGACTTAATTAAAGTATAATCAACAAAATATGGACTACTAATTAAAACTAACGACATTTTGATAATTGACACACCCCAGCAGAAAGTCAACTGTTCAGGCTCAGAATAAAAATCAGCACAACATCTGCAAAACTCATTTAGAGCAGGATTACTATTGGAACAATACATTCTCAGTAGGGTAAAATTAACCTGTCTCACAATGGTCTAATCCTAGCTGACGTTCCCTTAAAAGTACACTACATTAGTAATAGGTTACTGCAGAAATTTGTAGTCTGGTCAAAAAACAGCTTTTACCAGATTGGACCATGCTGTAAAGAGGCCAGTGATTGTTCATTATACACTAATGCAGTTAACATTCTTTCTGTGGGAGAAAGTCTTCTTCTGCTGACAGTTCACAGAGGTTCATTCACAGGCATGACAAAAGCTTGTCTGACCAAGGCAGAAATCATCAGAAACCAGCATGATATGATGTGGTGTGTGGTCATTTGAATTTTCTTCAGTCCTTGCTGGAAATCTGACAACTTTGTGGGTATTGTGAGTTTTTTTGAAATAAAACAAATTCACATGAATGCCAATGCACTACATCGAGCTTCCCAGATGGATTGGAGCTGATAGAAAACTAAATTTAAGTTATAATGAAAAAAAAAGGAACTCAGAATCTCTACAGATGTGCTAAAAATGTGACCGTCAGCATTTTGTTTAAGCATGTTTGCCCAGTAAAGGTCATATGCCAGGGCAAATTTTTGGAACATTCTTTATTAATTTTAATAATTTGGATTCAAAATAGCTTACATTCCTTTTCAGTTTTATAATGGAATATAATGTATGGTATTCTATTATATAACACCAGGATACAGCTTTAATATTAACTTTAGATTCTAAAATCTTATAATTGCCATGACAGCGAGAGCTAAACTATTTTGAGATACATGAATTCAATGTATTATATTCTTTCTTCAAAGAATTATGGGTAAAAACTAGGGGTGGGACTTTAATGAGTTAATTACGATTAATTCACTGTAAGAAAATAACGTGTTACAAAAACAGTTTGCTTCATAAACAGCGCGGAATCCTTTGTCATTGCAGGTTTTTCTGTAGGCCGGCTGGGTTCAATTACTGCAAGGGCTGGTAGGTAGAACACAAGGGTGGACTTCAGATAGCCATTCACAACCCTGAGGGCAGGCTTCTGCTCCAGATGGGGCGTAGTGCGGCAACAGAAAAGACAAGGGCTTGTGTGGAGATACCGAGTGCCGTGGCAGAGGCACCCCCCCGTTGTACCAGCGAGGCGGCGGATGAGTGAGATCCTTGGAGTACTGTTGAGGGCAGTAAAGAAAACCATCTTACAAGGCTACAGCAGTGGTTACATCCCAGCTTGGGATAAGAAGTATAGCAACCTCCTGCTTGCCCATCAGCAGGCTACCTCAAGGGCAGAAGTGGATCAGACTGCACCTTTGCTTCTAGAGAAGCTGGACACCACCTGTAGGGCAAAATGGTTGAAGGTCATGGAGTCGATTGACTTTACAATTCTAGCAGTCAGGTAGAAATCAATACCTCCTAAATTCCCAGTGACATCAAATGCCATTGCATCCCAGCTCCTATAAAATGCCAGCTTCTGAGGTGCATTAAGGACTTCATCTACATAACCTCTCACGAGGTCCCTGCTCTCTCTAGGACTCCCAGTGTTAATGCTAACTTGTAAAGAGACTTCTCAATAGCCGAGTTTAGGTCTGCCATCTTCAAACTGAAATACGGCAAGGCACCTAGCCATTATAACATCTACCCGGATTTCATGATCCAGCAGAGTGAAACAACACTTCTTGGCTGTGCAAATTCCTCCATATGTGCTTCGGAAAATCTCCGAAGGACATGGTGGCGGACTTCTGTTGAAGCCCAACAAACTGTTCTGTGTTCTCTTTAAGATCTTGTGGAGGATGATTTACAGCCGCATCAAATTAGCTGTAGACAGTCAGCTGTCTCCAGGAGCAGGCAAGTTTCTGGTGGGAAAGGTCATCAGTAGATCAGTTTACCCTGCTCACTCAATATCTTGAGGATGCCTTCCAGGCCAATGAGAAAGCTGGGATTGTTCTACTTGTCTTGTCAGACCTGCCGCACAGCAGACCGCCTATCCAGTGCTCCTTAGTCCTGTCCGACGTGTTGCACGGAACACTTCGCCACTTTTTGGAAGCAACTGGACCGGGACGAATGTAATATTATTATTGTAAAGTAAAGACTGGATAAGTTTGAAAATAGAGGAATTTGTGGTTACCAGAGTTCAGAGTTTTTTAAGTGTGTAGTAAGAGGCAGAGGGTTGGGGGATTTACTTTCTCCTCCAGCTTTGTGCACTCTGCAGTGTTGCCAATGCGGTGTGGCTCCCAACTTGGCTACACACCGAAATAAACTACCAGTAAGAGGGAGGATTGAAAGGGGGCGGCAACGGAGGAAGAATGGGTAAGGTGTGGGCGTGATCGAGGCGTACTGATGGAGTGATGGGGTAACAGGAGTGAATAAGTGAGATTATCATTATGATTTGTGCAACTGCAAAGGTGTATTTTGAAGCTTGTCATAAGTTGTATTAATTACTCTAAGCAATTGATTAGTCTAAAACCAAATAAAAAATATCTCACAAATGACTCACAAATGACTCACTCTGCAGGTATACAACTTAGAGCACAACAATGTATTGCAATAAGTGCAGTAGTGTGAAAAAGGATAGAAAAACTAGCAGAACACACAAAACAACTAGAATCTTCATCTATTACTGTGATAGGATGTCACATGTCCTACATAGCACTGACCCCTAGGAACCAATGGATACAGTTGGGCACTGTCAGATAGGTCTCATCACACTGAATGCAATGATAGAGCAACAACACATGAGTGTGTTTTGGCTGCAGCTGCCTGGGGTTCTGTTGAAAAGCCTGGATCTCACTTAGAGGCTAGCAGCGCACGCACGCACACACACACACACAAAGACAAAAATATTTAAAGAGACAGAAATTATTTTTGCAATACTGAAAAATCTGAGACTCTCTATGAAAAAGATCTACAGGAGATGTCTAGATACACACACACACACTTGCACCACATGCATACACACAATGTCACAGACAGGCTGCAGCACAATTATTAACTTACAATTGCCTCGTGTTTTTTTTTTTTTTTGTTTGTTTTTTTGACAAACAGGAGGCTGAGGAGGCTGCATGTTTATTTATAAACAAAAACAAGGCAATATTTTCTTCACAGGAAACACCAAAAAACATGTAGGAAATTAACATTTCATTTCAGAAACAGTTTTAAAAACACATGCACGCACACACAAGCATACAGCACCGGGATAACCCCAACACACCTAATGTACATTCACACCCTCTCCCCTCTGATGCATACAGTACACGCTACCTTATATCATTCATCTTTTCACACACACACACACACAAGAACACTCACCACCTTCTGTTGTGCTGGTAGCTGTTGAATTGCCACAACCCATTTTTTTCAATGCAGCCACTGTCCAAGCAGTTTGAAGATGCTCAATGAGTGGAGGGCCTAGGATGGCATTAGGGAAACCCACAACACATACGGGAAAGGAGGACAAAGTGAGAGGTGGAGAGAGAGGCAAGGTCAAAGACAACTCTCATAAGGATTCCCACCCCTATCCCTTCCCCAGCCTTCAGACATCCTCTTGGCAGAGCAATGAAGGTCTTAGACTGAAGTGAAAGCATGGATAGACGAGCTTTTATACACACAATGAAAAAACAAAAGAAAAGGAGGAGAGTAAACGATGTTTTGCCATCACATGATTTGCTCTTTTCCTCCACCCTGATATGGTTACCCAGGAAACCACGGGAAAGGAGGCGGAGGGTGGAAGGAGACTCAGCCAATAGAGAGGTTGGGTTTTATACAAAGGTGCAAAAGGAGAAACTGTTTAAAGCCTTGAACATTTCACCCTTTGTCTGTGAGAGACTCTGTGTGAAATCTCCAAAGTGCCTTGTGTGTAAAGACACATTTTTCTGATATTATTCATTTACAGCCACTCATGATAGCAGAATCATGATCACTGAGGGCTTGAGTATCTTATATTGACAATGGAGGATGCATGTGGATAATTTTTTAGATTCTCTTGTGAGGTTATTTTTTTTAATTGTTCTTAATTTTATGGATTTTACTGAACACGTCATGCAGACGACTCACCACAGGGGACACACTCTGGACCTGGTCATCACCCATGGCTTACAGTATCTACGTGTGTGCTTTTTAATATCTCTGAGATATCAGTGAGAACTGTGAGGAAGGGCTATATCACATTCGAGATGTTTTAAACAAACAGTCACTACCTGTTTTACCTGCCCCCTTCAGTGAAGCCTTGATGCAGTTGATCCACTAAACCTACAGTATCTCCTTGGAGAAATAAGGAACTGAATAAACTAAAAAGAAGCTGTAGAAGAAAATCAAAATAATAATAAACCATACAATTTTCTGTGATGAATTAAAATCATATAACAATGCTGTAAGGAATGCAAGAAACTCATATTTTACTAAAATCTCCAACATCAATCATTATTCATCCCTGATTTTAAGTGTCAGTGTGTCCTGAGTGATTTTTTTTTACCTGAGGAAACACTAGACAGTTTTGTCCTGGTTGATGTTGAGATGCTTGACAACGTTTTCTACACCATAAAACCCACTACATAACTTTTGGATCTCATCCCGACTTAATTTTTTACAAAACATTATTTTATGGATCTTTCAGGAATGTACTTTTGAACATTATAAATTGCTCTCTTCAAACTGGAACCTTTCCTTGTAGCCTTTAACGCAGTGGTGAGACCCCTACTGAAGAAGAGCAATTTAGATTTAAATGACTTTAACAAACACGTGGGTCCTTTCTGTGTAGAGTTTGCATGTTCTCCTTGTGCTTGTGTTAGTTTTCTTCGGGTACTCTTGCCTTCTCCCACAATACAGAAACATGACTTTAGGTTTATTGGAGTCTCTAAATTGCTCATAGTAGTGAGTGTGAGTGGCTGTCTGTCTGTCTGTGTGTGTTGCCCTGCGATGGACTGGTGCCTTCTTCAGGGTGTACCCCCCGCTTAACGCCCAATGAGAGCTGGACATAGGCACCAGTAGACCAACCCAACTCTGAAAGAAGGAGCAGCCTGGTCAGACAAATGATTCATGGATTATTTTTTTAAGCAAAATTTTAGAAAAATTGTTTTTTATTCAACTGAATGACTTTTTAGGTGGTTTTGATGTTCTTGAAAGATATCAGTCTGGTTTTATGGTGAATCACAGCACAGAGACTGCCCTCCTCAAAATAAATTTTAAATGATATAAGGTATAGCCTAGGTTAGTGTGCCCGTATTCAGAAAGCAGCCTATGGCTAAAAGTAACTCTTACTGACGTCATTCTTAGAAAAATCTTAGAATACCTCAAATTTTAATATTTTTATCAGAATTTTCCCTTAGTAAGATAAAAGTATTTCACAAAGAATGGTAGGCCATAAGAAAGTTTCTATGGTGAACAACTGAGGAGGACATTTAAGAAGCCTATGAGTATCTTAAAAAGACAAGATGGCAGAAAGACAGAGAGGACGAAGAGATATTCTTCACATGTTTAACCACAGTGGTTTAATGACACGCTACCAGCTTGATCATGCAGAGATAATGTTTGTGGTTGACTTTATTCGGGATGTGCGTACATTCCCTAAACAGTGTAGTAACGGAATAGCAGTGCTCAGTGTGTCCATTACAGCTCGTTCACAGCCTCAGACTTTTGCACAATTTCTAATCTAAGTTAGGAGCTCCCTGAGTGGACAGAATCTCATCTGTACTATGCAGAAGAAGAGCATACAGCTGCCAGTTCAGGAATTACCTGATAGTCCACAAACTTCATCTCAAATCCTCAGAAGTGCCTCACGATCATACTTTGCAGTGGCAAGTGTGTCACAGATGAATATAGAACCATTAAACAGATGGCACACAGAAGAGCTCTTGCAACGGCACCGTCATCGCAGTCTGACATAGGATTTGTTTGTGTTTAGCCCTAGTGGTCCTCTTTTTGTTTTTCTGTGGGTCTTGGTTTATTTAATTCTGTGTAGTTTCATTTTCTTGTTTTTGTTTCATGTTGGGGCTTGGACTACTATGGTTGTGAATAAACCTGAGGAGCAGTCACCCCATAAAAAAAATATTCCGGTGACAGCGTTTCATGCCGATTCTGTCCATTTCTCCATTCACCAGTAAATTCCGTTCTCATTGGTCGATTCCGTGATTCCGTCCGTGATTCCGTTAACGTGGATTTTTTAGGGCCCTCTATAGTCCAAAGAGTGGATGAAGAAGTCCAACTATACAGTTTCTCCCATCCCAACCAAAACAGTGCCACCCTCTGGTGGTGGATGAAGAGTGACACATTGCCAATGGTGTCAGTTTTAGCTGAGAAATATCTCTGTGTCCAAACATCTTCAACACCATCTGAAAGGGTGTTCTCTACAGCTGGAGACACCCAATGTCCAAAACGATCTTGTATCTGTTATGGCAATTATTATATTCATCATCATATCGTCAAATGTATGTTCATGTGTACAATTTGTCATGTTTTAATACATGATGAGTGCATTACTCTTTGCACTTTTTGAGGAGCTGAGTCATGTTAGATTAAACAGTACAGATTGTATTGTACTCAGTGCAACACAGAGTCTCTGCTGAAGGCCAAAACTCAAACTCACATGCAGATACACACGAACACACACACTATCAAGGATAGATAAGAGTGGCACCCAAGCTTCCTCATAATATACACGTCTTCATCATCCTCAAACGTTTTCCACTGTTGGGCATCTGACTCCCTCCTTCTCCTCACCTCAGGGTGGAACTTTTTCTGTTATCTGTATAAAAGCTATAGCTGTGAAACTGTTAGTTAGAGTGGGTCTTGCCTTTTTGCTCTGCCACGAGCCTTTTGCCTTTCATTCTTTCAGGATGGAAGCTTCTTTTTTACTCCTTTTTTATTTAATTTTATAATAAACCTTTTTTATAAAATCATCAATGCCTCGCCTGGACTCCATCATTCAACCAGAGCAATAAATAATCTCCAAATGAGGTCAACCGCAAATTTGTCGTGACATATCCTTCCTGACGAGGCAAACAAGCTATTTTTTCTGAGCAAAAATTGTTAATCTACCACAGTTGATAAGTGCAGCTGTACTTTTGGTTAACATGTTCTTTTTTACGGAATAAGTTCAAAAGGAGCACTGTAAATATTCTCCAATGTTTGTAACCAAAGTGTCATAAATTGTATTTATTATTATCCAGTGAAAACAATCTATACCTGCCTTACCTGGTGGATTAAAAGAGCTGATATCCCTGCAGGAAATTAAAGTGACAAAGATAAAATAATAAAGAGTTAAAGCAAACAAATCCATTTGTATTATTTTATTCCCTCACCCAATGAGAATCAATGAGAGAATCGCTGAAGAATCGAATTGATAAGCAGTTTCGAGAATGAAATTGGAATCGCTAAATTCTTATCAATTCCTGTCTTTATTTAAGAGCATCTTTCACGACCAGCTTGACTGTGTGAGCAATGCAGGGGAAGTGCTGTGGGAGCCAGTCCAGAAGGCCACTGGTGTCTATAGGCTGTACATTATCAACAAACTCTGAGTTACAGCCACTCTTACAGTAGCTGTCATCCAGGCCTGGTATAGCAGTGAAAGCCTTGAACATGTTAGCTGAGTTGCCATGATGATTGCCACTCAACAAAGGCAGATGCTTTTTCTCTGGCTCCCTCCCTCCCTTATCTGCCCCTGCTTGCTGCTTCAGCTTGTGCTGTATTTTTGTCAGAATCTAATAGATCTAATTCTCTATCCAAAAACCAGAAATTTTAGAATTGATCAGCTGGTCTCTTAATACAATCGATCAAATTTTTTTGACAAAATAACGGGCAATGGTGAGTTTGCCTATCCTGCCAGAACTTTTCCAGCCGGATACACGATGGATTCCTGGGATAAGTGGAGGATTGTATGTCTGTCAATCCTTTTCGTTGAGGACGTGGAAGACGTCTACATAACTGGAATTAGGATAGCAGATATGCTGCTGATTAGAGCTGGCAGTTTTCTGATCTATTGCAAAGACCGGATTACTTTGGCAGCTCCTCGTCATTTCTGATGGATGGTGCAGGGCTCTTAACACTCACTCGTGATAAACAAATTCAAAAGTAAGCAGGATGCTACTTTGGAACATCTACGCCGGATGGAATCCAACTTGGAGAAGTTAACAACTCAGCTTTCGAGATAAGGCCACCATATTGGATTTACTGCTTGAGACCGGGCTATTATGAAAAATTATGAGGCGCTGCCTTTGTGGCAACCCACAGCTCTCCCGCTCCTGTACTGCCATGTTATACTGTATGTGGTTGTCTCTAAGCTGAAGCTGCTGATGACTTATTGTACAGTAGAATTGATGATTTCTCCAGTGTGCCTACCCTTGAAGCACGGGCAGGCTAATATGCCACTCCAATAAAGCTTCTCATGTCCCTGCTGGACCAGATGTCATCTGTTAAGCAGATGTCATTAATGTCCTATATCTTGGAAATGATGATGCTGCGTAGGTTGTCCATTTTGGCTAGGCATCTTCCCTTTTGTGTTTAAGTCAAATAAGCCATCCTTGTGCTTCAAAAGAAAGTTATTACGTTTTGCACTGTCAATATTAATATTAATAATGCAATAATTTACCATTGCTAATGTTTACTGTTAACAAAATCCCAAATCTCTTTACATATATAGAAGTGTTCTTGATGGTCACTGATGTGACAGGATGATGGTTGGGTTTGTTGTGTTGTGTCTTAATGATGCAGGCATGCCCAGACAAGCATCACCACCTCATTAGACTCAAGCAGCTTGAGCATTTTTTTCGGTTTGAATTGAGATTATAATTCAGTCAGATAGCAATAACTAAAAGATGACATAGAAACTGCAAACTGTTTTTATCTGCAAAATAAATTTTAAAAAACATTGAAAAATTAACACCAATACATATACTCAAACCAAATTATACCACTTTACCCCCCTTAAATGTAAAAACAAAATATATACACAACATAATGATTTACCACAATGAAAATGATAATAATAATAACAGTAGTAATTTCAAATATCAAACAAAGCAAAGTGAGAATAAATGGTAACAAAATCCTGCATGTGAAGCCTGTCCATGTTCAAAAAGGAGTAGAAGGATGTATAAACGCATATGATCACCCCTTATATCTAGTACTATACTTATTTTCATACAATAATTTTGTTATAATAAACACCTATTTACACTATAAAAAGAAACATACCTAAAGCATTTGTCAAGCCTGAACTACTGGGTTGATGTTCTGGTACCAGACAACAAGAAGCCACTTGCTGCTATTTCCTCTTATAACTTCACCTTTGAAAGTTCAATGGTGTGCCTCCTGTTTGCCTGCATCCTGTTTTATGCATCAAAGAGGAATGCTGATTCAGCAGTTCCTTCAAGGAAAAGAGAACTGTTACAGATTTATATTGTTGAGGTGAATGTTACTCCACAATTGACATGCATGCAATTAGGGTCTGTACTACCAATCTAGAATTTCCACTTATCGCGCTAACTTCCAGGATTTAATCATTGTATGCTTTACTACAATAGTGGCTAACTTCCTACCAGGCTAAATTACCATGGTAATTTAGGCTGAACAGCTAACCTGGTCGGGACCAGATTATGAAGTGGATAAGATCTGAGCGAGTACAAAATCCCTACCTCCTGACCAATCAGTTTTCTTGGAAAATGACCTGCCCATTGTTAAAAGATCCGGGTTGGAGTAGATCTGATGGCTGAAAGAAAGATTATTAATGGATGAATGTAATTCTTTCATTTACCAATGACATCCTTTACCAAAAGTATATATTTACATCTGATGGACAGTCAGCTGTTGATGAATGAATGATCTGTTCATATCACGGATGGACCACCAACTTCCAGGCTCCACCAGCCAGCACTCTTCCTAGGAATGAGGCACCCTGATTATTCATTCTCTCATGTAATCCCTTAAATTAGCGAGTTCATCTCTCGCTTCGTAGTCCAGCTTCTCTCAGACGGAGAATGTTTGGTTAGCTGAAGCCCACTATCCAGGCTTCACTTATCTAGTTTTGCTGTACCCACGGCGTTGACATGACGCAGAGATTGGCCAACAGCACTTCTGCGTCAAGGGAACGCATCGCTATGCAATTGGCCGCCATTCCGCAAGAGGAGCATTAAAAAGTTCTTGTTTATCCTTAGGTCTCATTGTTTTTAATTTATTCCTGGATTATTACGTACCTACCTAACCACGTGTGTATTATTGGACACAGACATGAAAACAACAATTTCAAAATGCGTGCTTTATTATTCAATATTAACATATGACAACATGCAAATGAGGCAGAGTAGCAATAACAACAGAAAACACACACCTTTTGTCTGTAATTGGACTCCGTTTGGCGGTGCTTGACGTGCTGCAGCCATTAAAGGAAATAATCAAACTCTGGCACTTTTTGTCCATCTCGGTTTTCTCTTTGACTCAATCCGCCAAATTTCGCAATGCTTTCAAAAACTTGAAATATGGCGGTGTTGACTGGAAAAGGCAATGCCTGGGGGTGGGGTTTTGGGTGGACCAATCATGGCCCTTACGGACTGCATTGCCTCGACGTGCAGTCAGGATTTTTGGGAGGTAAATGTCAGGTTACAGCGTAGGGGTCTGTTGACATGGAGAGTTACGTGTAGCTACAGCATCGACCTGATGCAGTAACATATATCAGGCTTAAGGCTGTAAATGAAGGTGGTCTCATGTGATTTTCTTTACAAAGACTGGGCCAGCTCAATGGAAATTATGGAACATGGAGTTTTCCTAACACTTGTGAATGTCATTGATAATCAAGAAAAATATAGAGATACCTAATTTAAAAAGGCCTTATTTATTGAAGGAGAATGAGACAGGTTTACAGTGGGGCAAAGAAGTATTTAGTCAGCCACCGATTATGTCCTACTTAAAAAGATGGGAAAGGTCTGTAATTTTCATCATAAGTGCACTTCAACTGTGAAAGACAGAATGTGAAAAAAATCCAGGAAATCATATTGTACTATTTTTAAAAAAAATATTTGTAAATTCTTGTATAGAATAAATAATTGGCACCTACAAACAAGCAATAATTCTGGCTCTCACAGACCTGTTACTTTTTCTTTAAGAAGCTATTTTATCCTCCACTTGTTACCTGTATGAATGGCACCTGGGTTGAACTCGTTATCTGTATAAAAGACACCTAAAAAAAAGACTGGGATGAGCCAGTCTACAATAGGCAAGCAGCTTATTATTACATGTATTAAAAAGTGGAAGAAATACAAGATCACTGACAATCTCCCTCAACCTGGGGCTCCATGCAAGATCTCACCTCTTGAGGTAATAATGATCTTGAGATCATAGTAATCAGCACAGAACTACACGGGGGAAACTGGTCAAGAAATCTGGAACCACAGAAACAAAAGATACGATTAGTAACACACTACGTTGTCATGGATTAAAATCATGCGGTGCCCAAAAAGTCCCCCTGCTTAAGCAGGCACATATCCACGCCCATCTAAAAGTGGCCAGTGGCCATCTGGATGATCCAGAGGAGAATGTCATGTGGTCAGATTAGACCCAAAAAGAACTTCTTGGTATAAACGCCGTGTTCGGAGAGGGAAGAATGCAGAGTTGTATCCCAAGAACACCATTCCCACTGTGAAGCATGGGGGTGAAAACATTGACCCTCATTTATTTCGTACTTTCAGATCTGAACGTACGACGTATTCAACCAAATTCATGCAAACTTTGGTATTAATCAATTCTGACACTTCTACGGAATGTTCTGTACTAAGTGCTGTTTTTCATTTTAATACACAAAAACAAATTTGTTTTAGAAAGTTTACAAAAAATCCTGAAAGTTAAATTTAAGTTTGTGCTTTGTGCTTTGTGAACAATGATTCATAATATTCTTTATTCATTTTACACATTATGATAGCATTCAGTGATGAAAATAATAGGCACAATATTGTTGATTAAGCTCATTTATTGTTTTAATTGATTCAGTCATATACCAAAATCCATTTAAATTGGAAGAACATTGTTTCTCGTGTCAAATATTGCTGTTATTAATTTAGAATACCAACATTACTTAATTACAAAGTCTATAAATAATTAGTGTCAAGTCAATCTCAATTTTTGTGCTGTTCCTGACTTGAGGGAACTGCTCTTTATTGGATGGGGATTCCTGGACTTCACTCAATGAACCAGACCTTCAATTACTTTTCCTTTTTCTTTTTATTTCGTAATTTTTGTGGGTCGGAACATCAGTTCAGGTGAAAAACCTCAAAAAGAAAATAAACAGTACAAAACCAATTAGACAACCATTTGTTGGTTGAAATCAAATTTAGCTTTTCACCCTTTTTAACTAAATTCTTTAACAAAATCAGATTGTTAGTAGTAAGTTAACTTAGTACTTTTATCTCTGCAGTTAACATGGCACTGGAAATAAACATGATAACCCATTAAATTAAACAAGCATCAAACTCAATAATAATCCTTGCATTTGCCAGTAAACAGTAAATAAATTGCTAAACTTTATAAATAAATTAAGAAGAAAAAAATGCATTCAACTTAATTTTTCAATCCAAACAATGTCAATCCGTTTCCTGTCCATTTTAAATGAATTGTCCACCTAACAGAAGTTTTTTATGCTTGTGGTTATGTAGGTGCTTACCAGCTGCCCATCCATTCATAATAAGAGTTTTTGCACAAAGTTTAGTCCCAGCTGAGGAAACAGAACTTTCTTCTCTGAGGCATGCATTGCCATTGCCTCCATGCTCCCACAGTGGCTGGTTTGTGCTTAAAAAGAATCAGGTGTGCACACTCACATGTGGGAGGGGCTTCCACAAGGCCCCTCCCCTGCTTAGCAGGAGGGTGAAAGGCAGCTCACAGGCAGTTTGACAGAACACCTCCCACTCGGTCTTCATGCAGGAACTGCTGGGAAGACCGCACGAATCGACAACTGCAACCTGCCCATTAAAGTCCTTTGTGATGCTCCCCGTTGTCTTCATCCTGTTCCTCGATTGGTAGAAGAACCACCAGCCGCCGGACATCTCTATGTAGAATTGTAGATTGGATGCTCGGTCCGCTTTGGACCACTGGTTTGCGGGCCATGGAAGGTCGGGTTGTCGGGACGCAGGAGCTTTGAACCACCTTCACATGTACATCTCGGACGATGCCTTTTTGATCAGGGTTGACTTTCTCCACCCGTCCAAGTTTGAATTGGCCCCTCATGGCATTCTGATCACAGATCCACACAATATCACCAACAGCAATGTTCCTGTGCAAGGTATGCCACTTGCTTCTCACAAACAGATTAGGGCCCGCCAGCTGACTCCATGACCTCCAGAACTTGTTGACTTGGCACTGCATCTCTCTTAATCTTTTGTAAGAATAATTTGTAAAATCAAAGGTTTGGATATCGCCTCCTGGGGAGGCACGACCCAAGAGTAGCATGTTAGGAGTCACGTATTGTACTACATCTTCACGGCTCTGCACCCTGGCATCAATTGGACGTTCATTGGCGAGGTTGGCGGCAAGCTGTAAGGCAGTTTGAAATTCACTGAAAGTGAGTCCATTCTCTTTGTCTAAGCTTTGGAGTGCCTTTTTGACAACACGGACAGCCGCTTCAGCTGCCCCATTGCGGTGCGGAGAATCTGCCGGCTGGATCTGCCACTCCCAGATGGTGCTATTTTTCGCAGCTGTCTCTTCGAGAGCAGCTTTTTCTTGGTTTAGAAACTGGTAAAGTTCATTTAGAATAGGCTTTGCACCGACGAAATTTGTCCCAGCATCAGACCAGATCTTTCTTGGGTGCCCTCTAATTGCGGTAAACCTCTGGTATGCCATCAGGAAACTCCCTGTTGACATATTGCTCACCAGGTCTGTGTGGATAGCTCTGCTGGCCATACAGCTGAAAACAACACCCCATACTTTCAGTGTAACTCGTTTCCTGACATCGTCTTTGACCAAGTAAGGTCCAAAGAGATCAACTGCAGTGAACTCGAAGGGAGCGGTGGGACTGGATCTTTCATGTGGTAAGTGACCCATTACTTGTTGACATCTTTTTACTTTATACTTTCTGCAAGATACACAGCCTTCAACAACTTTTTTGGCTACTCTCCACCCTTGAACGATCCAGGCTGTCTTCCTCATCTGCAGTAGAGTTGCAGCTATACCCTCGTGACCTTTGCTATGAGCCTCCCGTGCCAGTAATGTTGAGATCCATGCATCCGGTGGTAAGAGTGGGACTGTGACACCATCTTCTTTAAAGGCTTGAATTCTTCCACCGCAGGTTAGCAACCCAGTTTCTGGCTCTCTGTAAACTACCAAGCGGTCAGTTGTGGTGGCAGGGAAGATCACCCCATGCTGTGTTGCAAGGAAAATGTCTCTTAACGCATCTTGCCTTTCTGTGGCAGTGATAACTCCATCCTCCGGGATGGCCTCCCACTTTGGTGTTTTTAGGATTTGGCTGGAGCCTGCAAACTTTTTGGCTGCTCTCCAGACCAAGGCAACAGTCTTTAGAAGACGTGACAGGACACTGAATCGTCTTTCATTCAGTAAGTTCTGCACCGCTACCCCAGCAGGTGGCCGGTGACTTTTCTCTGGTGGGATTGCCTTTGCTTGAGCTCTGGTCAGTACTGCCACAAATGATTTTTTCTGTATCTGATTAACACCTTCTCTGGCAGCTACAGACACATCTTTTGCCGACATAATTGGCCACTCATTTTCAGGGAGACTCAGGAACTTTGGCCCTTTCTGCCACTCTGAATCCTCGGCCAACTCTTTTGGCTCTGCCCCTCGAGTGATGATGTCAGCTATGTTGGCTTGTCCAGGGATCCACCACCAGTCCTGTACTTTTGTGCTACTCTGGATCTCTCCGATCCTGTTTGCAAAGAATGTTTGAAAACCATAACTTTCGCGTTGAATAGCACAAAGGACTGTCTGGCTGTCCACAAAATGGTACCACTGTTTGACTTTGATCTGCGAGTGTTGTTCGAAGTACTTTTTCAGGCGGCTGGCGAAGACAGCACCACACAATTCTGCCTTGACAGTGTCTCCCTTCTGGTTGAGAGGCGTCAATTTTGCTTTTGACTCCACGAGTCTAACTGTGATGCTTCCATTGCAACCCCATCGAAGATATAAGACAGCACCATAGGAAGACTCACTGCCGTCTGAGAAGGTTACCGCAAGCGGCTCAGTTATGGCCCCAAGTGGTGTCAGGGCTCTGGTGAACTTGATTTGTCCTAATTGGACATATTCTTCAAACAAATTGATAGCGCATCTGCGGAGCTCGTCTGACAGGGGGAGGTCCCAAGTGTCTTTGGCAAAGCAGTTCTTTGGCTTTGCCTCCTGAAAAGCCCTTCTGACCAAAATTGCTCCCTTTTGCTTTGCAGGTGTCATCAAGCCAATTGGATCATAAAGTCCAGCAACTTGGCTGAGCAGTTCCCGCCTGTTCAGTGGGTCTGGTGTCTGATCTCTTACTTCCTTCAGCAAAAGGTCTTGCCCAAGTCTCATTTTCTTCTTCCGCTTTGAGAAGTTGATTTTCACCATGACATGTAGCTTGTCTTCACCCACTGTGTAGCCCAGACCAAGTGCTTTATTATCCTCGTCCTTCAGCTGATTTGGCAGGACAACTATTTTTGGCAAAACTTTTCTACTTTCCCCTTTACTTTGGCTTGAGAAGACCCAGGGTTTTAGGGTGAACCCACCAGCTTTCAGAATCAGCTCCACATTTTGTGTGATGGTCTTGAGCTTCTCCAGATCATTGTGGGACGTCAAAATGTCATCCACATAGCTGTGTTCTTGTAATACTTTCCTCTCATCTAGCAGGTGGCTGAACTGAGGTAGGTTTGCAGTTTCTCTCATGGCGAGTTGGGCTATACAACCTGCTGGCTTATCTCCGATGTTGACTCTGGTGATAGCAAACTCCTCCAACTCTTCATCCTTCGAGTCACGCCATAGGAATCTGTGCAAATGGACTTCTTTCTCCTCAAGCCATACAGAGTTGTACATTTTACTGATGTCTCCTAGGGCAGCGTAGGAGCCTTGGCGAAACTTTAGGAGGACTACTCTGATTAGGTTCAGGACATCTGGACCTTTTAGCAGATGATCATTAAGACTCTGACCTTGGTATTTCTGACTGCTATTCCAGACAAGTCTGACCGGAGTTGTAACAGAGTGTGGGTTGGGAGCGATGAGGTGGCTTATGTACCAAAGAGGTCCAGTCCAAGTAAGTAGCTCTTCTCTGGACAGTTTCTTTGCTGCACGACGGTCAACCATTTCATGTATTTGAACAGTATAAGCTGCCTTCCATAGTGGTTCTTTGGCAAGCTTTCTTTCTGTTCTGAGGAAGGTTGCCTCCACTCCTCTTCTATTGTTTGGCAGAGTGGATGGATCATCGAGCCATGGATAGCTTGCATGCCAATGGGGATTTTCACTGTGTTCATCAGCACTGATATAGGTCAAACCACTCTTTACGACCTCCAATTCCCGCTCTTCTGCTAGGGTCATGTCCTTACCACCAGGTTGGCAGTTTCCACACCGACAACCGCCACATTTTGGATTGCAGGCAGCGCCGATACTATCCCACTTCCACCAGTTAAGGAAGTCTTGAGCAGTGGTTGTAGCGTATGAGTGCTTGATAGTAGGTGAGGAGTGGGTAAGTTCTTTGTAGTTTACAGCTGCTGTCCTCATTGATCTTGCAAAGTGGGTTTGCGATGCATGAGCTGAAATGGTGGTTTGTTCAGAAAGCTCAGGATGGCTGCCAGCAACTGTTTTCCCAAGTGGGCCGTCCCATAGCACAAGGTCTCCCACCATGCTCACCCTCTGAGGAGCCAGTCTACCTTCCTTGTGACTAATTAGAAGGTCTACTTCTTTTGGTCTTTGTAATTCAAAGAGGGGGATATCTGGGAAAAACTTCTGGAGTTGCTTGGCTGTGACAGGATGGTGGATGTCTGCGATATCATCAAGTCCATAGCAGACTAGCTGGTGGGAGTTATAGGTCGATTTGTCATTACGGACACGGATCTTTAGGAGGTATCGCATTGTTTTTACTGTGACCTCCATACCTCCAACTCCATGGACAACAAGAGTAATGGCTTCGCTTCTCAACTTTAAGCGCTTTGCCGCTTTGTGTGTGATGTAGTTGGTGTCTGACGCAAGGTCAATTAGGGTTCCAACCTTTTGACCTGCATTTGCAGTGACCTCAAGCAGCATCATGATTACTGGCCATTCTGCTATACCGTATTCTTCCAGGAGATTTCGTCGACTGGAGATCTGTACATTTCTTGATGCAGTGTTAGAAAAGACGTGTCGACACTGTTGGGCAAGTTCAGGAGGAAGTTTTTGAACAAATTCTTCTTGAGCTTCTGTATAACTCTTCCGGTTGTTGCCTCCTCCCACTGTTCCATGTTTAGCCTTCTCCCGATTTGGACATAGATAGATGTGATGCCCAGAACTTCCCTTGCAGCTTGGATCTTTGCAGATGAACTCAGTCTTGGAACAGCCATCACAATCTGAATGAACTTCAAGGCATCTTTTGCATCCTCCAAGCTTTCTCACTGCATCCTTCTTTTCAGACAGCTTTAGCACGCGGAATTTTCTGCAGAAGTAGAGCTTTCTTCTATGCCCTCCTTCTCCACAGACCACACATCCCAATGATTGGCTGCTGGCTTGGTTTGAGGCCCTGGTTCGGGCTTGTCTTTGTTCGGGCCTAGACTTGGGTGGCTCGTCACTTAACTGATCCAGCTGTTCATAAATGACTTCCTGGCTCTTAAGGAAAGTGAGGAGATAGTCAAACCTTCGTGCTTGAGTTAGGGCATTGCCTTTTTCTGCTGCATGAAGAAGCCACTCCTTCTTTAGCACATCAGGGAGCTTACTTTCAATAGACCTGATGACAAGTGGATTTTTTATTGCACCAACTTCATCAAGGTCACTCAGGTCTGAGAGGGCTTTCTCAACTGTCTGTATGAGCTCAATTATTTTCTTTGGTTGATGAGATCTAATAACCGGGGTACTTTGGATTTCTTCCACAATCTCAATAGCAATACTTGTTTTATTACCAAAACGGTTTTCCATGACACGAAATATGTCATCTGCGGTGTTGTGACTTGAGAGGCGAAGATCTTTTATAACTTTTTCATCAATGCTGTCGATGAGCTGGAATTTCTTTATTTCTCTTGACCCCGATGGTTCACCTTGAGCTTGGAGTGACTCCCAGTCCCTCCTCCAGCGATAGAACTCACGTCTAACTCCAGTAAATTTGGGCAGGGATGCTGGTTTTAGTCTGATGATTGGGGTTGAGTAGTTGACCAAAGATGCATCCATCAATCTTGATGACTCTTTTCTGGCCTTTGCTCGAATGAAGTCTGCCTTCCTTGATGTGAGCTTGGGGAGGATAACCTCAAGTTTTCTGATTCGACCATGAAACTCCTTATGCTCTGCAGGGGGCGCCCAGCATTTCCACTTTATTTGTGACTTCTTTGCAGTCTCCACCATGCTCTTGAGATGCTCAACCATGAAATCAAAGGCTTCTTTGTCTTCACTGGGTTCAATGGTCATCACACGTTCTGCCTCGGTCTCTGCTGTCTGCACTGCCAGCGTCAGCTCATCTTCTCCATAGTTGGCCCACAATGTACTCTGAATTAAGTCTTTCAGCTCTTTTAGTTTCTTTTCACACTCAGTTGCAGTTTTCTCTAAGTCGGCTTTTTGCGCCTCATCTAGCGCTTCTTCGTTCCGCTCAGATTCATTTTCTGCCATGTACTGGGCTTCGACATCATCATTAGCTTCAATGACTTTGTTTGTCTCTAGTGTGAGTTTTGTGAAACTGTCTTTGAGCTCCTCCTCGGACATCAAAGTGTGCATTCTGGTCATATTATTTGCCAATCGGGAGAATTGACGTTTTGCAGATGTTCGGCTGGCTTTTAGTTGCTGCAAATTTATAGAGGCTGCCATTTTAGGTCTCACTGCTCTCAGGCCAGTACTTGAAGTTTTCTTCCCTCTGGACCTTGCAGATTCACCACAACTTATTCTGGTTCTTATCCAGTATTTACTGGTTTTTCACTGTCAAGTCAATCTCAATTTTTGTGCTGTTCCTGACTTGAGGGAACTGCTCTTTATTGGATGGGGATTCCTGGACTTCACTCAATGAACCAGACCTTCAATTACTTTTCCTTTTTCTTTTTATTTCGTAATTTTTGTGGGTCGGAACATCAGTTCAGGTGAAAAACCTCAAAAAGAAAATAAACAGTACAAAACCAATTAGACAACCATTTGTTGGTTGAAATCAAATTTAGCTTTTCACCCTTTTTAACTAAATTCTTTAACAAAATCAGATTGTTAGTAGTAAGTTAACTTAGTACTTTTATCTCTGCAGTTAACATGGCACTGGAAATAAACATGATAACCCATTAAATTAAACAAGCATCAAACTCAATAATAATCCTTGCATTTGCCAGTAAACAGTAAATAAATTGCTAAACTTTATAAATAAATTAAGAAGAAAAAAATGCATTCAACTTAATTTTTCAATCCAAACAATGTCAATCCGTTTCCTGTCCATTTTAAATGAATTGTCCACCTAACAGAAGTTTTTTATGCTTGTGGTTATGTAGGTGCTTACCAGCTGCCCATCCATTCATAATAAGAGTTTTTGCACAAAGTTTAGTCCCAGCTGAGGAAACAGAACTTTCTTCTCTGAGGCATGCATTGCCATTGCCTCCATGCTCCCACAGTGGCTGGTTTGTGCTTAAAAAGAATCAGGTGTGCACACTCACATGTGGGAGGGGCTTCCACAAGGCCCCTCCCCTGCTTAGCAGGAGGGTGAAAGGCAGCTCACAGGCAGTTTGACAGAACAATTAGATTGTTTTTTAACCGAGTCCCACCACTAGTAATAAGATATGTGCATTAGAGTGCTGTTGTAACATCAGACAACTGATTCTCAAAAAAGTCATTGGTAAAATACTGATCAAAAGCATTTTACTGCAAAACAAACAAACAACAACAACAACAACAACAAAACCATAGGGAATCGAAACAATATTCACTACAATTCACTACGTTACATTTATTACCTTTTACTGCTAGTAATGCAGGCTGAATGTATCATCCGTTTGATTTTAAATGAGCTGTTTCGTGATTTTAAAAAGCATTTAAACTCCTTTCTTTTATATATATATATATATATATATATATATATATATATATATATATATATATATATATATATATATATATATAAACTATTGCATTATTATTTCCAAACCAGTGATGATCAGATTAAGTTATCCAAATCACTGTAAGTTATCTATGTAATTTTCCTCACATATGCGACAAATCACATTTTCAACATGAGGACAACTCAAGTGTGACATACATATTTTTTTTTAAGTATCAACGTTAAGTGAAGTCAAGAAATATTGTTTTTATGAAACTGTTTTTTCCCATGTAATAGTTCATCAATAGCTACTTTGTTGATGTTACTGTTAAAAATGTAATTCCAACTAGTGAATATAGTGTATAGCTTGATTTAGGGGCGTCTGCGGTTCGGTTCAGTGGTAGAGTGGGTCGTCAATAACCGAAGGGTTGGGGGTTGAATCCCGCTCTAGTCATTGTGTCCTTGGGCAATGAATGTGTGAATGTGGTGTGTGAGTGAGTGTTGGTGGTGGTCGGAGGGACCGATGGCGCACTGTGACAGCCTCGCTTCTGTCAGTCTGCCTCAGGGCAGCTGTGGCTACAATAGTAGCTTACCACCACTGTGTGTGGAGTGAAAGAATAATGCACATCAATGTAAAGTGCATTGAGTGTCTATGATAAAGCGATATATAAAATCTAATGCATTATATAGGCAACACCAGTTGCCACAGAATTAAGTGATCAGTAAGTAAGTTTCTTTTAAAGGACTAAACAGTTGTCAGATTACTTTGCCATATTAAAATAAAAATCGAAGCACTACAAGATTAAAGTCCTAATATTTAGAGAATAGAGTCGTAATCTTATGAGAATAATGCTGTATCTTTAAAAACACGTAAATTCAGAATTTCCTGTAGAAGTGAACACTATTAACACCAATAGACCTTTAAAAACCAACCACTTCCAGCCAGTTCTTCCCCCACCAAAGAGGCTATGCTCCAAATCAGTCTGGTTCTTTTGCGGAACAAAGTCGCTTTTAAATCCCTAAACTGATAACAGTGTAGTGATGCTGGGCCAAAAGGTTCAGTATTTTGTCATGTGTGAAACCTAAAGAGAAGTATCATCTCATTACATGTAGTAAGACCCTGTCTGTATTTCTATTTTATTCTAATAAAATTACGACTTTATTGTCAATATTGTGACTTTAATTTCGAGATCAACGTTGTAATATTATTTCAATCTAATAAATTACGACTTTTTTTTTTTTATTATTAAGATACGACTTTATTCTCATAAAATTACAACTTTATCATCATAAAATCGGGACTTATTCTCGAAATATTACAACTTTAATCTTGAAATATTATTATTTTTAATCTAATAAATTAAGATACAACTTTATTCTCAAAATAGGTCGACTTTAAACTCGTAGTGCCCAGATTTTTTTATTTTTATTTTAATGTGGTACGTTTTGAAGACGGATATTTTATATTCCGAGTTCCGAGGTGCCTTGAATGCAACATAACACGTCATCCTCAGAGCCATCCCGCTTCAACCCCTGCGCACAGACGTCTGGGAAACTGAGTTCTTATACTTGGACGATCATTTAAGTTCCTGTTCTCTTTAACGTCTTTCTTCGACAAGATGCCGGCCGTACACCACAAACTGCTTCTTGAGGACGCTTTACAAGACAGTCCCCAGGTATAGTATGCGTGTCTTCTGCCACATTAATGCCCGAACCATCACATCAGCGGATGTTAGCTTAGTCTGTGATGGAGATGTTTCTACCAGCCGATGACAGACGTCTGTTGACACTCCGTATGTGAGCAGTGAGCACTATTAATGTGCTGTCAGCGGCTCAAAATGAACTGTTTTCATGTGTGTGTGTTAGTGTTTGTGCATGTGTGTATTCTTGTGTGGCATTTGCTATGCTACCGCCTGTCTGTGGGCTCTAAGCTCCGAGATGACCAGTCTGGCATCCACACCCACATAGTGATAGTCCCACCACATTACCGCATAGTTTATCATTTAGACTCATTTAAATCTGGCCCCACGAGGCCTCATCTAAGAAACATAGCTGTATTTACATTATCCTAGCATATAATTCAGTGTATAGGCTGCAGGGCCTGTAGAGCCACACCGACATGAGGTTTTCTGCTCTGAAATACAATGTTACAATGTTATATATAGATATTCAGAAATAAAGTTAGATTGAAATAACTTGTAAACATGGATAAATCAAAACAAAGCTAAATGTACCCGTGAATAATGAACTAGTGACTTCTCCCATTGGTGTAATCGATACTGCTGATTTAAAGGTGTCAGTTTTTAATACAGGCATTACAGCACAGAGCCACAGAATTTACACAGCATAAAAGTTAACACTAGACATCATTTACTTAATATAGTCTGATTGATTAATCGGCGTGGGCAGAGGTGAAAGTAACAGATTACTCATGTTGCATTAATTAGTACTATATCAGTCACTTTACTTTTACTTCAGTACATTTTAAGAGAAGTAAAGTAATTTGTTACTTTTCTACACCTAACCGTTACTGAGTAAATTATTATTTTTTGTGACTTTAATTTCCTCATTGAACATAATCATATGTTCTTAGTCGTGCCATTTGTGACCAAAGCCCAGCCATTTTCTTGAGTTCAGATAGTGTTTTCTACTTATTATGTTGTTACACGCATTAGGCACGGCACTGTTTTAGAGTTAATAAATGTAGAGCAGGAGAATTATTTCATTTTGAATTTAATTCATTGGTGTTATTTTATCTGAAGTGTCTATAGTTCCGGACCCAGACTTCAGACAAATCTATTGCTCCGGTGTAGTGTAGAATAAACCTATGGTAGACAGTGGGCATGCGCACCTGGCGAACTGCACATGCGTGTCTGTCATTTTGAAAAAAAGGTAATAATCTTTCCTTTAATTTTTAGGGTTAGGGTTAGAATTAGGGTTTATCAAGTAGGAAAAATTAAGTTAGCAAAATATTGTACGTATATGTGTAAATATTTACTACGCTATTTCACGCGTAGGAATATTTTTCACTACACCGGCACTTCCTGTGCGCATGCACAGTTCCGTCACTGCCAGACCTTTTGTACATAAGCGTAATGTGCCTGTGTTAACACCGTGTTAGAAGAGCTGAGTGGTCTACGACACTAGACTTTAGGACGTTTCCTTACGCTGATGTGGGTTTGAATCCTGCTTCTGACATATTTCGTTTTTTCATTTTAACATATTTAACATGGAAAATTCCCCTTTTCAAAATACATATACGAAAAAAATGACTAAACTATAACTAGAAGGACACGGGTCCGGCAGTGACAGGGACTACCGGCATTCGGCTTACAGCGCATGCGGGCGCATGCGCACAGGAAGTGCCGGAACTATAGTCAGGATTGTCTGAGGTCCGGGTACGGCCCAATAGCAACAGCCTATTTTATTTAAAAAGAATTGTATATTTTGACAAACCTTTTATTTTATACAGATGCCTTTGAGAAAGTTCCAATTGTGCAAGATCTCGTCTTTTCCTTATTTAGTTTATACATGAGATGTTTACTGTATGCAAGGGAACAGTGGCATGATTTATTACCAAAAATTAACGTGGGAAAGTAACGAGTAACTTTTACTTTGAGTACCACTTAAAGGGGACATATCATGCTAAATCCACTTTTTTAGCCCTTAAATGCATTTTGTTGTATATTTAGAGTGTTTAGAAGTACAGAAAAAATCAAATCAGTCTCTTCAGGTGCTCTGTAGATATCTTTATATTCTGTTTTGGTCATATTTTTCAATCTGTTTGGATTTTTCGATTCTCTATTACGTTTTTTGAACAATAACGTCACAATATTTGCAGCGGAACTGCCAAATTAGGACATCGACTCCAGGCCCAACACTTCGAGCAATCCGCCATTTTTATTTCTCGCTTTTATTTTGTAGTCCAAGCTCAAGGATGCCGAAGTTACGAGAGGATAAGTCAAAATGTTTGGTTGTTGGATGTAGTAACCCACACGCTTCATTACACCGTCTCCCAGCATCAGAACCTTTTCAAAGTGCCTGGTTGAGTTTTATTTTTCACGGAAATGTACCCACATCTGTGGGTAAGGTCATTTTTGTGTGAGTGAAGCACTTCAAGGATGACTGCTTCTGCAACCTCCACCAGTATAAAGAAGGATTTGCCGAAAGGCTTTGTCTGATTGAGGGTTCAATTCCTTCTATCTTTGGAGACGACGAACAGAGCACTTCGGTAAGCTGTAAATAACGCTAAAAAGTGTGATGATAAGACGTACCTGTCATTGTTCTGTTAGCATTAGCAGTTGCACCGTCTTCATATGTTAGCGCTGTGTGCTCGTTTTAGATCCTTGATGATATGGCCTACGTGATTTAATTTAAGTCTGAAGTTTTCATTTTGCCTTTTTTGTCTCAGAAAAGACTGTATTAAAATGCATTTCGTGACGTTAGCTTGGCGCTAGCGTTAGCTCGGTGCTTGTGTTAGCTCACTTGTTAGGGTTCTGCAGGTTCATCATCTTCATTTACATCTCGCTTACATAGTCTTCTGTTGTTGACATTTTGTAAATAACCTCTGAATAAAAAGTTTATGCGCCGCTACATAACCGTATCTCTTCTATCAAACTACAAAAATGGCCGAGCAGGGTGGAGTTGAACCAAGTGTAACCTCTGCAACCTGGAAGGGGGCGGGGTATGAAGTATCTCATTTGCATTTAAAGAGACCCACACCAAAACGAGTTGCTCTCAGAAGCACATCAGAAAAGGGGTCTGTGGAGCTATAATAATGATGAATTCAGACCCAAGCATTGGAGTTCCGCTTTATATCGACCACAACTGTATGATTTATATGTAAAAAGGAAGGATTTAAAAGCATGATATGTCTCCTTTAATTTAGCTAGGATATATCAGTACTCTTTACACCTGTGGGCGTGGGCTAGTATTTACCAATGTCAATTAAAGTTTCAAGCTGCAATGTTAAAAATCACTTCAGGGGGCCCAAACTGATTTTTTTCTCAGCCTCTAAAAGCTGTTTTAGGCCATAGTAAAAAATTAAGTTCTTCTCTTAATCAGTGATAGCTAAAATCGTCCTGATTAATCGAACGCGCTGATTAATCGGTCGGGCTCTATTGGTCATTGCTGAAAACATTTCAGCTAAATCTTCTTAATTCTTTTCGGTGATATTTTTGAAATATTAGATCACAGCCAGTTGTCTTTGCAGGTGCTCATATCCTCTGTAGCCTGTTGTTAAGTCTACTGCTTCCTTTTTCCTCCAAACATTGACCTCTCTTGGCTGGCCCCTAGCAATGCTTCAATGACATTTAAATGCAAATTACTTCCCTACTCAATACAAGATGTAGTATCTGTAAGGGCTTTGTAAAGCACACGTCACACTCAGGCATGCAGGCAAAAATCCTGCTTGTTAAACCACATTGGGACCCTGTGCAGAATGAAAGTGAAAGAACATTAATACATGATTTCTAACATAAAATAATTTGATAAGTAGTTGGCCAGACATGTCACTGCACCCCCATTAAAGGCAGGATTCCAAAAACACTCAAAATGAGAGAAATATATCCAAAATGACAACAAGCATACACAAAACAAAAAATATAATTTAAAACAACTAAATACACTAAATCACTCAAAAAATACACAAACCCTTTGTTCTTTCCTGTATTAATGCTCAGTTTGATCATTATTATTGCCCGCCACAAAGTGGAAGGGAGATATAGGTTTGAGCTCCATCCGTCCGAGTTAAAGGGAACAGCTTTTCTCAGAAACTGTTTATGATAACCAAATTTGGTGTGTGGCTTCATGGTATTAATACCTTGATGGAGTTGAAAAATGAGATGCACGCAATTATTTTTTCCAGAGTCATTGACCTTGTTTTGTTTGTTTTTTTTTAATTCTGTTTGAGGTAGGAGTGTGACCATATCTGGATACGGCGATGTATCACAATATTTTTTTGCACGATCGATTATTGAAATACTAAGTATCGATTTTTTATTTATTTTTTATTCTTCAAAACCTTTTCTGCTTTTTCACTAAAATGTGCAGGTAGGTCTGCAAAGAAATGTTGTCACTGTTTGTTGAAGGAACCAGTATATTGTTTACTGGAATATTGCACTATAATGTGTCACTGGTAAGAAAGACCATATTTTTCTTTACAGAAAGCACTATTGGAGATACTCATTAGTTTACATTGGTATGTTGACACTTATTTACAGAAATAATGCACTAAAATAGTGTCACTGTTCATAAGATACTTTTTCAATTTATTGTTTTTCAGAAATATAAAATAAAAATTTTAATTTTCTTTTTCTTTTTCACTTAATCTTTTTTTTTTCTTGTTTTGTCATAGATTAACTTAGATTGATTTCTGACCAATGTATAATCATATTGTGAGATAATTGTTATCGTGAGCTTTGTATCGTGAGGTACCCAGAGGTTCCCAATCCTAGTTTGAGGTACCTTCAAAGGGAACAGCTTTTCTTAGAAACCATTTAAGATAGTTAGTAATTTTATATTCTGATGTGATAATATTTTTTTTTGTATACAACTTAAGTTCTTAGATTTAGGACATTCAGGTGAAGGTTGTGAGTTATAATGAGAGCCAATTGGCCCTGCACTTCATATAGTTGAGCCAAATCTAAGTAGTTGATCTGCACAGGTTTGACACCCCTGTTAGTAAATGATGTATTTGTGCTGCAGAATCAGATCGTTAGAGACAAAGGTCTGCTAAGTTGAAAGATAAACAGCTGATGGGTGTGTTTATCTGCTGTGCTGCACCTGTTGGTGCACACACTCAGGCTTTTCTTTATTTGCATAGTTTCCCCGCAGTAGTAAAGTCATTAGGCACTTGAAGGTGTGTGTGTGTCCGTGTGTGTGTCCGTCTGTGTGTGTGTATCCTTAAATCATCTTTTTCATGGTTGTTATTGTGAGCATAGAGACAAAAATGTCTGATTTACAGCCTCATCAACACTTCTCTTATAATAGTAATTCAAAATAAAAATCCCACTCATCCATCCATTTTCTGAGCCACTTGCTCCTTTTCTCAGGGTCACGCGGGTCTTCTGGTGTCTATCTCCCACTTTCATTGGGCGTTAGGTGGGGGTACACCCTGGACATGGCGCCAGTCCATCACAGGGCAACGCACACACACACACACACACACACACACACGCACACACAGGGGCAATCTAGAGACTTCAATTAACCTAACAGTCATGTTTTTTGGATTGTGTGAGGAAGCCATGTGTAAACTCCACACAGAATGGACCAGAACAGGGGAGATCATGCAAACTCAACACAGAAAGGATCCAATTTTCCACCCCAGGGCTTGAACCCAGGACATTCTTGCTGTGAGGCAGACAAACGAACCACTACACCACCGTGTGACATGCTACTGGTCCATCACGGCAAAATACTAATACAAACAATGGCCAAAGGAGATAAAACAATAGTTTCACTTGAATCAGCAGAAAAATCATTCAATGACAATTGAAGCATGCATCCCAATAAACAAACAAAGCTCCACGTTTAGTACCCAGAAAAGATTAGGAATGATCAAGAATAGCCATTAATATTTGGTCATTTTCCTTCCCTTGTTAACAGTAACCATTGTATGGTAATATGCATTGTCCTCATGTCCTGCACCACAGACTCGCTCTCTACTCAGTGTGTTTGAGGAAGATGCAGGGATGCTCACAGACTACACCAACAAGCTGCTCCAGTCCATGCAACGGGTGTTTGGAGCTCAGGTACCAAAGATGAAAAGTTTTGAACCTTGAGAGAAAACATTTTTTACTTAGAATTATTGTGAATAAGAAAAGTCTCTTTGATGTTGTAGCCAATATACAGTAACTGCTGTTATGTTTTTCACAGAGTGAGATGGGATTGGCCACTGAGCAGCTCTCACAGCAGCTCCTGGACTATGAGAAAAAAGTGAGTTTGAATGAACCCGTCTACACACAAACAGTTTGTCTGTAAATGTATTGTCATTAGTGTTATTGGTGTATCAGTACAGACCAAAGGTCTTTATTCTGAGCTCCTCCACGTGTCAGTTTGCTCACAGGTCACCATACATGACATTTTAAAGCAAATCATATTTGAAATAAACAAAAGAAAATAGCCTTATTTTTTTCTTCTCAATATCCCCAACCACTTCTCAATGCATACTTTTCAATGTTTGTAATTTTTTAGTATGTATGCACTTATTTATTACTAAATCATAAACATGACATCGGCACAATTTTAGGTGATAGGCTTCAAATATAAAATGTGGTTGTTTCAAATTAATCATTTAACTAATTCACTGCCAGCCATTTTCAGAGCAGCCAACCCCTCAGTGCCAGGCGTTTTAAATGATTTTCACTGATTTTTCAAGACCCACAGAATATTTTGTGCTATAACAATCTGACATCTGAAAGATTAGACTCTACTTTCATCAGAAAAAATAATTTTGTTTCTAGCTTGTTTCCATAATCAGCAGTTGAATAGAGGCAAGTTTCACACAAATCGCCAGTTTGTGACAAAAAGCTGAGAAAAACAGCTTTTTCTGAAAAGATTTATTAGTGACATTGAAGCACTTTTTTTGCTTTAGTGACACCTCAACATTGGTTTCCTTCTATAAAACAACACTGAGGCTGGGCTTTTGATGTCAAAATTATTATTATTTTGCTATATGTCAGAGTTGTATGGTTTGCTTACTGTATTTTGGCCTTCCTCCAAGTCTTTCCCCCATCATTCTCCACACACGCAACTTCCTCCTTCTCCCGGACATGCTGAGTGTCACCGCTTGCCCTGTTTTTTTTTTTCATTATGGTTTTCTCTCACAATCGCAACATTCTCAATAGTCCACTTAGTTCTACACATACTCTGGTCAAGTGTGGGCTGTTGTGAGCTGGTGGGAACTTCAGCATCAACTATCGTTGCACCATTTTCTGTCTTGTAAACTCCTTTCCTCTCCCTCTGAGATCTGCCCATCACATCTAATCTCTCATTCAAAGGTGCACTGCTGCCACCTACATGTCACCAGTTGGTCACTACATCATTGTACAAGTTAGAAATTCACGGGAGAGCTTCGTCACACTGTCTCCTAGCAACCCCAGCCGAAAAACACAACTCTCAGTTATAGACGTGAATGGCACTCAATGAGTTAATATATGTTTTTGTTTAATTTAACAAATGTGATTTTTTTTTTTTTTTATAAATATATTTATTAGGACCCGCTTGTCCTGAAAGAGGACAAAATAGATGGATGGATATTATTATTTTATTGATTGATTGATTTATTAAGGTTTCCCAAAGCTACACACTGCCTCCACCAGCTTGTGTTTTCATATTGATGTGTTGCATGATATTTCCCATACAGTACAAACTGTTTTGCTTTGTGTAATCTGACACCTTTCTATCAGAAAAAGCATTCATGTCTTCAGCAGTTTGTATCCCAAGAAAATACAGTTGATGGGCCGACTGTCCCATCATATTTTACTCGATGCTGGTTCAGTAGCACCTGCAGAGAGCTGAACTGAGGGAAATGTGACTTTCCCCAAAAGGGCTCAAACTCAGCACTTCAGCTCTGTCTCTCATTAACATCTTGGGTGTGGTTCCATGATGTGATGTACCTGCAGTTTTAACTAAACATGGTATTTGCTTCCCAAAGTCAAGGTTTAGGGCACATCTAGTAGTTTTAAGCCTGAAAGGTGTCCTCATTTTAATCTCTTTCTGTTCAGAATTTTGCCCTGGGAAAAGGTGATGAAGAGGTCATCGCCACACTGCAGCACTTTGCCAAAACTGTGGGTGAGGTAAGACCTGTTCATGTAATCCAGACATCTGTGAAGGTCAGGGAAATGATAAAAGTCCATAGTAGGGGTGGACGATATAGGAAAAATATATCACTAGGGGTGGGCGATATGGGAAAAATATCATATCAGGTTTTTTTATTTGTAAAATCACGATCACGATTTTTTTCATTCAAATCATTTAGACTATTTTTAAAGTTATTTACTAATAACACAAACCAATTCACCTACTTAAAACTGTCGCCCTAAATGGATTTTAGACTTAGATTTAAGACTATTTTCAAATAATTTAAAAAAATGTATGTAAGAAATTCATCAAAATGGTTCCAAGTACAATTAACATCAAACAAATAGGCTGACAAGTTATTTTTGTTACTCAGTCTTTTTACTTTGTTTAACTAAAGTTGTGTAGCATTAGCATTAGCAACACTTGCTACATAACAAGGCAGCAGATCAGTCTAGTGATTTCTATTTGTTTTTGAGGTAATACACTCATATTAATAAAATCCTACTTTAAGCAGTGTTTGAACGCCTCATTTCACACAGTTTAGACAATCATATCCTTTACAAGATAAAACATTACTGCTTTGGTTACATTAGGCCTGGGTGATATTTTGGTGCGTACTTCTGCCCTGTTTAAGCGCTTAATAATTCTTTGGTGTCTGTAATGCTGACATGCTGACTAGTAGTGGTGCAATGGATAAAAAAACTCACTTTTTAGTCACGGATCGGATCATTTTTCTGATCAGCAGAAAAAAAAGAAAAAGACCAGACAAATAACTTTGCTCACTATTTATTTTGTAGAACACTTAGTGCAACCTTTTTCTGCTCATTAAATACAAACAACATTTAACTTGAGGTGTCAATCCAATGCTTAAGTAACATTTTGAATCATATAAAAACAAATTAAAGTGCAATATAAGGCATGACACCTTCATTCTTTGAACAGGTAATTACCATATACTTAAGTGTATGGAGAGAAAAAAAAACATATTATGACACCTTTTTTAAACATGGAGAGTGAATTAAAAACTAGCCTATGTCCACATCATCAAAAAAGAATGAAAGAAGAAAAAAGCAGATCTGAGTTTATAATTTCAAATTACTACAATAGTCAAGGATGGCCGTCCGGACTAGAGCTAATATTTATTTAATAAGAGCTTTAAAAGACATGGATGGAGGAGGCAAAAACATGACGACATTCACACGGACTTGTTACACGCGCGCACGTACTAAGAGCTGTTCCTTTCTCTCTCTCTCTCTCTCTCTCTCCCTCTCTCTGTGTGTGTCTCTCTCTTCAACTCTCATGCAATCACACACAGATACACGACCAGGAGCTTGAACCACACATGTGTGGGTACGCCCGCTCTCATTTGCGCGCACACAGACATTCTTCCGTCAACCAATCCGTGGACCACATGCGTGCTGAATCAGGGAGAGAGATCCGTGTGGATCACGGATCAATGATGATCCGTTGCACCACTACTGACTAGCAAATGGTATGATTTGGCAGAGAAAAAAACCTTTGGATGTGCTGTGTATGGACCACAGACGGCACCGCAAGGGTTAAAATGTGAACTGCAGATGCTTCTACGATCTCCGTGATTTGGGAGATCGTCGTCATGTTTTAATCCTTAACGATCTAATATCGTCAGATCGCACACCCTGAGTCCAAACAATATGTAGTTTACACCTAACCAAACACAAAGCATTTCATTAGAAACTCTGAGTTGTTGTTTTTGGACTATTCGGATTCAGGGAGATGACATGCTTATCTCCAGCTCTCAATGGGTACTAGGTGGGGCTACACCCTGGTCAGGGCACCAGTTCATCACTAAGGCCACACACACACACACACAGACAACCACTCACTCCCACTCAATCCTGCTGACTCCTATCAACCTAAGTCATGTTTTTGGATTGTGGGACCATCCAGAGAAAACCCACGCTAGCACAGGGGAGAACATGCAAGCTCCACACAGAAAGGATCCAAGTTTCCACCCCAGGGCTTCAACCCAGAACATTCTTGCTGCGAGGCGGACGTGCTAACCACTATTATCCACCGTGCACCCACTTCTCTGACAGATGCAATGAGAATGATATTAAGAGCTCAGCTATTTCATCCAACTGTAATTTGAGTAAAAAGTAAGTTCTTCCACAAACTGGTTGTTGCCAAAAAACATAAATAAACCAGTTCTCAGAACTTTTGTGATCCTGTAGCTCATATAAATCTATTATTAAAAAAATTGTACGTCACATTTTAGATTATATTAGCATGTGTTGTACTTTAGGACAACCAATCCTGCAGGATCCCAACCAGCAACCATAAAGACTCACCCACCCTATTATTATTGATTTTCTTGTTGCTTTGGATCCCTTTTAGGTGTTGGACTTGACATTAAATCCTATTTAATCCTTCATGAAAAGCACTGATCAAATTATTTGGTCATGTGAGAAACACTGATTCCAGTCCCTTAGACTGGAGAATGTCATTGTTACCTGCTGGCTGTATGTGAGAAAATGTGCTAAAAATGGCTGTGGAACATTATCCATGTTCTTCTGTTGTCTGTGTTTTGTCCAGCTGAACTCACTCCACTCCGAGCTCGCCAACCAGATGGCAGACAGCATGGTGTTCCCACTGATCCAGTTCAGAGAGAAAGACCTCACAGGTAGAGCCATGTCAGACACACTGCATCAGTTTATACTGTATGTACAACACAGCTGATTGTGGCTTTTACCCATTGCAGAGATAAGCACACTTAAGGAAATTTATGGCATCGCTACTGATGGTAAGCATGCATTTTTTTACCTATTAATTTAGGTTCCCTTTAGGCTGTAACAGTACCTACTGTTGGAGAACTCTGAGAACAGCTTAGATCAGATGAAACAAAGACATACTCACTACTATACCTGAGCTTTGAGGAAAAGAGACAAAAACAATAGAATCACTTTTTCACCTTGAAGGAAAACGACATGCTGGAAGAAATATAGAAAACCTGGAAATATTTGACATAATTTGGTAATTTTAAATTAGGCTTGTGTGAAGTAGATGAAAATGTTATATTTTAATTAGATTTAAATTTATCAAAGTAATTATTTGTATGATTCTGTGATTGAGATGGAGGGTGGTAATGATGTCAACGTTTATACTGGATTTCCACTGGATGCGTAACTGCCCCATTACGTCTCAGCTGTGTATACACAGATGAGGTTTCAATTTAAGTCAATGTGCCAATTTCCATCACATGCGTAACTGCTCCAACATGCCGGAGCCCTCTGCATCAAACACGCTGCCTTTCTATTTTTTCTGGAGCTGTGCTGCTGCAATTAAACAAAGATAAGCCTGTGCGGAACAGGAAGTAGTGCACAGACACACAATAAAATATCTGGTGTGTGTGTGCACCTCTGACCCTATACGCTCCTGCCCAGTAGCAGAGTTTAAACCCTGATATATGCTACTTGTCGTTCCATTTATTGAAGGAAAAACAAAAAAGTGCTGGTAACAACGTCGGCTTTTTAAAATTCATTTTATTTTGTTTTAATAAGTCATTTTGATCTATCCTGAATGTCTGTCTGCTTATGCTGAAATGACAGCTGAGGCTAATTACATGTGTTATTTTATGGGTTAGTGGATCACCCATAACTTCTATTAGGGCACACAGTGATGGATGGATGTTCTCCTGATGTATGTTGAAGCCTTTTGGCTAACACACACTGCTTTTTTTTCTGTACTGAGCAGAGCATGAAGCAACCATGGTGAAGTACAGCCGATTGCCCAAAAAGAAGGAAAATGAGAAGGTAGAGTAACTCCTGCCTTTTTCTTTGCTCCAAGACATTTAGTCATAAAAGATATCTACGGTCTGTCTATCTAGTATCTACAGGGGTGCACATATATGTTTTTGTTCTGGTGTTTAGGGGAGCTGCTGAGATTGTTGCTTGGTATTCTCTTTTTTTAATACGTTTTCCACAACCACCTCACAGGAGGAACAGTTCCTGATTCTGTCTGTCTGTTGCACGGTCCACCATGTGCTGCTGAAATATTTTTTAATTATTATCTATAAAAAAAAAACTTTATTAAACTGTATTTCTAAGAAGAGCTGGTGGCATGGGCTTTCAAAGTTAATGAAATAAGTAAATGGTCATAGCTCTAATTTAATTTGCATTATATTAATTACTGTGAAGTAATAGATTGAGTTACTTTGCATATATTTGGGATTATATAAATCATAAATGGGCCTCTTTTTTTTTCCAGAAGTTAAAAGCAATTGTTTCTGTTTTTTACTGAGCTGATTTCTGAAAGTAGGATATAAATATAAAAAGAACCAAAAAAAAAATATTGGGAAAAATTAGATCCTCGCAATTAACACTAAAATGTTGTGGTCCTTCAGTCAGTGACCAGTCCTGCTATTGGCCCAAACAGTCTAAGTTTGAAACTCCAGGTCCAAACACACTCAGGAGGGACTTTCTTACCTACGGTATTTGACGGAGCATAGCTGTGAGCCAAGAGTGTGGTGAACATGTTATCATGTCTGCTCTGTTTCAAAATGTAAAAACCCAATTGACCGTACAGCTGAAAGTGGACTTGGTGAAGGAAGTGGCGTACACCAGGAGGAAGCAGCACTCAGCCTCTCTGCAGTATTACTGCGCCCTCAACGCTCTGCAGTACCGCAAGAGAGTGGCCATGCTGGAGCCCATGTTGGGATTCACCCAGGCACAGGTACAGGGTTTAGGCCACCCCTCCACTCCATTCAAATACTCTATGTAAATATTACATTTTATTAACAATATTTGAATGCTTGTTTAAATATCGAAGCTTAGTAACAAGTGAACAGCCTTTGTCTAAATGTTCTTTGTGTAAAACTTTGGCCTGAAATTAGATTTTTTATATTTACCCAGAGCTAATTTTGACTTTGTCACTGATTCCCTTCTGCTTATTTGTAACGCCTCTACACAGATTTATGCTCATCCTACAAGCCTGGAGACATTATTTAGAGATGTTTTTGACCAAAGAGCTGTAAAATACATGATTTAGACCCCAAACTTGCCCACATTGAGGAGGAACATTTAACATTTATTCTCCTGTATTCTTCATCAACGTTATTTAGTTAATTGTATTTTAACCCAAAGCACTTTGTTCATATTCCTGGTTTCTGGAAAAAAACACAAAGAACTGTTGATTAACTTCATGAGAAAGGAAAAAAAAGCTGAGTAAATATTTGTTTTCTCTTTACTGTAGGTTGGTTTCTTTAAGAAGGGAATCGAGCTAGTGTCGAAGAAGATGGACAGTTTTCTCTCTGCTGTCTCCAAAATGACGCAAAAGTAAAAAAAATGAAACAAAATGCTATAATTTTAACATTTTAATGCCTATGGACTGAAGCTAAAAGTGTGTGTTTAGCATCCAGGCCCAGCTGGACTCGGAGGCAGAGACGATGCGGGCGTCACAGAGGGAGCTGCTGTCGGTGGAGGATACGGTCTACATGCCCGATAAGGACTCTGACTCTGTTAACAGAACTCTGATCCAGAAGGCAGGCTACCTTAACATCAGGAAGTAAGATCAATTAAAAACAGTCCAGTGCCCCTCTGCTCCGGCAGAGGGGCAGAGGGGCTGCTCCTGTTCAGCATCTTTTGTATAATACCGCTTCTTTCTTTTGTTTGATTAATCAATAATTTAACAATTTAAGCACTGTATAGTAAATGGCTTCTTAAGCAGGTCAAAAAGTACAACAAACTGTCAGTCTTGAAAATGTAAAATATTAAGATACATTTTTAACACCCACACTTTTCCCATCCTTCAGTAAAACTGGCCTGGTTACCACTGCCTGGGACAGACTCTACTTCTTCACCCAGGGAGGGAATCTCATGTGTCAGCCACGGGGGGCGGTGGCTGGGGGCATGGTCCTGGACCTGGACAACAGCTCAGTGATGGCAGTGGACTGCGAGGACAGACGATACTGCTTTCAGATAACATCTCCTTCTGGAAAAACGTATAGAACACATCTCCCTGTGTTTAAGAATAGATTTCCTTAATGTGCTAATTTGTGGCATGTGCGTGCGTGTGTGCAGGTCGATGATTCTTCAGGCAGAGAGCAAGAAGGAGTATGAAGAGGTAGGTGAGAAGTATCAGTCATTATATTTGTGCTGATATATAGAAGCAGTTGTAGATGTCTTTGTTTCATTTCCTCAGTGGATTTGCACAGTGAACAACATCTCCAGACAGATCTACCTGACAGACAACCCAGAGGTAAGAGTTTTACACTTTATCACTTTCTAATGGACGTTGACTAATTTAGACAGATACTGTAGCCTAGTTTTCATTACCGTTTTTCATTTTTTCTTAAATTAAGGATTTAACCATAACATAAAGCTGAATATTATTATTGAAGATTGTTTGTTTTTCTGTTAGCAGAAGAATGTCAAAATTTTAACTAAACTTATGCCATTGGAAGATTCATTGAAATTTAAAATCCCCACTCTCACCATAGGTGATTGTCCCACATGATACATTAGGGGAATAATATGGTGAACATACAGTATATCAATATCACGATGTATATCGCAGTGTTAAAAAGAATCATAATATCAGTATTTTCCAATATTGTGCAGTTCATATATAAAATACCAAAACTACCAAGACAAATTCCTTGTACTGTCCTTAAAACTGCACTTGGCCATTAAAACATTTCTGATTCTGATTCTGAAAATGTTGTGTAATATCCGTACTGAAAATGTGCGTGCACTGGAAATGTGCTGCTCTACAAAATATTCAGATTTATCAAACCGTGCCAAGCTCACCTGCATGTACTTTCCCCTTTATAAATCACAGCCCAGCTAGAAGTAGCACTTTTTATGCCACCCTCGACACACCCACATTCTACCATGAATGGTCAAAGGAGCTCATGACCAGATTTTGAATTAAAACAAGCTGCTGACTAATGAGATTTTGGCAGAAAAGACAAGGAAAAGAAGGAGATTTCTTTAAGTGATTAGGTCAAAATATGACATGCCATGCATTTCTGTCTCAAAAAATTCTGAAATGTTTACTAAGTGTTCTGTAATTATTCAATAAGCACACTGTACATTTGTAGTTTGATTGAATTAATACTGTTTGAGACATGGTCCAATTAGTGAGGGGGCTATGTGCTGATTTGCATGCATCATTATTTTTTTTCCAATATCTCTGGAACTACATCACGCTGGATTTCACAGCATTACGCACAGTGTGCTTAACTGAGGTGCACAGTGCACACAGCTGATATGCAGCGTGCCCCATGTTTGGTTGTGAGATACGAAATGAGCACATTTTCTGCCGAACACTACCGGCTCCCTTTTAGCCTCTGACAGGTTCATCTTACTGAGCCACGGCCCTTAATTTTGATGAATTTAAGGTAGGTGGGAAAGAAAAGCCGCAGTATGCAGCATATGCTGAATACCACTCTTTGTCTGCAGTGGAATACAAGCGGCGGTACTTTGTAACGTTGCATACCGACGTGAGGGAGAGTGAGAAAGTGAAATTGCGCAGATTTAATACACTGGTCTCACTGGTGGTAACTGCTCTGCTTTAACTCCAAGTGGCAAATACTGCTGCTGTTTGGGGATGAGGTGCTTTTTTGCTCTGAGGCTTATTTCCTTATGAGGTTGGCAAATTTGTGCAGAAGTAATGAGTATTCCCTCATTTACCTTCAAATCAGACCAACGCTACTTGTGGTGGCAGCAGCGCAGTTCACGGTTTGCGTATGCTCTGTGGATCGCACAATGTCCTTTATTCTCTCATTTGCAATAGTTTAGTTTTGCAAACTTATCACAGTCCTTTTGATCTGACCCTTAGCTTTGACTAAAAGTAATCAGTTACTGCCTTCAAGTGGCAGAAGTGAGATAAGACTGCATGGGGTTTCATCAGACTAAAGTTCTTCACAGCAACAATTTCAATGTTGAAGCTGTCCAGAAAATCTCTGCTCTGTTACATTTAAACTTCAAAAGTTCCCCCTTTGCTGATTCAGATCTGTAATGTCTTGATGTCAGGCTGTTGCTATACGACTGAACCAAACTGCCATCCAAGCCGTAACGCCCATCACCAGCTTTGAGAAGAGACAGGAAGGAGATCCCAACCCAGACAGGTCAGGCTGTGTGAGCTTTGATGTTTGCTGCACGTGTGTCACGGTTACGCTGCCTAAGCATGAGAGCAATGATCTGTAAACAATATAACACTCAGTTATTTACTTAAATATTGTGTGTATACACAATCTATTCTATACATTTGACTCGCAGATTAACATTTAGAGAAAAGGACCGGTGCTGTTTATCAGTTTTTGTTGACTGTATTTTTACCAAACAGAAGCAAAAGCAGGATGACTCAAACTTTGAGTGAATTCATTTGCATTTTCAAACAAAAAAAAACCCTGAGAAATTGAAGTTTGCGTGAAAGGGTTTGAAATGAGGATAAGTGTGCCTGTAAAAGTAATCTTGTTATTGATTTGACTGGCCTTCCCACACAATTAGATCATTTTAGTTGTGGTTTTTGTAGTGTAGATCTAGAGATTTAGTCGACTAAAAATATTTTGAATTTAGCTGACTGAAACTAAACTAATAAGAATTTCAACAACTAAGTGAAGACTATAGAGTTAAATACATACTTTCTGTCAAGAGTTCAAGAGCTGAAATCTTCCAGGACCTTCCTAGGAACCATACTTAAAATGTTTTTGCTGTGATGAAAACTGTAACAATCAGAGGCAGGTGTCTTAAAGTAAAAAAAACTACCTTCGTGGGCAGACCACAATGTTCACAGTTCACAATAACTTTGGCCTGTTCACTGTGTCAGTAATATGCTGTGTCATGACGGTGAATGTGTCCAATCATCATTATTCTTCCTGCTGAGAAACCTGGCATTGTTATTGTTGATGCTGTGTCAGGTTTTTAAATCCTGATTTTAAGGCCCTGTTTACACAACAATGTTTTGCTTCTGTTTCCATTTTTGTTTCCAAAAAGTTCCACATTCACACAGCAACGTATTCAAAATGATCTTTATTTACATGACACAGTGGTAAACATGAAAAACAATATAGTATACATGCCAAGCCAAAAGATGGTGGTATACATTTGCAATGAACCAAAATAAGCGCATGAACAGAGACACTTCCTCTGAACACAAGTAAGAGTAGAGCTTTATTCAGACCTACAAAGTTAGACCTGACCCGACCTCTAGCCATCAGAATACTGCCTGACACTATTCACATCCATGAGCAGTGCGCACGTGTTACACACACAGCTCAGACAGCTGCTCTCCATGATTCAAGAACGAGTCGTCTATGCATTTTTAACATAATTTATATATGTACCAGAGAACAGCCTCCACTCACCTCCTGAGCAAACATTTGTGCGTCTTTTTCTCACTAATCCAAACACATATTCTGACCGTTTATTCATCCGTGCATCGTTCAAGCCGAGTCCAACAACCCCCAAAATACTGTAATAAATACTGTATATAAAGCACTACGTAGGAGTGCAGCACTGTGATTGTCGTCAGAATCTGGAGCAGGCCTGAATTATGTTTCTGCTGATCTAAGTGATGGTGAAGTAAATAAACACCTTGTTGGAGAAGTTCAGTTAAATTCCAAAGACTGATTCACACGGTCAGTGTCCTTCTGAGGCTCTGCAGCCTCAGGGAACATGATGCAGAAAGTGCTGTTTCAAAGTTTACACAGAGATGGAGAGGGAAGTATTTCAAAACCTTCCACTGTGGGGCTTATTTTTAAAAGGTCACATTTTTAAGCACCAAAACGCCATTGCTGTGTAAACGGACCACTAAAACGCAACAAAACCTTTGCGTTTTCACTTGAAAACATTGTCTGCAGGGTTTCCCCCAGAAAACTTGCTAAGCATGGTGGTAGAGAAGCCCACCGTGGTTTTGTAAGAAAAAAAATGTTAAAAGTTGAGAGGAATTTTGAAATTATGACTTATATGTTATTATAAGCCATTTATTAACGATACTTGAACGTCGAGTCTTACAAAAAGGCACAATTTTAAAGTTTTTTAACAAACATACACAAAAAAGTACAATTACAATAAACATCAATTGTTTTCATTTAAGTTATTATTGAATCTTAAAACAAGTCATTACTGGTCACATTTAAAAGTAAAATAAATTAACATAAATAAAATTGCAAACTTGGCCAAGGGATAAAACCAGGGAAGTCAGAGCTTGCAACATGAAAAACATGAAAGCCATTAGTTCTTTTCATAATAGATATTTCATTTTAGTCAGTGTACCGCATATTTACATTATTTAATTATTACTTTTGCTTGCTGCCATCTCAATGCTAGTGCAATGGTGTAGAGTCTAGGGCTGCAACTAATGACTGTTTTAATAGTCAACTAGTCATTATTGAAATGATTAATCCACTAATTGGATGATAAATTGTACAATTATTTGCTCTATGTTGCTACAATCTTTTAAGTTTGGCATGGGTCAAATTTCAACAAATAAAAATAATAAATTAATAAATCAAACAATTCCCAACTTAAGGTGTAAACAGGTTCCTTACAAACACAAATTAAATTGAATACATCAACGCGAGAATCTGCTTCAGTAATAGCATTAACACAATAACAATAGCTACAATAGCTGCTGACGCAAAGAACTCATGGGCTCATATTTTATGAAACATGTTTTATATCTGATAATTAGTTACATACAGTTATGGTTGATAAATATTTAACTGATTTCCTATAATTAAACCAGATCAGATTGATGATTTAATCATTAATATACTGAGAGCAGTACTCACAGGATATTTAGGTATAATTATCACAATAGTTATATTACTGTCTAATGGGACCAGCTTTGTCTGTGATCACATGAAATATAATTAAAAACACTGCTTTCACAAGTCGGGACGAATGAATAGCGACGATAGTTTTATGCCAAAATGTATTTCACACGACGTGTGACATGTTAGCTTTCATCCTTCTATAAAAGTGTTAAATCTGACCATAAACAAATTGACCCTTTGTGGTTGAATGACGGTAAGATCATGATGTGGACTTTTTACTAATCTCTTCCTTTAATGCAGTGGTTAGCGTTAGCTCTTAGCCCAGTCTTGTGTGTTGGTGGGTTAGCTTAGCATGCTTTAGGAGAGCACGTTACCGTGTTTTTGGGAACTGTGGGTGGATCTGACGGAGGAAGTTAGACTGGTTCACTTTGTTGGATGGGTGTCTGGTCTTAACCAAGAAAAGCCTATAAAGCACTGGGGAAACCTTGGAAACGGCGTAAACGGGGCCTTAATTATGTCTAATTTCCTCCAATACACAACAGCTACCTTTGAGTGAATGTGTGTATTCTGGATTTGCTAACATAACTGAGATCCTCCCTTGAATGTGTCTTCACCACAGCTTCAACTTCATCTTCTTGTGTTTCCTTTGTGTTTGTAAATATCCTGGCATGAAGCATTTTAATTCCTAGCAGGAGAAACAAACAGATCACAGCAAGGCTGTTTGTCTCTGTTCCATCATGGGTTCCTGGAATTATCAACAGCTTCTCAGAGCTAAAAGGCTACGTGTTATTTTGTCAGTTAGTTTAATTTCGCTCTCTGTTTTTGTTGTCTGGTTCCCACAGAGCAAAACCAGGCAGTGTTCTGCGTCCAGGTGCTTCACAGAACCCCGGAGCCGCTCCAGAACCAGAGGACCTCATAGCACCCGGGACGCCAATCCAGTTTGACATTATGCTGCCAGCATCAGAGTTCCAGGACCAGAACCGAGCCGGAGGAAGGTGAGAGCAGTTTGTTGACTTATATTTCACAAGGTCATGGAGGATGATGTTTTAGCTAAACAGCTGCCTCAACTTGGTAATTATGCAACTTCCAGGAACATGATTGGCTGCCAACAGCATAGCACAACATTGTAATTTGTTGCTTGTTTGTGTGTTGTCTTCTGAACAGACGCACAAACCCGTTTGGAGAAACCGATGATGACTGTTCATCAGAGACTGATGGTAACTTTACACCTTGTAATTGTTCACAATCTTCACTTCTCAGAAGAAGCTTGTTCTTGTTTTCGAGGTAGAAAGAAAATATCCTTATTTTTTGGCCGTGAGCACGTCACTTTAGACCCTGAGGTTTGAGGGAAGGAGATGATGACAGAGGCAGGTTTTCAGCTTTCTGCAGTTATGATGACACGAAGATGTGAAAAGTACTTTTAAAAAACAACGTAAAACGCTAACAGAAACCAGTCAATCGATTGGATTCTCGATTCCATTTACGATTCACTTTTGATTGTTTTTTGATTCAGTTAAGGATATCACGCAGTACCAATTTTACTTGGATATGAAAGACATTCTCATTAGAACTAATGATGCAAATAGTAGAAACTACAGCTTTATCTTGGTGCATTAGTAAAAATATGAATATTTACATTAATTATTGAACCTCATGCTACATTAATCATGTACGTTTTATTTAACATGACCTGAGCAGAACAAAATTGCAATGACTTAGATCAATTCAAAGCACAGGACAGGCTGTGTAAATAAAGAGACATTGTAAACTCAAGACATTCTCATTCCTTTGAGTCTCACAAAGGTTTTGTGCTAATGTTCCAGTGGCTGCATAACAAATCTAACTGTATAATAAGAGACACAATCATAACAATGAGTAAATCATTGTAAATAAAAGCAAACATCCAGAAATTAAAACAATTCTGAATTGTCTTAAAAGGCACAAAGTCAGGTCTTTGGTAAATGTGAGAAAATACTTTAAAATCCTGTCAACAGTAAACTTCAAGAAAACTTTTCACTTTTTTTTTTTTTTTTGTTCATTTTCATCATTTACTGCTATGATTTCTCATGGCCATGAAGGCATCATGTTTACGTGCAGCTTTCTCTGCCAATGTGCGTCTTGTTTACACAAGTTCTGACTATTGATTGGCTGGAAGGCTGGGGAGTGGGCGGGAAAAGAGTCACCGTGTGGTAACACATTTCGTTCCCACAGGGAAGTGTAAATGAATGACGGTGTTCGACGGTTCTTTGTGTGTTTGATTGTTTATCTTTAGCATCGACTATTGTCTACAGGTTACTACGACCTCCATTGAAGCCTGTATAACTGTGATAACAGCTCCAATCATGTCCTTAAAAAACCTTTTGGGGAGAGCTGCGGTGTGTGCCCTCCCCACCCCACCCCCCCAGCAGCGCGATGCGCTGCGCTACTAATCTACAGGCAGCAAGCATATTAAAAGGTTCGATTCAAGGGTTTTATGAATCGATATTGGGCTATATAAAGGAGAATCGATTCAAATCGATTGATCACAACGTGATACGATCACTAGCTGAACTGTAACAGTTTAACAGTTACCTGTAGAAACATGCAATGTAAGGCCAGCATCTTATGGGTCCAAAAGATACAAGAGACAGTTCAACACACACACACACACACACACACACACACACACACACACATATATAATGGGGGGTGGATCACTTCTAAATTAATGCGCACCAGTCTATCACACGATTACCTGCCTGCCTAACTTTCACTAAACTTACCTAATTTAAGTAGTTGTGTGGCGTGACTGAAGCTGCAGTAATCAGGTGCCCTTCACTATGTTGCACTGTCTGCGTGACATGTAAATACTTTGAAAAATTGTTAAGCGTGCAGGCGTACACACGTGTGTGTGAGAGTGTTGAGTGTTGTATCCTGTCCAATCACAACAACGATCTGACTCAGAGTGTAACACTACAGTCACTACCACTCTATGGACGGGTGTCATGACACAGACTGTAACCAGACTAAATGGTGGTCTGTTATACACTCAACACTCACACACACACTTACATACCTGCACACGCCTGCATGCGTAAGTGCCTAATATTTTTTTCTAAGTGTTTACATGTCAAGTAGACGGTGATCGATAGTGAAGGTCACCTGATCGCTATAGCGTCACACGCCACACATGCGTCTACTTGTGACTGATATATTTATGTTTGTTAGGTGCACATCCAGGTGTGGCGTATGTGTGCATACACTTTAATGTGTGTGCACATGCAGATGTGACTTGTGCATCGTGCCCATTCTAGGTTTATGGAAAATGTAGATCAGATGTGCAGGTGCAGGGTACGCCTTTGTTTACGCTTTCATTGGACTGGTGCGCATTCATTTAGAATAGACACACACACACACACGTCTAAAACAGTGAGAGAATCAACTGTTCTCTCCTTGCCTGTGTGTGTGTTACCTGTCCATTATCCCTGCAGACTCCCTCCTGCAGCAGGTTTTCGCCGTGCGTTTCCAGGGCTCCATGGCTGTCCGCTGTGGCAACAACCAGGAGGTGATCTATGAGGCCATGAGGCAGGTTCTGGCTGCACGTGCCATCCACAACATCTTCAAGACCACAGAGTCCCACCTCATGGTCACCAGCAGCAGCCTCAGGTAGACAATTGTTAAGGTACACCAGTACCGATGGGTACCGAATTCTGTACTTTTTTAGGCCGAATGAACAAAACAGGCTCCTTAGCACACACAACGTTCTCAGGATTAACAGTATTAGAACCAACTAAGCTAACTAAATAGCACTGAACAAAAACTTGGTTCTTTTGATCAAAAAGAGGTAACTGAGAGACGCTGACTCCACTTCCAGAGCCGATAGTGGAAGCAGACCACAGTCGCTCTGCTTCAGCCAAGCTATCAATAGCTGTTCACACACAGGTTTTCACTTATGTGCAAAAATGCTAATGAAATATTCACAATATAGAGCCCTGTCACATAGAGTTGCTTTTTAATTTCTGCATTATTTTTTAGAAAAATTAAAAAGATAATTAGAAAACACTGTGTAGTTGTAGTTCAGAGTTTTCATGATGAAAACATTTATGAAACAAATATTGCTACAATACAAAGAGTTGGATGTTGGTTTGATATATTTGTGAAAGTGTCACATGGGCCATTGTAGTTTCACGGCATAATTCCACTGCAATATGTTTTTATAGTAGAATAAGACAGTTTGGTAATACTGAAATCACTAACTGTCAGACAGTAACAGTCGCAGTTTGCTCACTTCATCACGTTTAACCATTAATTGATTGACATAAGTACCTAATTTAAAAAATAATAATTTTTAGTAAGAATTGGTTTAAGTTTTTGTTGTCAGTTAATGGTTAACCAGTTAACCATGAGCGTCCCTAGTTAATTAGCAGTGTGTTTTTGTTGTTTTTGAAATAATTTGGTTACACAACTTTTATTCATAAGGCTGACATTACGTTGTCATTATCATGAATAAGGTGTCATGAAGACTGTTAATAAAGGAGCATAGGCAGCTTGGATAATGACTAACTAACCACTGTGATGTCACTATGAGTCTGATTTCTCGATCCTTCCCTATGCTTCTTTAACTGTTGTTTACTATATTATGACACCTTTGGAGCTATGTTGGCATTTTTGGCGGAGGGATCCAGTGGGGTTAGGGTAACAAAGGGATTGATGTGGTCAGTTTCTCTTCACTTTTTTGGCTGAGCTTGGCCACTTCTGGGTTAATGTTGGGCAGAATGTGAATGATGGGCCATTTTTTGTAGAAGGGAAGATTCTACAATGGAATCTTGGCTTTTACATTTCCAGATGAATTCAATGGTTTGTGGGAAACCTAGGAGTCTAGCACTTATATAGTGACCTCCACCAAGCTGATACTGTATGTTATTTGTTTGTGAACAGTCAAAAAAAAAGTAATGTACAGATTTTGATGAAATTATCAGGAAATATCCGAAATTTTATAAGGAACAATTGATTGGATTTAGGATAGTTTGAAAAAAAAAAAAATGGATACATTTTTGTTCTGCTCTTTGAGCTGGTAATGCACTACATGCTCTATTTATTAGATCTGTTTCACTTTCTGCTTTGAGAATACTACACCACAGCCATGTGCTAGAAATTCCTTTCCAAGCCTTTAAAGTGTGAACGATTTGTATTTAAATTGGAAATAAACAAAAAGAAGATTACCATCAGCAATACAGCTATTGATAATGTTTCAGAAACAACATTTTTGGGAGTCATGCTAGATGATAAAAATAATTGGAAGAGTCACATTGAATACATAAAAAAAATGTATTGGCATATTACATAAAGTAAAGTATACTTTTGATGAAAGAGCTTTGTTTAGAATTGATACATCTCTAATTGTCTCATATTTCACATATTGTATTGAGATCTGGGGTAATGCATGCAAAAGTTTTACTGACCAAGTTTTCCTGCTCTAAAATAAATTATAAATCACAAAGGTCCAAGACACCACACAAATCAACTTTTCATTAAAGATAATATTATGAAATTTGCAGATTTTGTCCAGTTAAAAATTGTCTTGACCATGTGGAAAATCAAAAATAAATGACACATTTATAATAAATTTATCCTAATCATAGATGAACAGCAGGAGGAAAGGAAAGTTGTGAACCATTTGCTCACACTTCATTCAGAGGTTTTGTTGTCACTTGATCAGGTTGTGGAATTTATTGGATGTCAATTTAAAAACTTTTGTTCAAATTAAACATATTTATAAAATGTTGATTGAAAACTGTAGACATCTGTTAAACTATTTACATCTGTAACAAACAAAATAGTTTTTTTTTTTTATAACAAACATAATTGATTTGGTAACATTGTGCCTGTTATAATAGTGATACTATAATATAATAGTAAAATAAAACCAGAATTGATCGGCGACCATCCACTTGGACATTCTGTTATTGAACAAAAAGGCGTGTGTATAATAAGACTCTTCAACATGCTCCTATTATTGACTGTCAATTACAATGCAGATATTGTAAACAGGATTACATGTAAGAATACATTTGATTTGATTGATCGTGTACTCTGATATGGATCAGTGATCCACATACTGTAACTGCCAATATCTGATTTTGGTGCTTGGTTGAGGCTTTTGATCTATGAGTGCTCTTGTTCATATTACTGTGGCAGAGACGATGATCCTAGAGTGGACATCATTACTTCTCCAGTATACAGTACACATGGTCTCATCTGTGTGAATGATTTGTTTTCTAACCCCTTTTATTTCTCTGCAGGCTCATTGACCCTCAGACTCAAGTTACTAGGATCAGTGTAAGTATGAAATCAGATTCAGACAGTAACATGTAAAGCCTCCATCTCTAAAGCACAAAACCTCTCATCTTCCTCAGTTCATGCTTGATGAAGTTAGCCAGTTTGCTGCCCACCAGGAGAATGGCAGGCTGATGGGATTCGTAGTGGAAGGCAGAGACTGGAGCGATGGCGATGAGGAGGGAGAGCCAGCATTCAGCGCTTTCATCTTTGAGAGTAGTACAGAGGGCGAGAAGGTGGACTCTCACATAGCACTGATACATGTGTGTCTGAGTCACTGTGTGCTCACCCTATGTGTTCCTGTTTTTATCAGATATGTTACACCATAAACCTGGCCAAGGAAATAGCAGAAGCAAAGAAGGTAAGGTCATCTTTAGAAGATGGATGGATGGTATTATGACATAAAGTTGTTCTTCCTCCACTCGGGGTCTCAGGGGTCTGCTGGTGTTTATTTTCAGCTCACATTGTGTACAGGATGCCGGTTTGTTGCTGAGACACAACCAAATAAATGTTTTAGGTTAATTGCAGTGCCTGAATAGTGAATGAACTATTCCAGCCCCACAATTACCTTAACACACATTTTTTGGGGGGTGGGTGTGAAGCATGGGGAAAATTTGTAATATCTGCACAGAAAGCCTAGGGTACGTTCATACCGAGCATGACTTTTGGGACTACAGTTGCTTAAAAAAAAAAAAAAAAACATTTTGGTCGCTGCGGTGACGTGATGACCGGGGAATATAATGTGGCTGCAGAGCTGCTGGCTGCACTGAGAGGGCTGATCACTTCTGTGATTCTACGTTTACATCACTTAACATAGACAGCACCACTTGTACTTACGGTAAATGATTAACCTACGGAGTTACTAAAGAAAGAGTTCACTTAAAATATACTTAGAATTTAAAAAGGCGTAGGGAGAAACTCATTACTGATTGGATGTCATGACAAAAAGTCACTTGAAATGTTCACATTGTTTAACTTTGAGTGACTTCCAGCGACTCAGGACGTGCAGTTGAGTCACTGGAATGGTGCAAATCACGTCGCCTGAAGGGAGGTCTTGTGACATCGCTTCACGTTACATCATTTACATCCATCCTTCTTCAAACCCGCTTGTTGTTTTTCAGGGTTGCAGGGGCTGCCTGTGTCATCATTTACATTGATTTTGAATGTAATCTAGTCCACAGACTCGCTGTAGTCACGCTCAATGTGAACACACCTTTAGGAATCAAACCTAGGTCTTCATGTTGTGAAGCACATTTTCCAATCACACCACAGTGCAGCAATACAACACCATTTAAAAATGATTAGTTAATACACATGCTACTGGACTAAAAATGAAAAAATTTAAATAAAATTAGATCCAAATTTGTCATCACATGGTTTATATTTACACACATATATATATATATATATATACACACGTCTGTGTGTGTAGATGTATAAAATTGTGTTGATGAGCTAAACAGATGGGATTCTTTGTTTTTAAGGATCCTGAGGCGTTGGCCCAGCTGATGAAGAACATGCCTCTGACCAATGACGGCAAGTTTCTGCTCCTGGAACCTGAGACTGGAGACACAGCTGACAGAGTGGGACAGGAGGACTTAGAGTCTGAGGCGTAGATCCATCCAGGGCTTTAAGCTAATCAACAGCCCACACCTAAACCCACCTTTAGAACTTTAACAGGCACGTCAGGGACAGTAGTGGAAGGGTTCTGATCCTCTGTCCAAACGTCCACCTGTTAAATGAAGTGGCTCAGGTTTGATTATAGCTCTGCTGCAGGTGGTGCTCTGATCCTTGGTGATGCTTCAGTATTCAGTCGTCATCAGAGGAAGCATGATGGGCACAGCCTAGCTTTTAGGTGTGCTCAGCTTGACGTGGTTTGTTTTTAAGGCAGATATTCAGTCACTTTGTCCTGTACGGAGATGGTTCTTCTTTTTAAACTTTATATCTGATGTTTACTTCAGACTCTGACGTCTAAACACAGAGAGTGAGACTGACTGTAACTGTTTAACCATTTATTGTTTCTGAAGCTACAGATGTGCTTTTTCAGTTTACTGCATACTTCATGAGAACTTTAATATTTCTTCCTTGCACTGCACTATGTGAAAAAGATTAAAGTCCAAAAGATGAGGACCAGTACAGGAGACACTTTTAAACTATTGCAGGGTGTCAGGCAGCCTTTTAGATGACCACGTGTTCAGATCATGTTCAATTCACATACATACTGGTACATAGCATGCATACTGACCTGGAGGCGGGGTAACATTAGATTTCTAACCAATCAAACAACGGATATCTGTTTAACAAAGTTCTACTCACACTGTGTAAAGATAGACATGTCCAAAACTGACTTTTTGATTTACTGATGTATAGAAGTGAGTAGGATGATTTATTTTACATTCCATGTCAGCACTAAATTATGAGTAATATTTTATACTAAATGTACAAAGCTGGTCTGTAATAAATCTGCTTTCAACCCCCAGGGTAAATGTGTGAGTTGATCTGCTGCATGATTAAAAAAGAAAGTTCTCTTTGAAGATTTTAAGTGTCCTCCTTGCTGTTACTAGTGACTCATCTTTCATTGGGTGGATATGGATATTAGGTCAAACTCTGTAATCATGGCTATGATGATCAGAGCTCTTGTCTGCAGTGGTCAGTATCAACAAAAGTGTTCCAAGGAAGAATAAGGATTGATAGGCATAACATTGTTACAATGTGAAACAAGCATGACACACTCAATACTCCCATATTCATCTATTTCAACATTATACCACTTTCTCCTTAAACATACAACAGAATGTTTTTGGTCTGGACTAGTTCAGTATTCTTGTTCTCACCATGAATTTTTCACAGCTTAGGGCAGGGGTGTCGAACTCCAGTCCTCGAGGGTCAGATTCCTAAGACTTTTAGATGTGTCCCTGCTCCAGCACACCTGAATCAAATGAATGGCTCGTTATCATGCTTCTGCAAAGCTTGGTCACAACACATTGGTCTCCACCAGAGGGGTATTCCATAAAGCGTGTTATGTTCAAACTCTGAGTATGTTCAGGCTCAAATGAGGGAAACTGAGTATCCCATTCCAAAAAGTGAGGTATGTTCTTCTCTGAGTATGTTACCCGGGCAACATTGTCCGTGAACTAAACCTGGTCGCTGGCAGGTTTTATCAAAGAAACCCTGGGTTTCTACCTGGCTCCGCCCACCTGAACACTTTAATAAACTTAAACACTTTTCTCTGAAACACATTAGTAACACCACAGACGTGTTCACATCATTACTAATGTTGTGTTGCTTTACGTCTTTTTTTTTGTGCTAACAGTAATTTTCTTTATAACATTGTAGATGTAGATCATTAAGTGAAAGTCACTGAGAGGTTGATCTGCATTAAAACATCTACTGACGTCTGTAGTAAAGTTCTCTGAATAAAAACCTGTAGATAATTTGAAGGTATGATGGTGCAGTGAAGTGTGACGCTGCTCTTGAAAGCGATGGGTCGTGGGTTCGCTTCAGTGTTTTTTTATGACTTTTTTAGGACGTTGAGATGACTCTGGCGACAATATTACATTAATAATCAATATAAATGATGTGATTTGAAGCAGCAGCCACTGTCTTTATATCCAGTGTAACAGGAGAGCTCTCCATGCAGCCATCCTATGCTGCTGACACGTCTCCTCAGACACACTTTATTCATATTATTCACCGCTCGTCACGTCACTGAAGCAATAAAGTGATGAAGTGACCAAAAAGTGTGACTAATTACGGGTGATTTAAGCTACTATAGTCACTGAAGACTGAACGCACCTTTAGAACAGGCTCATATTCATCAAACAACGGCTTATTTCACCCATCAGGGTGAATAAATCACTATCTTCCGTTTGGTTGTCATGGCAGTTTGAGTATTCTTTGATCCATTGATGATGGCTTTTTATCGCGCGCGTGCACGTAAGTAACCCAAGGTTTACATACTCAGGGTTGATTGACCCACTTCACACCAGCTTTAATGGAATCCGATACCCAGAGTTTCTCATCTCTGGGTATGTTGACCCAGAGTTTATGGATAGACTCAGAGTTTGTTAACCCTCCTTTATGGAATACCCCTCAGGAGTGTTTGAGTAGGGACACATCTGAAAGTCTCAGGAATCCGGCCCTCGAGGACTGGAGTTTGACACCTGTGGCTTAGGGGATCGCTTGGCATGAGCTGCGGGTGTACAAGTGTTGTAGGGGGGGTCCTACAAATTTTAAAATTCATAACGCTATTTCCTGCATTTTGAGGGCCAAATTTTGTGATTTTTTTTCTTCTTTTATCTTTGTTCTAGCCGTACTTTAGTCTTGCTGACAGTGTGTCGGAAATCTTTTTAGTTTCAGGCAGCTAAATCACATTAATTAATGTTAACCAAATCTCTTAGTTAACTATAATTACCTCTATTGGTAGGATTTAACTAGTATTGGTATGTGTTCATGTCCCACTAAGAGATAACTTCAGAATGGAAGCCAGGAAAGTGTCTGAAAAACAAAGCTACCAAAACTCAGTAGCCGGAAAGGGGATGAACTTTACCCATAATGCACCAGAGTTGACCTGGACAGGTAGTCTCCACCATAACCAACCTGCTCTACACAACTGCCTGCAGCTGTCTCGCTATGATTCTAATGTAGTCTGAACTATGAACGTTTACAGTGTTCCTGTAGATAACAGTCTCACTGACACAAAGCTGGTTTGATGGACACTGAGGTGTTTACATGAATTAAAACCAGTGAGATGTTTCTAGACAAGTCCAATCCACCTCAGGACTTCACAGATCTGCTGCAGATACCACAGCACACACGCTCAATGCATTTTTTGTATTTCATTCAGCACTTCGATCAAAAAAAGCTTCTCAGTTTTAGAAAACTTCAGTGAACAGTTTTATTGAAGTCTTGTATCTATAAATGTGAAATACTGATTTAAATTTCACATTGCAAACGTGAAAGCACAGGACAGACATCTGTCTGTTATCAAACGGTCCTAATGCTTCAATCTAACGAGCTTTGACAGTGAAATGAGCGATGAGAGCCTCCTAGACCTCCACACGGCTCAGGAGTCTTTATAGTAGTTGTTAAAGTTGATTCGAAGCAGGAAATCTTCCAGGTGAGGCTGATAGCCTCGGTTCACTAGTTTGGTCACCACTGTGGGAGGAAAAGAAGACATGCTTGTTATTGTTAACAGTTAAAGAACTGAAGCTCCTCCAACAGGATAGGGATTATGGAGAGTGAAGAAGAAGGATGTGTTCTTCACACAGCTGATGTAGTTTACGCTGATAGTTATTAATTAATCATCTCTTCAGTTTTTTACAATGCCTTAAAGCTGATAACCAGAATTTCTGAGAAATCTATGTTTATGTTTGATTCTTTTGAAATGCAAATAAATACCTAACTAGTCTTTTATTATGGTCTATTGCTGGTGGTTATTCATATACATTAATGTATTTAAGTCCCGCCTTCATCCTACAGACCCCTATACAAATGCAAGAAAGTGCTGACTTCGCCCAGACAATAGGCTTCGACTTCCTGGAGCGAGCCACTGTCAATCAAACTGAATGCGCGTCACCGTCACTGAGCAGCATAGCGTCATGGAGGAGCGCTCCGAAACTCCAGTTACCCATTCCACGTTTGCCAACGTATAAAACTTCAACTAAAAAAGCAAAGAATAGTCCAGGTACAAAGCTTGTGGATAAACTTCTTCGTGATCGTGAAAAAATTGATCTCAGAGCAGCTTTTCAAAGGTGGAGGGACTTTCTGCTTTTTCAGGATTCTCAACGGATCAGGATTTGGGGGCATTTATCATGGACAGGTGATAAACATGATTTAATGGGCGGCAGTATCTCAGTCCGTAGAGACATGGGTTGGAAACCGGAGGGTGGCCGGTTTAAGTCCCAATGCGGACCAAAATACAGAAGTTGTTCTGGTAGCTGGAGAGGTGCCAGGGCACTTCTCGAGCACTGTCGAGGTGTCCTTGAGCAAGGCATCAAACCCCAACACTGCTCTGGTGCGCTCCCTTCATTGTAAAAGCTGCCCCACTCTGACATCTCTCCATTGATGCATGTTCACAGGTCCTGTTTGTGCATGTGTGTGATTCGCCCTGTGTGTGAGAAGAATGTCCCTAAAAATAACAGAGTGTAACATAATTTCCCTTCAGGGATTAATAAAGTAATTTAAAATAAAATTAATCAAAAGTTATGGCACTCTAACAATAAATGTGTAGTTTTTGTAGTTGATGGAAAATGTTTCCTTTTACTAATAAAACAAAGGTGAAATCTGGGTATCTTAGAAACACAAAGTTATACGACAGACTGAAGTGTGAATGTTGGAAAGAGCCGAGATTCCTGAATCCTTCAAAGTGCCTCTAGAAGTCCATCTATTTAATTATTGAAGGTTTGGACAGAAGGTCTGTTCACATGAAAGCAGAGGCAGGGTAGCTCCGCCTCCAGGACTGCAACCACTTCATTCAGCTGATCAAACTCCCTCATTGTTCAGGAACAGAAAGCTGTATGAGCTCATTCAGTCATCCACCAACCACCGTGACACGGACTGGTACTGGTCCGTGGACCAGTTGGTTCTGGGCTGGGTACCGGAGTTACATTAAGTTGGAAAAGTACATATTCTATTTTTAACATCGATATCTCACAATGAAAATGTGGCCCAATCACTACCTACATCTCTCTGTACTCAGTGTAACACAGAGGTTGATATTTATTCCCAGAGAGTGATTTTAAGTATAAATGAAATATTAAATATGGAAGTCACTGACAATATCTAAGCAATACGTGATGAATATCAATCCCTGCAAGATCTTAACTTTAAGGGTCCTTGCTTTTGGGACCAATTTTTATTTAATTTTGGGAATTTTTGTAAAATTATTTTGAAAAATTTTCAGGACTTTAGAAAAATTGAGAGTTCTTTCAGCAATTGTGGTTAAAAATGACTACGATTATGTGACGTATGCATGAGAAAACTGCTAGCCTCAGCAAATATTGTGGAGTTTCATTTAATTCGTTTTTGGAGGGGCTGCGATACCTGGTAATTTACATAACGATTCCTGTGTCATTTATACTTTCTCCTGTGGGGCTGAACTGGATGGTCAACAGAGCCGTCAGATGGACACGTTAAAGCCTCACCTTTAAACAGGAAGTGGGAGTAATACTTGAAGGTGTTGTACGACTGCTGCATGGCGATGAAACTGGGGTGAAGGGCCTCTCCCTGCTGGCTGCCCCAGGGCTGAGAGATGAGCTGTGCCCGAAACTTGAGTATGAGGCTAAAGATGCTGTGGATGATGTTCATGACGGGAGCGGCTTTCTCTGTCAGCAGCCCCCTGAGGAAGGTCAGAGGTTTCACATTAAGGTGGGCTGTGTATATTTATACCTCTGTACTTATGTTTGAATGTGTGAAAATGTTGATCTATTTATAGTTTCATTTAAATTTTTCACTGGTCATTTTTTGGCCCTTAACCATTAAACAAAATATAAATAATTAAAACCTATTCAATTCAAGCAAGTTCATTTAGTTTTCTTTTTTGAATTATGTTAAGGTTTAATTTATTAACACAACTTTTTTCAGGAAATTTCCTTTGATCTCCTGACCGACTTCACACTGTCAGTCTTCCTCAGAGGCCTCTACTGATCACTTTCATGTGTCCTTATGAGTTATTTCTGGGCGTGACCAACTTGAGAGTTCTCTCTGGCTGGCCACGCCCCCTGTCGCCCAATGGTACCAGGTGTTGGAGAGTAAGAATGTTGATAGTTAAGAACTCATAAAGACACATTAACGCAATCAACAGATGCCTCTGAGGAAGACTGACAGTAGGAAAAACTAAATGAGAACTTAAGTTATTGAAACCTATTAGTTTGCAGGGCAGCACCAGCTCTGACCTGAAGATGGCCCTGTTAAGGTAGTCTGCGTGTGTGCGGTGGATGGCGTCCAGGTCGCTAGCCGTGGCTAGCTTGGCGGTGAACTCGCTCCAGGAGACCTGCAGGATCTGGTTGGCGATGTATCCCTGGATGACCTTCACAAAGTGCTGCATCTCATGTCTGTAGAGCTGGAGCTGGTGGAACTGCACAGAGCAGCCGGCACCCTTTACTAGTGCTGAGCAGAAACAGAGAGTAAGTGAGGGTACATCTATGTACTGTACATCTATATACATCTATGTACTGTACATCTATGTACATCTATGTACTGTACATCTATATACATCTATGTACTGTACATCTATATACATCTATGTACATCTATGTACTGTACATCTATATACATCTATGTACTGTACATCTATGTACATCTATATACATCTATGTACTGTACATCTATGTACATCTATGTACTGTACATCTATATACATCTATGTACTGTACATCTATATACATCTATGTACATCTATGTACTGTACATCTATATACATCTATGTACATCTATGTACTGTACATCTATATACATCTATGTACTGTACATCTATATACATCTATGTACTGTACATCTATATACTGTACATCTATATACTGTACATCTATGTACTGTACATCTATATACTGTACATCTATGCAGTGTGGAATGCTGAGCCTTTGAAAAATGTCATCCACTCATTAGTTGTTGATTTTTTAAATGGACGAGACAAGAATTACCATCATATTGTTGTTGAATCAATTTTCTCTTACATGATAATATTCTGCTGGATTTCTTTTTTGTTTTTTTTCCTCAAAATGACTATTTTCAACACGGACTTTTCTTATAGTTCACAATTTTTTTTAATACAGTAATTACATATTTATTGTTGCCCTCCTCTGTGTCACATCACAGTCAAACGACTAAATGTTGTAATTAACAGCAGCAGACCAGCCACATCACCTACAACAGGAGAAGTTAACCCACTGGTTTTCAACCTTGGGGTCGTAACCCTAAATGGGGTCGCATGGAATTTAAATGGGGTCTCATGAAATGTCTAGTAATTGATAAACAAAAATATTGAGTACTAAAAAAATGTAGTTCTAAATATAATTCTTTTTCAAATTAAAACAACACACAATCTTAAACAAATATTTCATACTTTCACTTTATCAAATATAAATAGTAATAGTAAAATAAATGAATATATAAATAAAATGCTTAGTGCACTAATCCTGGCTACTCTATAGTTGAAACATAGTATAACAAATGTGAAGAAGAAGAAAAAAAAAAAACTCATTCTAGAAAAAGAAGGAAAAAAAGTTGTGGTGGCTGGAAATGTGTGATAATGTGTAATGAGTTCATGACCCAAAAAAGGTTGTGAACCACTGAGTTAATCATTGATTATAGAAAGACTTTATTGCTGACTTGATTTTATTTGTTTTTACTCAGAATTATTTTAAAACTATACTTATATATGAACTTATTTACTGTTGATGTGCATTACACTGGCAAATTTTACTTTTTTTTAAAACCATTTATTATAAAACTATTTAAAATTGAGGAATTATTTGTTAATTGGACTTTTGCTTTCATAATATCTCCTCTCCCACTTCATTTCTACTTTTGTTGCTGCACTGGTCAGGATGTTCAAAGAGCTGTAATAAATATTCCATCAGTTCCTTCCAGTAGAGGAGGTCAGCGTGTGCTCCTGCTCCCTTCACCTGTTCTCTTCAGGTGAAACCAGACGTCTCGGAGGCTCCACACCATGTGTTTGAGCTGCAGCAGGAAGGAGAACAGCCGGTTGTATTTGTTCATGCAGCTGTCGGTGATGATGATGTTCAGGGGCCAGTCCACCTGGGGGCCACACAGACAGAGGTGTTAGATGGAGCCGAGTGTGAAGAAAGCAGAGGAAAGAGGAAGAAGAAAACAGGCAAAATGTTGATGGAGGAGGAAAGATTATGCAGTGTCAGATCACCACCAGCAGGGGGCAGTAAAGGCTGAGGGACTTGTTCTCATCAGAATGAGTCCATTGAGATTAAGAACCTCTTTGTCAAGAGAGATCTGTCAAAATGAAGAGCTACAATCCCAAAACAGTTACAGTATCACATATACAAAATAAAACACACAAAATTGTTCATCCAATGACAATTAGCTTTAAAATATGTAAAATCATTCATTAAATGATAAGAAACATCCAAGTAATGAGTTAGGAACAAGTACTCCCAGCTGGGCTTTAAAAGCCCTTTATAAAGAAACACTTTTAATTAAGGGGATGTGTCGTAAAATGTAAATCCTTGGAACACTTTAGTGTAAACATTGAACAGAAAACAACAGCCAAAATGACAAAAACAGCAAAAACTAATTCCCTGTGCTTTCACAAATATGAATTGATGGCAGCAGATAATGGTTTTGTGCAATTGAAGACAGGCTTTGAGTGACTAAAGGAAGATATTCAACTAACAATGGTTGATCGTTAAAGCTGCAGTATGTAGAATTGTGAGACTGGATTGGAATCAACCACACCCCCCTTCTATCGCTGTTTCAAATCCACTGGCATCATCATGATCACGCACGACTGTGAAGCTATTAGCAGTGACTCTAGCTAATCTGGCAACTTTCTAACCCCATAACCACTTTTTCTCAATAGCGATATTAGTGACAAATGTAGGGACATTTTATTGCATTATTGGAGATTTTTCTGGTATTTTAGAGACTCCAGCATGAAAGCACGTATAAATCTGTAGGTACTGTCCTCAATGCCGTGAATCCCCTCCCCCGTCCGCAGCAATCCCAGCATTCTGCGACCAGACTGCAAATTAATTGTGTATTTTCTCTCCACCTTGGATATGCTTGTCCAAGTTTCACACTTGATTTATTCCATCTGTTATCACCAGGGAAGCAAATCCTGGGGAACACAAGGTTCTTCAATGAAGATGTTCCCCCCAAAAAATACCACTGTAAACACAAATAGTTTTTCCAAATCACGTTGTTTACATTTTTGACAATTTTAGCAATATATATATATACACACATTTATTTTTTTAAATTGACCCTCTGGGTGTATTACTATAATAGTCATTGAAAAAAATAGTATGTGCAATAATTTGGTCTGTTAAGGTAGAGAGAATGGACATTCAAACAACATTTTGAACATCTTCACCAATTTGTTTGGAATTGTCTCAATTTTAGAAAAATGGTCTCAATTTTTGGTTTAAAAATTAATTGAAAGCCAATTGAGTTTCAAGGCTTTGTTGTCTTTACGCAAACAGAAAATGAAGAAGCAACACACAGCTCTAATCAATTTAGTTGAGTCACTGCATTAATACAGAATCCTCCATGTTTGCATTGTGATGAAGCTTAAAAAGCACATGGTACCAAAAGTCATGACGATGCTGAATGCTAGAATACATCCTAAACAGTGCATCTACAAAATGTTTTACAATAATATGTCCATCTTAACATTACATTTAGCATTTTACTGTTACTTGTCATGCATTTCTGGTTTGGTTTTCAGAGTGTGATGTAGAGAACGGACCATGTGAGGCTTCCCTTCAGCTTCACGGCAGCCTGAGAGCTCAGACTGAACACCTACAGATTAAAACACCAACTACTCTCACAGATGCCTGTCTACTGTGTAGCAGCTCATTGGTAGAAGATTCATGTGAATGTTTTCTTATTTACAGTCCGTGCACACACAGCAGGGCCGTGGGGCTGCTTCCTCATCATATTGGGTTAATATTAGAGTGCTGGTCCAGACCAAACCCGACACAGTTAAAATATCTTTTTTTCTTCATACTGATGTCACGTTTACGTTTTACCAACTTTATTAAGCAACTGTTGGAACTTCTCACCCCCAGTTCCCTCTGGAAGCGGCTCCACTGCGTCACGTCACCACTGCGTCACCAGACCTGATAGGTTTCCACTTTAGTCTATGTATTAATTTCCACCGGATCCGCTGCTGTGCGTGTCTGCTCCTTCCCAGCTGTGTTAGTCCGGTGCCCTCCGCCAGATATACGCAGGGCTTCTATTTCTGGTGGACACCACAGCACGACGCATCAATCAGCACAGAGCAAATGAAGCTAAACAGGAAATTAAGCACGTGCTCTGCAATATTATATTTCAAGTAACTACATCACCAAAACGTCATAATGTGTAAAAAAAAAAAATCACATTCACTATATTGTTTCCTCTCATACTGTAACTACACTGTAAACTGAAGCTACTTTGATTTAGTTCATGTTTTAATGGTGCAGTTTTATCTCTTCTCTGTTGGCTGTTGCTAAAAATGTGTCTATGACAAATCCAGAGTCCAAACTTCTTGTTCTCCTTCGTTAGGAACACTGACCTGTTTATCTGTTCATTGTTGTGTTTATAACATATATATTTAACTGCGTTCTTGCGCGATTATATAAATATCGTGAGGTCACAATCATCCAACCGGTGTGCACCGTGGCGCACTCAAAAAGAAACCGGTGTGGATTACCGGACAGCGGGGAAAAAACGGATCGGCGCCGTGACACAGCGGAGACGTATCCAGTGGAAACCCCCAGTAATATAAGCATCATGCGTCTCTACCCGTGCAGTGCTGAGATCAGCTCCACTCTGTAATACATCCATATTACTAAATGTATTTGTATGTTTTGTAAATTAAAACCGTAATTTAAATACATATTTTTGGGTTATTTTAGAGTTTTGTTGTTTTTGTGTTTTATTATGTTTATTGTTGATTAGTAATTAGGTGGAGGCTTCAAATAAGCTCTGAGCTTTCTGCCTGTATATCGATCTTTTTCTGTGATATTGTACATTGCTTTGTTTGTATTGTGCAAAAAAAAAAAATATCCGCCTAAATATGCAACAGACGTCTGCACTTAGTCTGTAAACTTTAAAGCCTGCACGTTGTCGATCACTGGCCAAGGAGTGTGAGTTGCCAGCTTGGAAGGAAATAAGCAGCTGCGTAGTGCTCTGCCTTATTACTGACGAGACAGGAGTCAGTATCCTTCCTCTACTTCATATCAATAAGGCTGCATGAATCTTTGAGGCAGAATGTCCATCTCCACCTCATGCTTAGATTCATCTGAGCATTAAAGGAAACCATTTTAAAAGTGTTCTTCTCCAGAAATTAAACTTTTGTGTGCTTTTGACGTATCTCTCTTATGAGCTGATCATTCCTGAGCTGATGTCACAGTCTGATTGCTCAGCAGTGGTGCTCGACTGAAATGGGAAAAATGATATTAAATTAAAAGTTACGGACAAAATGAGCATTGCTTCGAACCAGATATCAGCATGATTTCATGCGCCCTTGAAAAATGATTAATTTTAAGTACGTTGATGATGGTCCATTTTGTTTCCTTCCCAGCTGGTCACTGAAGAAATAACATAGACAAGGGGTGTCAAACTCATTTTAGCTCATATTACCCAGTTTGAAATTGAGTGGGTCGGACCAAAATAAATTGTATGTTTTTGTGAAGGAAAAAGCATAAATTCAAACTAAAATGTTAAGCAATTGGTCAAAATTTCTTGACTTTGCAACTCATTTTCTGGAAATCTGCAACATAATTTGCCAGAACTCTGTTGGATAATTCAATTTTCCAGGTTTTTGAAAAAAATTACAATTTAATATTACTGTAGATAATATAGTACTGCAACCTCCATCACATTTCATCTACAACTTATGATAATTTAGAAAAAGTCCTGTTTTTGTTGTATTTTTTTACTTTAAATAAAATCTTCCTGTGGGCCGGACTAGATGCTCTAAAAGGCCGAAATTGGCCCACGGGCCTTGAGTTTGACATATGTGCCATAGACAAAGAAAAAGCAAGATCTTTTTCTTGTCTGCATTTAGAACAAGTTTCCGTTGGAACAATGACTATTGGACACCCATGTTGCTCACTCCAAGGCACAATGTGACAGCTCACCTTGTAACGCAGCTCCAAACAGTTGAGGGAGTCCGGAGCGTGTGGGTGAAAGGTTTCTGGGAGGAAGCGGAGGGCAAAGGTGAAATTCCCAGCTAGAGGAGATTCTCCGTGTAAGCTGAACTGCAGAGCTTTGCTGAGGATGGAGTTTAGGACCAAAGGAGTCAACAGCTCGCCGGGCGTCTGCCCACTGCCCAACTGAAACAAGGAGCGTCCAGTGAGGAGACAAAACACACACTTTCATTAATAATGAGAAACATCAGAACAATGTGTTGAACAAGAAAATAATGACAGGAGCAGACTACTCCAATTATTTTAGGAATATTCAGAAAAACTACAACAAAAAAGTTGTAATTGTTGTTGCCATTTTTCAGCTCGTGCAGGAAAAAATGTAGTGAACTGTATAAAGTTTTCATGGACTTTACAAAAGTGTTTAACATAATGGAGGATGACTCTGGAAAGTACTGGAGAAGCATGGTTGATGTCCCACAGAGTTTGTTAATGTGTCTAAGTCAGATGACATAATACCTCTGAAGAATATAAAGTCACCAAAGAAGTGAAGCTGTGATCACCAACACTTTCTCACTGCAATGCTTCCATAAAGGCACTAAAGGTGTCTAGATACCGTACAAACTAGACATTACTCTGACCATTTTCAATGTGACCCACTTTGAACAGAATACAGACAACAAAGATCCTGCCTGAGACGCCCTTTGAAGAAGACGTACAGATACTTAGTGACCAGCTTCACCCACAAATGCAGCTCATATCAGTGTAAAGATAACCATAAAGATAACCATATCATATCAGCCAATCAACAACCTGTCAGAGTCTGCACCAGATACCATCACCAACTAGAGAGAGGGTTTAGTCGAGTACAGAAACGTTCATCGCGAGGAAGTACGATTGGACAAGGAACTTTGTCTACAGAACGGGTAGAGCAAGCAAAACTACAGGACAAGTATGGCTGTGACAGCTAAATGTAAAGTGGAAAAAACTGGTGTACTACTACTTTCCTTCCTACTACCATATATGGGGCTGGGTCTGGGACCACCTACATAACTCAGAGATACATTTCATGCCTATATGGTGAGCTATCTTCAGTAAATCATGCACCTCAATTTGATGGACAAGATCTGGGGCCTCATGTATAAAACTATGCATAAATACACAGGAAGTGCATACACAACAAAACATTTCAGTTTTATAAGAGAGTGCACGCATCTCCCATGCTCCTACTGTTTCTGTTTATTAATCACACTCCACTCTAAAGTTGTCGTAAATGAGAAAAACGCCTTGCTCTGCCCAGATGGTGCCTATAAAAGGTCAGTTGATGAACGCCCTTGATGAATATTCACTGACGAGTTCATTTCCCTCAATGTGAGGTGGCGGTATTAATTATTAAGGTGGACACATGCAGGAGAGTAATTTGGTGCACAGTGGACATCACAAAATACCAGAAAGGCAGAAGAGTGGAAGCATGTGGCTGATGTGGTGAACAGCATTGCCTCAGAGGGTCTGACTGTGGCTGAGGTAAAAAAGAAATGCGATGAGAGTCTGTGCAACAGGTGGTGGAAAGGGGCGGAGCTCATCTTTACAGACCAAAAGCTGTGGTGTTGTATCCGAGGTGGAGGGGACACAGATAAACCAAATACACCAAAAGCATGGGAATAAATTGTTTTCTCTTGTTTCAAATAATTTAAATGAACATGTGGTAAAACACCTTTTGGAATGTAATTCAAAATAGTTTAATTTCAAGTAAAACAATATTTTTCTTCAGTCCCAGGGTGTTTACTGGGTCACTGGAGTGTTAATAGGGTGAGTGAAGCCGGGGGCTCCGCAGCACCTTGTCCTCACGGGGGGGGTCCTGCCTATACGCTCCCTCCAGAGGCCCCCAGCAGTGCCAGATATTCAGCCATTGTGTGTCTTTATTCATTGTGAGTGTGTGTTTATAACAGCAGCAGGTGTTACAGCCAACTGATCAGCAGTTTTGTGCAATGATCATGTGATTTTAATTAAAATCATTATTAATATAAAACTATATTTGTAGGCGGGCGCACGTCACTCACTCCCTGGGGTGTCAGTATCATTTTTTCCTCCTTTGTTTTTGCAAATATAATTTTCATATATGACATGTGTTGGGAAATGTTTAATATTTGATTATTTCACACAAATGTAATTATTTCACAGAGCCGTCTCAAATGTCCTTCTTCTCTTGTTGGGGTCAGAGTTTCCCGTTTCTCCTGATTGTGTGCGTACGGCAGGATCAGAGCTGCCGTAGAGGTGCGCACATTATCTCACTAAGTATGTTTTCATAAATCCCAAACGTTGCTTACAAGTGGCAAACACAGCATCTATAATTGAGGCTCTATAAACGAACAGGCTTGCCATCAATGCTGGAAATAGATCGGAAGCTTCAACAGACAGCAGATGTTCACAGAATGAGAAGACACGACTACCAACACAACTATTCTATTCTCAACTGTGTGAATTGATTATCATACAAAGACACAACCAAATGAAACATCAAATGGAAGGAAAAAGACATTAACAACTGGTGAACCGAGGCAACCAACCAACATCTGTGGAGGAGCCTTTTGAGGCCTTGGTCCAGAAGAGAGATATTTAACATTGTGCAAAAAGATAGCCAACTACTAATTGTTAATAAAGTTAGAGTTGATAGCAGCTTTATGTAGAAAATCTAACATGTCTGACACCTTTAAAGTTGCACCAGTCAAATTTAAGAATTTTAGATTAGTCACCTTTTCAAAGAGCAGGTCACTGAGGGACTGAGCGAACTCCCCGTCCTCCATGAGCAGAAAGTGTCGCAGAGCCTCAAAGTGTCGTTCCACCCCCAACTCTACAAAGAAGTAATCCACCACCGCTTTGTTCACCAGAGACACACTGCAGGGGGAGAAGTTTATAAAGTGAACGTCAGTCAGCATGATGCCAACTCACCACAGTATTTAGATTTTTACATTCCACAGTGAGATTAGAGGAAATGTTTGATAGAAACAAAATCATGGAAAATGTGAGTGATAAACTTCCACTTTCTGTGCCTGGAGATAAATGAGCCAAAATGTAAGGACAGGTTGAAATGCTGCAGGTGCCACACATAGCATATTTATGCCACAGTTCTGACTAAGCAAAGAGAAACAAAGATTTTGTGAAAGCTTGGTAGAATTATCAAACATTAAAATTACCAACATGAGTAATTAAAACATTTGTAGATTTATGAACACCTTTATTGACTAATATCAACAAACTTATCCTCTGTCTCTGACACTCACTGTGTGATGAGTGGAGCCGTGACGGAGTGTTTTATCAGAACCGGCAGAGACACCATCTCACTGAGCTGGACAGCTGTAGTGTCTGTGGCTGTGTGGAGTGCTGGCTCCACCAGGCCTCTGGTCACCTGCTTCAGCAACTGACACTCAGGGAGAGACGCTTATGGAGACAGAGATACATTTTCCATCAGGCATCTCAAAACACAGGGACAGAAAAAAACTAAAAACTGTCACCTTTTTAAAACTTTCTACACAATACTTCAGGAGAACTGAGAACTTTCACTTTGTTCTTGTTTCGGAGGTGGAAAAAAGAAAGTTGTTTTGTGTTGTCAAAATACACTCTAAATATCAAGTCAAGTTACTTTTGACATTTAAAAAACAACAACTAAACAAAGTATATACATGGATTGAAATTACACAAAGAAAGAAACAAACCCATATCCTAATAAGGATGATTTGCTAACTGTATGCCAACAGAGGAAACATTTTATTCAAAATAGAATTAAAAAACTAACAAGTATAGAGCTAGCCTATTAGAGAACAAGGTCATCCCATAATTCAAGTGCCATTACAGCCATCCTCGATATTCAGGGCTGCCAAAATACATAAGGTGCACCAGATCAAATGTTGTAAAATGCATTTGCAAACCTAAAATTTGGGGAGAGAAAAATAAAATCTGACAGTTAGTAGTAAATAACTAACATTGGTTCCTGATTGGGAACTGATTTGTTTTAGTTTTTCAGTCCTATGATTGTCCAATATACAGTATATGTTTCCATGTGTGTGTGTTCAGTGAGGAGTGGAGAAGGGAGGGGATACGACACACAGCAGCATCGTGTGCTGTGCACAAACAGGAAGGAGAGATGAGAGAGTGAAGTAGCAATTTATTCAGTTCTAGACCAGATTATGGACTGTGCTATTGCACTTTTTTATTCCAATTATACAAACAAACCTTATAATTAATACGGTAAATACTAATATAACTGTAACTGAAACTGAAGTTCCTAATAAAGTTCTTTGAATTTAAATATAATTTGTCTTTAACTTTTTCAGATAATTTAGCAATAATAAGGGCGCATGGTGGTTTAGTGGTTAGCACTTCTGCCTTACAGCTAGAAGGTCCTGGGTTCAAGCCATTTTTCTTTCATTGAAATGAACTTCATTATGACAATGCTCATCTGTGACAGATACTTGCTTCTAAATAATAGGTGTATTTTTATATTATCAGAATAAAAGTGAAAAGAAAAAGCATATTTCCTAAGAATAAAAGTGTAACATAAGGGGAAGATAAAGATTGGGCCTAAACAAAGAGCTGAGTGCCAGGAACTACCTACAGTTGACAAATCCTAAAGCATTACATTACATTGGCTCGTTGGAGTCGGTAGCGAGTAAAGGATCATAAAACACTTTCAAAAGGGCAGGTTTGGTGCTCTGAAGAGCTTTAACATTAGACTAGCATACCGTAGTTATATAGACGGTACGTTTAAAAGAAGCTTGCAGTTATAAAAAAATCATTTTCTCTATATCTTTTTATTTTTTTCATTTAAAGAATGTTTGTAATTGCTCTACAGCTAAGGAGAACACAGGTGTTAATGTTAGTTTATTTGAGGAGAGGCTGCACTACTACCCGTTTAAAAGTGTTAGCAGAGCACTGAAGCTAGACAACTATTAATTATTCTTTAAAACATTGGGTCAAAAAGTGTTGACCAACTCTTTGAAAAGATGAAGTGAAATGTAATTATATGTAAATGTCCACATAGTATGCTGATTAGATTGACAAGGGGGTGGCATAATAATGAAATAGTCCTAGATCAGACTTTTGACCAACCATATGGGAGAGAACAAATGTATTCATCAGTGAACTACATAGAAGTCTCTACTCTTACAGACTTACACTCCTTCTACTTATTCACTCAGAGAAACGTAAACATAAAATTCAGAACAATCTGACATGGTCCGCTCACCCATCAGGTCGTAGCAGTCCTCATAGTGCTCTACTTGGTACTGTGCACACAGTGCAGAGAGGTAGTCCTGCTCAGGCTGCTCTGCAGACGTCACAGTGGGCTCCGCCCCTTCCTGCAGGTTTCCAGCAGGGTTCAAACCTGAGGACAGGTGTCAGGTAAATACAGACCACTAAATTAAGGAATGTCAACATCTGCATGGCTCAACTTAAACCCAGGAGTGACCCGTGGCAGGTGGCCAATCAAAAAAGCTAAAATGTTAAAAAGCATATTTGTTGGTTTCAATCAAATTAAACATTTGAAATCTTAAAAAGCTCTGTCACACTGAGTTATGTCTAGCATGGATAACACTAAAATAAATTATTTATTTTGTGGTGACTTTGTCTTTGAGAATGGAAATCATTCATTATTGCTTTCAATTCTATTTAAAAATATTAGTCATAATAAACAAAGTATCATTTAATTTACTCTATGAAGGTTTTTTTTATTTAAATGTTTATCAGATTGCATCGACATACAAATTGTTTTTTAATTCATAATAATTTAGTTTAGAATAAGATGCATTCTTTGATTATCTTCTTGTATTCACATCAGTCTGCAAGCACAAAAGACGAGGCGTATGAGACAGAAAGCAACTTTAAAACTAACTTATATTAGAGAAATAGCAGATCGAACCATCTCCCAACACGGCTGCTACTGGTGCAAAGTTTGTCCTTTTGTCTCAACCCTGCACCAGTACCACATTCTCAATTTGCAGTGTTAGTGTAAAAGAGCAGTGGGATATCTGCCTGCTTCAACACATGCAACATCCTAAAGAGAAAAATCACAATATGTGGTTTTGTTACAAAATAAAAATGAAATTATAGTTCAAATTTGAAGTCAATTTTTAACGGGTTAAGGAAAACAAGCTGTTGAAAAAGGACAGCTGAATTACAGAAAAAAGACTGGATTTATGTAGTATGATAGAAGTGTTAAAATTAGAAATGACTCACTCAGTCCCCACATTTAATCACTTTGAAACAACAGAATGTTCTGGAAAGAAACGTTTTGTGGCAGCAGAAGAGAAACCTTCCAAGCATCCCATGTGTTTGGCTTGAGACTGTTTACTGAGTGTTAATTAACTTCACTTGCTGCATTTGTCAGCATCCTGTTGTGTGTACTTGAAACCATGAGTTACATGAGTCCCTACCTGTTATAACATTGAGTAAATATGGTGGACTTTTTGTAATTTTTTTTTTGTTGTACTTTAGCATGTTGGCTGAGTCATGTAAAAAAAAATGATTTTTAAACTTAATGGGAAAGCATTGTCATGCTTTCGCATTAAGCATGACAATGCTTAATGTCATGCTTATCGCAGTTTAAATGAAAAAAATTAAACTGCAATAAACAAAGCAGGAAAGAATCAAGGCTGTTAAAGTAAATCAAGAAAACGGAGAAACTAGGCTAGACCTTTTTTTACAGGACCATAAGAAAGAAGGAGCGAGACAACACAAATACATGACTGTGAGAAGGAGCTTGAGACTTTGTGCACTTTATTTTATGGATGGGCAACATGGTCTAAAAAAATTACCCCGAAAATTGCTTGTATTTATCACAATAATGATAAACATCACGATAAATAAAAAATTATAAATAAATAAAGCAATTCCCAACTTAAAGTGTAAACAGGTTCATTACAAACACAAATACATTTGAATACATCAACACATTAAAAAAGGCTACAATATCTGCTGACTCAAAGAGCTCATGAGATGATATTTTATGGAATATATTAGTGCATGTGGATCACTATTAGTGTTATTGTACGAAATTAATTTATTTCCTCACTTAAAATGAAATTATTTTCTAAAAAAAAAAAAAAAAAAAAAAGCACATGAAAAGCAAAAATAACTCCATTACTGTTTTTAAGTCTAGTTTGAACTTCACTTATTTCTTTTTTTAAATATTCCATGTTTTTTTCAAGCTTTCATCTTGAGTGACACAGTTTGAATCTTACCTTGCCACTGATTTTCTCCACTTTTGCTCTTCACCACACATCCAACAGCAAGCGTAGAATCTGACGAGTGGCCATGAGCGCTGCCTGGCAGTACGGAGCGTGGGGGCTCCATCCCCAGCACCACACAGCCACCACCCAGCGTGGAATCAGAAGAGTGACCATGGGCGCTGCCTGGTAGTGGAGATGGAAGGGGCTCCGGCATGGCCACAACACAACCAATACCCAAGCTGGAGTCAGAGGAATGTCCATATATGCTGCCAGGCAGAGGAGGGCGTTTGGGCTCATCCCGAGAGACGACACAGCCCAGCTGGAGTGCGCTGTCGGAGGCATTGCCATGTGCGCTCCACCGTGGTCGTGCTTCAGGAACGTCGGACATAAACCCACCAACTTTGATATTAGCATCTGAGGAGTGACCATGTATGCTGGGAGGTGGAAGACCAATGACTACGTCTGAAACATTCTCTCCGACTATGATGTGCGCATCTGAGGAGTGACCGTGGATGTTTGGCAAGGGCAGAGCAGCAACCCTGTCTGAAACCAACTCTCCTACTCTAATGTGAGACTCAGAAATGTGGCCATGGACGTTTGGAGCAGGAAGCAAAGCAACAAATTCTGAGACATTTTCGCCAACTCTAATGTGAGAATCTGAGGCATGGCCGTAGACATTTGGAGCAGGAATGTGAGCGACGACCTCTGACATGTGCTTGCCTATCCTGATGTGAGAATCCGATGGGTGGCCATGGCTGTTTGTGGCTGGAAGGGCAGCATCCACTTCCACTACATACTGTTCTGGTCCACTGGTATCTGAAAGCAGCTCTGGGGGGCTACCTTTTCCTTTGTGATCCTGAGATGATTCAGCTCCACTTTTTTCTCTAGCCTCTACAGATCTATTCTGATCATCATTTGTATTGCCCCAAACTGCCAATTTTCCATCCTTCTCCAACACAGATGCCTCTTCCCTGTGCTTGCTGTTAGTCTCATCTCCTTTTAAAAATTCCATATCTGGGACAAAATGGGCTTGAGGCTGATTGACGACACTATCCCGTGCTAGAGACGTGTTATCTGGTATCGGAGCAGAGGGAGGCTGGTTTGCAATGAGATGTGAATGGACTGCAGGTCCACAGAGAGGCCTCAGCTGGACTGAAGTTTGGCCAGTTATACCCTCAAGTGAGCTGAGGTTGATACTGAAATCATAGTCTACCAGTAGACCTGTTGGACATGGTTCACATGCTGTAGAGCCAATTCCTTGGAGGGTTGCATCCACCTGCTGGCTGTCAGACTTGGGAAGCTTGGGGAGAAAGTTGTTGCCTTTAGGGATTAGGACAGACTCAGAGGGGGTTGTCTGAGATTGCAAAGATAGATCTAATGATGGTGATACAGGCTCATGATCTTGATTCAGTGATGTCTGTTGATCAGATGGATCCTGCAAAGCAGAATTCTGTCAGCACATATCAAGATTTTATCACAGCACAACAAAGAGTGTGAAAATCTAGCATGTGGTCCTACCAGTGCAGTCTGCTGAGTGGAGCTAACAGGAAGCAGAACTTCTGTGAGGGGTTTCTCTTTGCCAATAAGATATTTCTCCAAGTCTTCCTGAAATTGAGACACAAACACTTTATAAACTAGAGATATGTGGTAACCATTGGCAATCATTTATTGATTTATTTATTGAGTTACTGATCAGACTGTTAAAAAAGCAATGAAGAACACAGAGGATGTTTTTCAGTTTCAGAAAAAAACAATTGCAGCTCTTATTTTTCCAATTTAACAGAAGTATGTCAGAAGCATGTTGCTTATTTTCTTATCTGGTTCTAGTTTGTCAATTTAGTCATTAAACATTAAGAGCATCAGGTCTATTCTTTATGTGTCAGTAAACAAGGTATCCATTCATCCATTTTCAGACCCGCTTGATCCTTTTCAGAGTGCCAGAGTAGACAAATATAAAAACATTTTTATCCATAAATAATTTACTATTGTACTGATCGTTGATTATGTTTTGTATTAACTTTTTACTGATATTTTTTTTTCTAAAAAAAGAAGAAAATAGACAATATTCAATTAAAAAGAACAAATTGCATTGACTTTGTTTATACAGTCCATCAGTTTACCACCCATAAAAGTGTAAATATTCGGTTTTTAAATTGATAATTTCAAAATAATGTACAAGTGAATAGATAGATCACCACTGATTATTTGGACCCATTTTCATCACGCACCTGATTCTTCCTGTCCTCCATGAAGAACTTCACACGAGCTTCATCCAGCCTCATTCGCTGCACCCTCCATAAGGCCCGCCCCTCTCTGCGAGCTGCCTCCTCTGAGAGCCGGCTGTATTGAGCAATCAGCTCCTTCCTGCAAAAGTGAAACCACACTAACTAACTCTCATATGGGCTCTGAACAGTAAAACGTTTGTGTTCAGGCAGCCCGACCTTGCTGTCTGCTCCAGCTGCTCCTCCAGAGCTTGAAGTCTCATCATTCTGTCTTTCAGCTCTCTGGCAAAGCTAAAATCGTCCTCCTCTTTATTCCTCTTAGCTGCACTTCGCCACTGACAACAACAACAAAAAAAACTTTTCAGCTAATTAAGGTATTGTCTTTGAACAAATAAACATAAAACATTAACAACTTAATTGTCACAAATGTGAAGGTACGTACATGAAAGTCATTCAATGCATTTAAACCATCACTGAGGAGCAATAAGCAGTCCAAGCGTTGCATTCGGGAGTGATGGTCCCATCAAAACCAAACCTAGGATCCAGTTACAAACCTGCCTCTTTGGCCATTAGGCCACTATAAGCTCCCCAGAATACCAACAGACCCCACTAAGGTTAGACTGATTATTGGCTGGGCCAATTATCGGCACCGATATTCAGCATTTTGACGTATATCAGCCCATTCTTTAATCTGACGGCCAATGAGGAAGCAGGCTTGTAATCTGAGGGTCACCGGTTTAAATCCAACCGGATGTTGAGCAAGTCCCTTAACCCTAATTGCTCATGTTGTACATCGCTTTGTATAAAAGCATCTGCTAAAAGAAACTGTAATTTTGTAACTGTGGCTCGGACTGGAATAAACTTTTTACATTGTTCTTCATCGAATAAAACCTTTTCAGAACCACATCAGATCGCCTTCATTGACAGATTTAAAGGTTAGAGTAATGCGTGAGTTCTTTTTAAGCACGTCAGAAGTCTGGATGGGAGAACATGCGTAAGGGAAACAATTGTGACTGCATGGGTGTGGTTTGCTCTGCCTATGGCGTGCTTTAATCACTTAAAACAAGGTTGCTGATAATAGTGACATATATATATATATATAACAGTAGGAAGTGCTTATGTCTGTGTGAGAGCAAGAGTGAAATTCGCTTAGTTTTTATGCAGGGAAGCACGTTGAGCGGATAGTTCGGGAATTTGGTGTGTGCGTGCTTGTTATGTACTTCACATGAGAAGCTGCAGACAGCATATTCAACATGTTGCTGCTACAAATCTGAAAAGCTGTTTAATAAACATATGGCATATCGGTAATTGGGATCGGCAAAAATCTAGCTCTAAGTATCGTTTGGGAAAAAGTCATATCGGGGCATCCATAGTTTTTATTCCGGCCGAAATTCCAGCCACCGAAAATGGCCCAAAAGTGCATTTTCAGCCGAAACACTTTTCTCACTGAAACAAGCCGACCGAAACAGGATGTTGTGATGACGCCAGCAAACTGGCAATGTAAACAACTACAACTTCACATCTCACTCTCACTTTAAAATAATCAAATCTTCCCCACCCTTTCCATTTCCCACCTTAGGTTATAGTCACTTAATATCCTGCAGAAAAGAGCAATAAAGACTATTCATAAGGTCCACTACTTGTAACACACAATTCCACTTTTTATACAATCAAAACTACTGAAATTAACTGACATTGTATCTTACCAAACAGCAATCATCATATATGAGGAAAAAAACAGACAATTACCAAAAAATATACAAAATGTGTTTAGGAATCGAGAGGGAGATTATCAATTAAGAGGGGAACATAACTTCAAAAGCTTAAACAGCCGAACAACCTTAAAACATTATAATGATGACCCCTGGTGGTCATCTCAAAATGTGGCCTCAGGCATGGGGAGCTGGAGTGGAAGGACAAAGCAGCAACCACATTCTTATCTTAGCAATGCTTAAAATACTAGTCACTAGTTAATATCATCCTACATTGTGTTCAAGTGCTCATTTTTCTGTAAAGTTTGTTTTTAAATAAGTTATTTGAGGTTGACGTCATATATATGATGATGACTGACAGCCGCTGATGTTGCGCAGCTCGTATGTTGTGAAGGAAAGCCGAGACGATATTAAACTTCTCCGTTCAGCTTTTTTTTTGTCTTTTTTGAGCTACTGGTACTAACCTCTATGATCTGATAGTCTGAACAACACATTGGTAAAATTTCCAGTGGGAAAGATATTTAATTTCGTGTCATAGCTGGGCTGCAAAACTCAGCGTGTGCGTGTATATAAATATATGTATATATATATATATATATATATACATTTTATTTAGACAAAGGGGTGAGAGCTAACAAGCGTTGCTTCTTCTCACACCTTTTCGAATATGTCATTTTTTAATTTTTTCTGTGCTTCATTATTATTTTGCTTTATTATTTATTTCTATATTATGTTGTGCAATGAATTTGTTAAATAGCAATCAGGAAGCCATGTACTAAAAAAAAAATTTAAAAAAAATATGAAAATTTGCATATTTTTCATTGATTTATTCTTTAAATCATTAATATCAATTTATACAATTATAATGTTTTAATTTTAGTGAGGTTAGTTTTTGTGGCTTTGTCTGCTGTTAAAACCATGCTGACAATAAAAAAAACTTGGTGTAGTATTTAGAAGTTAGCTTTGATCTACTCTTTACGTTAGATTAATCCGCATGGACATTTTGTTCAATATTAGAAGAATGGTGAAGCGGGAAACGTAACCAGGTGTTTACATGTGCTGGCTTAAAACAGTCGCCTTCATGGAAGTATGGAACTATCTTAATTTTAGACAACTCACTGGTTGTCCTATCAAACTGTCGTACCTTTTGCTCCTGCTCCAGGTGCTGCTTCTGCTCCTCAAAGCATTTCCTCTTTTTGGCTTCCTCTGCCAGATGCTGGGACACCTGACGCCCTGCAGGGGGCGAGAAAGAGAACAGCCAGTTGTTTAGCCATACATACACAGCAAAGGACATGAAACCTTCATTGCACACACATGCAGGCACGCACACATGCAGATGCACAAAATTGCTGCACCATCGGCCACACTGCAACACGTCTCAGAGCGTTGAAGACGCCTGATAAAAATCATCAGGATTTCACTTCCTCCTCGCAAAAAACCTCCCACCCACACCAAGAACTGTTTTCACTGCTGGACTCTGGAAAGGGGTTCCGCAGCCTCTGAACCAGGTTCTGTAACAGCTTCTTCCCCCAGGCCATAAGACTTCTGAATAGGGATGCAACACTTTGAAAATTGAATCGCAGTACTTTTTTTAAACAGCAGAGGGCGCTATATATTTATCCCTTCTCTTGTCCAGCGGTGTAGGCAGCAGGCGGAATCTGCTAGTAGTTTCTTTCTGACCGCATTCTACTCTTAAACATGTTCATAAATAATTCCATACCCCTTTAGCACCGAAAGAATATCTGTAATATTACGTGAATATCTGTAAAAGTCACGTTTTTCTATTAGCTCTGTCTGCTAGCATGGCATCTCTTCTTCACTGCAAGAATTTATGCATGCCAACCGACCACTGGGTTACGAGCGCCCTCTGCTGGTCCAAACAAATATCTGACGTAAATCAGTGAAACTACTTTTTTTTTTTTCTTTTTTTTTTTAAGTCCAATTGTTAAGGCACAAAATGCATTTTCAGTTGCACTTTTAAAACGAAAAAAGAACTATTAGGCAGTTTTGCATTGTTTAGTATAGAACCAGAATTTAAATTAATAGGCTTCTTCTTCTTCTCATTTGTCTTATTCCTTTGTTTATTTCATTCAAGATTTATTTTTTAGTTAAATTGCATTGTTTTGAATAGTTTATCAAGGGATTCTTTTGATAATGAAAAATAAAAGGAAAATAATACAGTATTTTCTAGTTTTTTTCCCAAAAAAATATTTTTCAGTCATCATTTGTCTACAGTCCCATTTTGTAAAATAAATTGTGAGAGAATCGTATCGTGAACTCAGTATCGTGAATTCTTACATCCCTACTTCTGAACAAAAAAAATAGATAATCCCTTCATTCCCCCTCAAACCCCCACAACCGGATTACCTCACTGGACTGTAAAAACAGTGCAATATATTTATCTGTAAAAAAATTTTACACAGTTTTTCTTTTTAATATCTATTTATATCTGCACCATATTTTTTAAACACTACTTACCTTCGGTAAATATTGCTGCTGTTTTTTTTATCCTGCACTACAAGCCAATGCAAAGAAATTTCGTTCTTATTTGCACTGTAAAGTTCAAATTTGAATGACAATAAAGAAAGTCTAAGTCTCTCCTGAGACCAGTGACATGTGGTCTGGTATTTATCACAATAACAATAAACATCACAATAAATAAAAAACTGTGAACTAATAAAACAATTCCCAACAGGTTCCTTACAAACACAAATACATTTAAATACATCAACACTTGACACATTAAAAAAGCTACAATAATTGCTGACTCAAAGAGTTCATGAGCTGATATTTTATGGAATATATTAGTGCATGTGGGTCACTTCATTAGTGTTATTTTATGTAATTCATTTCTTTCCTCACTTAAAATGAAATTATTTTCTAAAAAAAGCACATGAAAAGCAAAAATAACTCTTAGTGTTTTTACTGTTGCTGAATCTTGTTTCATTCATCTGATAATGAGTTACATAAAGTTATGGTTAATAAATAACTCTCTGATTTCCTATAATTAAACCAGATCAAGCTGATGATTTAATCATTCAGTATATTTTGGTGTAATAATCTCAATAGTTACATTAGTCGAATGCAGGGGTGCCACGGTTACGGCCCGCGGGCCGGACCCGGCCCGATTGTACATCACATCTGGCCCGTGGTTGATATGGTTGAATTTAATCTTTTTCTTTTTTTTTCATTTAAATTTCTATTTTTTATCTAATGTTTTTTTTTTCTTCTGTCCACCAGCACACAAAATGTGAAATAAAACCATCCAGTCGTTTGTTTGTGGTCTGTGTAAGTCTAACACAGAGAAAATTGAAATCGGGAATCAGCGTTGCCAGATCAGGTGGACAATTTCCAGCCCAATCACTACTTAGAACAGCCCAAACTCGAACCATGAATCTGGCAACACTGTGTTTGCGTCACAATGTGACACAGCGGTTTGTACTATCACCTTGAATGGACTTTTCCTGCAATTTCTACATGAGATGATGACAATAAAGCAACGTAGCAGCTCTGGTAAGTGTTTGAAGCAGCTGAAACAGCTGCTGTTGCTGCACGGCGCATACACTTCATAAAAAAGTGTCTTTCTGGCTCACAATCACAATATCCACTTAAATAGCCATGTGTTTTACTATATTGTGCAGTTTTCTGGCTGAAAACAACAAAAAGTGTGTGAACAGCAAAAGAAAGTCACTAGTGATCGACTGTGTGTGGAGTTATAGGTGGAGTCTGCGTCTATAGACACGCCCACTCACACAGTCCGAAAGGTCAGAAAGTCACTTTTCAGGGGCTAAAACTCCAGAAAACAGGCGGGTTTGGAAAAATAAACCTCAAATACTAGGTTGTTGGGGTTCTTAGAACAAATGGAGATGGGTGAAAAATAGCATAATATGGGACCTTTAATTTTGGTGGAATCCGTCAGTTGGTCTGTTGCTGCTGTTGCTGCTGTTGCTGCTGCCTCAGCTGCAGCTGAGCTAAGCTGTTGAAAGTTAAAAGGTGTCTGGCTTCAACAAGTAAAATGTAGCTGAAGAAGGCTCGTCTCCCCATTTATCATAATCATGTGTGATATGGTGGGGAGGGAATAAAAGGGGTGGGGTTGACTGATGTAGGCTAGTGCCATAGGCATAGGTGTGTGGAAATGTGGGTTGGAGTTTACTGGTGATGAATGTCAAAGTTAATGTGCTAATCTGTTAATCTGTTATTGAGCCAATGTAATGTTTTAAGATAGGGTCATATTTGGCAATTTTTTAAAGAACCTTTTTGTTTTCCTAATTCCTACTGGATATTCAGTCACTTGGTCTATTGTTGGATTGCTTTATTCTGGCACTTACTTTCTCTGACACATTTAGACCTACTTGGTCTGGCCTTTTTTTAATTGGCCTAATTATGCATTGGCATGTTTTCATGTGCAAGCCTTCAATAAATATGATCAGAGTAATTTACAGTTTACACTTGTGTTATTTAGAGGAAATGTGTTTTGTCTATTTTGTTGCATTTCTAATTTATAAATGTAGGCTACTTGCATGGATGGAACTATGTTACGTCTTTAGAGGGTAACTTGCTTTAGGCTGATTTGTAATTGTAGACCTCATTGTAAGGCTATTGTGGTGCCAATTACATTTCTTTTTAATGTGTAAGCCTTTATGAATAATTTCAAGCAGCATATTCATGTGTTGAGTCAGTGTTTGGTCTTTCAGGCCCAAAGTGTAATTCGGCCCCCGAGGTTTCACTTGAAAAAATTTTGTCCCCCTGACCAATTTGACCCTGGCATCCCTGGTCTAATGGGACCAGCGTTGTCTGTGAACACGTGAAATATAATTTAAAATTATTGCTTTTCACAAGTTGGGACGGATGAATAGTGACATTAGTATTTACGCTTTATTTCACGTGTGACATGTTTAGCTTTTATTCTTCCATACAAGTGTTAAATCTGACCATAAACAAATCGGTGGCTCTCTGTGGTTTGATGACAGTAAGACGTGTTCTTTTTACTTGGTCTATTACTTATATGGAGTGGTTAGCATTAGCTCTTCGCCCAGCCAGTGTCTCGGTGGGTTAGCTTAGTATAGTTAGCTTCAGCTGAGTCTCCAGTTCATAATCGATGCTACGGGTTCAGCTCTGTCCCTGTGTTTGTGGAACTTTGGGTGGATCTGATGGAGGAACTTGGATTGGTTCACTTTGTTGGATGGTTGTCTGGTTTTAATCAAGTAGCGGTCCGTGTTGTATCGCAGCTCAGCAGCTTCAGGTAGCCATGACGAGCACCGCCATCTCTGTGTGTGCGAGGGGCGGGAGCGTCGGTGGTGCACACCGTGGAGGCTCCGTTGCCCAAGAGAGTCCAGCTGCAGACCTGCACGCTCAGCTCCAAGAATAATAAGTTGTTGACAACAAACCTGTGGAAAATTTTGTCTTTTGGAACAAAGATTTTATGGGCATTCTTGGCTAAATTGAGGGACAAATGGCCCGTGGCCCTCGCTAATTTCCGACATGGGCATTTATCGTTTCTATCGTGGGATGACATATCCTTACCGGTGAGAATGTTTTTGACAAAGTATCATGAACGACAATATATCGCACATTCCTAATTCAATGTAACATTTGTACACTGATTTCTTAATTATGGATGCACTAAAATGTAAGGGTGAGTATTGGCAAGGATGTTGCAATACAATACGTATCACGATACGACATTATCGCGATATTCTACCCAGTTAATATCAAAATTAAATGTAGAGATAAAAAATCAAGTTGCTGTATATGTTCATCAGAAGATATTGATCATTCAGAGGACAAATTGAGTCAAAACTATTGCTTCAAAGGATCCTATTTATTATTTATTATTAGTGTTTTTGCACATTTTCACTGAAAAAAAGAAAATGCAATGTTACACACTGCTATCATAAAATAAAGTGTAACAAGTTAATTTTCACTGAAACTACAGTGTAGAAGTCTCAAAGTAACCATGACAACATAATGACGGCATTGTAACAACTGTAAGTGAGAGCATTAAGGATAATTCACCCTGAGTTACTGATAATGCACAAAAACAATAAAAAAAAATAAGTTCTCCTATTGTATCAGTTTAAACACTGATCTGCACAGATTATATGAAAATAAAATGTCTGTGCATACATAAATATTGCAGGCATTACACACTGCCATTATAAAATCAAGTGCATCAAGTAACCGTTGCAACACATTGAAAGCTTTGTAACCACTGAAATATTGCACAAAAGCACAAAAATACTGATTAAATATCAAAAACAAAATTAAAATAAATAAAATTAAAAAATCGATTTTTTGAATTAAAAAATCGATTTAAAATCGGCACCCAAAAAAATCGCGTTTTTTCTCACACCCCTACTGAAATGAAAGTTCAAGGCTGAAACCAAAAACCATATTATGAGTAAACTAAACATGAGGAAATCAAGGCCAAACACCAAACACCGAAATAAATTGACAATTATTGCATTTATGACTCCAACTGTGCATTAACCTCACTAAAATCAAGGCATTGCAAATGCATTATTAAATATGCTTCAAAGAATAAATCAAATAAAAAATATATGTACATATTTATTTAGTACTGACTTTCTAACAATGAATAATGTAAAATAAAACACAAAATAAAAGGTGTAACAACCCCACTCACATCGAACTAAAAATCAAGGGACGTCTGTGTGTGTGTGTGTGTGTGTGCGTGTGTGTGTGTGTGTGTGTGTGTGTGTGTGTGTGGGGCACAAATATCTCCCCGACGCGGTGCGAGTTCGACCTGAAACTTGGTCAACGGGTTCCAAATACCCCGAGTGTGTGTATCTGTTATTTTGGAGTAATTTGGTCATTTCAAAATATTTATTTTAATCTTATTTCACTTTTGGACGGCCCCGAAATGAAACCTATTCAACTTTTGACCTCAGGGTGTGAGGGGGCGCTAGCGCACCATCTATATCTATCGCCACTTCCGGTTCCATGACGTTTGTTTGGGTTATAAAAAAAAAGGTCGATAATAAAAACGTTTTTGTAAAAATACACCAAACAAAACAACAAAATTATGAAAAATATTTAAACAAAAAGTACAAAAAATGACAACAGAAACTTATTAAAATATACAAAAAGGCTCCAAAAACACACAAAATTACTCCAAAAATATACATTACAGAAAAATACACCAAACAACAACAAACATATGAAAATGACTCAAAATACACAAAACTAAATATCTATACAAAAATACATAAAAAGATTCCAGAATCACACTGCAATGGCAACAAAAAACAATAATTATACAAACAATGCACAAAAAGACAACAGAAAGATACAAAAATACTCAATTATACCCCTTATGCTCCCACATGAATGCATACTTCCAACGGGCACTGTACTAGTTAAATAATAATGTACAGGAATATAACTGACTGGTGTGTGTGTGTGTGTGTGTGTGTGTGTGTGTGTGTGTGTGTGTAACACTGACCACGAATGCTCTCTAGGGTCTTGGCAGCAGAGTGTCGGACCTGATGGATCAGCTGTTGTCGTGCCTGCTCTGCTCGTACAGCCTAACAATGCAGCCAGGAGAAAAAAATCACTACACATATCCTTCTGTTCACCTGTGTGCCGCCAGCAACAAAGACATTGGAACCGGGAACTAACATTCCTTATATACACTATTTGCTACAAAACAGCCTCACCTCACACATGGAGCTTACGAGCATGAATATTAAACCTCAATGATATTAAAGTTTAAGACATTGTAGAGTTAAAATGTTAGTTTTCCCCTTTTTAAATTATTTTTCTTCTGACATATCTTTGAATTATGATTTCCCTCATGATTTTTTTTTTTAAATAATAAAACAGCACTGCCATGTACTAGGTCTGCATGGGCAACATGATCAAAACATAATATTTAAATATTTTATAAAAAACAAATAGATAATTTTGGCTCTTTTTTAAAACAGCGTGTGTGTAGTTGGTTTCAGGACAGGAGCCTGGACAAACTTCACATTCAGGGCATAAACTGCTCCTTATTTTCTGAATCAATAGCATTTTCCCGAAGTTTAAACCATAGCTTGTTGAACCCTGAGACTAGAGTAGTTGGAATTCACTGACTTACACTGTCCCAGTACTCACTATAGTCAGTAGTCGATGAAGGTTTTACTTATGATGCAAGCTGCTTTTTACAATGTTTACTCCTGACAGTTTCTGTTGTTTATACATAGATTTTATTATTACTATTATTATCACCATCATCATCAATTATGATTTTACCCTAGATATTTCCATATGTATTGTTTATATCACATACTTTATACCCAAGGCCACTTTATTCAGCCTGTGGGTTGATTTGGTGAGTCAGTTTTTTTTCTTACACATACATTGGAAACATAACATCTAACCGAATATGACAAAGTTTCTACAATACTGAAGTGAAACATTTTTTTAAACCCCCACAAGCATTGTAATAACTAATGAAACCTTTCAATCACATGTGTGGTCATTACCTGCTGCTCCCTGCTGATGGCGCTGTGCTTAGCAACCTGCTCCATGCGTCCACGGTACACTGCACATGCCTTTTCAATCTCCTCCACCTCCTGTAGGGAGAAGGTGACAGCGATGCGAGGCAGAGACAGCTCCGACCAACAGATGTAGTGCTGCCAACACACACAGTAAGCTGGTGTTGATGTTTCATATATAAAAAGTACAGTGCCGTGAAAAAGCATTTAATTAAATGTTCCAAATGATCAAACCAATTCGAATATCTCACAAAGACAACCCAAGTCAATAGAAAATGCAGTTTCTAAATGATTATTTCATTTATTATGTGATCGTATTATTATTAGAGAAATAAATTACACCTTTTGGTGTACCACCTGCAACATGGCAAAGTAAACCTACGAGTATGCATAATCCTGGTTGGCAATAATAATAATAATAATAATAATAATAAAAATAATAATAATAGGAACTAAACAAAAAACGTTCATTCAATTCTGAGATTCAAATCTGAAGTCAGACTTTTTTAGAAGTCAAAAAGTCAAGACTAAAGACACCTGTGAGTTTCACTCATTGACACTAAAGAAATAAGCTGCAGAGATAAAATGGCAGATTTTGTTGAGTTTCCAGATGGGACAAGTCTATAAACAAGTTTCTTTGTTCTCACTTCCTGATATTTCAGCAAAGTAATTCACCCTGACACTTCTCACTCTGCATAAAACAGACAAAATGAGCCATTATTCCTCAAACACATTGTCCTCAAACTTAGAAGAGAGAAAGTCTGAACCTCCAAAAAAACTACATTAAACTGTAGGATTATTTCATTCATTTTTGTTCCAAATAAAAATAACATTGTAGCTCCTGGGCAGGTTGCCACCAGGGCCATAAGTACAATGGGACTAATAATTTGCATGATAAGGTTTGGTGTTTCGGTTTTCAGCCTTGGTTTTTGTTTTCGGCCAAGAATTTACATTTCGGTGCATCCCTAGTTTTTATTACTATATTATTTTTTGTTTGTTCTTTGTTTTAAAAATGTGACATTACGATTAGTTTTTGTGGCTGTTTGCTGTTAAAACCGTGCCAACATTAAAAAAATTTTGTTGGTGTATTATTTAGAAGTTAGCTTCGATCTAATCTTTTCATTGGATAAATCCACATGGACATTTTGTTCAGAAAAATGGTGAAACGGGGGAAACGTAACCAAAGTTATAGCCCACGTTTTTAACCGAACACTATCATAAAGGATTGGAAAAATACAAATCATAAAGTCAGTTCAACCAACCTGAGGACAGCAGATTTTGAGCAGGTTGATGGTCTTTCCACAGACATACACGTCATTTGCAATGTGTCCCAAGAAGATCGGGACACAGTCCTCCACATCTTTTGAAATCAGAGTGTAGCCTTGAACCCAAAAGTGTTTGTCTGCAAAATTTCAGAGAAAACCTTTAATAAACTGGTTTGTCTTAGTACTTCAATAACTGGAAGTTGCTGAAACCACTCTTTTACATCCTTTACAACATACAGTAGCAATATAGTACGATATATCGTATGAGCATCATCATTGCAATGTAAGTGTGCATAATAGTCACATCGCAGATCCTGCGATGTAGGAGGCAAATGAGGTCAACATGAAGGATAATATTGAGCATACACTTTCGTGTTAACAATGCCTTGTAGCTGTTGCCACAAGAGGTAACAACTAATTTGCTTGACCATTTTCTTCGTCCAGACAAAAGACCATTTTAGAACCCTTTGTAAGTATTACACCAGGCAGGAGTTCAAACAGAGCTGTCAGATGTGGATTTTTATGCAACGACAATGGACCTATGGTCCAGTCGAACAGCAAAGTCCTACATCAGTCTGACTTCATTAATGAGTACAAAAAACTTAGAAGTCTCCGTTTGCAAACAGCATATGTCCAGGAGGATCACAGAAGTGAGAATATTGCAATGGGGGTGAGAGAAGCGGAGGCTGCATAACAACAGTCAACGCTGTAAACATGATGAAGGCTGCTGCACACAATAGGCCTCATTTAACAACCGTTTGTATCGTTCAGATCTGAGAGTACGATCAAACTCATGCAAACTTTGGTATTTATTAATTCTGACGTGAGTGTTTGCTACAAGCAGATCTCACTTCAGGTTTGACCTTGTGTACGAAAAGTGTTAAATAAACCTCATTTAAGCATAATCAGACACACATTCAGAAGAGATACAAACATTATTAAAATGAATGAACTAAATAAAATGAAATTCACTTTTTTGGTTTTCCTACCATGGAATATCACATAACCCCACTGGTAAACCCTACCGTATGAGCAGGAGCACATACAGTAGGTTCAACCAGTGAACACACACGACGCAGCGCTGCTCCTGCTCTCTCCTGGACTGGGGGAATTCTACTGTGTACACCAAAGACAGTGTGTGACATTTTTCATCTGATCAGTTTTTCCACTACATCGCAGTGGTAAATTGAGCAGCACGGTCTTCACTGGGTTCTATACGGAGGAAATAGGATCTCATTTATGCTTTTAAAATGTAAAGTGTACCAGAAACTTTAACAACAGCGCTGCAGTATTTAATCAGTAATGTGATAAATTATAGGTGAAATTGACTATAGGCATAATAAACACAGAAAGTAATTTAGTCATTTTGAAGTTTTTTTTTTAAAGGTTTCGTTAATTTCTTTTAATGTGTCCTTTATTGCCTCAAGCATGCTGACAAAACGTCATATTTCTGTGTGTCGCTAGTCTCCACGATCTCTGCTGTGAAGATGTTTGCAGAGCGCACAGGGGGGCAGACGTCACCTGCTCAGTGGCTGTTCCTCTTCCACAGAGCATTTAAATGACATCCTTTAAGTTCAGTTCTCACACGTTCAAAATCTTTGTTTTGCTCCACCTCAGCTGTGAGGATACAGATTTCCATCTCGGAATAGTTTATCTTCCTAAAATAGTTTGTTTTATAACATGTAAAACATGAACATGTTATTCGAAATATGTTTAATGATTGTGTACTGTTTTACTGTATATTACACCATAGAAAATACAGTTAAAGATGGTAGATGTATTGCACGTGCTGCAGGTGTCTGGTTGCTCACTTCTCTCACAGCTGGAAGGCCAGAAGTGCTCTTCAAAAAGCCCAGGAGAACCTCAATCTACCAACTCATTCCTTCCTATCAGAGTTCCCAGCAAGATGTGGCTCTAGACAGAGGACGATCCGTAGGATACTGGAGCAGCAGAGAGCTATAACTCAAGTCCTGTCTGTGGACAAGAAACTAAGCCACTGAATTCTAACTTGGGGAGATACAGATGTCCTGAAGTCTGTCAGCAAGTCTCTCAACCCACTGCTGGTCAGTAAGTGGTTTTAATGTAAAGTCTGTTCTGCACCTCTTAAACGACTCAATCCTGGTTGTGTAGGAGGAGAAGACAGACCTAACAAAGAGGAAAAGAAAGCTAAGAGGTCCTTGGGCAAATGTTCAAAAAAAAGGGAGATGAGCTGCAGAAAAACATCTTGCCAAGCTTTCCCACAAGTATCTCTGCATTCCTGCAATAAGCTCCCCCTCAGAGTAGCAACATTACCACGTGCCAGCGTTCCCCTTCAAAATCTGCAATGGTGGACTGACTGCTAACCTTAATACTTGAGTACGCGCACACGCACACACACAAATGGTTTATTATATTAAACTAAATATTACTGAATACTGAGTTACTATTGAACAGTTGCACTTGTTGTAATGTTCAGAATATGATTATTTTCACTGCTTAAAAGAAAAAAAAATAGAAAAACTAGTTTTTCTTCATCTTTAAAGACAAAATAGCTCAGGAGCCTAATTTAGAGCAGCTTGAGGAAACATTTTGATTTATCTACCAAAAAAAGATCAAAACTATAAGTTATCTATTTGGCTTAAGAAAAAAATCCATAACAGTGAATCAATATTATCTAATACCTTCTGGACATCCGTTGGACACTAGGACAAATTCAACACAGGTTTCAGTTTGTATGTATGTGTGTGTGTGTGTGTGTGTGTGTGTGTGTGTGTGTGTGTGTGTGTGTGTGTGTGTGTGTGTGTGTGTGTGTGTGTGTGTGTGTGTGTGTGTACCCCTGTGGCCAAGGAACTCCTGGTTGACCTGAATCATGAATTCTTTGTAGACATCTCTGAAGACGCCGCTGTAAACCCAGTCAGACACGAACCTGCAGGGACGCACAGGGGCCATGCTTACATGACAGTTACCATGGTAACGGCATTGAGATGAAATATGTGACTGACCGTGTGTATGGCTCACAGCTGCTCCTCAGCAGCGACAGCAGGACAGGGTAGTTCTCATTGCTGCAGTTGCTCTGGGCTTCGTTGTACAGGTAGGAGAGCAGTTTAACACCCTGAGCAGCGGAGATGAGACGAAAAAAACTAAATGATTACGCAATAGTTATGTGTAATGTCCATTTTATTGTCCCTAATACCATGTGTTGAATGAAAGAAATATGACTCACTACAGGAAACGTGGCCTGGCCTTCATCCACACCACACAGCTCAGACAGGTACCTTAGATCAAAGCAAAGCATACAGTAGTGACTGTGTTTGCATCAGGGCAGTCCCACAGACCCACTACAGATTAGACCTCACCTGAGCTGGCGTCCCACTTTTCTGAAGAGGAAGCAGATTGTCAGCAGGCTGAGGGTGGGGGGGGTGCTGAGCACGCAGGCTTGGTAGTAGTGCAGGTATTTCCTCAGACCACCAGTAAATGCCTGAAAGATGAAGGACAGTCGCATTTTATACTATATTTTTTAATATTTAGACACATCAAGGCCTCTGAGGGTGTGTGGTACGTGCAGCAGATAGAGTTGTTGCTAACATGTTTGGTTATATGATGTTAGTATCTGTCAGCAGATACATGCAACAGTAGTTCAGAAAAAACAACATTTTGATGCATTTTTGATTAACTAGTACAGTGCCCGTCGGAAGTATGCATTCATGTGGGAGCTTAAGTACAGTTGTCAATTATGGCCAAATGAAAATGTTTGAAGGTTGGATGTACAAAGAGGTGTACATACTCTGTACTGTATATTTGTGGGCAGCAATTTTGTTCGATGTATTTTTCTGTAATGTATGTTTTTTGGAGTAATTTTGTGCATTTTTGGAGCCTTTTTGTATATTTTTATGTATTTCTGTTGTCATTTTGTGTACTTTTTGTATAAATATTGTTTATTTTTTTGTTTTATTTTACTCATTTAGTATATTTTTTATTATAAATACTGTGTGTGTGTGTGTGTGTGTGTGTGTGTGTGTGTGCGTGCGTGCGTGCGTGCGTGCGTGTGTGTAAATGGTAAATGGACTTGATTTTATATAGCGCTTTATCACCACACTGAAGCAGTCTCAAAGCGCTTTACATATCAGCTCATTCACCCAATCACTCTCACATTCACACACCAGTGGGACAGGACTGCCATGCAAGGTGCTTGTCGACCACTGGGAGCAACTTAGGGTTCAGTGTCTTGCCCAAGGACACTTCGACACATAGTCAGGTACTGGGATCGAACCCCCAACCTCTCGATCAGAAGACGACCCACTACCACCTGAGCCACGGTCACCCAGGCTCAGGTGTGTGTGTGTGTGTGTGTGTGTGTGTGTGTGTGTGTGTGTGTGTGTGTTCCCAACTTAAAGTGTAAACATGGTCCTTACAAACACATTAAAAAAGGCTATAAGCTACTCTCCAAAATCAAGTCATGCAATTATCATAGCATTGTAATCTCTGATCATGCCCCCACCTCAGTCGATATCAATATGAACACTCAATTCAGACCCTTTAAACAGTGGCGATTTATTGGCAGAAGACCATTACAGGCAATTCTTACACAATCAAATTAAACTGTTCTTCGAACTGAATGACTCGCCAGAGATAGGAAGAGGAATTTTATGGGAGGCGTCTAAAGCCTATATTAGAGGCCAACTTATATCCTTTGTCTCACATCTCAATAAAACGGAAACCACTCACATTGCTGGGCTGCTCCGGAAGATTAAAGATCTTGATGACAGGTATGCTTCAAACCCAGACCCGATCTTATATAAGGAGCGCCTAACCCTACAAACAGACTTTGACCTTGTGTCCGTCAATAGAGCTAAACTTCAACTACTCAAATCCAGACAATGCTTTTTTGAGTCTGGGGAAAAAGCTGGGAGGCTTCTAGCCCACCGGGTCAGGGAAGAAGCATCCTCTAGGCTAATTACATCTATCCGGTCTAACACAGGAAAACTATATATTGATCCAACCAAGATTAACGAATTTGCTACATTCTACACTACACTATATACTTCAGACTTCCCACCTCCCCCGGACGAACTGTTTGGCGATATATCCTTCCCACGGATAGATCTTGAGGCTGCGAGGGGCCTAGATCAGCCCATCACGATCACTGAAATCACAGAAGCCATCAAATCCTTGCAGAGCAGTAAATCACCCGGCCCGGATGGCTTCAGTGCAGAATATTTTAAGACATTCTCTGATGCTCTTGCTCCAGCTCTAAGAGACATGTACAATGAAGCATTTTTACACCGCCGTCTAGCAGAATCTTTGTCAAAGGCCACCATTTCTCTCATTCTAAAAAAAGAAAAAGACCCCCTGCTTTGCAGCAGTTATAGACCAATCTTGCTCCTAAATGTGGATTTAATAATTCTTTCTAAAATTCTCGCTCTCCGGCTCCAGCGGCGCCTCCTCAACATCATCCATTCGCCAAACCCCATGACCCCAGAAGTGGTGGTTTCTCTCGACGCAGAAAAAGCTTTTGACAGGGTCGAATGGAAGTATCTATTTAGAGTAATGGGTCGGTTTGGTTTTAGCGAAGATTTTATTCTTTGGGTTATACTCTTATACACTTCCCCGATGGCCTCAGTGCGTACGAATAATACGCTATCTTCCCCTATTGCTCTCAAGAGAGGCACTAGACAGGGATGCCCGTTGTCACCGCTCCTGTTTGCCATTGCGACAGAACCCCTGGCTATTTGGTTGCGTGCGGAGGAGGGCTTTAAAGGTATCACCCGGTCGAACACAATACACAAAGTCTCGCTCTACGCGGACGACCTGCTCCTGTACATCTCAGATCCTGTTAACTCTCTCCCGGTGATACTGGACATTCTGGAGCGGTTCGGTATATACTCCGGTTACAAACTTAATTACCAAAAAAGCGAGTTTTTTCCCGATTAATTCACTAGCTAAACAGCTCCCGCGTTCTTTAGCGGCATTCAAATGGGCAGATAACGGGATTCATTACTTGGGAATCTCTATTACCCCAGCAATGCCTGATATGCTCCGGGCAAATTTTATACCTTTAATTGAAAAGACAGAGAAGGATTTTGCCCGCTGGTCTGTTTTACCACTATCTCTGGCTGGTCGGGTTAATTTGAACAAGATGATTACTCTTCCTAAATTTCTTTACTTTTTTCAACATGTCCCCATATTTATCACCAAATCATTTTTTGATAAATTGGACAAGCTAATATCCAAATTCTTGTGGAGAGCCAAGCCGGCCCGAATCCGCAAGTCGGTCTTACAATCTCCCAGGCGTGATGGAGGGCTTGCACTCCCAAATTTTAGGCAATACTACTGGGCAGCCAACATCCAGAAACTCCTTTACTGGATGGATGGAGGCTCCGAGCCCTGCCCCGCCTGGGTGCACCTCGAAACGGCAACCTCACATTTCTCACTACGCTCTGCCCTATGTTCATCACTTCCTCTTACTTTAAACCTTAAAGGTGTTAACACTATGGTGTCGATCTCCATGAGAATATGGAGCCAGCTCAGGAAATACTTGGGTTTACAGGGCCCTTCCATACTGACCCCGCTACTTAAAAACCACTCTTTTAAACCTTCCCGCAGTGACCCCACATTCATAACTTGGCATGACTGTGGTATTGCCACTGTGAAAGACCTCTACAGAGATGGAATCTTCTCATCTTTTGCGGAGCTCTCCTCTAAATCTAATTTGCCAAACTCCCACCTTTTTCGTTTTTTTCAGGCGAGAGACTTCGTTAAGAAGCTGTTTCCACACTTTCCAAACCGTCCTCCGGAAACTCTGATTGATATTTTGCTATCTACGGGCCCCAATCATAAAAAATGTATCTCCGTGCTATACACCTCCTTCGGTTCGGTTGCCCCGAACCCTCTATCATTAATAAGAGCCTCGTGGGAGAGCGATTTAAGTATGAACATACCTGATCAACAGTGGGACTCTGCCCTAAATCTGGTTCATTCCTCCTCGATATGTGCCCGCCATAGCCTTTCAATGCAAAGTCCTCCATAAAGTTCACTACACTAATGCAAAATTATCCAAAATCTACCCCACTGTCAGCAATACCTACAATAGATGCAAACAATCCCCTGCCAATCATATACATATGTTCTGGTCGTGTCCTAAGCTGTGCTCCTTCTGGGAGAACATTTTTGACACAATAGGAAGGGCATACGGCCAGACCACCCCACCTAATCCACTATCAGCCATTTTCGGCGTATCTCCTGATTTCACGTTCTCTGTGTCACTAAAACGCGCTATTGCGTTTATGACACTGCTGGCCAGGCGATTAATTCTGTTCAATTGGAAGCTGGCCTACCCCCCATCACATGGTCGTTGGATTAAAGAAGTTCTTTATAATCTAAAACTGGAAAAACTTAGGTTCTCGCTAAAAGGCTCTGCTAAAGCATTTCAGAGCTCGTGGAGTCCCTTTCTATTATATGTCAACTCTCTTGATTTATCCTCAGACTCCAATGAGGAATAATTTCCCCTTCTGTTCTCTCAGCCTATGTCTGTCTGTCTCCTGTGTTGTGTGTGTGTGTGTGTGTGTGTGAATGTGCGCGTTTTTTTTGTTTTTTTTTTTGTTTTTGCCATATGTCCCTGGTTTATTTGACCTGAGTGGGGTGGGCGGGACTAGGGAGGGGGTGTAAGGGTTTTATCAAACTTCAGAAATGTACCATTTGTATTTGCACTTGTTTTTGTACTGCTTTCAAAATTTCAATAAAAAGAGTTGGATTAAAAAAGCTTATAATATCTGCTGACTCAAGGAGTTCATGAGCTGATATTTTATGGAATATATTAGTGCATGTTGATCACTCTATTAGTATTATTGTATGAAATTAATTCATTTCCTCACTTTAAATTATTTTCTTAAAAAAAAGCACATGAAAAGCAAAAATAACTCCATCAGCGTTTTTACTGTTGCTGAATCTTGTTTCATTCATCTTATGAATTACATAAAGTTATGATTAATAAATAATTCTGATTTCCTATATTTAAACCAGATCAAGCTGATGATTTAATCATTCAGTATATTTAGGTGTAATAATATCAATAGTTACATTAGTCTAATGGGACCAGCTTTGTCTGAACACGTGAAATATAATAAAAAAATATATCGTTTCACAAGTTTTGACGGATGCATAGTGACATTAATATTATGCTAACATTTATTTCACACAACGTGTGACATGTTTAGCTTTTATCCTTCCATGCACATGCACACACACACACACGCGGGGGTCTGCCGGTGCCTATCTCTGGCTCACACTGGGCTCAAGGCGGGGGTACACCCTGGACAGGGTGCCAGTCTTTCGCAGGGCAACACACAGACAACCACTCACACTCGCATTCACTGATACAGCCAATTTAGAGACCCCAATCAACCTAACAGTCATGTTTTAGGATTGTGGGAGGAAGCCGGAGTACCTGGAGGCAACATGGGGAGAACATGCAAACTCCACACAGAAAGGACCCAAGTGTCGACCCCAGGGCTTGAACCTGGACCTTCTTGCTGTGAGGCGGACGTGCTAACCACTAATCCACTGTGAACGCCATATTTTAACCTATTTTCATTATTTTTTCTATCCATTGTTTTGCTCCTTTTAATGCATTTTTGCTGCATTACTCCCATTTCTGCCAATTCTACATCAAATTTCAATGCCTTGCACATTTTTTCCACTTCCAAGACATTGTAGGCACTTATAACCCCTTTCCACCACCTTTCCCATATAATGTTGCCTATGTTGACCCATATTTGTCACTTTTAACTTCACCATACTTCATGCGTATTTTTGCCAATTTAACCACATTCACGATTTGTCATGCCAATTATTTGCCATTTTAAACTAATTGTTCCTACTCAGTAATTCATACAGAGCTATTAAAAACAGCAATTTTCAAAACTGTGCACAGCCACACTGAAATTACATGTGTTTTTATGCTATTATGTACATATATTGGTATCAAATTGAAAAATGCACCTGGAAGACAAGGCCCTTCTTGTTGGCGCTCTGCAGAGAGAAGCGGCTGAGCCTCAGGTAGTGAGTGCCATACTGAGCCAGTTCTCCCAGGAGCCGCGAAACACTCTCAGGCGACGCTCCAGACACGCATACCCCAGGTCGGACATCAAAGTGGATGCTCTGGAGGAAAACCAACAACCAAAATTGAGGGGTTTATTTAAAGTCAGTAGAATCAGAAAAAAACCTCTCAATGACTCCTGAGGATTTTCTCTATGGTGTGCTATTTTTGGCATTTTAATAAAACTAGTAGAATAACTAGACTAAACAAAATAAAAACCTTAGCAATAACATACTGCAAACACCCATGTGAGAGACGTGTCCATCACACGCACAGGGAGGATAAGGAGCCACAATACAGCTGCATTTGATGCATTAAAAACAATAAACTGAACATAATGTCACTGTCACTGAGTCATAAAAAGTCAATGAAAAGAAATGAAAGGAGCTCTCCTGAGGTCGACTTCATCATTAAATCAGATGGCTGACTGAACTTTGTCATTTTTTTGTCGTGATCATCTTTTAAATCTTTGTTTTGATGAGAATAAACAGAGGAATCTATTTTTCAGTTTTACAGAGCACTAAAACAGCAAATGAATCAGCTTTTAAGGTGTTTGCAGCACCGATAAAAGGACACAACAAGCACCTTGTTCAGAATAAAGGTAGTTGATTCCACCCCGATGAGGACGTTTAGGAGGTCAGAAACCAGTTGAGTCTGGGAGTCCAGGGGCAGTGGGAGGATGGGGGAAGGTGTGTCCATGCTCACTATTCGCACTTCGCCCTCCCACAGACGGTAGAGCTGGTCGAACGCCTCCCGCCCTGCCTCGGTCAGATACAACGAGTCCCTTTCTCCAGGAGGGCTGGTGACAAAAATATATTTAACTGAATAGCACAATAGGCTTTTTAAATACCTTAAATTGGTTTAATCTTTATAAGTAACAGTATCATACAATGTAATAATAATTTTTTTCCAGGCACCAATACGATAAACATTTATGCAAATAAGCCCTGGACAAATTAATCATAAGCTTTTATTGTCATGAAAAACATAGTTAGCTAGTTACATCGTTAAGCCCAAAGGGATTCATTATAGCTAGTGATGCACCAAAATTCCGGCCACCGAAAATGGCCCTAAAGTGCATTTTTGGTTTTCGGCCGAAACCCTATTCTCACTAATAAAAGCCGACCAAAACAGGATGTTGCAAAGACGTGAGAATACAAAGCGGTCACCGCGCGTGCTCGTCCATGGACGTGTCTAGCTGTATTTCAATACATCTGAGCGCTAAAGTGACTTCTTAGCAGAGCTAACGTGGCATGAAAGTGTGTTTTACATTTCTGTGTCAGACCGACACTGTAGTTGCGTGTAGCCCACGGTCAACATGGACCCTAACATGGCAACTTGATGCATATCAGCAACATTAATCTGGTTTCAGTTTGTTAGTAAGTAAATTTTATTTATATTGCACCTTTCATTGATAGAAATCACAAAGTGCTTTACAGTAAAAGCAAAGTGCACGTCTCACAGAGATGCTCTTCACTACATCACAACAGTACTTGGTCAACGTTATAAAGATCATTACTTGGTTAAGATTAAAGCTGCGTGCAAAAGAAATTATGCACAGTGTAATCTAAGCACACAGAGACGCTTGCGTGAGTTATGATGAGAGAACAAATTTAATTTGACTCTCTTTCAGCAGCTCAGTCATTTATAGGCCTGTACAATATTATTTCATGTATGAGTGGGGCAAGTTAGACATTGTATTTTTTGATTATATATTGTGCATTGCATATTTTGAATTGATTTATTCTTTGAAGCATTAATATTAATTTAAACAATTGCAATGTTTTCATTTTAGTGATGCTAGTGCACATGTATACCCACAAATGCAATGGAAATAATAATTGGCATCATAATTTATTCCAGCGTTTCGGCCTTGGTTTTTTTCTTTTTGGTTTAGCCCAAAAATTTACATTTCGGTGCATCCATAATTAAAGCAGCAGCATAACAAAAAAGAAGAAAGAAAAAAGGTTCCTGAAATATTTGAATAAAGACTACAAAGTTAAGCGCACACACTCACAAACAGTGAATGGAATGTATACTGTATTTACAGAAAGTACAAGAACTCTGCAGATTATTTCCACCCAGATTTGACCATCACTGCCTTAATGAAAGTACAAGCTGTGTTGGTAGCAGCACAGACACTTAAAATAAAAATCATATTCATAATGGTCTCCACTGGCCACTCACCAGCCAACAGATTCCCAGCAGCGTCGTCTTCCGGGCTCAAAGGTCCACGCAGCATCCCAGATGTCGATGTCTGGCTTGGGACTGGACTCTGACTGGGAGTCAGGGGTCAGGTTTGAGGCAGACTGGAAGCCCTCATCCTCAGACTGGTCCAAACAGGAAGGCACCTAAAGAGACCAAACACTGAGGTTTGTTTTATATATATATATGTATAACAGGCCTTGTGGAGCTAATAAATGCAGTAACACTGTCAATAGAAAGCAGTTTTAAAAGAAATAACTATTTGAATTACCAAAAAGAAAACAGTTTATAGGTATCAGGTCAAGAGAACTCCTTGTAGAGCTGGGCAAAAAATTGTAGATAAAAAGTATTTTTATTTTGCAAATTTGAGGGTTTTTTTTCCACCAGTTTTTTTTTTTTTTAGCGTTCCGTCCTTGTGAGTTACCGTAGCGCGATGTGAGCCAGACCCTCTTTGTTTACATATGTTTACCCATTGAGTAGGCTATATGTGTGCCACAGGCATGTTTAATGTTTTATTTGCACTATGCTGAGATGCTAAGGGAAGAGTTAATTATTTTTTTAATTGTAATGTTATATGTTATAAAATGTGTAGTTATCTGATTTCTTGATCAGAAAATTTAAGCTAATGTGAAGTTGCTGTTGCACTTTTGTTTAAACCTGGGTTAAAGCATCAAATTGACAAAACCTCATTTACTTTTTATTTTGGGATTGTTCTATGCATTTTAACTCTTGAGGACAATCACAGTAATAAAGTTCCACTTTTGACAATATATCTGATCAGTCATTTTTAAGTGGATTGAAAAAAAAAAATTGAAAATCAAATCAAAACTCGAATTTTTCTTTTAAAAATCTGAGATTTTTTTTAGGCAAAATCGCCCAGCCCTAACTCCTTGTCATTTTTGTTGTAAGCAGTTTATATGTGTCAGCAGGTTCCACTCAGCTCCATCCTGTGTCTAGAGCCTCGGTTCCCAAGGTGGGGTATGCAAAATGTCATAAGAATATACACAGATAATATAAACAGAGCAGCAGTCAGGAGCCTGCATGCATTGCCACAAATGACACATTGGCCTCTGTAAGACTGACCTCTAGTGGTGACAGAGAATCAATGTCATTAAAAAGTGCAAATATGAAGAGAGCTACATTGCAGAGGCATGCGCAGCACGCACATGCACACATGAGCTGGTGGGCGGGGCTATCAGTCACCTCACAGCGGAAGAGAACAGCGGCTGATCGCCGATCCCCCAAAATAAGGGAAATCGGCACAGATCGGTGCATCGTTAATGACATTATTATGTTTTTAAGTGTGCAGAAGTAGGGGGAACATGGGTTCAGGTTAAATGTCTGAATGTGGTACGGGACTGAAAAGTTTGGGAACCAATAGTCTAAAGCAACAGTAACTGGGAATTTCAAGCATCTATTAGTTTTTTTCCAGACAAATATTTTTTTAAATGTTTAGGTCTGTACAAACAACATATACTGCCCCACTTACTGGTTTGGGTAACTTAAACATATCTTCTTACCCGAATTGACAAGCCGGTGACATCAACATTACTAGGAACAGGAGGCAGGTCAAGTCTGATGTCCATATCGGCAGTGCGAGTGTGCTGCAGAGCTCCATACAGCGTCAGCCTTGTGTCCTTCTCAAATCGTTCCTCTGCCTCTGACTTGAGCTTTAGAGCAAGCAGTCCGGTACCTGGAGGGGCTTCTATCATTCTCTGAGTCCCACACAGACTCTGCAGTGCCCCCCACTCCTCGCCACACACCAGGCCCCAGGCCCGAGCCTCCAGCCTCTGCAGCTCCTCGCTCTGATAGCTCCATGTTGAAGGCCTCCGAAGCACCGGCCGCTCCCGTCTCATGTAGTCCTTACTGAAGGAAGTTTGAGGTGTAGGTACTGAACCAGCGAGGTGCACCAGAAGGTCCAAGACGGCGTCAACCTCCTTCAGCTCTGAGGATGCGACCTTGAGCAAAAGTTCCAGCTTCTCCTCCAGCATCTCCGCCTCCTCCTGACACCCTGCCACTCGCAGGTCAAAACATATCATGAGGACTTTGTTTCTGGGTGGTGTGTTAGTGGTGACACTTAGTTTCTGTATCAAGCCTTTGGTGGCATCGGGAAATAGCTTTGACAGCAGTGCTCCGTAGGCCCTCTTTTTTAAAGTTCTGCGAAAAATTTCCTTAGAAACTGCTCCAAGCGATCGGCGTTTCCATGACACCCCAGCCAGGCTGCAGTCACATAAGGCATTCAGCAACTCAGTGATGCTGCTGCTGCTTGGCTTCACAGGAACGTTTGGGCTCCGGTACATCCTATCAAAGGAGCCTGCAAGCAGGACAAAACAATAATAAGCAAATACATGAACACTTACAGTATGTATGATACCAGGGTTGGGGTCGATTACATCTTTCAGTTACATTTTAAATTATCTATGTTCAATTACAATTCAATTATGATTACAGTGACCAGCATTGTTCCCAATTACAATGATGTTTTGTCCAATTATGTTCACAATTACAATTGATCACAATTAAAGAACCTGAAATAACTAACCTAATAAAAGTTAATCCTCCTCTTAGTGCTTTGAGATGACTTTGTTGTAATTTGCGCTATATAAATAAAGGTGAATTGAATTGTGTTAGTTTTCTGTTAGCATCTCTTATGATAACGGGTCCTAAATCAGATGTAAAATACATTAAAAACAAATGTCTATCTTCTTATTTCTTTCCTATCTCTTGGTTAAGAAGTTGTTAAGCTTCCTAATCAATTAAAATATAGGTTTTCATATTTTTGTGTGGGCTCCTGAGCCTTTTTTGTGTCAGTATTCCCCTTGATAAAAAAAAATAAATAAATAATGTAATGGTAAAATGTGAAAAAGCTTGATATAACACATATTTTGATAATTGTTAACTACATATGTGTAGAACTGTAAATAAAACTGTAACATGGTTCCCCAGTTTTGCAAAAAAATACAAATGACAGTTTTCTTCATTTTTTAAAATTTTTATTGACAACTTATAATTGACAGTTTTTAGAGAAATGTAATGGCAATTTCAAATACAAAGTCAATTATCTAAAGTCAATTACAATTTAATTACAATTACGACAGCAACATATTTTTTAAATTATAATTATAATTAAAGCTGCAAGCAGCGATGAACGGGCCCTCGCAACCACACGCATGTCGGGAAGTGGCGCACGTTGAGGTGTGTTGCATGTCGTGGTGTGGCAGAAATGTTAGTGTTGAGACATAGCTGACCATTTTCAAGAATTATATCACAAACTAGCCATGTGCGTGCCAGAGCCAGTCACTAGAGGGCCCACCTCCATGCCCCACCCATTTTGGAACATACAGTGAGCCAGTAGGACCAATGTTCCAATGTTCTAATGTTCTAACAGACATCATCGGCAGAGGTAATAAAATGCTTTAGCAATTCCGTTAGAATCCTATCTCTACAGTGATGATGTCATCAGTCCTTTCTTTGCAGTGATGATGTCATCAGTCCTATCTTTGCAGAGATCAGTCTTACCTCTACAGTGATGATGTAATCAGTTCTACCTCGATGTCAAAATTCTACAGAACTTCGTAGCTGTACGTGAAGCTAATTGTATTAGCCCCCCATTGAGTCATTTTTCCAATCACATGTGCAATTCTCCCAAAATATAAAAATGTTTGCCAGTCCTAATATGCTTTCAAATTTTCAGGAGTTTTTGAACGTGTTTCGACCCTCAACAATGTGATCACTTTATTGTAAGAATAATAATAATAAAAACGAGGTGCATTACAATAGGGTCCTACGCATGGTTGCTGCTCGGGCCCTAATTACGGCACAACTGTAATTAATTATCAATTACAAAATTACAATTATAATGGCCCTCTATGTTACTGTAGGTTTTATTTTTTAAAGTTACTTTGATTTCTTGTGGGATTTATGCTGCTCATTGAGTATTTTGTTTAGAAGTCTCAATTCATTTTTATTGAATAAGATAGCTTTTGTGTTAGATCAGATTGAATAAGCTTAAAAAGCTAGAATTTTTCTTTTGCAATACAGTTACTGTTGGAGATACATTTGTTGAGTGACTTTAATCAATGAATACTGACACATACTGTATACCTTGTTTAAAAGGATGAAGTAGCCACAAAGTGAGGGGAGAAAAAGATGCATCAAAAATCGCGGTAATCTTTAATATCGTAATAATGGTTGAATAGTAGCTTACCACCACTAAGTGTGGCGTGAAAGAATAATGCCTTATTTCTGTAAAGCGCTTTGAGTATCTATGAAAAAGCGCTATATAAATTGAATGCATCATTATTATTATTAATAATAATAATCAAATCATAGCACGCTGAATTGTAATGGAATCGTGAGGATCCTCAGATGGCACACCCCTAGTACAGCGCCACCTACTGTCTCATAATATACAAAAAGATCTGCTTTACATCCGCTCCTTAAAATTGGAAAAAAAGTTTGTCTGGGTTTTGGACTCGAACATTTTTGAGCCTTCAGTAAACAGCATATGTAAACTGTTCAAATCAATCACTAATGATTCATCACATATATGCATCGACACCATAGCTGCACCAAGCCCTCTGCTTCCTCTATGCAGCGGACTATGCGTAAAAGTAAAAAGTACTGGTCTATAAATGTAGAAAGTGTCTATTTGTACTGTTGCCATACAGATAACCCCCGGTGCGATTGGTACGGTTACCGAAGCACACGTACGTAGCAGTTAAGTTATAACCAAATATATAACAATTTTTAGGGTTAGGTTTAGGGTAAGGTTTAGTCATGCAACCTAAACTGACCAATAACTGACCCATCACGTGACCTAAACTGGTCAAATAGATGTGCTGCGTACAGGCAGAATGTCGGTATATTGTTACAACCATGCGGATAGCCACTGCCAAAAATGTACTTTAAAAGTAAAAAGTAGCTTATTTAAAATGTACTCAGACTAAAAGTAAATTTTTGAATAGGGTTGGGGTTCTTTCTTCTGCAGTCTAAATATATATATATACAAATATTCAACTAATTAATGTTATTTACAGGCAAACCTTTAATCAATTTAAATCACATCAAATAAACAACATCTACCAGAGAGATGTGATCATAACTACTTAAATAGTAGAGAGAAGGTATGTCTATATCACATTCCTATGAACAAACTGTGGTAATACCATAGTTGCTAAAAAAGATTGTGTGTATTTATCTGTATTAATACAGAATCAACACTATTGCAACAAACGTAGTTTAATGTTTTGCATTCGGATACATGGAAGCTTACCCTTACAACCTTCAGGACCTAGGGTGCTGCAGATACCACAGCACACGTTCAAAGACCTGGTTAAGTCCTCCACAATGTTAAACAAGCGGTGATGATTTTTTGACAGCGTATAATAATAAACTAGCAGATGTTATCCCTGTTTAATGTCGTGCAGTGGTTTGCCTACCTTTTTCCTCTGTCTGCTGCATGCTAACGCGTGTTATTTATTCGCTTTTCAAAGATCAGCAGCAACCAGTATGACCCAGCTCAGTTTTCTGGTTTCCTCAGGCCATGGTTTCGGGTCCAGTGTGATAATATATTTTTCATATTACTGGTAATGATGCATCCTCTCGTCTAAAACATGCTAGCTGCTTCACTCAGCCAGCAGAAGGATCAGCCGCCGAATAAAAAGCCCGCCCACTTCAACATGATTGGACAATTCTTGGTAATCACTCGAGTGATTGGTTTAGAGTAAAAGGGTAATAAGGAAGTTGAAAAACGCTCACATTATTATTATTTTAAAAATTAAAAAAAAAAAAAAAAAAAAAAAATATATATATATATATATATATATATATATATATATATATATATATTGTTGCAATACGACAAATGTCACTACCTAATCTTTTCACGGGCGGAATCTTTTCACGGGCTTTCACCGCATGCGCGTAGACTACGTCACTTCCTTCACTGACAATCCTTACGACAATCCTGTTAGATATTTTAATAGTACACATTTAAATATGTGTACTATTAAAAGTACAAGAATAAAAATGAAATAAATAAATAGAATAAAATAAATAAAATACTTTTGAAATTAATTTATTTTAAGTTTATAGCATTTATATTAAAGCATTTATAATACTTTCCACTGATATCATCTCAAAAATTACAAGGTTTGAATGTAAATCAAAGGTAAAGAAGCTTCCGGGCTATGAGGAACAAAAATGAAACTAAAAGAACGTCACACTGAGAATGGTTGCTCATTCACAAATATGAACTATGTTAAATAAAACATAACATGGCCAAAAATGTCTCTGATTCATTTTTCTAGAACCACAGAGTGTCGGTTTTATGTCAGTTATAATCTGATAATATCAATAATATCCATCAGAAGCCCCTGACGTGACACAAGCCTCTGGCTGGATTGAGTTATTTTTCAATGCGCTGCAACCGCCATTAAAAAACGCTAACATCTGCAACAAACCTCAAATTTAGCCAGGAAGTGGAGGTGGTAGTGGTTAGGGTAAAGGTTAGTAAAAAAGAAAGGTAAGTATAGAGGGTTTTCACGGCGCGTCATCAACCCGGACGTTGCCATTTTGTAGATAAGCAGCCGGTTTGCAAACAGCACACAAACGAGCAGATCCCAAATTTTGACAGGAAATAGTGAACTATTGCCGTGTTTTAAACTCTACTAATTGGTCAGAATGTGAAAAAAATGTGGAGTTTTATAGACTGCCAAAAGTTACAACAGATCAGGGAAGAACAATGTCTGCATTTTATAGTCAGTAGTTCTACATCAGGAGAGCAGTGACATGAGACTAGCTCATCGTTGTTGCACCTGTTGTTATTGATGTTTATGCAAACACCGTCGCCCTCATCTCCCGTCTTGCATTTAAATCCAGCTTCACGTACTCCAGTTTGTTCTCCAGGGAAGGACCTTAGAACGTCTCCTCTACTGGCGGACACCTCTGGTACGAGGCTCCACTACTTCGTAGGGAACACCATTGGTACAAGGCTCTGCTACTCCTGCGGCCTACGAAGTATCGGAGCCTCGCAACATAGACATTGTATTCCAAAACTTTATCAAAGATTCCATTTGAAACAAACCAAAATGAGCAGAGGAGTAAAGAGAACTGATATATCCTACTCAAGTAGAAGCACTGTTACTTGATTGAAATGAAAGTACAAGTAAGTCATAAATAAAACAAGGACAAGTAAAAAGTAGCTCAATTAAAAGTTACTCAGAACTTTCACCTATGTTTATTTTTTGGTAATAAATCCCTTGCATACAGTAAACTTCTCATGTATAAAGTTAAAAAAGGAAGAGACCAAATCTTACACAACTGGAACTTAATTTATTTTCCACAAAGGCATTTGTATAAAATAAAAGGTTTGTCAAAATGTACAATTCTTTTTAAAATAAAACAACACCAATTAATTCAATTCAAAATTTAAAAAAATATCAGGCTCTAAGTATAGCTATTTTTATGAACTCTAAAAATGAGAAAATAATCAGCATTCATTGCCGTTTTTGCACAGTCTATTACGTTTATTTTGGTTGGCTATGATGTGATGCATTTGATTGTTGTCTGGTCACTTCATTTTTTTGTGGTTTCACAATGTCCGTTGATCATTTTAAAACAAAAAATAAGAATTTACTCAGTAACGATTGGGTGTAGAAATGTAACATATTACTTCTTTTAAAATGCACTTAAGTACAAGTTAAATTATTGATGTAGAAATATGCTCAAAGAAGTACAAGTATCCATAAAAGAAACTTACTTACAGTAACGTGAGTACTTGTAATCCGTTACTTTCACCTCTGGAATGCAGCCAGTGATACATACAATATAATAAACTGCACATCATCCTGTCGCACTACTTCATCAATACTTGTAGGATTGGACATGATCACATTGTGTCCCCCCAATGTTAGCCTGCTTCCTACAACCTTGGAAACATTAACATCTCTTAAGAACATTAAAGTTTTATAGTTTTGTTTGCCCTCCCTGTACAATAAACATCCTTGTCCATAATGCTGTTTAGACAGTGTAGCCTACCTGATATTTTTCACATGTTCTACAACATTTTGGCCTATGCTACAAAATTCTCAGCTTCCCCAGCACCAGGACAGTCAGTCATCAGTTTATTTGGATACTACTTATAACACTGAAAACAAGAGAAGTGGGAGAAGCACACATGTATATAAATACAGCTTGACTTTTTTATATTATTTCATTGTTGTATCAAACCTTGTTAGTCTGGATGAAAGAAGAGCCTGTGTATTATAAAGCGGCTGACAGGTGCATATTGCCTGTGGGAGAGCTGCCCAGAAGTAGTTGACTCTTCCACTTTCTGCTGTAGAATCAACTCTGGTGGAGGCACATCTGGGTCACAGAAAGGAATGTTCCTTTTACAAATGTCTCTACCTTGCAGACTGTTGAGCAGGTGGGGCAGATTTTAAAAAGCTCAAGCAGACACTCCTCATGCACCAAACACTTCACCATGTCCTGCACTGGTTTAGTTGGTGCTCTGTTGACAAAGAAAACCACAGGCAATAGTTGTTACAAAGTATATTATTATACATATCAGCAAGTAAATGCTGATGTGAGAATATACTGTATATGTTGACAAATTCATTGTTACTATTATGTAAGATTAGTATTATATATAAGCAAAGTTGACTTACTGTTCACTGGTGGTGTCAACTGAGTCAGACATGTGGGGGTAGCTGGAGTCATCAGGATCTACAAAGCTCACACTAGGTTCAGACTCCTGAATACATGTGGGGACGCTTTGTTGGTGGGTTCTCAGGGACGGCTTTCCACTTCGGTGGAGTTAAAGATTGTAGTGGAAGAAACTGGAATGTTGTGTCACCCATAGCAACACTCTTAGTCAATATTGTAGCCTGATAGTGTATGATAGCAATGCAATAATCAATCAGTGTGTTTTTCAATTACTGTTTATACCAAGAATATGGCAACACCACAGACATTTGAAAAGTCAAACTAAGAACTTGATAGCTACACATACCTGTCCTAATTCTGTTGACCAGTGTTCTTTTGGACAGTTGTGTGGCCACAGTCCTTTTCCTCACAAAGCGGTCTGTTTGACATCCAGTTTTCCTGGTGTCTCTCTTTACGTCACCACACTGGCATGCTGCCTCTCTTGTGGTTGGAAGAGACTGCTTTATCAAAACAGATAAAAGTAGAAAATACTTGTCTAATAAATCTTGCAGTGATGAGATGTCAATAATACATTTACTGTATAGTTATTTGTACAATAATTGGGCATTTATACTTTATGCTGTTTTATCTATATCTATATCTACTCTTACTTTTCAGATTAAAATTTCCTGTCCAGTCAATCTACACGTAATTTTGTTGAATGTTTGTGATAAACTGAAGAATTGTATGCAAGCAGATACAATTTTCCTAGATTCGAAATAAAATGTAATATAAAACCATCTTTTTATCAGCTGGAAAGTGCATTGTTATTGAGCTGACATCATGAGTAGACTTTTCAGAACAGAAAGGCACCCATCATTTATGATATTCTAGAATATCAATAACTATACAAACGCATGTTGAGCAAATGAGCAGTTTCATGCAACAGTGACAGTAATCCAAAACTGTAACACCATATATACAGTATAATAGTGAAACACTGACATTTTACAGCATTGAGTACTCCTACTTTCCATACTTCTTTCTGTCATGGCAAATTTGCAGTTGACCTCATTTGGAGACATGATGATCTCTGGTTGAATAATGAAGTCCAGTCAAAGCATGATGATTTTATAATAAATATAAACTAAATGAAAAAGAGTACAAAAAGCTTCCATTCTGTAGGGAGGGCAAGCAGCCAGCTACTAACTGAGAAAGTTCCACAGCTTAAAGTTTATACTGATAGAGAAAAGTCCCTCCCTGATGAGAGGAAAAGGAGGGGGTCAGATGCTCCCAACAGTGGAGATGTTGAAGCAATGATATCTGTCTTGATAGTGTGTGTGCGTCAGTTGGTGAGTGTGTGTGTATGTCCTTGATTAGATGTAGCTTATCTGTGTGTGTATGTGAAAGAATGTGAGTTTTTGGTATGAGGCCTTCAGCAGAGACTGTGTTGCTGGCACTGTGGATACAATACAATCTGTCTGTACTGCGAGTAGTCTAATCTAACATGACTGAGCAAAGAAGCAACGTCTGTTCAAAAGCACAAAGATATAATGCAGTCATTGTGTATTAACACATGACAAATTGTACACAAACTCACATTTGATGATATGATGATGAATAAAATAATTGCCATTACATTTCATACAGTTACTTTTCTGATAAATACTTGATTACCACAAACTCCTCAATTACTCCGTCTGCCCAAATTTAATCAGTTGTGAGGGATAATACCAGCTGTGGAGTAGCTTTAGTTTTGACATAACTGAAACATGTATGCTGCATGCGTACAGAAAATGACTCACATATTGACTTCGTCTGAGCGAGCTGCTTCCATCTCTCTCTGTATAAGAGGAACTGAAGTCTGTGAAAAAAATGTTTAGATGTCCGTCAGTTTTACATTACACACAAAAGCAAAACCCCAGTCTACATATAATTCCTTGTCATTGCTATATTGGTGCACATAAAATATTACCTGTGGATTATCATTGTGCTGTCATGCAATAACATTTGCATTACATGGGCATGACAGGATGCACGATGTAAAATCACTTTCACGATTTGCACCTTCAGCAAAATGCATTTAATTGCCCAAATTTACAATATTTAGAAGATTTATTTATTATTATTTTTTAATTTATTTAAGTAGGGACAGTACATATTAATGAACATTCAAAAAAAATGTAAATATGCCAGATTGTAGCCAACAGCTAAGATAAGCACACACTTACACTCTCTGGTGGGTACATAATGCCGGTGGCAGTGATGGTGGCACCTGCTGTCGACGGGACGGTAGGATGCAAGCCGGGGAGGGAGAGGGTCGGTTCAGCCCCACTGACCAGTGTCAACGGATTCTTCAGGATTCCAGACTTTACCTGGTGATGGTTGCTGTAACTATCGGGGGTAAAGTGGACACGACAGAGATGGGTGTTGGTGGTAATCATGAACTCTCCACAGTAGTTCCTTGTTAGCTGACTGGTTGACTGGTTAGCTAGCTGCAAACTATCATAAGAGATGCTATCCGGGACTCGAGAGAGAGCGGGAAAACCACAGAGGCTAATGCGCTGAATGTATTTATACGCTTCAGCAGCTGGGTCAGGTTCATGCTAATAATGGCTCCGTTACGTAACGCGGCTACGATTTCTGACCTGCCCAGTAAATCCTGAACACAGAAATTTGAAACACAGTTTGTGAAGCCACAATCCACAATTACATTCTAAATGGTTGAATAGCTTTTTACATGTTTAAGGAAATACATTTATGACCTATTTAATGTGTTTAAAAGAAAATGGCTGAATTTACTTTACATGGACTTTAAGTGCTTTTTACAAGCTGAAACAACCAGAGACTGCATGAAAACAAGAGAGGTACCAGAAAACTGCTGCTAGTAATCACATGGGATACCAGCTTAAATAAAACTCAAACAGTCCGGTCCTCTTCCCTTTCAATTTCCCTGTGAATATCTAAATATAAAACTAATATTTTGATTTTAAAACAGAGAAACACTGCTTATCTAGTTTTTGCTTTTTCTGTGTTTCTGTTTTGGTTTTAACTCAGTAAAAGAAAAAAACAACACAGTGTATTTGTTTTTTATTTGGTTTTGAAACGGATATCAAAAGAACAAATGACACATGAATTAAATGATCACTGCCAGTTAGAAGGATTACTTATTCCATATGGGGTCTCTTCTCCCGTCTGGACTTAAGCGCTTTTTTGCATGCCTGCAGTTACGCACTTCTCTCCTACGCATATTCTCCGGTCCAGGCTCCTGACACGCCCACCGCACGTAAGTAGAGCAAACGTCTGTGAATGAAGGAGGGCTGAAGGAAAGGAGGTGGTGATATAATTTTTTGGGCTATCTAGAAATCACGGAACATGAAGTTTTCCCAAAGTTCACTTTTAATTTGAAAGGCCTTTATTGATAAACAATAAAACAGGTTGAATTGATCTGATCAATGATCAGATTATTGCAGTGTGACCGAGGATTGGCCACATTCTTCTGTCTGAGTCACAGTTAAAATCTCTCCCTTGATCATCATCATCGCTGTAAAGCGTGACCAAGTTAGAAGCGCTGGAGATATGAGGAAATAGTTTAAAGCGACGTGAGCTGAGCCTCATTAAAATATGTGTGGGAACAGTTTCTGGTCCATCCTCATCTGCATATGACAGCTTGTTTCACTCTGTAGTGGATCAAACTGTGACTTTACGTTGGACATAGTATGAGAATAGTTGAATCGCAGAAGTCTGCGTCTGTCAGAGTTTTAAGTAACTGCGCAACAGCAGCTGAATGATCGCACAAGTTTGTGTGGCATCAAATGTAAAAGTCCATATTTTTAGTGCAATATAATGTTTCACCATATCGGGGTTAGAAGCGGGTAGGAGGAAAAAGACTTACGCACACCGGAGAATGCGTGTAAAGCCAGATTTGAATGGGAACACCCACATTTCAGGGCTGCTCTACAGAGAGTGCGTAACTGGGATGAAGGCGCGCAGCGACTGACTTAAGTACAGGGGGAGAATAGTGTTCAGCCAAAATCAGCGCCGTTTTGTGACTTTTTGGACTTAAGTGCATAGGAGAATAGAGCCCTTAGCGATTGGCACAGTGTGGGATTAGGAAAAAAATCCTCACCACACACAGAAGCCAATGAAAACACAATTATAAAAAAATTCGAGGACTTAGCACATATGGTCATGGGAGGGGGACTTGTGGAGGGGGGATTTCAACCAGCCGCTGAGGGCGCCCGCGTGAAGCGCCCCTCCTGCTGCCACTATGTGGGAGGGAGGGGGGATGGGGGCAAGGAAGGTGTGAAACGTGATCCCGATCGCTTCATTCTGTACAGTTCAGCCCATCGCAGATGATCTGAAACGACCTTGGATAGATCTGAGTTCAGAAACAAAGTTCCCATGTGATGCCGAAAAAGGAGGGGACGAAGCGTCATTCGACACAAACATCCTGGAAAAGAGATAAACCAGCCAATAGAATGTGTATATGTCTATGGCCTGCTCTGTTGATTCACGTGACGTCACTCGCATTGCTGCATCGCAACAAAGCGAGAGCGCTAAATTCTGATGGAGAGCAGGAAACTTGAGAATCTGCCATCTGAAATCACAAAAATGCCCATGTTTTGTGTAGTTTACGGCTGCTCCTCTCGTTCTAACCAAGAAAAGGAAAAGAGATTTTACAGAGAGCTGAAGATTGTCTTTCACAAAGGTGAGAAATGTAGAAAGCTCACAGAACAACGCCGTAAAAAGTGGATTTTAAACTTACGTCTGCGGTCGGGAAAAGCAGAGTCTGCTGATGCCCGTGTCTGTAGCAACCACTTGGTCAGAGGTATGTCAGCGAGCTAACTTTGTTTTTGTGGCTGTGTTTATATAGCATTAGGTTGTCGTTAAATGCTCATTTACTATTATTTTACCCTCTTTCTTTCACCCCTGCTGCACACTGTGCACATAAAGCTGAAGATGCTAATGCTATTTCACTACATGTCATAAAGTACTATTCAGTAGTAGTATATATGTATGTGACAAACAAACCTTATGTATCCTTGACTGTCAGGCTAACGTTGTCGTTAAGATGTTTTGCAAGTTTGTTTATTTTATACATTATAGCCGTTACTGCTGAGGAGGTCGTGGACCCACTCGTTCACAAGTGCGCAGATTTTGGTGGTGGTGGGTTGGGGGGGGACTCAGAGCGAGCGTGCCCCCCGAAGTTTTCTTAATGCTCCCCCATTTAATACTGCCAGATAAGCCACTGTATGTCTTCATGCATTTTGTGCGCATTTCTTTTTATAACAGTTACAGGTGTTGTAGCCAATTGATCAGCAGTTTAGGGCAATGATCATGTGATTTTAATTACAATTAATATAAAACTATTTGTAGGCGCGCGCACGTTACCCCGGGGCGTCAGTATAATTTTTTCCTCCTTCGGCTCATTCCACCTAGAATGTTTTATAGACTTTATATAACATACTGTACGCATTTCTTGCTTTCAGAGGTGATTTATTGGATGTTCTGACACATTGGATGTATTGACACAAGCACTTACCTCATCAAATTGCCATCCTTGAATTTTATTTTATTTTATTGATCCAGGTTAGCCACACTGAGTCTTGTTCTCATGCACGTTATTTTGAAATGGTGTTCTATAATAAATTATAATAATAAAAAGAACATAGTTTGATCTGTATACACGTCTTTTTATTTTTTTATTGCATGGGAGAGATGCCCCCCCCCAAAAAAAAAGTAACTAAGTAGCCTTTACTCTGAGTACATTTTAAGTGAGCTACTTTTTACTTTTACTAGAGTAGATTTTTACACCAGTAACTTTACTTTTACTTTAAGTAAAATTTTTATCTTAGCAACAGTACTAATTTTTTCTGTACTCTTTCCACCCCTGCAATACACACAGAAGGATGTAGTTGATCTAAAGATTATGCAAGCAAAACAGTCTGAAAATGTCAGTGTTACTGAAAATGACATAATAAAAGTACGAGAGAGTCTACAAGCCATCACTGACAAGCAAGAGTGCCTGGAAAGTCAATCGAGGAGAAACAACATTGTGATTGATGGGATACCTGATTTCCCAGGTGAAAACTATCATCCGTCCTCACTCAATCCATCAAGGAGTAAGCCATGAATAACTCTTAAAGGTATGCAATCTGCGCCATAGGTACTGAACTTCTTTTTTCTTTCTCTCCCAATGTACTCTACGGACTTTCTTCCTTTAAACGCTGGGGAGAATTCCCTCACAGACTCTTATACAAATGAATTCAACCCCTTCAAGCTCAATGTGGGCAATGATGGAATTTATGAGACGTTCTTTAATCCTGACACGAGTTATTATCACTCAAATTCTGCTAAACTGTTGTGTAACTATTACTCAGAATTTGAGTTTTAGGCAATCAGTGACAGAGTTTAGGTAAGTGGGCATTGCTACCAAGCTTGTGCTGACACAGTGAGAGGACCATAAACAGCAATGTGGAAGCTGGAGCAATCTGTTAATTTAAAACTGGTGCTTACAGCGTGGAAGTACAATCACTACTTCAACCTGCTTGCTACAAAAAGAAAAAAAATACATGTCAAGTGTCCTTAATAAGATTACAATTAATAATTGTAATCAAGAACACCAGTGTAAGCGACGTGGGTGTGTGGAGTAAATGATTAAGTCCAAACTCACAGGTTCTGCTCATAATTTCCTTTAATCAGAGAGCTCTCAAAAATCACGGACCGCAGCCGTCTCTCCCTGTTGTTTCTCCTGCCTTTTTCCCCTTAACTCACCTCTAGCACCCCAAGCAGTAACACACTGCACCAATGTGCAAATCAGAACATGAACATAAAACAATATTGTAAACCTCACACAAAACAGTACTGTAAACAGTCTCAGAAATACCATTTTCACTCTTACATTTCTTCCCCCCTTTACAAAAGAAGCGTCCTCGCTTCAAAATAACTGAGCTTACCGCACATTAAAGTAACGCCCAAACATCATACCAAAATAGCATATCCGCCAACAATAAACAGGTTTTTTTTATTAATTACTCAGTGTCGTGTTACTGTGTCTTCTTCCTTTGCTATTCTTAACTCGTATGCAAATAACCCATCTCACAGACCATGTAGACAGATTTGCTAAGTCACACAAAGCAACAGAAACAAAACATTGCCAACACAGGTCGTTTTTCAGTCCTGTAGCGTGCTGGGGGACGAACGACACGTCCCAACTTAGTCCTCACCCCTGCAAAAGGCCGAACCGCAGGAGAAAGGACAGTGGAAGATGCTGATGAAGCATTGTCTCCCTCATGTGTTGGAGCAGTAGCAGCCCTGTAAGGCAGAGAACGCACTGCTGTCTTGTAAGGACCGCATAGGTCCCTACATGTGTGTCACCCAGCAGGGGTGAGCCAACCCTTTTTAAATGTCATTTATTAAGTAAGTAAGTATTTATTTATAAAGCGCTTTTCGCAGATAAAATCACAAAGTGCTGTACACAGAAACAATAAACATACATTTACATCACATGTGTAGCATCATAAAAGGGCAGTAAAAATTAAAAATAAAATCTTGTTAACTAAAAGCTTTTTTGAAAAGCGAAGTCTTCAAATGTTTTTTAAAAGTGTCCACGCAGTTCATCTCCCGGAGAGACTGGGGCAGACCATTCCAGAGTCTGGGGGCTGCAGCCTGGAACGCCAGGTCTCCTCTGGTTTTAAATTTAGTTTTTGGGAACCTTAGTAGACCCTGACCTGAGGATCGAAGGCTGCGTCCTGAAGTGTAGGGACACAACATGTCTGAAATGTATAGAGGAGCCTGGCCATGCAAAGCCCGGAATGTTAGAACCAGTATTTTATATTCAATCCGGAAATTGACAGGGAGCCAGTGCAAGGAGGAAAGTATCGGGGTAATGTGTGATGTTCTGGACGTACCGGTCAAAAGTCTGGCAGCAGCATTTTGAACCATTTGGAGTTTACACAGGGTCGACTTATTAAAACAGGTAAAAACTGAGTTACAGTAGTCAATGCGGGACGAAATAAAAGCATGGATGACCAGTTCCAGATCAGGTTTGGACAGTAGATGCCTCACTTTTGAGATATTTCTCAGATGGTAAAAACAGTTTTTAGTCAGTTGACGACAGTGGCCCTCCAAAGACATCGATTGGTTAAACACAACCCCAAGATTTCTGATGCTGGATTTCACTGATGAACCCAAATCACCGAGAGAGTTCTTATCAGGGGCGATGATCAGAGTTTCAGTTTTGTTGGGGTTTATCTGGAGGTAGTTTGATGAAAACCAGTTTTTGATGCATGAGATACAGTCCAAGAACTCAGGTAAAAAGTGAAACTCTGAGTCATTAAAAGAGCAGTATAACTGGATATCATCAGCATAAAAATGATAAGAAACATTTTTAAAACCACGGATCAACCGACCAAGAGGCATCAGGTACAATAAAAACAAAACAGGCCCCAGAACAGAGCCCTGGGGTACTCCACATGACAGGGTGGACACATTGGACATTACATCATTAAAAGCCACATTAAAAGTTCTACCATTTATATACGAGGCAAACCACTGTAGTACAGCACCGGAAAACCCCATTTCTGATTTGAGACGATGGATCAGTGTGTTGTGATCTACGGTGTCGAAAGCAGATGTTAAATCCAATAAAGTTAAAACTGTGTAGCGACCAGAATCAGCAGCCATCATCACGTCACTGGAAACCTTCACAAGGGCAGTTTCAGTGGAGTGGATCGACCTAAAACCAGATTGATATTTATCATAAAGATCATTATCTTCCATGATTGATGTTAGCTGCTTGGCTACCACTTTTTCCATCATTTTTGACATGAAGGGAAGCTTAGATATGGGCCGGTAGTTTATAGGCTGACCTGGATCAAGATTAGGCTTTTTGAGAATGGGATTTACTAGGGCGTGTTTAAAGTAGCCGGGGACTGTGCCGGATTTAAGTGAAAGGTTGATCAGTTTCACCAACCATGGACCGACTTCATCAAAAACATTTAAAAGCAGTGAGGTTGGAATAATATCCACAGGGCTCGATGTGGGTTTCATTTTTCTCACTAGATCCTGAATATCCTGTAGGCTGACAGGAGAGAAGGAGGACCATGTGCTGACGGGAGCTACAGAAGTGCACAAGCTGACCAAAGGAGTCGTGATACTGGCCCTAATATCTTCTACTTTATTTACAAAGAAGTTTAAAAACATGTTACAATCATCCCTTGTGTGTACAGGGACATGGGACGGTGGGGGTGTAACAAGATGTTCAATAGTGTTGAACAAGACTCTGGGGTTTCTCTTATTTTTTAGAACAAGGTTAGTGAAATAAGTAGAGCGGGCGCGCTTTATTATTTCATTTAGCTCCATTATCTTTTCCTTAAGATGGAGTCGATGCACTTCCAGTTTAGTTATTGTGCAGAACCTGGTCACAGAGGATATAAAATCATTTAATTCTGGTCATTTTTCTTTCGTAGTACTGTTTTATTAATGGAGCTGTATAAAAGTAATTGTGAATGGGAGATGTCACGCCTATATGAGGTGATCAGGTCGCGGGCGCGAAGGGCGCGTAGTGTTGTGACGTCACACGCCAACTTGACACTGCTCAGAGCTGCAATACCGTGGAGCTCTTTGTGGATTGTACTGTTGGGGTTTCCTTGATCATCCATTGACGGGTAGAACAAGGCTTCGCGGAGCTGCTGGGATCATCTGGTCCAACTTCGGATGCACGGGAGGGCAGCTGCTTGGTGTTTGTGAGTAACCGGGTTGCCTATGGCCCTGTAGCCAGCTACCTGTTGCTACAAGTGTATTCATTTTACCCCGTAGGACCAAGCCTGCGGTGGGAACAAGGCGTCGGGGTTTGGACTTCAGCGTGCATGGACTTTTGATGGACTGCTAAACTATAGTTTTCTCGCGCCATAGAGCGTAGTTTTGTGTTTGTTTTTTTGTTTGTACATGGGTTTACGCTCGAGCGTTTGGGTGGGACGTGCTGGTGACGTGCTGACGTGGTGACGTATCAATCATTTCCTGTTTACACTCTACCGCTGCTTGCAGCACTCTACTACTGTGTTCTGCTAACTCTAATCAAACTTGTTGTCATTGATATTTTAGCCTTGAAAACACTTGTTTTAATTTTTTACCGTAGAGTTAAACGTACGAAGGTTAAGTAAAAACGTGAAGCTAGCGAAGTCAGCGGGCATCGTGAGGTGCATCCCAGGGGCCAGAGCGGGTGACATAGAATCAAATCTAAAGTTCCTGGCAAAGAGTAATCGTAAGTTTGATAGGATAGTCCTCCATGTCGGCACTAATGACTCCCGACGTCGTCAGTCGGAAGCAACCAAAGTGAACATTGAATCAGTTTGTGCTTATGCTAAAACAATGTCGGACTCCGTAATTTTCTCTGGTCCCTTACCAAATCTGACCAGTGATGACATGTATAGCCGCATGTCATCATTTAACCGCTGGCTATCGAGGTGGTGTCCAGAAAACGAGGTGGGCTTCATTGATAATTGGAGATCCTTCTGGGGAAAACCAAACCTGATAGGAAGAGATGGAATCCATCCTACTTTGGAGGGAGCATCTCTACTATCAGAAAACATGGCACAGTCACTGTTATGACATCTCATGAATGAGACCATGTTACAGAGGGGGAGTCCTCCACGCCCCTCTGCGCTTGCCTTAGGACAGTTTCCCTCCCATTGCTATTATGATAGCTGTGTTCATTGCCATGGCAACTGTTGTGATGGTGGTGAATATTATTTTATGGAGATGGTGTCTGTCCCTCGACCCATATTTCACAATGATTTTAACATAAAATCAAATAAAAGAGCTATCAATTATAAAAATCTGAAAAAAATTAAAATCTCAAATCTAGAAACACCAAAACATAAAACCATTAGATGTGCTCTATTAAATATTAGATCACTGAGATCCAAATCTCTGGCAAGAAAGTCATAGTAAATACATGACAGCCTTACGACATAGTCGATCTACATACTACTCCTCACTAATTGAAGAAAATAAAAATAATCCGAGGTACCTTTTCAGCACTGTAGCCAGGCTAACACAAAGTCAGAGCTCTATTGAGCCCATGATTCCTCTAGCCCTCAGCTGTGAGGACTTTATGACATTTTTTAACGATAAAATTCATAAGATTAGAGATAAAATTAGCCACTCCCTGCCTTCACCTGGGCCTGCTGTACCATTAAATGTAAATAGGCCTAACCTAAACTGTTTCACACATATAGGACTTCAGGAACTTAACTCTATTATTTCATCCTCCAAACCATCGACCTGCCTTTCAGATCCGATCCCAACTAAGCTGTTTAAAGAAGTTGTTCCCCTGGTCTGCCCATCTTTGCTAAAGACAATAAATATATCCCTATCAATAGGCTACGTGCCACAGTCCTTTAAAGTAGCTGTAATCAAACCCCTTCTCAAAAAACCTACTCTTGATTCCAGCACTTTAGCAAACTACAGGCCTATATCTAATCTTCCTTTTATTTCAAAGATTCTTGAGAAAGTTGTGGCGGCTCAGCTCTGTGAATTTCTTCAAAACAACAGCCTGTTCGAGGACTTCCAGTCAGGTTTTAGAGCTCAACACAGCACAGAGACTGATTTAGTTAAAGTAACTAATGATCTACTCTGGGCTTCAGATGAAGGACGACTCTCAGTGCTGGTTTTATTAGATCTTAGTGCAGCTTTTGACACTATAGATCACTATATTCTACTAGAGAGATTAGAGAAATTACTTGGAATCACAGGGACTGCCCTAAACTGGTTTAAGTCCTACCTATCTGATAGGTACCAGTTTGTACACGTGAATAATAGGTCTTCTGTGTACACTAAAGTAAGCTACGGGGTTCCTCAGGGCTCTGTGCTAGGTCCAATCCTCTTCTGTATCTATATGCTCCCCCTTGGTAATGTTATGAGAAAATACTCTGTTAACTTTCACTGCTATGCTGATGATACCCAACTGTATGTATCAATGAAGCCAGGTGAGACAAATCAGCTATCTAAACTTGAGGCCTGTCTAAAGGACATTAGGGCCTGGATGGACCTAAATTTTCTTCTTCTTAACTCAGACAAGACTGAGGTCATTGTACTGGGCCCACGACACCATAGAGAAACCTATGCTAGCCTAACTGCCCTAGATGGCATTACTCTGGCACGAAGCACAACTGTTAGAAACCTTGGGGTTCTATTTGATCAGGATTTATCCTTCAACTCTCACATAAAACAAACTTCAAGAACTGCCTTCTTTCATCTCCGTAACATTGCTAAAATCAGATCTATCCTGTCTCAGGGCGACGCCGAAAAACTAGTCCATGCTTTTGTTACCGCTAGACTGGATTATTGTAATTCTCTTTTAGCAGGCTGCCCGAGCAAGTCGCTTAAGACACTTCAGCTGGTTCAAAATGCTGCAGCACGTGTACTGACTAAAATGAAGAGTCCGTCCTTAAGACTGCTCTACTGTAAAGTGCCTTGAGATACCATTGGTTATGATTTGGCGCTATACAAATAAAGATTGATTGATTGATTGATTGATTGATTGATTTAAACTGGCTGAAATACAAGGCTAATACCTATAAGCCAAAGCTATTTTTATGTGTTAATGTGTGTGTTGGCATTCATCCCTGCTGGTAGACCGATCCGTCCGTTACCTGAAAGTGTGTTGTAGCTTTATTGCCTTGGAAAAGACAGGTGAATTGTTACAGTCTGAGCCATAGTTGGAGTGGATCTTTGAGCAGCTGGGTCCAAGTACACATAAGGCCTACAGCCTGGAAGTGCTGTAAAAGGTGAAAGGCCTGAACTGGTTGCTGGAGAACCACATCCTGGAGGTGATGGAGGAGTACAAGTAGCCGACCAGGCAGAGCGATATGGTTTTAGGCGGTTGTAGTAGGTTGTGTGTAGGATTTGACTTCCGGCAGCTGAGCTGACAGCAGCAAAAGAGCAGAGCGGAGCTCACGGAGGAATTTATTTACTAAACATGAACTTTTTCTTCTGAACTCTATCATTTACCATCTGACTCTGGCTCTGAGGTAATCGTCTACTGCTTTTTTATTTGCTGGCTCAACTGGAAAGCTAAGTAGCAAGCTAAGCAGAAGAATGGCTCTTTCCACAACAGAATACAGCAGAAATAAAAATCGCCAAAATGAAGAGGTCAACCCAACCCCCACATCTCAGGACCCACCTGCTTCACCCCAGAATTCACCTACTTCCACCTCATCCAGCTTCTCTCCTACCCCTGCCTTCTTGGATTTAACTGCCCAGATGAACGAGCTGGTTCTGGCTGGCACAAGACTGACACCCCACCCTTTACCCCACCATGGTCCCATCTTATCTCCTCTAAAGAACCAATCTGCACCACCCATCCCTCCTCGACGATACCAGGCCCAGGATCACTCTTCTCCTCAGGCCAGCTGTGTTCATCTTAGAGCGACACAGGTCTGATGTGTGCTGGGTCCAGACTGCAATAGCTCTATTTTTAAGAACAACCAGAAAAAGTCAGGGCCTTATGGAGTTAATGCAGCTTCTTTAATTCCTGTGGTGACAGGTAACACAGGTAAAATTGTGTAATTAAAGAAAAGAAAAAAGCTTTATAGAGATAAAAATTTGACTCCTATAACATGTCATCCAAAAAGTCCACCAGTGTCTCCAGTAAAGTCTTTAAAATTAGCTCTTCTTAATGTTAGATCTCTTGTTAACAAGTCACTACTAATTAATGATATTATTTTGACACATCACTTGGACTTTTTATTTCTTAATGAAACGTGGTTGAATGATGGTATCAGTAATACTATTCTCAATGAAAGTGCACCACAAGACTTTATTTATTTAAATAAGTGTCGTACTTGCAGGAAAGGTGGTGGAGTTGCTGCCATTTTTAAATCAACATGTCAGTGCAACGAAATAATATTTGGGGATTTTATCTCCTTTGAATATATGTCATTCTTACTGAAGGGTGATTCAAGAGTTCTGTTTTTAGTCGTTTATAGACCCCCAAAATATTCTGGAGAATTCATGGATGAGTTTGCTGAACTGCTGTCAGTTGTATGCACTGAATACAACTTTTTAATAATAACAGGTGACTTAAATATTCATGTAGACAATAACATGGACAATACTGCCAAAGAACTGTATGCTTTAATGGATACTTTTGGTCTTACACAACATGTGACTGGTCCGACACACACTCAAGGTCACACTTTGGATCTGGTTATCTCTAAAGGTGTTGATATCTCTGCTGTTGATGCAAGAGACTTAGCTCTATCTGATCATTTCTGTGTCTTTTTTGACCTAGAGACTGTAACATCTGTTCCCCCTAGTTATGTGTGTTTAAAGAAAAGGTACATAAATTAGAACACAAGTGCACAGTTTATGGAAGCCATAGCAATGACACCAACATTGAGTGCTGAGACAGTTGATGATCTACTGGATGAGTATAATAGAAAAGTCTGTAATGTCATAGATGTGGTGGCTCCAATCAAAACTAAGAGAAAATCAAACACACAGAAAACACCTTGGAGGAGGACTGAGATAATGCAGAATTTGAAATCTGACTGTAGAAGAGCTGAGCGTAAATGGAGATCAACAAAACTCCAAATTCATCTAGAACTGTACAAAATAAGTCTGTGAAAATTCAATGATGGCTTGTTCAAAGCAAGGCAGCAATACTTTTCTGAAATTATTGCCAAAAATGTCAACAACTCTGTTTTCTGTAATTGAAAAGCTCACAACCCCCCCAGATCAGATATCCCCTGAATTACTGTCAGCTGGAAAATGCAATGAATTTGCTGTATATTTCAATGAAAAAATACAATCAATAAGGTCAAACATCAGAACAAACCAGCAAAATCACAAAAAGCTTGAACAGCTTCAACCACTGAGGGATGAGTCAACTACAATGTTAGAGTTTATTACAGTGAACCCAAAAACAATAGAGGAGACTGTTCAGCAGCTGAATCCATCAACGTGTTGCCTTGACACAATACCCTCAAACTTCTTTAAAACTGTTGTAAAGTCAATTGTCACTGATTTGTGTCAGATAATTAACTGCTCATTCCAATCAGGCACCATACCAAAATCCCTGAAAGTAGCTGCTGTGAAACCTCTGTTAAAAAAGAGAACACTGGATGCCTCTATACTGGCTAACTATAGACCAATCAGCAACCTTCCATTCATGGCCAAGATCATTGAGAAGGTGGTCTTCAACTAACTGAGTCAATTCTTAACATTCAACAAAATATTTGATAAATTTCAGTCAGGTTTTCGTTCTCATCACAGCACTGAAACTGCTCTTATCAAAGTGATCAATGACATAAGGTTGAACACTGATTCAGGAAAAGTATCTGTTCTCATTCTGTTGGATATAAGTGCTGCATTTGACACTGTAGATCATACAATTTTGTTGTACAGATTGCAAACATGGGTTGGACTAAATGGAAAAATAATGCAATGGTTTAAGTCATACTTGGAGGAGCGAAGCTATTTTGTAAGCATTGGAAACTTTGAATCTGACAGATTACCAATGTCCTGTGGGGTTCCTCGGGGATCTGTTCTTGGACCTCTTCTGTTTAGCCTTTATATGCTTCCTTTAGGACAAATTTTACAGAACTGTAAGGTTGATTATCAGAGCTATGCAGATGACACACAACTATATCTATCACTGAACCCAGATGACTATGGTCCCATTGAGGTGTTGTGTGACTGTTTAGAAAAAGTAAACTGCTGGATGAGTGAAAACTTCCTTCAACTAAATCATGACAAGATGGAAGTGATTGTCTTTGGTAACAAGGAAAAGAGGACAGCTGTCAGCAATTATCTTGAGTCTCAATCTTTAAAAGCTAAAGACCAAGTCAAAAACCTTGGTGTTCTGATTGACTCAGATCTTACATTTAGCAGTCAGATCAAATCTATCACAAAAACAGCCTTCTACCACCTAAAGAACATCTCCAGAGTGAAAGGTTTAATGGCTCAGAAAGATCAGGAGAAACTGGTCCATGCTTTTATATCCAGCAGACTGGACTATTGTAATGGTCTTCTGACAGGAATCCCCCAAAAGAGCATCAAACAGCTGCAGCTCGGGTCTTAACCAGAACAAAGAGCTCAGAACACATTACTCCAGTTTTAAAGTCTTTACACTGACTCCCAGTCAGCCTCAGAATAGACTTTAAAGTTCTGCTGCTGGTGTATAAATCTGTGAATGGGTTTGGTCCAGAATACATCAGTGACATGTTAGTCAGGTATGAACCCAGCAGGTCTCTCAGATCCATGGACACAGGTCAGATAGTGGAGCCCAGAGCTCACAGTAAACATGGTGATGCTGCTTTTAGTTGTTATGCTGCAAAGAAGTGGAACAAACTGCCAGCAGAGCTGAAGTCAGCATCCAATGTGAACATTTTTTTTTTTTTTTTTTTTTTTTTTTTTTTTCAAACATCTGTTTATTGAAATTTACATCACATCAACATTTCTTACACAAATATGCATGTTTCTTTTTTGTTCTCTTTTTTAACAATGAAAAGTACAAAGTATACCCCCCTCCCCCCAATGAAAAAAAAAAAAAGAAAAAAAAAAAAAAAAAAAAAATAAAAATAATAGAAGAAAATACAATAAAAAATTTGAATCACTGTCATTTACAATTTGGATTTTTCAAAATAGTCGATAAAGGGTTGCCATATCTCCTGAAATTTTGATATGTTACCTCTGACTGAGAATTTGATCTTTTCTAATTGTAACAGATTCATCACCTCCCTAAGTAGCGCTGGATGTGCTGGTGGGTTTTTCTGCTTCCAATTTAGTAATATCATCCTTCGGGCTAACAGCGTCACATAGCGTATCACATTGTATTGGTTCTTTGATAAAATTGTTGTTGTAGCTTTAACCCCAAATACAGCCAACACTGGGTCTGGCTCGAGTCGAATATTAAGAACGCTAGATAAAGTTTTAAAAACATTAACCCAGTAGTTACAAAGTCTCGGGCAGTTCCAGAACATATGTGCCAAGGAAGCTGGGGCCTGTCCACATCTGTCACACAGAGGATCGACTGTAGGGAACATCTTTGACAGTCGTAGCTTAGATAAGTGTAGTCTGTGTAGAATTTTGAACTGTATCAGTCCATGTCTGGCACATACAGAAGAAGAGTGGACAAATTCTTGTGCTCTTTTCCATTGATTCTCTGTGATTTCCACTCCCAGATCCTCCATCCAAGCCTCTCTTAGGTGGTCTAGTGTTGTTGTGCAGTCTATTTGTGTTAAATTATCGTGAATCTTAGAGATCGCCTTTTTAGTCTGTGGTTCAGGCAATAACAGTGAGTCCATTGGAGAAACCAAAGGTTTGTTTGGGAAGGATGGAAATGTCTTTTTAATAAAATTTCGGATTTGTAAGTACCTAAAGTGGTCTGTGTTGGGGATATTAAATTTCTCTTTTATTTGCTGGAATGAGGCAAAAATGTTGTCGATATATAAGTCATTGATTGTCCGAAGACCCTGTAAATACCATTTGTGAAACGACTTATCGGAAAGTGAGGGGGGGAATGAATGATTATTTATTATTGGCATTAGTGGCGAACATTTCTGCCAGCCAAAGTGCTTCCGGATTTGGGACCAAATTTTTATAGAGTGTGAAATAATTGGGTTTTTCATCTTTATTTTTGGCGTTGGCAGAGTAGAAAAAAGTACTGCTGCTAAAGAGGAAGGGGAGTCATTTAGATTTTCCATCTTAGCCCATTCAGCCCCCTCTGTGTGGAACCAAAAAGACATAGAGCGAATGTTACCAGACCAGTAATAGAGGCGAAAGCAAGGCAATCCCATACCCCCAAATGTTTTAGGTCTCTGTAGAAATGTTTTTTTAATTCTTGGAGGTTTCTTATTCCAGATAAATTTAGATATGGCTGCATCTAATTTGTCAAAAAATGATTTGTTAATAAAAATAGGGATACACTGAAAGAGAAATAAATATCTTGGTAAAATAGTCATTCTCACAATATTAATTCGACCCGCAAGGGAGATTGGAAGATTAGCCCACTTGTCAAAGTTACATATTGTATGGTCATACAGCTTCAAAAAATTATGTTTAAATAGGTCAGGATGATTTTCAGTAATATTTATCCCTAGATATTTAAATCGGTCTGATATTTTAAATGGCAGGGAGTTGAGAGTATGTATGTTCTGTTTGGCTTTTGAGTTAATTGGGAACAGTGTACTCTTTGAGAAGTTGATCTTGTATCCGGATATTGTGCCAAAGTTTTCCAAAATTGACAATATACCAGGCATCGATTTCGCAGGGTTAGAGATGAACAAGAGTAAATCGTCTGCGTATAAGGCTACTTTGTGCTCCGATCCTGCTCTCTCAATACCTTTATAATCTTTCTCTGTACGTAGAGAGATAGCGAGGGGTTCAATGGCAAGTGCAAATAGCAGTGGTGAAAGGGGACACCCCTGCCTTGTAGAGCGACCAAGTGGAAAGTAGTTTGAATTGATATTATTCGTTTTTACGGAAGCCTGAGGCTGAGCATACAATAATTTAACTAGGGAGATGAATTTTGAGCCAATTCCAAACTTAGACAGGGTTGAGAAGAGGTAATCCCATTGAACCCTGTCAAAGGCTTTTTCCGCGTCTAAGGAGATTAATATTTCAGGGTGTTCATTATTTGTGGACTGTGTGTAAATAATGTTAAGTAGTCTCCGTATGTTAAAAAATAGCTGCCTATCCTTGATAAATCCTGTCTGATCTTGCGAAATTACAGTTGGGAGAATTTCCTCCAGACGTGTAGCCAAAATTTTTGCAAATATTTTGTAATCTACATTCAGCAGGCTTATTGGTCTGTAAGACCCAGGGTCCAGGGGGTCCCTATCTTTTTTATGTATTAAAGATATATTTGCTAAATAAAAGGTTGGTGGTAGGCAACCCTTAATAAGTGCGTCATTGAGTACGTCAAGGAGAAGAGGAGAGATTTGACTTTTAAACATTTTATAAAATTCAGAGGTGTAACCGTCAGGGCCCGGGGTTTTTGAATTCTGCATATTTTGTATAGCCTGTTCTATTTCTGACGTAGTTATGGGTTTATCTAATAATTCTTTGTAGCTTAACCCTATTTTAGGGACATCTAATTTTTCAAAGAAAGTTTCAATCAGTGACATATCTCCCAGGGATTCTGAGGTATATAATTTAGTGTAAAAAATTTTAAAAACATTATTTATTTCTTCTGGGTCAATGGTAGTCTGACCGGAGTCAGTTTTTATTTTTGTTATTGTTCTTGATGCAGCCTGTTCTTTTATTTGGCGTGCAAGAATTCTACCAGTTTTCTCCCCATGTTCATAGTATTTATGTTTTGTTTGAGTTAGGAGTTTGGCTGTTTCTGTAGAGTAGATTAGATTAAGTTCAGTCTGGAGGGCTATCTTTTTTTTATGAAGTTCTGGGAAGGGATTGAGTGCATACTGTTGGTCTATGGCCATAATCTCATCACTTATTTTGCTTTCTCTCTCTCTACGTTGTTTATTTATTGCACTTTTATAAGAAATAATATGCCCACGTATGTAAGCTTTCAATGCCTCCCATAATGTAGATCTTGAAGTGTCAGGTGTGTCATTAAATGACATATAGATATTTATTTCGTTTTTTAGTTTATCAACCATTTTTTTATCTGATAGTACGTTATTATCGAAACGCCATACCTTTGAAGCATGTTTATGTCCAAATACTAATTGCAGTGTTAGTGGGCCATGGTCAGATATTACAATTGGTTTATAATCACAGGTTTTCATCAGGGGCAAAAGTTCTTTATCAATTAAAAATAGATCTATCCTGGAATAAGTGTGATGGACTGATGAAAAGTAAGAGTACTGACGTGCGTTGGGAAATTGGGTTCTCCATGGGTCTGCCAATTTATATGTATTAAGAAACGTATGGATTTTCCTTGCGGATTTAGATAAAGCTGTAGATCTGTTTGACGATCTATCAAGGTTGGGGTCTAAGACCAAATTGAAGTCTCCACCAATTATCAATCGGTGAGAATTCATGTTAGGCAGTTTGGCCAAAAACATTGATACAAAATGTTCATCGTCAACGTTGGGTGCGTAGATATTAGCCAAAGTAATTGGGTAGCCGTATAGTTTACCTGTCACAATCACAAATCTCCCCTGCGGGTCAGCTATAACCTCAGACCTTGCGAAAGGTATTGAGTTTTTGATTATTATGGCGGTGCCTCTATTTTTAAAGTTAAACGAAGAGTGGAATATTTGTCCTGTCCATTTGCAACGTAACCTATGGTGATCTTTATCCCTTAGGTGTGTTTCCTGTAAGAATGCTATATCTGTCTTTAGTTTTTTGAGGTGGGCCAATACGTTTCCGCGTTTTATAGCTCCATTTAATCCTTTACAGTTCCATGTGACAAACTGAACCAGGTTTCCAGATATATCAAAGTTATTGATCTTATCAACCATTATCCACCATTATGTAGTTTGAAAAACATATTTTTGCAGTGACATCTAAAATAAAAAATACATTAAAAAATAAACCCTGTACCGGGAACAAAACTTTCCCTTCAGAACCCCTTGCTACAATTCCCCTAACGGGGGACAAGCTTTCTAACATTTGTCGCTTGACTTACCACTAAGCTCCCATGTTAAGTGTACTTATTTGTTTTCCCTAGACCATTTTTCTTTCATGCCCTAACTTTACTCCCTGATAACTTTGTTCGTAAATTATATTAATAAGAAATGAAATGGCTGTGATAAAGTAAATAAAGTGACTTATAAGCACTAGTCATTTGTAATACTAGAATAGAAATAGAGTAACATGCACCTATAATATATATACAATATAATGATATTAATAAAAAATGAAATGGCTCTGCCTCAATAGTGATAAAGTAATAAGGTGACATATAAGCACTAAACATTTGTAGTGCTAGAATAAAAATACAGTAACATGTACCTATAATATATATAAATTATAATTATATTAATAAGAAATTAAATGGCTCTGCCTCAATAATAATAAAGTAATGAAATGGCTTATAGGCACTAAACATGTGTAATACTAGAATAGAAATACAGTAATATGTACTTATAATATCTGTCAAACTAGTATTAAATAATTGTCCGTATATTTAACAATAACAAGGATGTATAATATATAACAAATAATAATATTTTAACCAGTATAACAACAGATAAACAGGCAATGTGGAGCGGCCACACATTCGTCTTTAATATCGTTTTTCTTTTTTTTTTTTTTGTTTAAAGAGTTATAGTTACTCAGGTGTTTCAGGTAGGCACAGAGGGGCTCCGTTCTTCAGATGTCCTCAGGCGGGTGTGTGATGTTAGCCCTGATGAACGTGTCTGCGTCTTGTGGATTGGTGAAGGAGTGCCTGATATTGTCCAGGGTGAATGTCAGCTTTGCTGGGTAGTACATACTGTATGGGATCTTTGCCTGGCGCAGCCCCGCCTTCACCTGGTTGAACGCTGCTCGCTGTTTGCCGACTTCTGGGCTCATATCAGGGAATATGTGCACAGGAGAGCCTTTGTAGATCAGACGGCCCTTCTCTCTGGATAATTTCAGAATTTTTTCTTTATCTGCATAGTAGTGCAGCCTTACAATAAGCGCCCGTGATCTCTCTCCGTCCCGTGGTTTCGGCGCCAGGCTCCGGTGTGCCCTGTCAATCAGCAGCGGTGTGTCAAAACTTCCAGCTCCCAGCACGTCAGGGAAAAATTCCGCCACAAAGCGACTCGGGTTTCCCGCCTCGATGCCTTCCGCGATACCGACCACCCGGAGGTTCTGTCTACGGCTTCTGTTTTCGAGGTCAGTGCACTTCTCCTGCAGCTTTTTGTGATCCTTCGTCAGCATGTCGTGGTTTTTTTCCAAGATCACCAACCTGTCCGTTACATCGCTGAGTGCACCGCCCATTTCTTTCTGTTCTTTCGCCGTCTGTGCGTGTGCGTTACGCAGGCTGTCCATCTTGTGCAGAATGTCTTCCCGGAGCGCGCCGACCTCTGCCTTTGTTTCTGCACGGAGGGAGGTGATGTCGTTCTTTAACTCCCTGTGCATATTTTCGAGCTGTGCTTTAATATCGGCCGCCATCGCTTCCCGGCAAGACTGTAGCTCCCGTTTCATTTCGCTCATCAGGGACTCAACCACGGTAGGTGAAACGTGCTTATCCTCCGCCATTATGTGTCCTCCTTCTGCTATGCTCGATGGCGATAAGAGCTTCTGTGTATATTTTCGGCTGGTTCCTTTTTTCATGACAAAGCACGTAGTTCCACCCGATGAATACTCGCGTGCCGCCCACAAATTTCTTTTAGTTAAGGTCTAGGGATCTATTTTGACAAAGGATTTAACGGAGCTGGTCAACTCTCCTTGCTCACTCCATGAACCGGAAGCGGAAGTCACCCCAATGTGAACATTTTTAAATAAAAGTTAAAGGCACTTTTTTTTTCTCTACTGCATATGATTGAGAGAGAGATTTATAGTCATGTTGTTGATGTCATGATTTAATTGATTTTACTGATGATTTTAATTGATTTTACTGATGATTTTAATTGATTTTACTGATGATTTTAAATGTTCTTTTTGATTTTAAACAATTGAATGTTTTATCATGTAAAGCACATTGAGTTGCCTTGAGTATGAAAAGCGCTATACAAATAAATTTGCCTTGCCTTGCCTTGCCTAGTGAATGACTTTAGGTTTAGCTCTTGGGTCTCACTGGTCCACAAGCTCATAGTTGACGCCGACTGAAGACGAGTCCAGTCGTTTCAACACCTTAACGGGGCCAGTCCACTGAGGTGATAGCTTTTGCCTGGCAAGAGAAGGAAAGTCAACCCAAGCCAAATCATCAGGCTAATAGGCTTTATGTTTCATCTGGCAATCATAGGCGTGTTTTTGCTGGGCAGCAGCTACTTCTATGTTATCTGTAACAGAATGAAAAGCAGCGTACAGTTTTTTTTTAACACAGAGCTAGCATAAGCACTGGAAGTGCCTGTTGTGGCACTTGAACCTCCTGGGGGATCCCCAAGCAGAAGATCAGCTGGCAGGCGGGCTTCCCTTCCATGGACCATGAAAAAAGGAGTATGTTTGGTAGAGGATTGAAGAATTGTGTTGTAAAGTGTAAGGAAGTTAAAATGCATACGTTTTATTTAACAGCCACTCCCTATTTTTAAATATTTTCTACAATATGACTCTGATTGACTTTTAATGGTGTGCAGTTACACCTCTTGGTCAGAAGATGGCGACCGCTAAAGACTGAAAACCACGTCTCTCTCTTTCATTCACCTACAGGTCCACAGTGCTATCCAGCCTGTGTATCTCATGTGGCCGCTCAGATTTCAGGTCTGATGCCGGTTACATAAGCAAATTCCCCCTGTCGTAGATGATTATCCTATTCGCCTCCTCTCGTGTAAAAAAATTTTGCGAACTGGTCCTTCATACTTCTGTTGGCCCTCACCACCATGCCATCCGACATGGGATGATAAGGAGATGTCCTGGTTTTGTGTATTCCCAGCTGGGAACACAACTCTTTGACAAGATCAGAGTCAAACTGGCGACAGTATGCAGACTTAGGGGCACACCATGATGGCTGATGTACTCTTCAAACAAACATTTAGCCACAGTGATTGCCCGTTGATCTGAGAGTGCATACAAGTTCACGTATTTAGTGAAGTAATTTATCAAAACAAGTACATACCGATTCCCATTGCTTGTCAGGGGAAGTTCAGTCAGGTCTGCTGCAATCTTTTCAAAAGGCTTAGATGTGACGATGTTTTGTATAGGGGCCTGTTGGTGTGGTGTTTGTGGTCGACGAGCTTCACAGGCTGTGCATTCTCGACACCACTGAGTTATGTCACGAGTCATATGGGGCCAATAACATCTGACTTGTGCCCCTTTTAATGTCTTTTGTGCACTGAAATGTCCGGAAAGTGAATGTCCATGTAACGTTTGAAACACTTCTTTTTGCAGACGACTAGGGACTATAATCTGCAAAACTGGGGAGAAATCTGGATAGGAGAGGATGGACGTGTTACACAGTGCATGTCTCAGGTTTTCGAAAGCTAACTGTTCAACCTCAGTCCACATAAATGTATTTCCTTTCTGATTGAGGGCATGCAGTGGACCTGACACGTTAGCAAACTGGTAAATGAAACGTTGGTAATAAGAGCACAACCCCAGAAATGCTCTAACTTCCGTGGGATTCTTAGGTAAAGGCCAGTTTCACACTTTTTCAATGTTTTTTGGGTCAGGTTTTAGTCTTGCTGATGAGACCACATGTCCCAGAAATGCCACTTCTTGCTGTGCAAAGCTGCACTTTGAAGGTTTGAGTTTTAAGTTGGCAGCTCTGAGGCGGTCAAACACTTCTCTCAAATGCTGAAGGTGAACTGAAAAGCTGGGACTATACACAATAATGTCATCTAGATATACAAAACATGTTTTCCATGACAGTCCTTGTAATACTAATTGCATAAGATGTTGAAAAGTGGGAGCAGCATTTACCAGTCCCATAGGCATCACACAAAACTGGTACAGTCCTCTACCAGTGGTGAAAGCTGTCTTTGCTTTGTCTTGCTCCTCAAGCTGCACCTGCCAGTAACCTGATGAGAGATCCATGGTGCTAAACACAGATAAACCTCCGAGTGCATCCAAGGTGTAATCTGTCCTGTGCAGAGGGTGTGCATCTTTTATAGTGATTGCATTGAGACCTCTATAATCCATACAAAAACGACAAGTTCCATCTATTTTTCTAACCATTACCACAGGTGCAGCTCAGGGACTGTGACTCACTTCCACTATTCCCTTTTCCAACATCTCCTCAACATGTGATTGAATCACTGTCTGCATTCTTGGGGAAGTGCGATACGCCCGTTTTCTGAACGGTGGTGCATTGTTTATGTAAATTTTATGTTTGACCACATCGGTATTACCAAAGTCAGTGCTTGTTTTATTAAACACATCATGGTAAGATGAAAGCATTTCATAAAGATTTGCCCTCTCTGCAGGAGCTCAAGACAGCCAATGTAGTTGCCTGGATTGCCTGCGCTGATTACAGGAGAAATCAAAACAACTTTGCAGATTATTTCACAGTGTGGAGGAACAGTGGTATTCTCCATTACTCGGGCTGTACAACTGGCAGGCGCAAGCTCATTTTTCTTAAGCAATGGCAGTATCTCATCACGAACATAGCAAAACCCTCTCCCCATGTCCATGATGACAATATGAGGTGTCAGAAAGTCAAAGCCTAAGATGAAACCCTGACTGACATTTCTGATGACTTGTACTTCATGTTGTAATGTTTGAGACCCGAGTTTAAAAGTGATGTCTAACGTTCCCAAAGTGTCCAAACTTTGGCCGGTCATGTTCTGTTGTTAAGGTACAAAGATAAACCGTCAGGAGACCAGCCATACGAGTAACCAGTGGGTCTTTTATTTTGGTCCCCCCCGAACATCCCGTACATAGTTCCTACCACACATAGTGACCTATCTCTACATCCCCCTTTCTCAGTAAGATACATTCTTGCAAGGTCTGCCTGTGCAACTCTGTGGAGGACAATATTTATACTCTAAACCTCACCAAAATACTGTATTACTAAAGTGCAAACAACATCAACCTCAACACTGCATTTAACATCGGCATTACACATTTCCATTAAAGTATTTTCTTAACTCGGGAATAATTCTGTTTATCAAAACTTGTAATGAACATTTCCAACACACACTTAGATTTGCTAGTAGCCTGAACACGGAAACAAACAAAAGCATTTATACCAACAATTTCAAAGATATACATCCTTTGCAGTAAGTTAGCAAAACATTTGAAATACTGAAACATTCTTGGTGTGTGTGTGTGTAGTAAGGATGGGGTGGACTGCCCAAACCTTTTATCTGAGTGTGGGGATTATTCTGCCCCATTGTTCACTCAGCAATGTCCATCATCTCACATAGTCTTTGAAGTATGCAGGAGACCTCCTGGTCCGAGCAGGATACCGTCTCTCACACACTGTAGATTGTTGACCGGAATCACACTGCACATCAATCGAGATTTGAGCAGCGTCCGTTTCCAGTGAAGCATCATCCGGCGGCTCGTCAGGTGCAACGGGAGATGTTGCAGGTTCCAAAGACGTCGGAGTGAGATGAAACCTGTTTCTTCGAAGATCGCCTCTCTGTGTCCCCACGATGTAAGATCTCAGTGTGTCCGCACCAGACACAACAGTGCCTCTCTCCTGCAGGTCCTTTACCCAGACATGATCTCCAGGTCGCAGCTGTGACATGTCTCGACCCCTGTGCCCTTCAATTGTAGTTCTGTTGTTGCTTATGTCTGTATTGTTGCTCCGTCTGTCTTAGTTTCTTCATGTCTGCACATTCAGGGTTGAGTTGAGACGAAATAATAGGAAGAGGAGTCCTGAGTTTCCTCCCCATAAGGAGTTCAGCAGGACTGTATCCATTCGCCAGAGGAGCAGCACGATAGGCCAGATAAGGATCACTGGATTTTTTCATAAGGCCTTTGACGGTCCTCACTGCTCTCTCTGCCTTACCGTTGCTTTGTGGAAAGTGTGGACTTGATGTCACATGGCTAAAACTCCAGTCACGAGCAAACCTCCTAAAGGATTTTGATGTAAACTGTGGACCGTTGTCTGAGCGCACCACTTCTGGGATTCCATGACATGAAAAGATAGACTTGAAATGCGCTATCACTCCTTCAGATGTTGTGGATGTGAGAAGAGCAACTTCAAAGTATCTGGAGAAATAATCTACCACCACAAGGTAGTTTTTCTTATCATCGGTCTGGAACAGATCTGCACCAACTGTAGACCATGGTCTCGGTGGAAATTCCATGTGAATCATTGTTTCTTTCAGGTTTATGTTTTCACGTGCACGTGTCGCAGTTTTGTATCAGCTTTGTGAGGTCTTTGCATAACCCTGGCCACCAGACTGACTGTCTTGCTCTTTCCCGACATTTGGTGATGCCAAGGTGACCCTCGTGCAGTCTTGAGAGTATGTCTTCTCTAAGAGATGAGGGAATCACAATTCTGCTCCCAAATAATAGCAGGCCATTTTGAACTGTGAGCACATTTGCATATGGCAGGTAAGGTTGAAACGCAGTTCCAATGGAAAATTTATTAGGCCAGCCCTTTTCACAAAAGTCCTTGAGCTTACTAATAATATCATCGTTCTCCTGGTGCATTTGGATCTTTTTGAGTCTCTTTTCAGTGGCAGGAACCACAGAGTCAGCATAGAGGTTTATCTCCTCTTCTTGAGGTCCTTCTGTTATGTTGCTCATTGGACATCTTGACAACACATCAGCAGTAGCGATGTCCTTACCAGCCACATGGGAGATGGTGTAGTCAAACCTCATTAGTTTCATGCGCAAACGTTGGATACGAGGAGGTAGTTCATCCAGGCTCTTTGAACCAAGTAAAGGAACAAGAGGCTTGTGTTCTGTTGCAATGTGGAAGGTCTTTCCAACTAAGAACTCTGCAAACCTCTCACAGGCCCACGTGGTGGCCAGTGCCTCCTTCTCTATTTGGGCGTAACGCTGTTCAGTGTTGCTCAAACTCCTTGAGGCGTACGCCACTGGTCTCCAGTCGACTGTGTCTTGACGCTGAAGAAGACCAGCACCCAGTCCATAAGATGATGCATCAGCCGATATTAGCGTCTCTGCATTTGGATCGTACAACGCCAGTCCTGGGGGAGTGGTCAAGTCCTCCTTTATCTTCTTAAAGGCTTGCTGCTGCGGTGATCCCCAGATCCACATATTTGATTTTCGAAGTAGATCTCTTAGCGGCTGTGTTTTATCAGCTAGGTGAGGGAGGAACTTTCCAAGGTGATTTGTCATCCCCAGAAACGCTCTCACTTCTCCCACATTGCTGGCACCGAAAAGGTGAGCGCTGTGAAAGGGATGACCCTTTCACAGCGCTCACCTTTTCGGGATCCGCAGTAACACCTGACGCTTCGATTATCTGTCCCAGGAACTTGATCTTGTGCTTGGAGAATTCACACTTTTTATTTAAAGTCACCCCGCCTCTTGTAGTTTGGACAGGGCCTTCCGTAGCCTCTGATCATGCTCCTGCTGTGAAGCTCCCCAGATGAGAACATCATCCATCTGGCATAGAACACCTTCCAGTCCTTCCAGGATCTGCTGCATGCGCTTCTGGAAGTGTTCTGGTGCTGAGGAGATGCCAAAACACAGACGGTTATAGCAGTAGCGCCCAAAGGGTGTGAGAAATCTAGTCAGCAGGGAAGAGTCTTTTGACAGAGGGATTTGCCAAAATCCTGCATTAGCATCAAGTTTTGAAAACACTTTTGCACCTGCCAGCTGACCCAGTGTGTGCTCCACTGAAGGGAGCTGGTGTCTCTCTCTCTCAGCACAGATTTGTTTAGTTCTGTGAGGTCAGTGCATATCCTTACTTTCCCCGTGCGTTTTGGGACCACCACCATTGGTGCACACCACTCCGTAGGTTTCTCTACCTTCGAGACGACTCCCTGTTGCTCCATACGATTTAACTCCTCTTTAACCTTTGGCAGCAGAGGGAGCGATATGCGCCTCGGTGTCGTGTTTGAAAATGGCTTTGCTCCGGGTTTTAGGACAATGTTGTATTCCTCCTCCATGTTGCCGAGTCCTGTGAAAAGCTTTGGAAACTCATGCTTTACAGTCTCTTTGGAGTGCAAACCGATGTCTCCCAGCCTGACTACCAGCTGTAGAGCTGTGGCAGCGGGTCTACTCAGCAGTGGAGTGTTCAATCCCTCGACAACATAAATTTCTTCCGACACACATCGATCTCCTCGACTAAGGGAGGCTGTAAACATTCCTTTCACTTTCAGGGTTGTCGAACCAGGGCCCTTTAAAAAAATTTCTGGCCTTCTCCAACCTGTGGAACCGACCATCTGCATACAGTGACCCTGGGATCGCAGACACATCAGCCCCTGTGTCGATCTTGAATGATGTGACATAATCATCCACTTTTATGTCTATCATCCATGGACTGCTGTCGTCATCAGTCACAGAGCCGAGGAATGCAACCTCATAATCGCTCTCAGAGTCCCGTGTTACTGTTGCACTGCTCATTTCACAGATTCTTTTGGTTTTGCACACTTTAGCATAATGTCCTTTCTTTCTGCATTTATTGCATATTGCTTCTTTAGCTGGACATTGTTCAAAGCTGTGTATTTTAGAGTCACCACATCTTCTGCATGATCCATGTTTTTCTTGTGACCTTTGGGGCATCGGTTTAAACTGGAACTTAGCTTGCTTTACTCTTGCATTGCTGTGCCGCTGGGCCTGCAAACTATCCAGCTGTGTACTAGGCGTGTCTCCTTTAAAATTAGAGCGCAGCATTTCTTGTTGCTTTTTCACAACTTCGCTTTGTTTAGCTTTTGTTACAGCCTTCTCTAGCGTCAGTTCAGCATCCAACTGTAGTTGTTCGGACAATCTCTTGTCTCTGAGCCTGACTACCAGTCTGTCCCTGACCATTTCGCCGTGCAGAGCACCATAGCCACAATGCTACGCCAGACAGTGCAGTGCTGTGATGAAGCTGTCTGCTGACTCGCCCATCTCCTGCTGCCGCTGGTTAAATTTGGCTCTCTCAAAAATCACATTTCTGCGTGCAATGAAATGCGCATCCAACTTGTCCTTGACAGTCTCATAATCACTCATTTCTGCTGGAGTAAGGTACAATGAAACCAGTATATCCTCGCATTTACCTGGTTTTCATCCGCTTGTGTTTCCAACCCAGAGGCAATACGAAACCTTTCAAAGCGCTTTATCCACTTTGGCCAGTCTTCACTCTTGAAGGAAAACTTGAAAGTGATTCATCGTTAGCGCCGCTATGCTAACTGCTAACGCATGAAAAATCACGAACTACGTAGGTCTGCCTCAAGGATCCTCTAAACATGCAGTGTGCCCACTGACGCCGTCTATACACTTCACTGAGCCTTTGATCTCATTTAGTCACTTCTGACACCATGTTCTGTTGTTAAGGTACAAAGATAAACCGTCAGGAGACCAGCCATACAAGTAACGAGTGCGTCTTTTATTTTGGTCCCCCCGAACATCCCGTACATAGTTCCTACCACACATAGTGACCTATCTCTACAGGTCACAGCTTGTGACATGATGCATTTTTTTTTATGGGTCTTGTTGCTAGGGATTGACATTTTGGTTTCTTCGTTGATGAAGGAAATAGTGGAACCCATGTCTAGCATTATGTGCATATCAGAGCCCTCAACACTGCCCCTTACAAATGAGGTGAAATATTTTTCCACCGAGGGTTCAGTATCCTCATTCAAAGCCACGTAAACAGTAATTTTACTACCCCCACTAGAGATCAGTGGTGCATTCCAGGGAAGAAGCTGATGATTGCCCCACAACATCGGCTAGTAGTCGTTTTCCCGGTTGAGAACGGCCTTGATCTTTGTAGCCACTCCTAGTGTGGTACTGCTGGTCCTGATCTTTTGGATTACGTAGTTGGTTACGATCCCCATACCCCTGGAAGGACACGTTTGCAATGGGGACTGGGGCTACGACACTGAAAGTCATAATAGCATCTGTTAGGAGAGTTTGGTCTCCCTCTTTCTTCTCCAAAAGGGGGAAATGCGTAGCCTGGGTAGTGGGTATCCCTGTAGGGCTGTCTGTACCTGTCATGTTCCCAGCTGGTGTAGTCTCAATGATGGCGAGCCACCTGTGGAGAGTAACGTTCTGGAGAAGAATGATAGGAATGACAATATCTGGATGGAGAACGGGAATATCTGGATCTAGAATGCCCATAGCTGGTACGCCCTGCATTTGTGGATCTGTCGGGGCTTCTCCCTTACGGTGAGGGTGATCGGTGAGGATGTGCAAACATGTTTCTGTCTCCATGGGGCACAATGTTTTTCACATACAATTTCAGTTTCAATGCCTCCAGATCCTTACTCAAACCTTTAACAGTAGTAGTGAGGGTCTGGACTGCTTTTCTTCGTGTACAGAGTAAACTGACTGCAGGCTGGTGGAGACAATTGCTGAAGACATTGGCAATACTAATCTAGCAGCTTGCCGAGCCCTTTCAGCTTGGGAGGCAACTTCAAATGCTTCTTTGAACGTTTTCACACCTCTTTCATGGCACTTTACTTGGAGCTCATGATCCAGACCACCAATGAAGCGTGACATTTTCATGTACTCAGAAGCATTTTGCTCAAACTCAGGGAAAGCTTCTTTAACAAGCCTGCACACATCTGCAGCATAAACTTCCATGGCTTCATTAGGCAGTTGGTGACGGGAGTTTGGGAATGTCTGAAATGATGCAATTACATCCTTTTGGCCAAAAGCTACCTGTAAGTGTTTCTTTTCTTCAGTATAAGAGCTTTGAGTTTCCAGGGGCAGATTATCCCAAACAATGAACCGTTCTGGCAGTAATCTGGTGGGTAACTCAGCAGCTAACACTGTTGCCAAATTCACATCACTGTCTTTGTAACGTGCTTCTTGGATCACCTCGTAGTGGCGAGCCCACAACTGAAAAGACTCATGGCCATCGTTGAGAAAAGGCGGCGGCAATGGAATGCCCCGTGGTGCTCCAAATGCTCCGCTTCGGCACGTACCAGCTGGCCGTTGCTGTCCAGCAGCTACTGACTCCTCATCAGACATGTCTGCTTTATCTTGTTTTCTTTGTAGTCTTCTGTAGCCCTCAAACGCAGTAAGACAGCTGAAACATGGCTTCTAAACTTTTATATGGTTAATAAAACAAACCAACAAACAAAAACAAAAAACGGGACGGCGGACATCTAACAAACTCAGTGTGTCTTGAGATAAGCTAAGCTAGCAGTTAGCACCGTGGGCTAACGTTAGCCTCTGAGACTCTCAAAGTTGAGCAGAATCCAAACAGATGATATTCCCACCGCTGCCACCAGTGTAAGCGACGTGGGTGTGTGGAGTAAATGATTTAAGTCCAAACTCACAGGTTCTGCTCATTACTTCCTGTAATCAGAGAGCTCTCAAAAATCACGGACCGCAGTCGTCTCTCCTTGTTGTTTTTCCTCCCCCTCTCTTCTTCTCCAGCCTTTTCCCCCTTAACTCACCACTAGCACCCCTAGCGGTAACACACTGCACCAACGTGCAAATCAGAACATGAACATGAAACATTATTGTAAACCTCACACAAAACAGTAAACAGTCTCAGAAATACCATTTTCACTCTTACACTAGCCTTGGTCAGGCTAGTGTTCTGACCTAGCCTGATCGTCACCACGATACGTCACCACGTCAGCACGTCCAAAGGAACAAATCCTCAAGGAACTACTCAACACTCATAAACAACAGCTCAGGTAATTCCAATTAATCACATTCCCAAACCACAGATCTCCTCATTCTACACCCACACAGACACAAATTGCAACCGAATTCTTGATTTCTTCACATCAAAAGTTGACAATATCCGTTCCTCATTCCCATGTCTCAGTAGCACATCACTTTACCTGCCTACAACACCCATCGCACAAAACCTACAACAATACTCCCTCACAACGCAGGAGGTAGAGAACATCATCCGTAAATCTAACCCATCCACTTGCCACCTCGATCCCCTCCCATCTCCTGTGCTTAAAACTCAGAACAAATCCATCAGTCCCCTCATAACCATAATAATAAACCCATCCTTGGAAACTGGCCATGTTCCAGCCTACCTCAAAACCGCGCTCATTAAACCCCTCCTCAAAAAACCCACCTTGGACCCAAACCACTGTCAAATTACAGACCAAATTCAAATCTCCCATTCATTTCCAAACTCCTCGAAAAAGTTGTTTCCACCCAGCTCCATAATCATCTAAAATCTAACAGACTGAAAAATTACGATCTGGTTTTTGTCCCTCCCACAGCACAGAAACAGCTCTCATCAGAGTCACCAGCGACCTGCTGATGGCTTCTGATTCCGGTTCTACATCCCTCCTCATTCTTCTCGACCTCTCTGCTGCATTTGACAGTGTGGACGACCATATCCTTCTGCATCGAGGGGGGATGCAAAATCTAGACACCACACTGTCACCTGTGGGGTCCCACAGGGCTCTGCACTCGGTCCAACCTTCTTCACCATTTACATGCTCCCCCTGGGTCGTCTCGTCAGCAGGCATAGAATAAATTTCCATTGCTATGCTGACGACACACAACTATATTTTAAAATCACTCCCCCCTGCTCTCCCTCTGCCACAGCTGCCCGCCTCAGCTCCTGCCTGGAGGAGATAGGGGCGTGGATGAGTCAAAACTTCCTGCAGCTAAATGGTTCAAAAACAGAAGCCATTCAAACTGGAACCTCTCACCAACTCTGCTCCTCCCCAATCACCTCTGTTTTATTTTCTGGACCCACCATTTCCCTCTCTCCCTCTGTCACAAACCTGGGAGTTAAAGTTGACCCCCACCTTTCCTTTGACAGTCATGTCACCTCCATTTGCAAAACTTAATTATTTCACCTCTGTAATATCTCCAAACTGCACCCCTCCCTCTCCCTTCCTGCTGCAGAGAAGTTTGTTCATGCCTTTGTCTCCTCCAGGCTGGACTATTGTAACACACTCCTCATCGGGATCCCTGGAAGGAGCCTCCAAAAGCTCCAGTATGTGCAGAACAGTGCTGCCAGGGTCCTGATGAGGGTGCAAAAACACAAGCACATCACCCCCATCCTCTGTACACTGCACTGGCTCCCCATTCAGTCCCGCATAGACTAGAAGGTCCTCCTGCACACCCATCACTGTCTGCACGGTGCAGCCCCCACTTACCTCACAGAACTGCTCACACCACACACCTCAACAAGGACCCGGTCAGGCCAACAGCACCGTCTGGTCACGCCCAGGACACAGCTCAAAACAATGGGCGACAGCTGCTGCCTCCCGCCTTCCAGACCACCACACAGGCCCGCAAACGGTGGACACCGAAATATCACCTTTTTACAGAAACTTGTTTTAGCAGTTCACGCCTCTTTTTAGTCCTGTCTTTTAATACATGTTGTGTTATATTCTTTCAATACTGTAGCACTTTGAGGTTTGGCATCAAATGTAAAGTGCACTACAAATAAAATGTATTATTATTATTATTATTATTATTAATACCATCTAATGAAACATCTCTCAGCGATGCACACCACTACTAAGCTAGTGGCCAAAACAAATAACGCTATTAGGGCTGCACAGCGCTGTTAGTAGCAAGCCAGGCGACATCAAAGAAGGACATGAAGCGCTCGTGAGCGCTGAAAATATTAAAATGAGCACCACACCCAAGTGTGTTAGCGCACATTTGAGTATCTAACATTTTACAGTGCAGACATTAATGCTATTCATGTTCTTGTTCTTAGGGATACAAACATTGTCTGGAGAAATTATTTTAGGTAGGTGCTGCTACTGTTAAAATGATCAAAAAAGGTAACCAGTACCGGTAACAGCAGTAATGTTATAGTGAAACTTGTGGAGTCATTTTATGAAGTCAGATGTTAGCTGTAGGTTTTATTTAAATGCCAATTTTGTATTGAATCTTATTTTATCAGAAAAAATAACTGATCCATGACTCTGACATTAAAACATTAAACAACCTCTGGTGCTTCTTGAGAACCAGATCAAAATTGTTGCGTGCACCCCTGGTTATGACAAGAGCCTTATGTCATAACCAGGGGTGCACACAATGTTCAGAAGTGTGATTTGTTTGTACACTAACTTTTCCAGTGGTGGCACTGGTGCGACTAACTTTCTCAGTTGGTCGCACCAGCACAGAATTTGGTTGCAGCTTTTTTTCCTTTATTTGAGCGGGGGTGGGGAGAGTACAGCATAGTCATGCATGCTAATGAATAGTTGACTTGCGAAAATTTTAACATTAACAATAATAAGACACAGAAACTGCTCTTATCAAAGTGATAAATGGCATAAGGTTGAAAACTGATTCAGGAAAAGTATCTCATTCTATTGGATCTAAGTGCTGCACTTGACACTGAAGACCTCACAATTTTGTTGCACAGATTGTGAAAATGGGTTAGACTAAATTGAAAAGTAATGCAATGGTTTAAGTCCTACTTGAAGGAGTGAAGTTATTTTGTAAGCATTGGAAACTTTGAATCTGACAGATTACCAATGTCCTGTGGGGTTCCTCAGGGCTCTGTTCTTGGACCCCTTCTGTTTAGCCTATATATGCTTCCTTTTGGACAAATTTTACTGAACAGTAAGGTTAATTATCAGAGCTGCGCAGATGACACTCAACTATATCTACCACTGAACCCAGATAATTATGGTCCCATAGAGGTGTTGTGTGACTCTTTAGAAAAAACTAAACTTCTGGATGAGTGTTACGGCTGGTGCCTCCTGGCCTCTCAGCCTGCCCTTCCTCCTCTCCTCTCCTAACACACCTGATTCACATCAGCAATCAGGTAAGAGAGGGAGGAGGAGCTGTACAAAGGGCTGAGAGGACCAGAAAGAGGGAGGCACAACAACTGACCAGCAGCAGCCATATGGGGAGAGTTCTTCAGCTCCCCACTGGAGGTCTTTGTAATTTTGTTATTTTAGTTTGGACTGGAGATTTCTGGTAGTCCTGTTTTCGTCTTTAGGTAGTTTTAGTCCTTTGTATGTTTTTGTAGTTTAGAGGGTGGACGCTGGGACGACTGCCCTGTATAGGGTTGGCCCAGTGTCCTCCCTATTTTTGTTCAGTTCAGCCAGCAAATCAAGGTTTTTGACTTGGTCTTTAAAAGCTAAAGACCAAGTCAAGAACCTTGGTGTTCTGATTGACTCAGATCTTACATTCAGCAGTCAGATCAAATGTATCACAAAAACAGCCTTCTACCACCTAAAGAACATCTCCAGAGTGAAAGGTTTAATGACTCAGAAAGATCAGGAGAAACTGGTCCATGCTTTTATATCCAGCAGACTGGACTATTGTAATGGTCTTCTGACAGGAATCCCCCCAAAATATCATCAAACAGCTACAGCTGGTTCAGAATGCTGCAGCTTGGGTCCTAACCAGAACAAAGAGGTCAGAGCACATTACTCCAATTTTAAAGTCTTTACACTGGCTCCCAGCCAGCCTCAGAATAGACTTTAAAGTTCTGCTGCTGGTGTATAAATCTGTGAATGGGTTTGGTCCAGAATACATCATGGAGATATTAGTCAGGTATGAACCCAGCAGGTCTCTCAGATCTATTGACACAGGTCAGATAGTGGAGCCCAGAGCTCACAGTAAACATAGTGATGCTGCGTTTAGTTGTTATGCTGCAAAGAAGTGGAACAAACTGCCAGCAGAGCTGAAGTCAGCATCTAATGTTTAAATCAAAGTTAAAGGCACTTTTTTTCTCTACTGCATATGACTGAGAGAGAGATTTTTGGTCATGTTGTTGATGTGATATGTTTGTTGATGATTTTAATTGTTTTTATTGATGATTTTAAATGTTCTTGATTTTAATCTGTTGAATGTTTTCTGTTGCACTTTTTGATCATGTAAAGCACAATGAGTTGCCTTGTGTATGAAATGCGCTATACAAATAAATTTGCCTTGCCTTGCCTTACTTAATGTGTCTGTAAGCACTGTGTGAAATGTTTTGCTGCTTAAATGTTTATACTTTATATATTATATCAAAAGGTAAAGAGTTCATGATTTATGAGTAAAGTAAAAAGGTTTACATAATGTTTTATGTTAAAAAGACGTTTATAACTTAAGTTGTTCAATTATTTTGATTATTTACCTGTATTTATGGGGGTTAAACCTTTTTTTAGTGTCAGGTATCAGCACAACAAAATTAACCGATGCACAGTCAGAGCGGAGACGGAACACAAATAAGTAATTTAATAATAATTTAACCTCGTGTAAGAAACTCTACTGTTGGAGCATGTTGTGTGTGTATGGAGCTTACACTACTGGATCATCTTTAAGTGCACAATGTGCGGAGCATCTTTAAGTTTCTCTTTTCATGACAGGCAGCTTACGAGGTATTTATTTCATGTTTAAATTGTGTACCTCCATTTGTAGTGTGGTTTGTGTAATGTGCTCATTCTCTTGTTATTTTATGTACATTAGTTTTCACGGCGTGTTAAAGGGGACATATCATGCTAAATCCACTTTTTTAGCCCTTAAATGCATTTTGTTGTATATTTAGAGTGTTTAGAAGTACAGAAAAAATCAAATTAGTCTCTTCAGGTTCATTTCGTGACGTTAGCTTGGCGCTAGCATTAGCTCACTTGTTAGGGTTCTGCAGGTTCATCATCTTCATTTTCATCTCGCTCCGCAGGGTCAGACTCTGGCTCAAACATGTAAGGCTGGATGGACAAGTCTTCTGTTGTTGACATTTTGTAAATAACCTCTGAATAAAAAGTTTATGCGCCGCTACATAACCGTATCTCTTCTATCAAACTACAAAAATGGCCGAGCAGGGTGGAGTTGAACCGAGAGGGGGCGGGGTATGAAGTGTCTCATATGCATTTAAAGAGACCGCACCAAAACGAGTTGCTCTCAGAAGCACATCAGAAAAGGGGTAGAAAAGGGGCCTGTGGAGCTATAATAATGAGGAATTCAGACCCAAGCATTGCAGTTCCGCTTTATGTAGACCACAACTGTATGATTTATATCTAAAAAGGAAGGATTTAAAACCATGATATGTCTCCTTTAAGACAGAGAGGAGGAGAATAAACGTCTGTGTGAGACCCGTGTCTGTAATGTCGTGGAAGGAACTACAATGAAAACTCGACTGCTCATCGCGGGTGGAAAAGACGACAGCGCGCCGCGGGAAACTATCGACACTGCAGCGTCTCAGCATATCAGATAAACCCACGTCATTGGCCGACATAGAGACTTAAGGCAACTGTGATTAGACTGTGTTAAAGCGCACATTTCAAGCCAAGACCAAAGAAGTACTACCAGCTAAGTGGTGTGAAAGGCGGTTTAACTTGTAAGGTTGCAACTAAGGACACTATCAATCTTGCTCTCTGTGTTCAGCTGCATGTTTGGGGAAGGTGAATGTGTTGATGATTTCTGTCATAAGTTTGAAGTGGATTTAAGTTTTTTTAGTTACAACTCAGTCCTGTCGTAAAGAAACTTTTGTTAAATTTAAAGAAAAGGTAAAATTTTATAACCAGAATATTATCTTAAATTCTGTAACAGTGTTGTTTTTTATATGAAATGAATTAGTTTTAGGTGATCAATCATATTACTCAATAAAAGCTCAATCAAATAACTTAAAAATAAAAGAAAACAAAAGAAAAAAGAAGAAGGAGAAGAAAAAAAAGGAATCAAATCAAAGTGTATTTGTCAGATTGAGTAAAGTAATTTTACATTTATTTTCTTTAACATTTTAAAGCTAGTGTGAGGTTTAGATAAGTGGACTCAGTTGCAGTTTTACATCACAATCAGTCAAGATGTCTCAAATATCAGATGCAGCCTCAGAAACCTACACTAAAATTAACAAATCACATATCCAATCAGAAGAAACTGAGGATGTGAAAAGACAGAATAGGTGAAAGGATTCGAACCCTAACAGAAAAGGGAAAGGAACTCCAAGAAGAAAAGATAAAAAATCTACAACGTCAGTACAAAATCATCTATGAGAAATGGAGGTACCATGCAAGAATAGCAAAAGAAATTATAAGAGATGAAGCCTCTGAGGATGAATTAAAAGATCTGATTGAGAATAATGTGGAAAATAGCTGCTCTGATGTACAGAACATTTATGAAGAGTTGCGTCAAATACAAACTCCAGATCCAGATATGCAACGCAGAGTTGATTCGTGCAGGTCACTTTCAGCATTCATTGTTAAAAGAGCAAAGAGACAAGTTAAAGGCCACACATCAGATGAACAGGAAGAAGCTTGGCCTGATCTAGGACCAATTCTAAACTCAACAGGTTCTCTCTCCGTGCCACCATCTCATCGCTCACAATGTGGTTCAAACCTCTCCAGCATCCAATCAATCAAAAGGAATGAGGCTGCAGCTGAAGCTGCTGCATGCCAAGAAGTTTTGGCAGTGATGGAAGAACAAGATAAAGAGGCAGCCGAAATTCAAAGACTAGAGGCTGATGAAAAACAAAGACTTATACAGTTTGAATTTGAGAACTTAACCAGACAACAAGCAATACAAGACAAACGCAAAAAGCTTGAATGTCTAGAAGAGGTTAAAAAACTAAACGCTGCAAGAGCTCGAGTGAAAGTTTATGATCAAGTGGAAGAAAATTCAGGATCAGCTAACCCAATGCATGATATCAAACCTTTGGTACTACTTCAAATTCCTAATTCCACTATGCAAACTCTTAATGCCTCAAGTCCATCATTTATCACTCAAAGTCAAACAGCTACAAATCAAGCCCTGCCAACTTCACCATCCATACAAAACAATTCAGATTTTGTCAACATGCTAGCAGAAGCTATAACTACCAATCGTCTCCCAACACCAGAGCCAGCTGTATTCAGTGGAGATCCCTTGACATTCAAAGACTGGCAACTCTCCTTTAAAACGATAATAGACAGAAAGGTCATTTCAAAGCAAGAAAAACTGTTATACCTCAGAAAATATGTTGATGGAGCCGAAAAGAAGAACATCGAAGGATTTTTCCTGTTAGGCACAGATGTGGCGTACGATTCAGCCTGGCAGTTGCTGGAGAGAAATGCTTTGGAGACCCATTTATAATTGGGAAGTCCTTCAGAGATAAGCTAGATGGATGGCCAAAAATAAATCCTAAATGTGGCTGTGAATTGAGAGAATTTGCAGACTTTCTTAAAAGCTGTGAGGCATTAACACCTCACATCAAAACTTTGGAAGTCTTAAATGACTGCAATGAGAATCAAACAATCTTGCTGAAGTTGCCAGATTGGTTGGTCTCCAAATGGAACAGGAAAGTGATGGAAAATAGACAAACATCGAATATTTGATTTTCAAAGTATTTGTTGACTTTTTGTCAAAGGACGCAGATCTCGCTTGTCATCCAATATCTTCAGTTCAAGCTCTCAAGAATTTACAAAACAAAAAACAGAAGCATTCACTAAGCCAAACCATTCAAGCAAAGACTTTGCCCACAAATACGACACAGAGCAGCATCATTTAATGCATATTCTGTAAAAGAACAGGTCATAATCTTGACAAGTGCAGAAAGTTTGGTGAAATGACAGTTCACAATCGTGTCAAATTTGTGCAGGCAGAGATGCTTTGCTTTGGATGTTTGAATGCTGGTCATGTGTCAAAGATGTGTAATAACAAGAGCATGTGTGAAAAGTGGCAGAAGAGACACCTAACATGTTTGCATGATGAGAAATTCAGAGATTCAAGATCATCAACTCCAAAGAAAGAAAGAAACAGCAACCACGAACAGAGTAATGATGGTGTGGGTACGCAAACATCAGCAGTTGTTCCAGTCTGGGTCTCATCTCATGAAGAATCGCCTGAGCACTATCAGCCAAAGTGGTAGTCATGGCTTAGAGACTTGCCACGTTTTGGCAGAGTTGAAGATACCTAGAAGTCTCTTACCATTGGAGAAGTCTTACAATACGAGCTCCACTACTTCTCTGACGCAAGCTGCAATGGATATGGTGCATGTTCATACCTTCGTACAATAAGCAAAGCAGGACAGATCAGTTGTTCACTTGTCATGGGGAAGGCAAGAGTTGCCCCTACCAGATTAATGACTATCCCAAGACTCAAATTAGCATCAGCTGTGGTTTCTGTCCGCAACGGAGATGTCATCAAATCAGAGCTTGAGATAGAAAACCTACTAGAGGACTGATTCAAAAGTGGTTCTGGGCTATGTGAATAATGAAGATAAGCGGTTTCATACATTTGTAGCAAACCGCATTCAGCAAATTAGATCCAACACAAACCCTGAACAATGGCGGCATGTTAACTCTGAAAACAACCCAGTAGACTCTGCCTCAAGAGGATTTAATCCAGTACACCTAAAAGAGTCCAAATGGCTGAGAGGACCAAAATTCCTTTGGAAACAAATTATTCCAGAAGAGAAGATGGTGGGAGAATTTTGCAAAGCCTGTGTTTGTCTGGTTGAAACAAAAGAACCAAGCTCGATCGTGAATCGCCTCACTAAATTCTATGACTGGTCCCGAGCAGTGAGAGCTGTTGCTAGGCTCAAGAGGTTTATTAAGGAATTTAGTGGACTTCAACAAAGATAGAACAAAACAACTAGCCTTGAAGAAAGAAGAGAAGCAGAAATGTTCATCATTAAGTTTGTACAGGGGGAAGCATTCTCTAACAAAATCCAAAAAATCAAGCTTCTAAAGAAATAAACTCTGGGCAAGCGTAACAAGTTACACCAGTTGAATGCCTTTTTGGATAACAAGAACGTTCTCAGAGTGTGAGGACACCTTTCCCACTTAGCCCTGCACCATGAAGTGAAACATACTGCAATACTACCAAAGAAATCACATATTTCAGCCCTACTTGTCAAACATCATCACAAACGTGTACTCCACCAAAAAAGATGCATGACCACGAACGAGTTACGTGCAAATGGAGTATGGATAATCGGTTGTGGAGGTGTGGTCTCATCGCATATATACAAGTGTACAACATGCAGGACAGCTACAGAAGTTCTACAAATGGCTGATCTACCGGAAGACAGAACCGGGACTTCTCCTCCCTTTACTTAGTCTCGACTGCTTCGGACCCTTTATTGCAAAGGAAGGAAGAAAGGAATTAAAGCAAGGATTGTTCTTTATGTGCTTATGCTCCAGAGCTTTGCACAATTTAACACTGGATGATTTAACAACCGATGCCTTTCTAAATGCACTATGGATGTTTGTGGCTATCAGAGGACCTGTGTGTCAACTTAGGTACGATCAGGGAACAAATTTTGTTGGTGCCAGAAGAGTGTTTTCTGAACTCCTAAAGGGATTGGATCTGGAACGTCAGAAGGCTATTGGTTGTGAATTTGTAATGAATGTTCCCTCGGTGAGCCATATGGGTGGAGTTTGGGAGTGGCAAATTTGCACGATCAGGAGCATCCTCATGGTAATGCTTGACAAGTCCGTAAGCAGACTCGACACCACAACTCTAAGAATGTTTCTTTATGAACCAATGGCTATAATCAACAGTAGGCTACTAAGTGTTGAACATCTCCATGATCCAATTGGTTCAGAACCACTCACCCCCAACCATATATTGACCATGAAATCGTCAATAATTTGCCCCCACCAGTACAGTTCTGCAAAGAGGACCTTTATATCTCTGGGTACAGAGTTAACTGGGGGAAATCTGCATTTATGAACTTGGGTCTAACAAGCATGACCGGATCCTTTTGTAACATCCCAACTGCTTCAAGCATTAAATATCTTGGGGTTCTTATCAATCCTTGTCTCAATAGGCTGGTTGAAAACAACTATAAAACGATGCTGCTTGCCATAGAGAGTGATCTTAAAAGGTGGAGTTCCCTCCCAATGTCGTTTCAGGCTCGTTTATTAGTTATTAAAATGAAGTTATTGCGTCGTTTTAATTTGATCAGTTCCATGCAACCTTTAGCACCACCTCAAGGCTACTATAAAAAACTACACTTGCTTATAAACAAATATTTATGGAAGCAGAAAAAGCCAATGATGAAAGCTTCAACTTTATATAGATCATCAGGGGGTGTAGGTCCACCAAATTTTGAGTGGTAGTCATGGTGCTTTGTGATGAGATCACTTATTTCATGGTCCAAAACCGATAAGTCAGCAGCGTGGATGCCTATTGAAGCGGAACAAATAAAACCCTATGTCATGCCCAATCTTTTATATTGTAAATTGCCTTTAGTTAAAAGTCAATATGGGCCCATGATGGCACACCTTGTGACAGTTTGGAATCAAGTCAACAAATGCTGTCTGGGCAAAGATAAAGATTTTTTCCTTCAAACACCAATATTCCATAACTATTCTCTCCTGATTGATAAGAAACATATTTCTTTTCCCGCATGGGAGAGCAAAGGAGTTCACAATGTAAGGGATATTATAGGACAGCATGGATTTAGGGAATTTTATGAATTACAAAAGTGTTATATTTTACCAGGCTTCTCTTTCTTCTTTTATTTCCAGTTGCAAACTGCTATGCGTTCTCATGGGGTCCCTTGGGGATGCATGATGAAAGATCATCCTCTCCACACCATTATGAGTAAAGCAAAAACCACTGGCATCATCTCGGACATGTACACATTATTAGTTTGTTCTTCACAAAAAATATTGCTTATTGAACAGCTTTGGAAAACAGAATTGAGGGACCACTTAGAGTGGGACTGGAATCACATTTGGTCAAATATTTCTCTTTTTAATTTTTGGGAAAACGTTATCAAGATGCTATCAAACATCATAGAATGAGCCATGCCCTGCACTCCGAGGCTTCTTTTGTTAGGTGATACTTCCAAATTAAATCTGACAATTAATAACCACCGAATTATTAGTTGGCCTTACAGCTGCCAAAAGACAGTAGTATGCAGATGGATGACAGTGCAGCCTCTGAATGTAAGGGAATGGCTCCTGTCCTATAGAGATATAATTCAATTGGAGCTCTCTGCCACTCGAATTCATGGAGCAAAAACTGAAAATATCTCATGCTGGTCTAATTTTTTAAATACACTCAGTCTGGATTAAATTTCAAGATATAAATCACAATTGTTACATTTCACATATCTTTGCCTATACTGTGTATTGAGAGAAAGTGTATTACATAATTATATGTATTGTGTGTATTGATTGATGTATTTTACATTGTCATTATGTATATTGCTATTTTTGTGGATGTCTCTGATGGAGGAAATCAACACCTTGTATTGCTCAATTGTACACTTTGCTATACTCATTGCTATATCAGTTCATTGCAAAAACAGTTTATGTATGTTAACCTGGACATGGTTTTTGTTAATTCTTATTATGTATCAATGTATTTTTCTCATTTTGTAAGGAATTGCTTTTTGTGTAATTTTGAGTTTCTCTGCCCATCACAAGGGAAGTGGGGATGTGGGGAACAAAAAGGAAAGTGTGATGCATGCAAACAAGTGTGAAAATGTAAATGCATTCTAACACTTGAATGAAAAATCTATCACAAAAAAAACTTCAGGATATCACGTTAATACTTTGTTTGCCAGTATTTTGCACCATCACTTCAGTAACTTAAATCTTTGCTTTGTGTTTTGAGGATTTGACCACTTAACACTTTTGTGAAGCACCGATTTATTTAGTTCCCGGATCTTTCATTTGTGTGCATTACTTTGGCACACTGTTTTAGGCGCCTTGTTTTCAAGTTTCGTTCTGTGCTATGTTGTCCTTAATTTTGACTGTTCACACACCCTTTGTTTGGTTTTTCAGGTGTTTTTAAGCTGAGTCACCTGAAGTTTAGAGTGTGAATGTGGAAGCGAGGCTCCTTATTCACAATTTTAAGGGTGGGGGTGTTAGGACTGGTGCCTCTCACCTAACACACCTGATTCAGATCAGTAATCAGGTGCAGAGGGAGGAGGAGCTGTATAAAGGGCTGAGAGGACCAGAAGGAGACAGGCACAACTTTTGACCAGCAGCAGACATGTGGGGAGTTTTACCTGCGCTCTACTCTATGTCGATCTTTGTAAGTTTGTTGTTTTAGTTTGGGCTTGAGATTTAGTTTATTGGGTGGATACTGCGTTAACAGCCTTGTATAGGGTTGGCCCAGTGTCCTCCCTACTTTTGTTTAGTATGGCCAGGATCTCCAGTCCCTTTTAGTTGATTCTGTTGGTACTTTTAATATTTTTGTTACTTTTGATAATTCTCTAATGTTGTGATTTACATTGCTGCCCCTCAAGCCTTTGGTGTTACATCCTGGAGGGGGCTGTAACACCTCCCAGAGGGTAACCAAAGTTCTGGTGACCCTTTGCTCCTTCCATGCAGGCAGATGCTTGGAGGTTGTTGGGGCTGATGTTGGCTGCAGGAAGCTGAAGCTCTGTGTAACACAATCAGGCCCTGCTGCTCACCAAAGATGGCAACAACAACTCTGCCACTGTGTACCACGTAAACCATCAAGGTGTCTTGAGGTAGCTCAGAATCTTCTTTTCTGGTCACAATGACAGCAATTCATATACTGGGGGTTCTGTACAGAGGCGCAGATTTCCTCTCCAGGACTGGGCTGTGCTCCACTAGCCCTGATTCCCCACATACTGTACAGGTCAGTCAGGGGGCTTATGGGGTTCCAACAATTCTTCACCTTGTATACGAAAGACCCTGGCCACTCCAGTCAGGGCGGACCTACTGTCTCAGGCATTGGGGCAAACACATAGTATGGCTACCTTATGGGCAGCCCTAAAGGGGGTGGCTCTCAATGACATATGTGCAGCGGTGTCATGGAGCAGATAGAGCGATACTGTATCTCTGTTAGCGGGCTTCACCTAACCAAACTTTCACAATCACAGGGTAGCTGTACTACGAAGCAGGTTATCAACACATTCACTTAAGCCAGGGGATTTTTAATCGCCTCCGCCCTGCCCTCACCCTGCTGTTATCCTTATCCACATTCTTTTAACTTCTTGGCTTGATTACTGCAATTCTCTTCTCTTTGGTCTCTCCAATAAATCCCTCCATAAACTCCACTTAGTCCTGAATTCAGCTTCCCACATCATTACCAAAACCCCCTCTATCTCCCACATCACTCTTGTTCTCCACCAGCTCTACTGGCTCTTAGAATATCAATGCCTAATTAAATGCAATATTTTGCACCATATTAATTTTTTGTTTTTAAATTATGCTACTTTACCATTTTAGAGCCTGTATTCCGCCATCTTGAAATCATGCGATTGATGACATCACAAGCTCCACGGCCTGTAAACATTCTATTGTTTTATAATGGAGTGAAACATTCAACCTGCTTTTTAGATCATTTTGCAGCTATTTTGCTTAAGCTTAAACAGTGTATAGCTGACGTTCTGATGGCTGAAGTTAAGCGAGTACTGAAGGTACACAAAACCTGAGAATTAAAGTCATTTTGGGTGGGAGTCTTTCAACAGTCCCTGATTATTTGCTAACGTCAGCCGAGCACCGTTTAAGGGAGAGTAAAGGTCCCTTAGGAGAGCTCTTCTTCTCTGCTTCATTGTCTACTACGAAACCGCAGAATGAGAACTGTCGCCCCCTGCAGTCAAATAATTTTTTTGGTCATAACTGTTTTTATTCTCTTTTGGTAAACAAAAGGGGTTTACATCGGCATCTTTCATTTTTCCTGATTATTTAGTGCAGCACAAATTGGCATTTTGACCAAAAAAGCTGCTAAATGATCTAAAAAGCAGGCTGAATGCTTCACTCCAATAGAAAACATTGAGATGTTTACAGACAGTGGAGCCATGTGAAGTCATCAATCGTGTGATTTCAAGACAGCGCAACACAGGCTCTAAAACTGTAAAGTAGTTCCATTTTCAAAAGTTAAAAAAACTAATATGGTGCAAAATAATGCAATTTGTTAGGTATAGATCACATTTTTAAAAACAGTGTAGGATCCCTTTATAATTCTGGGGTATACAAACCAAGATTTGAGAACCACTGGCTCTATAAGAGGCTGTGCCTTGAGGCATTCTTACTGTTTCTGTAACAAACTCTATATAATTTTACGTATTGTTTATTAATTTGTGTATAAAACCTGCAGGGATACATTGAGCAGGCTCACAGGAGGCGAGATCCTCTAAATGTAAGACTACCTGTGGAGGGTTTATGAATGACTATGTAAATAAACATCTATCAGCTGAATCAATGATCCTCATGAATCATTCCTGGAGGTGACCAGTCAAATGAAGCAGATCGATGCTGTGAAAGTAAAATAAAAAACACAGAAGGTTTTAATGTCTCCAAGTTTATTTGGGGAGGAGTGTATGATGAAACGTGTGTAGGTGCTCTGTTCACACACACACAGAGAAAGAGTCTGTAATAAAGGCTCATTCTATACAAACAGATGGAGAGACACGCTTAGCTGTCTTTAATGGTCCTGTACTAGATACGAGTGAGTGTCCCACTTTTCTTTTTCACATCACATTCACGTCTCGACAACAGCACATTGCCACTTTTTTCTTTTTTTTTTGTCCCAGGATTTGATGCATAGGATTATACAGTTAGAGTACAGTATTTCAACCAGTTTACAAAGATTTATACCATATAGGAAAGGAGAAATAAAAATCATAACTGCACAGCAGTAAGAACGGTCATTTGTCGAGTATAGATAGTCCTTTATCGTACACACCATGGAATAGTTTAAAAACACAGGATGGGGAATGCACACCATTGGAATAATTTGGCGCTAGAATCAATCTACAGGGAACCCTTCGGACACCGATCAATCCGGAACTTGCCTAAATGACATTTTCAGGGTAACCCAAATGACATGGGCCACAGTCCTACGAAGCACAGAACAGATTCCCAAAGGAATTACACACGCCACAACTGCAACCATGAAAATAATCACACAAACATTTTCAGCCTGTTGGCACGCACTCGCACACAGCTGCAGCAGGCCACTACCCACAGAAATCCAAGTACATTGCTGTTTCTATATCACTATCATCATCATCATCATCATCACGTAGATCAGTGGTTCTCAACTGATTTGGCTACAGGACCCAGCTCACAACAACCTGTGACCTGATTCAAGGAAAATTACACAAAAATGAAATGCAGTTAGATGTAATACTTGCATCACAACATCACTGTTTATCACATACAAAATGAAACTTTGTAGACCACTGCTGAGAAAAGTCATGTTCTTTAAAAAAAATGGATACTTTAAATTCAAAGAGAGAAAAAAAATATATTTATATCTCATCAATAGTTAGATACTAAAAAACTCCCTGAAGAAAAGATAGTTGTCAAATTACTGCCTCCTACTGTTAAACGTAAGAATAAATGGCCATACATCTTTGAATCTTCTTCAAAATAAAAGCACAGAAACTTTCAATGCAAATGTCCACTTTTGGCTCCCAACCCAACAGTTGAGAACCTCTGACTTAGGGTACCATAGGAATAAGTTAGAAACAATATATATATATGTGTGTGTGTGTGTGTGTGTGTGTGTAATCCTATTCAATAAGGCACAATTTTGGTCAAAGAAAGGCTCTGAAAGAAGCATCTTTCCTCAGTGGAGACGAGCATCTGCAGTCAGTGTATATGAAGTCGGAGCCCCCCACACCCCCCGGTCTGTGACACTAAGGGTAGCTCGACTCGCCCAATGTTAAAGTTTCTCTCACTGATCAGACACAGATAGCACAACCACAAGTTAAGGGATGGAGCGCAACAAACAGAGAGGTGTTCAACCCTCTGTCCAACCCTGACGACCACTAAACATCATCACTGTTACAATTATTTACATGATTGGTCCCATACGAAGGCTAAACACTAAACTTTGCGCAAAAAGTACCAATAAGAGGCTATTTTATAGCTTTAAAGGAAGGCTTTCAAACTGCCGGCGTGTGGGCCACTTCAGGCTCTGTTTACAAATAGGCAATTGTTAATTGAATGATTGTTTGATGAAATGAATGACAAAAAAATACACAAATGTTATTTACTTTTAGGTAAATTGATAATATCTTAAGGTGTTTTGAAAACAATATTGACTAGAGGTGACAGCTTACCAGTGAAGTGTGCTTTAATTAAATTAATGACCGTTATATAATATTTTGAATTGTTTTGCAATAATTTGGAAATAACTACATATTAGCAATTGCTGTAAAATAGGTTTAAACTGCCTTTAATGTGTCAAGAGGGAATAGTGTTCAATGTTTATTAACCATGGATTGCGTTATTTTGTTTTTGTTATAAAAACTTCATATACTGTACCCAAGTCTTGTCTAATTTGCATTATTGCACTCTCAAATGTATTCTAAATGCTCAAACGTTAGCTCATATTTAATTCTGCAAAAATAATAAAGTTGTATGGTTTTTCAGGGATCTCTTTTAAAAATATATTGTTCAAATCACAAGAGGACAAAGTTATATGATATTGTTTTAACTTGTGTCAGCTAAAAACTCAGTTTTCTCAGATTGCATTATTTGTCTTTACATCATGTTTTGTTTTTTTTTTTGGTGCTCCAGCGGCACTTAAACTGTTTGAAAACAATGCTTTCAAGGCCCTTAGAGTATTTGGAAAAAAAAAAAAAATGGCATTAAAATCACCTTCAGAGATAAAGTATTGCTCAACTGATAAAAGTTTGAAATACACACAATGAGCTGATTTTGACTGGTAAAAGGACATTATTGCAGGGTGAATGCAAGCTAAGCTGCTTTTAAAAAAGTGGTGAAATGAAATGCTTTTGAATATAATCTAGTGAAATGTTGTCTGTGCTTTGGGAATGTTTCATGGCACTGTACACAAATAGGAGGCATTAACCGGCACCCCTTGGAGATCCACTTGGTCTTCGTCCTACAACTCATCAAGGGTACAGTGTGTTTGCCGGATTAAAACGATGGAAAGGCAACGCGTGTGTGCACACACGCACATTCCTACGCACACTCACGTCACGCACACAGGGCAATAAAAACACCATCTGCACCATGAGGTGATCTGTTTAAAAAGTCTTATAAAGCTTTCCACATAAAGACTGCACAATAAAAAAAAATATAGAATACAACTCTGAAAACCTTTTTCTACACATAGAGAGGAGCGGATTATCTGTTTATATCCTCCATGGATGCCACCAGACATTATGGGAGAAATATCCAGAAAAGCTTAAGTGAACGCGTTGACCTTCAAGGTTTGGCAAGTGAGCTTTAAGGCAAATCTACAACAGTGTAACGCATCGTTCTGCCTCCACCTTCTCGGTACACGCTTCATTTTGACTTTCAAAAGTAGTCACCAGTGACTTTTCCAAATTTAGAGGTCAGTCACTTTGTTTTCTAGAGCTGCAGCGATCTGCTGCAGCCGCAGAGTCAGCTGTTTGCTTTGGGCGGCCGGATCCTCGTCCAGCGATTCGATGATCTGAGAAGAGAAAGAAGGAGGAGTTGGTTTTTATTCTTACACCAATGCTGATGTCACATACTGTTGTTTGATGTTATTTCATTTTATTAAAAGGTATGTATGAGCAGTTGATTGATTAATTTTGTTTATTTGGATTATGCGTCAGTAAAGCAGATACCCAAGGTTGATTTTTGCCCATCCTGTACAGTCAATGAAATGGGTAGAACTCCAAATTAGATCTTCTCTAACCATGGGCTTAAAGATAGTTCTGCGATTATAAAGAACAATGAGTACGGTACACATTTATTGTCTGTATTGTTTGGGAAAGAATGTTTCTTTGTTTCATACCTTTTAGGTAATGTTATTTTTCAATATACACACTACTCAAAAGTTTTAGAAAACCCTAATTTCTCCAATTATTTATTGTAATTTAAGTCGTGCAAGTCCAATGAAAAGCTTGAAATGGCACAAAGCCAGAGGTTAATAAAATGCATTCATTTTACTCTGTATCCTACTGATGCTAAATAATGGAGGTCCATGGAGAAGATGTAGCCTTCTGACCCTTACTGATCTATGTCTGCTTTTGTCTTATTATGTTGGAGTCACATGCAATTTGGAAACAAAAATTAAAAAAATCACCAGATAACAAAAAAATTGGATAACAAAAAAACATGAAAACTACTAAATGCATAAAAATAAAATGCATTTATTTTAGTTAATTTGCAGTTTAAAGTTGTGAAAAGAAGAATATAACTTGAATTTATCAGAAAACATTACATAATATGACCAACAAAAACAAAAACACAGTGTTTGTTTTTCATTGATAAAGAAAAATAAAAATTAAATATATATAGTGTTTTTGAATATATTATGTTAAATACATGATTCAACCTATTTTGTAGACTCTAAATAATAATATAATGAAAATCTATTTTCTTCCTCATTTCTAATCTCCGTTTTTAAAGATTTTGTTTACTTCCTCTCTATGAGCTCACAGTGGGCGCCTAAAAATTCATCCCATGAGCAATTTTCCAGCCCACATCCCACAAAAATGCTTTCAATTACCATTTCATACAATCACTCCTCTGGCATATCAAAGGAGAAGTAATAAAGCAGTGTGCAGCAGTGCATTTAGTGGCAACATCGCCTTTAGGTGGAAGAAGAAGCTCTTACCCCGTCGTAGTATTTGCTGGCATACTGGTAGAGCTGATGGAGAGCCACCTGTGTGTTCAGCTTGTCTGTGTGAGACTAGAGAGCAGAGAAGACCGTTTACAGGTTAAAGAGCAGAAACAAGTGGAAGAAGTCGAGATGAAGCAGCTTTTTTTATTTTCATGGAAATGAAGTGATTTTTAAAACCTAAAGGTGAATTAATACTATTTGATCTAAAATAACTAAATAAGTATTTTTAAATCGCTAGTGTTTGGTGTTTAACTGGTTACCAACCTTAAATAGCATCTCTAGTTGTTATTCCTTTGTAATTTGTCAAGGAAGAAACATCTTACCAGGGGCCAAAAAACCCTAAACTTTCAATGAGGTTTAGAGTGGTCTGTAAAAGTCTACAGCAGTGGATTGAACCAGGAAAAGACATACACATTTTAGATATCCCAATATAAACTTCAAACAATGTGAAGACGTTAATAATGGTAAAAAACAATAACCTAGTTTATTCGTTAACACTTTACTTAAAGTTTTATACATAAAGGCTGACATTACCTGTCATTATTAAGACGTGACACCTGTCATTAGCATGAATAAGGTGTCATGAAGGCCGTCATTAAGTGTCGTTTGTTACCCTAACCCTTCTTTACCCCAACCCTAACCTTAACCCTAACTAACCCCACTAGATCCCTCCACCTAACCCCAAAAAATGCCAACATACAGTAGGTGTCATAATGTAGCAAACGACACTTAATGACAGCCTTCATGACACTTTATTCAAGCTAATGACAGATAACGACAGCTTAATCTCAGCCTTATGTATAAAACTTCAAGTAAAGTGTTGTCATTTATTTCATTAGAAGCTAATAAAAAGCCAAAATGTGTTTCTTACCCGTGACACCTCGGCTAAATGAGTGTTCATGTCCTGGTCGCTGACGGGAACCATCTGCCGTATACCTTTGTAGTAACTACACACAGACACACACACACAGACACGAGGAGATGTAGCTCAAAGCTGAAAGCAGATGAGGGAATAGAGTGTCCACAGTACTTACTCATCCACCATCTTCTTGTAGGTGGAGATCTCCTTTGCATAGAGGAGTTTGTTACTCGGAGAGTCCTACAAAAAGACCAAAAATAATGAGGCTGAAGATATATTGACCTATGACATGTCTTCCGCTCCCTTATTTCATCTTGAATCAGATTTCTTCCTTCTCGTCCTCCACTCACCCGACTAAGTTTGTGCTCACTCTTGGTGCAAGCATCCATGAAAGTCTGTGCAATGACTGAGAGGGATGCATCCACCACTTCAGTCACGTGGACATCAAAGGTGAAGTGCGGATTCTTTAGGATGTTCACCCAGAACCTCAGAGGCAGGCTGCATAGTTCAGAGTGCATAGAGAGAGATAGAGAGAGAGATGTTCAACGTGGCTCAATAGTCATTGGTGCGACCGCACCACAGTACAGTCTTTCCTGTAAGTGTCAATTTATTACCAACAGTATCCCTGACTGTAACCTTGTATTACTATTTCATATGATGTTGCAGACTAGAGTACATAGAACAAAAAAAACCAAAAACATTTGGTTTTGAGGGCCTTTACAATTTCATATAAAAAAACATCAGTAAGCAAAAATGGCCCTCCTTAATAGTAGAAATATGACTGTGTGCCTGGGTGAGGAGCTCAGAGTAGAGCTGATACTCCACAGCATGGGAGGAGTACTATTAATAGCAAACAAGACAGACACCTCAGAGTTGGACCAGGGATGGCAGGAATATTCAATCCGTGGTCCATGGTCCACAAGACCAGTGGTGGCCCAGCTAAAAAATCAGCAGAGGAAGAGCCAGAAATGTTGACCTTGCACTATGTTGCATGGTGTTGCAATTACTAAAAATGTCTTGTTTAAGCTCTGAAACACAAAATGTTAACTCATGTTTTAAACTCAGTGGCCCTCATTTATCAATCGTTCATACATTCAGATCAGTGGTAATCACGTGTTCAACCTTATTCAAGCTTCAGTATTTATCCATTCTGATGTGAGCGTACGCTGCAATGCTATGCTCTGTCTTAGAGAATGAGGTCCTATTTCCTCCGTACAGGACTTTACTGTGGGCTGTACAGAGGAAATAGGACCTCATTCATGCTTTTAAATGCAAAAACTTCCCTCAATTTTAACAAATGCACTTTTGCTTTGCAATCACCACCAGGAAGTTCCACGATACTACGTGATGCGCAGCATGAACAAAACACACAAAATCTTGTTTCCCCACACGTGAAATTAAAGAGTCTATTTTGTGTCATTGTCACGTACTTTGTGAGACTGGGCTGAAAAATAACGAGAAAAATATTTAATTTATATAGCTGGATTATACACAGGTTAATTGGCACTTGCAAAGATAACCAAAATTATTCTTAATTATTTTGATAAAAAAAACAAAAAGAGTGGAAAAGCATTATCGCTTGTTGCATTTGTAATGCATTCATCGGGGAGTGTTTGGAGTACTGACTTTTGGACATTTCAAGCCAGTTGTACAAAATAAAAACACTTGCCTAAAATATGCCAGTTTTTTTCGCAAACTCTCAGTTTCCCTAACCACTGCCAAAAATCCTGCCATCTGGGACAGAAAGCATGCAAAATTCACACTGCGTTGGAAACATCTCCTGGGAAGACTGAAGCGAGAACACAATGGAAGCATAAAAATAGCAATGTTGCCATAATCACAGAATAAAATTATCTTGGGACATAATTACCATGTTTGTTTGTTGTTCTGCGTTGTACACACATTCATATTTAATACACGGTTGGTCCTCAGTTGGTTTGATAAACAGAGAGCATGGATGCAGAATGCAATGTGGAGTCTAGAAGGTAATTAAATCACTCATCTCTGGTCCTTGTGTTGGGGCCCTCCTGCCAGCCCTGCGTCAGTCGCTGGCATCTACATGCAACACAGCATCTTGTACCCCGGGGCCCCAGACGACGTGACTAATTTATGCACTAAAATGCCACATGGGAGCGTAGGAGAGAGGAGTGCAAACGCAAAACAAGTGAGCTGAAACTGCATTTGTATTCATCCCAGATTAGAAAAAAGTTAGTCTGATTTCTTCAGAGTTACTGTACCTCAGACTGTTGGAGCTACAGTACAGGAATTCACAGGCCTGTTATCACTATTATATACAAGGAATCAAAAATGATTGTTGTATATGGTGATGAGGGCTTAGAAGTCTATGCACAGCAGCAGATATAGACTTTAGCTGAAGGTGATGTGTGCTAAGAGATGTGTTTGAAATGGCATACTCAAAGAGTATATACTGTCTACAATATACTATAAGTATGATTAGAATTATGATGACCGATGAGGACCGTTCCCACTGAAGTACACTTCCAGGTTTTCCAATATGCATTTTGAACATACAACAACAAAAACCTGAAGCACACTGAGGCTAAATATCTCTGTTGATTTTTCATCTTTGAAAGTTCTGAAAACATTTTAAGCGAGAAAGTGACAAAGTAGAGTATCAACATGTGGTCATTTGATCCATAAAACTCACAGGAACGCACTTCATTATGACATTTCTGAGATTTTCAAAGACCTACCATTGTGCTACTGACTAAATATTTCATTAACTTCAAAACAAGAGCTCTATTTACAAAAGAGTTAAAAGATGCTTTTGTTTTGAAAACAGGATGTTTGATTTTTAGCTTCAAGCCGGTCCCAAAACAATTCTACATTCTGCTTGCAATGCATCATGGGGTGGTTAAGTAAGACTAGTGTGCCCACTGTGCATACTTGTCCCCATATAGTATACATCTGGGTATTTGTCACATACTCAATCTGTTCATAGTATCTAATGTGAGCACAGAATTAGTATAAGTCAGTGGTGTCGGACTCCAGTCCTTGAGGGCCAGAATCCTGAGAATTTTAGATTTGTCCCTGCTCCAACACACCTGAATCAAATGAATGGCTCGATATCATGCTTTTGCAGAGCTTGATGAAAACACATTGGTTTCAACCAGGTGTGTTGGAGCAGGGACACATCTAAAAGTCTCAAAAATCCGGCCCTCGAGGGCTGGAGTCCCGCACCCCTGGTATAAGTACTAGGTTAGTATGCCATTTCAAAAAACAGTAAGCCATTGTCTTCTCTATATACTGTATACTCGGCCCAGTCTCACAAAATTCGTGACAATGACACAAAATGAACTTTGACTAATTTTGCGTGCTTTGCAACATGATTTCTTTGTATTTCACATGTTGCGTGTTTTGTCATGCTGTGCGTCACAAAATGTTGAGTTTCCTGGTGGCGACTACAAAGCAACACATCATTTTAATGAGAGATGGTCATTATTATTGACCACCGTTTTTGACCGATGTTAGGCATAAATGTAATATTGGTCAACATCATAATTGACTTTTCAATATCAGTGGATCTCAACGTCGACTGATATTACATTTTATGCCTAATATTGGTTAGGGTTTAGGGAGCTGACTTGTAACCAGGTTTGAATCCAATTTGGGTGATCGCTGTGGGATGTTGACCACGTCCCTTCATCCTAACTGCTCATGTTGTACCTCGCTTAGATAAAAACATCTACTAAAGGAATTTGTAGTTCTTGTGTAATAATATCACACATCCCTTATTAAAATGTTGGTTTTTATGTGTTCTTTGACACAACATATTAAAAAACTAATATGTCACTTTTGCCATTACTAAAATATTCTTATTTTGCAAGGAAGGTTTATTTGTGGAATACACCACATTAAAGGTAAGCTTAACCTGTTATTTCTATGAAGATATATATATATATATATATATATATATATATAAATATAATGTGACTTAAATTTGGACAGGGGAGGGAGTATATGTTTATATTGGTATCAGTTAATATCAGAAACATAGTGTTGGAGAATATCACCACATTGGCTATCAGTAAAAAGCTAATATCAAAAATCCCTAATTTTAGAGTTTTCAATTTAACAACAACACTTACCCTAACCATAATCCAAACCCTGAATGAAGTGTTGTAATAAGCTGGATTTGATGGAAATAACCAATCAAAACACATTCGCGGCGAGAAATAAAAATGGCGGATTGCTCAAAGTGTTAGGCCTGGAGTCAATGTCCTAATTTGGCAGTTCCGCTGCAAATACTGTGACGTAATAGTTCAAAAAACGTAATATAGAATAGAAAAATCGAAACAGATTGAAAAATATGACCAAAACAGAATATAAAGACATCTACGGAGCACCTGAAGAGACTAATTTGATTTTTTCTGTACTTCTAAACACTCAAATATAAATAAATATACAACAAAATGCATTTAAGGGCTAAAAAAGTGGATTTAGCATGATATGTCCCCTTTAATGGATTATTTGGTTCTAGTTTGTACATTTTGTCATTTAATGTGTTTCCAATACAGTGGTATATCTAGAGCAGGTTCTCAACATTTGGGGTCACCAGACACTGGGAGGGGGTCACCAGATGCCTTAAAATAAACTAAGAATATATTTGAACAATCTGAGCCCATTTTTGCTTATTTTTACCCTTTTTCTGCAACTACACCCAACTTGCCATACTTTATTAATATTAATAATAATAATAATAGTAATGCATTGGATTATATATAGCACTTTACAATAATGTAGATTATTCTTTCACTCTACACACAGTGGTGGTAAGCTACTACTGCAGCCACAGCTGCCCTGTGGCAGACTGACAGAAGCGGGGCTTCCATGGTGTGCCATCAGCCCCTCTGACCACCACCAACACTCAATCACTACATTCATACTAGGCAATGTGGGTAAAGTGCCTTAATTCTTCTGCTCCTCCACGTAGATGGTCACGTTTTCTCTGCTCCCTCTTTCCCACACTTATCTGTCATTGCTGCTGTTGCTTATGAATCTAATAGGAGCCTCTCTTTGCATCTCTATCCAAAACCAGAATTATGGAATTGATCAGTTGGTCTCTCAATGCAATGGACAAAAAGAACGGGCAGTAGTGAAGCGCCCTCAAGGGGCTGCAAGCACCACCCCCCAGCGGCTGGCAATCCATTCCTTTTCTCCAACCCAACCCTTCGGTTATTGGACGACCCACTCTACCACTGAGCCAGAGTCGTTTTTGCTACATTACTCCGATTTCACTTCTCCATCACATTTCAATGCCTTTGCTGCACATTTTTTTCCACTTTCAAGATATTTTCGGCACTTATAAACCCTTTCCACCACTTTTCCCACCTAATGTCGCATATGTTGACCCAATACAGGGTTCCCACACTTTTTTCACAATGATTTTTAAAAACTTTTCTAAAACTTTTCCAAAAATATTTTACCAAATTTCCATGACGTAGTTCCAAAATGCTAAGATCTGTTTTTGGTGTATTCATTTCCTGATTTTTAGTGTACGCTACTTCAAGTACGCATCACTTTCACTTTGATAAAACGCTGAACATCTTTGGGGTTTAACATATTTTAAACATTAAAATAAAATAAGCTATATTTCCAAAACTTTTCCAAAACAGTTCAAATATTCCATTACTTTTCAAGACTGGAAAATCAGGTTTTCAAATTCCATAACCTTTCCATGACTGTGGGGACCCTGCCATTATTGTCACTTTCAACCTCTTTTCACCATATTTTATCCTTATTTTGCAGTTTTTAGCCAATTTTTGTGGAATTTAAAAACTAATTTCACCACATTTTCTACCATTTTTAATCACTTTTAACCCATTTTATTTCTGATAAAAACAATAATTTACATCTTTAAGAATACTATATACTATGCTGCAAATAATAATAAACTTCCTGGATCACAGTGGATATAATTCAGTTCAATAGATAAATGTGGTTATTACAGATTTATAGAACATTGGACCATCATGTTGCTGACTTTATGGATGGCCCCAAAAAGCTCTCCCCTTTATTCCCCCTTATAGATGACCCTGTCTCCACATGACTGTTCAACAATATTCATGTCTGTGTTCAACCACCTTCAGGTATAGTGGGGGTCCCTGGTACCTTTATTTTGGGCATCGTGGGCTGAAGAGGTTGATCTAGAGTACTAAGTGCCACAGCAGACATGACCTCCACATGTGTGGGAACATCCAGCTACCTCAGCCCAGCACTCTGCCAAGATCTCCCAGGTTTAGTTTTTTTTAGCTATTTTCTTAAAAATCTATAGAATTTCAAAGATCTGTTATCGGATCCTTTAGAAAGAATCCGTATCGGTATATCACAACTTTGTCTCATCTGAAACCAGTCCGCCCATTCTCTTCTAAACCAAGGTCCCAAGTCTGAAATACTGAGTCACATTTTTTCCCGCATTCTGATGCTTGGTAACTACTGTACATTAGACAAACCTTTTACTTGGCTGGTTCAGGTTTTAAATGCACTGAGTAAAGTGCTGTGAATATGTTATTCTCCTTTTCCTTACCTGTTGGTTTTCCAAATGTGGATGGTCTCCTCATCAACATTGTTGTGTTTCAGTGCTTGCTCATCTAAGAAGTCAAAGAAATATTTGACGGCGGGAGGGACGACGGCTCCGGAGCATAGTACGCTGCGGAAAAAGTCGTCCACAAACTGCTGCAGCGTTCCCTAAAGACATTGAAAGCAGAGCAGTCAGGAAAGTCAAATACACTAAAAAAAGTAGAGATGATCTGCATCAGGTTTTAGCTTTACAGCTAATTAACATCTGCAGACCCTGAAGCAGGTCACAAACAAAAGGAAGAGTTAAAAAGAGCCGATAAAAAAATGGAAAGAGGCAGCCTTTAAAATCTTACATCACACCTTAAGAGCAGGTATAAAATAACAATTCACAGTCAGTACAAACTCAACAGCCTGCAATAAAATAAACTTTAAAGTAAGTCTGGGCGATATATCAAGATTCAAGATATACCAAGTATTCTGTTTTGGTGACATAAGAAATTAGAATATTGCCTATATCAATATATATCTACCTATAAAAGGGAGGTCTGTGTGTGTGTGGAGCAAATATCTGCCCGACGCGGTGCGAGTTCGACCTGAAACTCGGTCAACGGGTTCCAAATACTCTGGGTGTGTGCATCTGTTATTTTGGAGTAATTTGGTCATTTCAAAATGTTTATTTTAATTTTATTTCACTTCTGGACGGCCCCGAAATGAAACCTATTCAACTTTTGACCTCAGGGTGTGAGGGGGCGCTAGCGCACCATCTATATCTATTTCACTACACAGCTCCCCACGCAAGCAAGAGTCACATGTGCGGCCACTCCTCCTCCACCTCTTCCTGTGCCGTGCTATTGTTAGCGTCTCAAACACGGGAGCTCTTTGAATAGATTGTTTGAAACCGTCAGCCACTGGTGAGTCTTTTGCAGACACGTTTCCCATTGTTTAAACCATATAACTGTTGTTCAATAACGCACTGTTTCACTAGAGTCGGTATTGAACTCAACCCGTTCAATACTTCATCTGGAAAACTGCAGATTCTCTGTGATGCCGTGCATGGAAGCTAAGCTCTGACCACTCGGTTCAAAGGTAAAACATGATTTTTGTTTTTTTTAAAAAGACAGCCGAATTGTAGATAATACTTTAATTTACTTACTCACTCATGTAGTTTGGAGTTTTACGTTCTGTTTTGCGCAGTTTCGTTGTTTTTCTGATGGGCGCTACAATGTCTATGGAGTTTGGTTATCAGCGTCTCAAACATTACACACAGTATTTATTTATTTATTTATAATAAAAATATCCTAAATGAGTAAAGTAAAAAACAAAAAAATGCACAAAAAGACAACAGAAAGAATAAAAAATACACATGACTCCAAAAAATATACATGACAGAAAAATACAATGCGGGTGCACGGAGGAGATGGATGTAGACACACGCACACGCACACACACAGTATTTATAATAAAAATATGCTAAATGTGTAAAATAAAACAAAAAACTAAACAATATTTATACAAAAAGTACGCACAATTGCAACAGAAATGCACAAAAATACACAAACTTAAATATTTATACAAAAAAATACACAAAATGACAACAGAATCACACTACAATGGCAACAAAAAACTATAATTATACAAAAACACAACAGAAAGATACACAAATACACATAATGACTCCAAAAAACATACATTACAGAAAAATACACCAAACCAAAAAATATAAAAGGGAGTTAAAAAAAAAAAACAACAAACATATTTATCATGTTCATGTCCCATAGAATTAAACCAGGGAAATCGCACACAATGTTTTATTTTGCACCCGCAAATAAACCCTTTAGAACACTAGAGTACAGAGTATGTCCAGCTCTTTGTACATCCAATCTTCAAACATATACTCATTTGGCCATAATTAACTCTACTGAAGCTCCCACATGAATGCAGACTTCCGACGGGCACTGTACTAGTATATTAAATACAGCTTATTTTATTTTAAAATATTTTTTTTTCTTAATTCTCAGCATGAAAAGCACAATTAGATGGGTTTCTGATTGCGTCCTAACCCCTGATCTTTGTGTGTTAAACTCAAGGCCCAGGGGCCAAATTAGGCCCTTTAGAGCATCCAATCCAGCCTGCAGGAGAAAGTAAAAATCTCAGCGAAAACATGAATCAATGTGTAAGTTATAAATGGTTGTCAGTATCTCCAAATTCAATGAAACTCCAAAATATTCACAGGGGTCACATTTTTCCAGTGCTTTAATCGCATGACAGCATTTTTAATCGCAAGATGTGGAATTTGTTTTTCCAAAATCCTCCAATTTCTCTCAAACAATCTCCAAAGATCCCCTTAAAAACAACACTAAAATTGGTCACAAAAATCTAGGAAATTTGAGCGAAGATCATGCAGGGACTGATATCTGTTATTTCTTGCCTGGATGTTGTCGGTGCCTTGCAAAGTAGGGCACAAAAGTGTTGAAATAGCTTTTTCCCCCCACTTACGATAAAACTGATCCGTATCGGCCCCTGAGCAAAATAGTGGTACGTGCACCCCTAGGGGTATGCGATGGCTCTACCAGGAGTACTTGACAGAGAGGGTGGGAAATTAATAAATGAAAGCATGAAAAATATCGGGGTTTATAATGTTTATTTTTAGTTAAAAATGATAATCATAATAATAATGAAGGAAATGATCAGAATGATTAGCACATGAACGGAAAATACAAGTGTCAATCTTGGTCCCGGAAATAACAAAAACTATAGAAATAAATCCATTTATGAGACACTAAGTGGTCTGGATCTCTTGGTTTGGGACCTCATTTTGTTGTAAAAAATTTCTGGCGACACTAGAGACAATTTTTTTTTGGTAATACTGTATTACAAATATAGAGCAGCCAGGATTAGTGACAAGTTGTACCAACTCAGATATTTTTTATACTGACTTTTATTTGAATTATTTATTATATCTAAATTGATTTATATATGACAAAGTGAAAATATAGAATACAGTTGTTTAAGATAACATGTGAAAAGAATAATTATAGAAAATGTAAAAAAGTATTTTTAAGTCTCAATTACTTGACATTTCACTGAAATGATTTCAGACGACCCCATTTAAACTTCAGGTGACCCAAAGGTTGAAAAACACTGCACTAAATACTGTTTCATTCCACTTCTTTACAAAATGAATTTCTTTTAAATGTGTGTTATCACTCACTTATTCCATCATTATACTTTATCGTTAAGTGTTTAGTGCTGGTTTCTGGACTGAAAGTTTAATTATGATTTTCAACAATTTCTTGGTGAAAAGGTTATGCTTGGGATACATTCATAATTGTGCATCTTTAGCACCATGCAGAAATAATTCTCCTTCAAAATAAAAGCAGTGACTTTTAAAATATTTTTCATTTAAAACAACAAAAGCAAAAAGTAATGAATGGGTGAAAGCAGCCATGTCATACCTTGACAGAGAGAAGTCGTGTCAGGTAGATCTCTGTAATGGCTTTGGTCATGGACTTGTCCTTTATGCTTCCCCGTTTCGATTTGATCTCATCCAGTTCGTCTGCCGGTCGCACCAAGTGGAAAACTTTATCATCCTCTAACAAAGCATTTCCTGTTTGGGAAAGACACCGAACTAAGTCCTGGTACCTTCACTTATTTATTCATGCACAACTCATTCAGCAGAGTAATGGGAAGACACTGAGCGAATATGAATAACAAAGTAACCACAGAGGACCCACTGTTTACAAGCACACACACAAAAAAGGAGATCAAAGTGCTAACTATTTCAGCATAATCTTAAAGTGTCATACATAAACAGAGGTGTATTACCATCTTCAATGAGACTAATAAAAGCCTGGGAGAAACAAGACAAAGGAGCACAGATTCATCACTGATGTGCTCAGTTAGGCTAAACTCTTCAAAAGTTTCAGAAAAACAAAAACAAATCCCAATTTTCCAAATTTTTGTTTCATGCCTTATCAAAATTAGCTTTTTAACATATTTAGTTTAAGATTCTTTATCCCTCATCCAAAAGAGACGTGTTTAGATGGAAAAAAAGTTACATATACTATTTGATTGACGTGCTTTTTTGGAACGGAATCAGTAATGCATAGTCTTTTTTTGCAAGAAAATACAGAAATGTCTTTCACTCCTGAGTATTTTAATAAAATAAAAAAAATAAAAACATTTGCAAGCAGACATTCTCATTAAAACTCAATACAAATCTGCATCTGGAAGAACAAATGATTTATTTTTTGTCCAGGGTGTACCCCCCTATAGTGCCCAATGACAGCTGGAAGTAAGCTGCGACCCGTCGGTTGGCAAATTGATGGCTGTCAACACTAACAGTACCTTATAGTGGAAGCAAGTAAGTTTCACTGTGCACACTACACTAGCCTCAGTAGCAGTATTACACACATTTTGTACAATTTTTAGTATTACACCTGACAAATACCCCAATTTACAAAAAACTAAAAAATAACACTAAAACTAGCAAAAACTCAACCCAAAAAGTAAGCACTTTCAAAAAATAAAAACTAATAAAAACCAGCAAATCTGTTCTAAAAAAACTAATACAAAATAACTGAATTTAAACATAAAAAGTTAAAACGAAATAAGAACTAAAACTAATGGAAAAATCCCAAACTATTATAACCTTGTCTGTTGTTAGGCTCAGTGAAATGACAATGTTTCTTGTGTCTATAGTGTTTCCAATACATACTCTCTTCATGGTTTTCCTGGTTCTGGTCGTAGTTTTGCTGAGTGTGGAGGACTTTGGACAAAACCAATGTGGCGTTGTCTCGTACCTAAAACAAATAGCAGTCCTCGGTTAGACAGTAACACAACTTCACAGTTAGTTTTTAATGCAGTTTGATTTTTACTGGAGTCTTTATGGACAATTTACCCTGGTGCCCACCCATTATTAACACTACTAACACAGTGAATAGAACTACTTCAACACAGCTGGTTATTCCAATGATCAACTGCAGCTTGGATGAATTAAGTGCAGCTTTTAAGAGAGCAAGAGTGGATTCATGTTGGCAAGGAGGAGGGAATTTGTTGGTGACCTTTATATTCTAAGGATCAATTTTCCTTCAAGAAGATGTTTGGTGTCAGTAGCTCACCAAAACAAACAAGGACCAGACACCTTCCACATGCTGGTGGATGGAGAGATTCAAGAATACTGAGAATAGTGTTCTTGACTTCCAAACATCTGTGTTGTAAACATTAGAGGTTAGGGGCCTCATTTAAAAAGCTTGCTATGTACAAAACGGGGTCTGATTGCTGCACAAATTTCACGGGCAAATGTGATAAAATACATGTGCAAACCTGTAAGCCCTTTGCTTACCTACACCCCAACCCCAAAATCATTGTCCACAAACATTTTGGAGCTTGATGGTGAGGTGATAAATTAAAATGCCATCACATACCAAGACTGCAGTGTTATAAATGTATGTCTTTGTGTGCAAATAGGATTATATTCAGGCTCCTAGTGAACTATGTTAATGTACTTGAACTGTAAAAATATGCACAATATTAAATTCAAATCTCACTAATTTAGTGCACAGTGAACTGGTTTAACACATGATTTATTCATTCTGACACACAGCATTGTTGGAAAAAGACTGCAGACATGTGCTGCGTGTGATCCTTGGTCAGTAAATAAGCACAGCTGAAATTCTCACCATTGGGATGGGACAAAACACTGAGGGGCGAATTCACTAAGATCTGAAATAAAGGGCAGAAATTCGGTTGCTTCCCTAAATCCTTTAGTGATGCAGTTTCCTCATCTGCTGTGCAAAATGCACTAAGATTCCAGCAATGATTAGTGCACATGCAGAACTGGTGCAGACCGCCCTTATTTAAACGAGTGTTTTGTACGTGTTAAAAATTTGAAGCAGCAGAATTGGAGGTGTTTGTAGAGGAAACGAATAAAAAAAAAAATGGATGAATTACAGCAGATAGATAGATATTCTTTATTCATCCTGTAGTGGAGAAATGTGTGTGGATGTGACTGTAAGTGACGAATGGGTGCATGCGCGCGGCAGATTGCATGCGTGTGTGAGACAGTGACTCAAGGAGGAGTGATGTGTGTGGGTGATTACGTGTGAATACTATCACCGCAAACAGTCAAAGGTCAACGCAACAAGAAGTGTAATCTTTTTTAGACAGCAATGCATGTTTTGTTATTGCAATTAAATAAATGAATTTATTTTATTGCGTAATTGTGACCATCACCAGCCCTCCCTAAGGAAGGGTAAGAAACACTTTATTAAAGGGAGAATATATAAAGAGAGGGCAGTGTTACACCTGGGTGAAGGGGTGGGGGGGAGGTGAAGGGGGAAGGGAGCAGGGAGGTGGAAAAATGGAAGGGTGGAGAAAAGTTGATTATTGTAAAGTGAGAGTGAGATGTGAAGCACCGAGGAGCCGAAGACCTAGCGCACCCCGCCACCGACCCCAACCCCCAACCCCAAGGCCCCCCACCAACATCCACCCCACCACCCCTGCACCCAATCCCCCGAGGGGAGGGCCCAGAGAGCCCCCCGCCCGAGACCCCAGCAGAGGGGCCAAGGCCCACGCCCAGCAGACGGCCAGAGCCGCGACGAACAGGCAGCCGGCGAGCACACGCCAGCGGGCCCAGAGCCAGCAGGGACTGGACCCCAGGTCAGAAGGACCCAGAACAGAAGCAGCACCGGGAACAGCCCGCCAAGGACAATGACCACACCCCCGGCTGCCCTGGGCAACGAGAGGACACTGCACGCCGCACCGCCAGCCCCCCGACCTAGCCCCCCAGAGCGCCCCAAGTCACCTTTTTTTTTTGATACCGCCAGCGCGATGCGCCTTAGTTATTGCTAAAGTCCCCCCTGACTGACAATGCCTTGTCTGAAACTAGAACACGCAGCTAAACTAAGTTCATTATCATCATGACAGCCTTTAAAATAAAAACAATGGAGGGTACAGAAAGATAGCATGTCAGAATCTTAAGGGAAAATGTCGCCACATTAATCCTACCAACGTCTTGTGACATTTTATTTCAAGATCTCATCGTGCGAGACATCGTCCCACGTGACAGTGGCTATCAAGAGGCTGCATAGCATGGACATAGTGTGCTTTAATGAGGCCCAATGATGGACTCACAGCTACCTCCCGACACGGAGGGTTTCAAACAGAGCGCAAGGCTCAGTGAAGGTGTCACATAGCATTTGAATAAGAAATCCCACATTACTGATCACAGTATGTATCGTGGGGGTTTAGATGAATGAGACAGAGACAAACTTTAGGATTGTACTGTAGGTCAGATGCAAATGCTGGGTTTATTATGTCAAAGGGTTTTGGGGAACAGACCGGTCTGAGATTCTGAGGAAAAGCAGCTTTTGGTGTGTGTGCCTCAGTGAATCTGCTGCTGCTCAGCGCTCTCAGTGTTATCTACAGGTGCTGGTCATATAAATAGAATATCATGAAAAAGTTCATTTATTTCAGTTATTTCATCCAAAAAGTGAAACTTGCATAATGTATACATTAATTTCACAAAAACTGACATATTTCAAGTGTTTATTTCTTTTAATGTTGATGATTATAACTGACAACGAATGAAAACCCCAAATTGAGTATCTCAGAAATTTGAATATTGTGGAGAGGTTCAATATTAAAGACACCTAATTAACTCAAGTTCTGTAGGCTACACAATCATGGAGAAGACTGTTGACCTGACAGTTGTCCAAAAGACGACCATTGACACAAGGATGGCAAGACACAAAAGGTCATCGCTAAAGAGGCTAGCTGTTCACTGGATGTGTCCAAGCACATTAATAGAGGCAAAGGGAAGGAAAAGATGTGGTAGAAAAAAGTGTACAAGCAATAGGGATAACCACACCCTAGAGAGGATTGTGAAACAAAACCCATTCAAAAATGTGGGGGAGATTCACAAAGAGTGGACTGCAGCTGGAGTCAGTGCTTCAAGAACCACCACACACAGACGTATGTAAGACATGGATTTTAGCTGTTGCATTCCTTGTGTCAAGCCACTCTTGAAGAAGAGAGTGTCAAATAAAGTAGTAATTCAGTAATTCAGGCAAAAGGAGCCCCAATTAAGTATTGAATGCTGTACATACTCATACTTTTTATGTTCATACTTTTCAGTTGGCCAACATTTCTAGAAATCTTTTTTTTTGTATCGGTCTTAAGTAATATTCTAATTTTCTGAGATACTGAATTTGGGATTTTCATTAGTTGTCAGTTATAATCATCAAAATTAAAAAAATAAACATTTGAAATATATCAGTCTGTGTGTAATGAATGAATATAATATACAAGTTTCACTTTTTGAATGGAATTACTGAGATAAATCAACTTTTTCATGATATTGTAATTATATGACCAGCACCTGTATGTTGCTGATAGTGGTAGTCATATAATAGCAGATTCTCCTCAGGCAGAGGCCTTGATGTGTGCCGTCAGTGTGCTGTGGTATCTGGCCTGCTTAGGGCAGTCTGACCAGAAATGACCAGGAGAGATAATTCTGTAGTTACATATTATTGTCGCTCTGTGTGTACGGGACACTGTCGGTCAGGCTTGGTCACTTCAAGGAGTACTGTGATCCCGGGCCTGCAGCTACGGTACCACACCTGTTAACTCCTCGTCACCCAGCTCTTCAAACTCTAGACTGGCTGAGGACACAACACATTACACTACCTTTTCCCAATTATCTGTTTAACTACTTATTTTATACATTTAATAAACAAATAAAACTGTACTTTACGGTCTACTCTGTAGTCTCTGCAAATCTGTGTCTCCTTCCCTCTACGACACTGTTGAGTGGTGAGGTGTCCAGCAGCGTGGGTCAGGTAGGCCCTGGCCCCCACCTGAGTTTACCTCCGTACTGAGATTAAAACCCTAACCCTAACATAATCCAATAAACAAATAAAACACGTGTCCATTCACTTTGAAAACAAAAATTCACAAAAATAAATTATTTTTTTTTTTAGCAAAAATTATTTTTTTAGTAGTGCGTATATACAATCTCAGTAGGATGCATTCTCAGTACATGACACCGGTACGCTCTGTAGGTACCATGACAACGACAAGTACTACACCTTCACTTCGCTTTTTCTTCACCCCTGGCACATTTTGCTCTGTAGTATACATGCTATCAATACGATATGTAATGAACTTTTCGTGGCCTACGTCAACGAGAAGCATCTCTACTTTGCTCTTAAATTCCTTTTCCTTGTTTTTTCTGCCATTATTGAGCGCAAAATGCCATTGGTAAGTAGGCTCGTTTAGATGCAAAAACCATTCATGAGGTCCTTTGCATTGGTCATTTATGGTAGATTGTGGGTGTGTTAAGGGCGGGACATAAAGTGAAGTCACCTGCGCAAACTTTATGGTGGATTGTGATTTATAAAAGGAAAAGTGAATGAAGGTGTGCTCAGCATGGATTTAGAAATCCAACATTTTATTTTGCCACAGTACATTTTCAGATGGTGCAGGCACACTACGCAATGTTTTTTTTTTTTTTTAAATTAAATCAACAAAGTGCTTTTTCTCTTGTCTACCTGTGTTTGTTGACTTTTTTAAGTCAGTGAAAGTCAACTGAAAACAACAGATCTGAAAATTTCTAACAGTAAACACTGGGACAGAGTTCAAAAAATGTGAGGGAGTCAAAACGAACTGAATTAACATGGGACAGAGAAGCTCTTCTTAGGCCTTGAACAACAAGATTAACTATTACGATGAAGATATATCATAACTTCAAGGTTGATAATAAATGTTCAGCTAGGCATCCAAAACACTTCTCTCTCCTCGTAGCCAATTGATCATCTCTGGCTCCTTTATCCATTCACAACAGGTTATTAGTGTGTGTGTGTGTATTTTCCGCATGTCTTGTTCATTTAGCAGACTTGACTTTAACTTCCACTACGTAAAAAGAGCAAGAATCGAGAATATCCGGTTTTTGATTCTGTCTAGAATACGGACTTTTCTGATGCATATCCGGAGTTTTTTTGATATGCCCCATATCTGGTCAAATACAGACCCAATATACTTCATGAAGACAGTATATTGTATTAGGATACTAACAGTATTTAGATTTTGTAATATATAGTATGTGTTCTGGAAATGTCCTCAGGGTGAAAATACCCAGAATCCCTAAATATCCAGTTTTTGATTCTGTCTAGAATACGGACTTTTCTGATGCATATCCGGAGTTTTGTTGATATGCACCATATCTGGTCAAATATTCAATTCAGTTCAACTTTCATCTCAAAGTGCTTAACAATATAAAATGCATAATAAGAAAGAAAAAACCCAACAAGATCCACATGAACAAGCATTTAGCGAGAGTGGGAAGAAAAACTCCCCATTTTTTTAACAGGAAGAAATCTCCAGCAGAACCAGGTTCAGAGGTGGTAGTCATCTGCCTCGACTGGTTGGGGTTAGTGAACAGAACAGGATAGAGGGCAGAACATCTGAGTGTCCCAGACTAGTTGAACCATGAACCATCGACCAGGAACTGCCAGCTCCAGCATCAAGGCACCATTAATCAGGAACTACTAGCTTCAGCCGCAAGACACAGACTGCAGGATAAACATGATACACTACGATATACTCGTATCGATGCCATGCTCTGAAATGCTACAGATGAGGTTTCATCTTGTACTGTGCACACGTAGGCATCTCAGCGATCACTACAGAGGGGACCATGTCTGCTTACGATGTACGCTTTAGTAAATAAGTAGGTTTAGAATGTAACGGTCTGAGGTGTTGACCATTTACGTGTAATGGTCGGTGATTATGACCAAAACAACGAGACCATGTCCGTTTTAGGTTATTGCTATTATACGATATACGCTTTAGCAAATAAGTAGGTTTTGAGTTTATTTTTAAAGGTGGAGAGAGAAGCAGCCTCCTGTACTAAGATTGGGAGCTGGTTCCAAAGGGGAGGAGCCTGGTAACTGAATGCTCTGCCTCCTGTTCTACTTCTAGACACTTTAGAAACTTCAAGAAGACCAGCAGACTGAGGGCCGTATTCACTAAGATCTGAACTAAAGGGTGGTAAAACAGTTGCTTCCCTAAATCCTTTGATGATGCAGTTTCCTCACCTGCTGCGAGGAATTCACTAAGATTGCAGCAATGATTAGCGTGCATGCAGAAGTGGTGCAGACCGCCCCATTTAAATGAGAATTTTGCTCATTTAATGTGGACGTCAGTGCGCTGCACAGACATTTCAGGAAGTTAAATTGGAAGCAGATGGACTTCTCTGTCTGGTTTGCTGGGTTGGTCGCACATTGGCCACGTTTATATAGGAGCTTTAATTCCTCTTTAAAGTGGAATAAAATTTAATTCCCCTTTAACCTGAACTTGTAAACACATAATTCCTAATGCTAATTTAATTCCGAATTAAAGTTAATTCCAAATTATGCGGCTGGTTTATTCCGTTTTTAATTCCGAATTAGATAATTCCTCTTTCTTGTAAACACTTAACTTGGTTAAAGCCGCTTTAATTTAATCTGTATTGTTTTGCGCATGTGCGACTTACGACGATGACGCGCTGGCGACGACATAATCAAAGATAGCGACGGACCGTTCTCCAGCCTAGACTATTTAATAAGAGCCTTAAAAGACATGGATATAATGAAAAGAGTGGATGGACGGAGGCATAAACATGCAGACTTTCACACGGACTTATTAAACACACACGAACCTCGGTAAACGTAACAGGCTTCATCGGATGGCTGGCACTAGGACCCAGAGGCTGAGTAAATGCGTCCCAGTACTGCATTCACAGGCTGTAATATCACCAGTTTATCATTTTACCTGTTGTGAGAGCTACTGTCTTTACCAGGGAGCAAATATTTATTCGTGGTGATTGTTTTCAGAGTTTTACTGGGCTTTTTTTTTTTTACCAGTGATTAGTTCATATCTCCCTTCAGCTCCGTGGTCCAAACTGAAACCGTGTGTTATTGTTGAGCTGCTGCTTCAAAACTACAATCAAAATAAAGGTGAAAACAGTTCTCGTGTGTGGTCTTCTGTGTTGTAGCCGACAATAAAATGTTTGTTGTATGTTTTTCCTGATAAACCCCTGTCCCCCTGTCCAGTCAGAGCCTTCCCAACCCCAAGCCCTAAAGTGGAATTATCTAAAGCCGAATAAACCTGTTTTCCATGTAAACCTTGTTCGGGAATTACCACTTTAATTCCGAATGATTTAAATCGGAATAAATAATTCCGAATGTCAAATCAAAGATAAAGACATACATAAATTATAAAGGCCAAATCATAAATTTCAAAAGTGTATATTTACAGTATTCTTTTAATTAGAAGATATTTTACATTTACAAATCAGTTAAAGATTAAATTTACTGCTGATTTAAAGCAATACAAATTATGTTAAAGATCTATTAATTGATTTATTATTACTTATCATTTAGGGGTCTATTGTGCCTGCTTTATTTGATTTATTTGGTATCTGTATGAGTTGTTTAATGTGTATTAAGTTTAGTATTTGAATTAGAATTATTTGTTAAAAATTTAGATTTTGTGGATTTTTCTTCCAAACTGTCTTTTTAGTTTCAATCTGCCTCAGTTATATCTGATTAGTCTCATTGCTTACGTACATGGTTGTGCTAAAGTCAATCTTTGCCCATGAGAAGCTGTGAAAATCTGCGTTGTTCTTTAGATTATCTTGGAGTCCATTACATTCTTTGATGCCTTTATAGGAAAAAGCTGTTTATGTTGTCCGTTGTTGCTAGTTTTTGTACTTACGCTGTAAAGGAACATTCTGAGGGCTAAACACAACTGTTTTTATGAAGCTGAAGCCACTTTAAGTTTTGATCTTTGATTCTTAATAATATTCAGGTTGTTTTGTGTTATTTATTTCAGAATTACTTGTAACATTTTCAGTTTCTGCTGGTCTGCTATTGAAAAAATACTTAGTGTTTCAGTCAGAGTGGTATTTGTAAAAACTAATACTGAGCAGAGTTTAGTACTGTTAATGTAAATGATTATAAACTGTAGGGTTGGATACAATAACATTTCATTTATCAGAGGCTTTTATCCAAAGCAATGTTAATACAGTAGGAGTAGGAGGGATTCAAACCTCTGAACCTCTGATTACAAGTCAGCTTCATTAACCATATTCCTCCACCACAGAGTTGATCAACAGTTGATTCTTTTCTGATACAGCGCTAATATGAAGCTGTACAGACACAGATGACCCAAAAAATAATCCATTCTTTAATTCTAAAGTAACTTAAAAGTTACTTTTTCATGTAACTCATTAGTTTTTGGGGTAAGTAATCAAAATAGTAACTGAGTTCATTTGTGAATGAAATAACTAGTAACAGTATTACGTTTTTCAGTAACTAGAACAACACTGGTTGTGACAGAAGAAAGATTATTGTACCAACGTTTTTATTAAGATTTTTTACTTATTCTTACAGCTAAAATTCACCAGAATGCAGGAATTTGCACGTCTTTTGTTAAAACATTTCTGGGGGGAGGACCCCCATGACCTTTCCCCTCAATTCTAGGAGAGGCTTTAACATGTAAATGAAAATGCTGTGAGCTATACACATGCAAATCAGGGTAGCAGGGGAACTTCTACTGAGCTTCAGTACAAACCACATCTTCATCACAGCTGTGAAGAGTTCAGCTCAGACGTGACCGATTAAGATCAAGGAGGGTAAGTGTTATTATATTAGATTTGTTTTTGGTCAGTGTGACTATTTTTCATGTGTATTAGTGTTTTTTTTCAATGCTAACAAGCATTGGTCTAATCTGAAGTCATATGTTCAAAACTCTGAACACGGTCTGCAAATCTCTCAGTCCATGTGGACTAAACTGACTCATTTTTCATTGTTTTCACACAAAACACATTCACTGACCACAGTCAACAACATTCATCAACTCTTTTCTCACTCACTAGTTTTTATCATTAATAATGATGAGTTATTATAAATAGTTCACCACCTGTAAAACACTAAACGTTTACAGCACATTTTTAAAATGCTAACACACTTTGTTCAAAACACATCAGCTAAACGTTTTTGAAATATATTGATTATAGTATTTTGTGTTTTATATAATTGTACCCTTTAGATTATTTTTTTGTTTACAGTAATTTTTATATTTTTTTGTGCAAAGATCTTATTTTGTATTAAAATACTGATGTATCTGACAATGTAATGCTCTTTGTTGTTAGTATTTAGTAGTTCAGTGTGCTCAGAGTGACTAGATGAGATTATTTGTTAGTGTTGTGGTTGAATGAGCTTCATTTAAGACGTGTATGAAGTGTTTTGTTGGTGAGAAACACTTTTGGAGATGAGAGTAACTGTTGAGCTGAGATGACTGATGGATGTGCAGGCTGTGTTTAGAGTTTTGAACATGTGACTTCAGTTTCAACCAATACTTGTTAGCAATCGGAAAAAAAAAACTCTAATAGAGTGGAAGGGTCCCAACCCACAGGTTGAGAACCACTGGTGTATTGTATGTCCGAGAATCCATGTACTATGGATAGATTGTATGTCCAAGCATGTATTTATGTCTCTCCTCTACATTGCACACATTTGATCACCACTGTATTTATATCCATACAGGGCTTGGTCCGTCATACATATAGAAGCCTCACAGAGCTGCAATGGAAGGTCTAGCCAGAGGACAAGTATGTTTTTGGTCTTTTTCCCTCTGAATTGGCACTGTTTGTGAAAATTACAAAAAACAGTTAGTTAGATTTTTTTTTGTAACATGTTTTGCTGAATGATGAGTATCTTCTACCTCCACCACCACCACAGATTCTGTTCTGATCACAATGAAAAAGTGACCATGGCTGTGATGGGGGCCATTTAAGATGCTGAGCCACACTGGTTAGAAGTAAGTCTGATCACATTAATCTGGGGACCTAATTGGTAATTGTCTGCTAATGTATTTGAGTGATCATTATCCTTTTCAGATGCCTTAAAATAATACATTTAGTATTAATTCATGACATAGTATTTGTGTTGTCATTTTCATTCACTAGGAGCCTGCAACAGGGCTTTAGAATCCTACGAGGCCAGTGAGGAGCAGGACCTGAATGGGACCAAGGAGGATGTAAAGAGTAGGAAGACTCTTACCACCAGGACAGATCGAGTGTTATTGCCATGCTCCATACTGCTGCATTTATTGATCATGGTATTTATCAATCACCTGTAAACAAAGTGTATACAGGCTATTTCTAAAGTGACTCTTTAAGACATTTTAATTGCCTGCGACAAGCTGTTGAGCTAAGGTTAATGCATCAATAAACCAATTGGAACAACAATTAATAACAGCAATGGATTTGTTTCTGTTATCATTTATTGTCATAATTTAATGACCCATAATTGTTTTGTTACACTGTGGTAGCCAAGTAACGTATCGGATTAAATATTTAAAGTGGGTCTTGTGTTCATGTTAGGACAGCTGAAATAAAAATGGTCAGGATACTGACCTCTCTTCCCATTTGTCACACAGCTTTTCAAGGAATGGGTCAAAGTGGGACAGAGGATCCCCTCTCCAGAAGAAAAAACTGTTTACAAATTTGCCTCTACCAAAGTGGCGAGCAACACAACTGTCAGAGATGATGGAAACCTGCCAGAAAGCACTGGGCAATAACAGAAAAAAAAGTGTCGAGCCAAGATCCACTCACTTATGCACAGACTCTGGACACTTTTCAAAAAGGCTCCGCCCTAATTCAGATAAAACATCTATCTATCTGCATGTGAGTGAGGTGGAAGAAGACTCAGATAGAGATGTTTAAAATTTTGTTTCTGTGATATATGTGTGTGTGTGTGTTTCTTTTTCTAACTCATTCTAATTTTATTGTGATAGAATAAAATGTTATGTGCACTAAGTGATTTTTGTTTTTAATATTGATCTTGATAGTCTCTATCTTCAATGTAGATCTGCCATTTTTGATGAGACAATTGGTACAGAGGGGAAAAAGTTTTAAGTGGACCTCGTATAGAGTTAGGGACACTGCATTTAACTGTCCTGGGTATGGTGAGTCACCCTATGGGCCATGAATTGTATACTGAAATATGCAGACTGCTGAAATAATTTGTAGGACATCAGATATGACCGGGGAGAGTATCAGTGCAGTATTCGGAATCAAAATACTAGTGGTGTTCGGACTTCAGATATGACCGGGGAGAGTATCTGGGAAGAATTGAACTCCGGGATATGGCAAGTATAAAAGTGTTCCCATATCCGGAGTTTGACATGCTCCGAACATCACATCGACTTCAACTGCTGTTCGGAGAGTATCCCATGTTGATATCACCGTATTTGACTCATATCTTGGAATATTCGGGGTTCGATTCTTGGGTTTTTTGCGCAGTGTTCATGTTTCCCTGTGACCGTACTCACGTTGTAGTGTGCCAGAGTGTTAATGCGTCTCCACCGTCCCTCTTTCTGTGACGTCAGATCAAGGTCGGACAAAATCTGCCCGGTTGAACCAGGGCGCCACTCTGTTTAGAAGACAGGAATATTTAAGACATTACTGATAGGACATTTTAACATGTTTTGATTGTTTCTGAATCTTTACGGAAATTATGCTTTTATGCTGCAAGTGTTAATTTCTTTCAAAACTTGACTAAGTATAAATACAAACAAAGGCAGGCGGAGTAAAACTATAATTCTGTTGCACATCATTCAATGAAATCAAATCAATTAATAAAAAAATAAAAAAAACACAAATCAAAAAGCAAAAATAAATTAAATGAATTTGTCATATGGTGGCTCATTTTGACATGAGAACATTTTAGTTAAGTGTGAAGATGCAGGATAAATGAGCCAATCAAAATCTGGTGATATAGAGTTAGTATTTTCAGAGTAAGTTGTCTGTGGTCAATCCATTGCTATTTTGTTAGAGTAGTAAAATTGTACTAAAAACAAGTAAAGCTATCTTGAGAGCTATCTTGGAAATAAAAAAATCCTAACCACCCTGTCGGTATAGCTGTAAGCCAGTGACCAGGTGTTACAGATGTAAAGCACACAAAAACCTCCTATCATGGGGAGTGGTGGCCTAGTTGTCAGTGAAGACAGCTGGAGGACTAGAGCGTTTGTGTTCTATTCCAGCAGAGAACAAACATTTGGGTCTCTGAGCAAGAACCTGAACGCCAAATTGTTTCTAGAAGCGGCAGCCCACCGCTACCCCTGAGGGGAAAATGGGTAAATTTCAAGGGAAATACTTTAGCTGTGAAGTAATCAACAAGTATATCAGTATCGGAATTTTGGTTGTCATAGTATCAAAGACTTTGGTAGCTTTATGTTAACTTTTGGCTGTTATCTGTAACCGATTTTATTTATGAAGCACTTTTCGTAATAACATTTCAAACTGCGACATAAAAGGATGTGCCTCATGGTTACAGGAAATACCATGAGCTGAATGACTGGGAACCTTCTGAGGTCTGAAGATCACCAACATGGACAGTACAGTAAAAAACTTGTTGACCCAAGGACCCGTGACGAGGCCTCACTAACCCAGAATCACGCTGTCGACTTTGGGCCTCAGCGAGTACGGCAAGTTCCGATAAACCTGCTCGATGATTTTCTCCTTTACTTGTGAAATTGTGTCACAGTTGAGCACTTTTACTGGTGTAACATCTGGACCTTCACCCTGAACCAGCACCTGCAGCGTCTAGAAAAAGAAAAATAGACACATTTTATTATAGATTTAAATCTGAAACAGTTATAAAAAGGTAGAACAAAACAGCTGGAGGAGGCTTCAAACTGGGTTTGACTTATTAGGCAAGGCAGTGGTTGCTTAGTGGTTAAGGAAGAGAGCTTGTAATCGGAAGGTTGTCAGTTTAAATCCACTGTGGGCCTGCATTGTAGGACCTTGAGCAAGTGCTTCTCGGACTCCCTTGAAAATGAGATCCTTGATCTCAATGATACTTTCCTGGTTAAATAAAAGCTTGAAAAAGGCTATAAAAAAAATTAAAAGCATACTGAAGAACAACAGTTTTATTATTGATACTGGCAAGGACTTTAAGAGTGCTTTCACACATACCTCTTTGCTCCACAACATGCTTCACTTCCTCGGATAGTCCGAGCTTTTTGCAATATGTAAGAGGTCACTCGAACTCTGGTGCAGAGCAAATATGCAAACTCTGGTCCTCTGTGGGTCTCGGTTTGGCTCAAGCGAAGCATGGTGTGGTTTTTAACCATGTGAGGAAGCAAACAGGACCAAATATAGGACTTTAAGTTGAAGAGCAATTGTGACAGTGCAACTTCATCAATGACAGGGCAGAGGCGGCACACAGCAAACACACAGACTGTTGCCTAGGCAACAAGCATGGACACACACACAACCCAGTACTCCAGCAGGCAGCACACGCACAAATATCCATCCATCCATTTTCAGACCTGCTTTGTCACCACACAAACAAACATGTAACAAACATTTCCTCACTTTTTCCGTATTACTCCCGCATTATTCATTTATGTCACGTCTCTCTGTTCCTCATACTGTTCACATGGTCAGAGATGGCTGCACACCTGACTGCTCTATGTTTTACCTGTCCATACATCCACTTCTTCACACCTTATACATCCTTACCGGTAAGTAAGCAGTGACATGACACCTCTTAGAGTGGACAGGTCTGAGATGGAGCGGCATCAGCTGTGTTTATGTTGCACATTAGCGCAGGTTGTGGGATCATGTGATTATGGATTATTTTGAATTATTATTAAAGGTACAGTCTGCAACTCTTATAAAAGTGACTTTCTGTTATATTTGCTAACGCTGTCACTATGTAAGGACAGTTTTACATGAAACTAGTAGTTTGTATGAAAAAAAACAAGCTCATTGAGCCCCCCCTGCTGCTTTTGGCAGATTTCCAGACTGCATCGCGACCGAGCACAAAGAATCAATCAGAGCCAGGATTGTGTTTAATGGACTGTCTGACAGCTGTTGCTCACTGTCCCCGCCCCCTTCCGGGGGCTGGAGCACCGTCTTTTTTTTACAGTGTATGGTCTGGCGGAGTAGAAGATGGAATTGGTGACTTTTCTGCTTGAAAGGTATTTACTGCTGCTTGATTTACATTATGTTTGATTTGTAATTGTTACACTAGAACTCTGTAGTGCATGTGTTTGTTCATGTGTGCGCAGCAGCCTCCGTGTGGCTGCTGTAAGTGACACTGTGTTGCTGCTGAGGTATGTGCACACAGAGAGAGAGAAGCGCTACAGTAATATGCTTTTAATAGAGCATGTTATATTACTGTAATGTTGCTGTCGGACTAACGTTAGTTTGTTAGCTCCTCTGAGGGAGGGACTTTGGAAAGTTTGGAGGCAGGGCAAGAGAGCAGCGGGGAGGGAGGGAGAGATAGGGGTCTGAGAGTCACAAACTGCACCTTTAATGATGTATCTGCGAGGTTTGGTTTAAAAAATAGAAAGAGGGACCAAATATAGGACGTGATGGTGCAACTGTCAGTGACTGGGCAGCAAAACACAGCAATCAAACAATGTTGTCACGGCAACGAGCATGCACACACATGAACACACTCAGCGCTCCTCCGTTCTGAAGGAACACACAGACAGACACGTCACAAACATTTCCATACTCACTGCGTTTATGGCTTATTTTGAATCATAATCATTTACATTTCTGGGGAAGTATTCTGCCCAATAGGTGACTGACCGTTTTGCCTACGTGATGTTTGGTGTGCTTGGCAAATAGCATGTATTACAGCGGACTGGACCAAATTAAAATGCAACAATGTTGCAGATTCACTGCACCGGACTATACTGTATGTGTGAGAGCACCGTAATACTTGGTCAAGGGCAAGAAAAACCCAAATTGTATTGGACATCGAGGGCATATATCAGCAAGAGCAACATTCCTCCATGAGAACCAACAACTTAACACAGCTGTACAGATTACGTTCCTAGCTAGAAATATTTTACACTCGCATTTGATGGCTCTCCTGGCCATCAGGCGCAATGGAAACCAAGAACTCAACAGTCAATGGGGCAAATAATTTCAAAGGTGATAATTACCTTTAACTAAAAGGTTCTAGATAAATTCGTATTAAATTAGAAAATTCTGTCCATTAGAAATGTGTGATAGGTGCCAAATGTATTCTGCAGCAGGGCAACAACGACCAAAAGCCAATCAGTGTCATGGAGAACAATCTCCAGATTAAAAAAAAATATTGAATTCATGGAATTACCATGAATGAGCTCAAGGATCTGAGGAGGCCCTTATTCACAGATGATCCGTAGTAGGTTCTCCAAGATGACTGTAACAACCTCCCAGCATTCCTGCTCTATTATAGGGCATTTTGAGTTATCTTAGGTCTTAGAACACATTACTGCCCAAAACTTATGAATTAATATTTTGCTACGAACCATAAAACATGAGGGGTTTACTGGGATTCTGTCATCTTAGCAGCTGGATGCTGTACACACACACACACACACACACACACACACACACACACACACACACACACACACACACACACACACACACACACACACACACACACACACACACACACACACACACACACACACACACACACACACACACACACACACACACACACACACACACACACACACACACACACACACACACACAGTGGTGGAACTTGACCAGACTCTCACCCTCACCACTGTCAGAATCATCAGAGGCTGACTGAACTAAGCAATCACACAATTAAGTGGAACAAACCATCTGACAATTTTTAGTAATGTAATAGCAGGATTAAGGTCTGCCTAAAACATTGCCTGTGCTGTCTTGTTTTTTTTCTTAAAAAAAAAATATATATATATATATATTATTCTGGTGTAATTTCATTACATAAGCTGAACTATCAGGTAACAGACATATAATTCAGGATTTGATCATTTCTCTGGACAACAGCATTAGCCATGGTCTCTTCTATTTGTATTGATGACTTTAACACAGCTGTGTCAATAATCAAACAAAAGAAGTCACAGACGAATACATAGCCAGCAGAGCAACTGGAAGGACTAGATGTTAATAAGGACTTTTGTACTTTATGTATTTGCTGTATGGTAATCCATAGCCAGAAATGTTTGAATTAAAAAGGGATGTTGCACAAAAGTAGCTGGTCTCTTCATTTCCTCAAAATTCAACTATTTGTATTATTTCTCAGGTAAAATAGCTTAATTTGTGCATTTTCTGTTCAAGTATAAAGAGAGATGTATCATGAGGGAAGCAGCCTTCCTGCCTCACAAACAATTCCTCATGAACTGTGCTGCATGCTGTGAAATAAGCCCATGTTCGCTGGTGTTCTTACCTTAATTAACTCATTCACTGCCAGCCATTTTCAAAATTTCTATCCACTCAGTGCTCGCCGTTTTAGAGCATTTTAACTCATTTTTAAAGACCCACAAAAAGTTTTGTACTATGACAAATTCGAAAATATTAGACTCTCTACTTTCATCAGAAAAAATTATTTTTTTCTAGTTTATTTTGTTCTTCTGTAATCAGCAGTTGAATAGAGGCAAGTTTCACACAAATCCCCAGTTTGTGACAAAAAGCTGAGAAAAACGTCTTCCTTTTTAAACTTCCTCCTCCTCCTGGACATGCCGAGTGTCACCGCTTGCCTCGTTTTTTGATTGTTTTTTTCACCATCGCCACACTCAACATTCCACTTAGTTCCACACATGCTCTGATCGAGTGTGCGCTGCTGTGAGCTGGTGGGAACTTCAGCATCAACTCTCGTAGCACCATTTTCTGTCTAGTAAACTCCTTTCCTCTCCCTCTGTGATCTGCACATCACGGGTGATCTCTCATTCAAAGGTGCGCTGCTGCCACCTACATGTCACCAGTTGGTCACTACATCATGGTACAAGTTAGATATTCACAGGAAAGCATCGTCACACTATCTCCTAGCAACCCCAGCCAAAAAACAGAATTCACGTCTATAGACATGAACGGCACTGAATGAGTTAAAGGGGGGAATCAATTTTTTTAGTAATGGACATTTGTGTACGGAGGGATTAAATCATGGGCTTTTTAAACTCTGAAAATCAAGCAATCCTATGAATAAGCTCATGAGATCATATTTCTGTAAATCTGATTCTATAAAAATTGTGTGCCTCACCAGCCATTAACCTCACCACACATCAATAAGACAATGTGCATGTTTGTGTGAACGTGCATCAACTCACTAGGATGGAGTACTCAACATCATCACCCAAAAGGCCGGTGTCGTTCAGGGTGTACTTGGCTTTTTTCACTCTGGCGTCCACTGGCCCTTTTTCAATCTGGTGCTTGATGGCTCGGAACAATTTGTACAAGGGCTCGCCAGCAGAATCCTGTCACACAGACACAGACACACACACACACCAATAGGTTTGCCTGGGCTGTTGTCAGGAATGTAATTGTTCACGATTAGCAGCTAAGCAAACAAATAAATTCCCCGATTCCATTATGGATAGAGAAAGATTGTATATTAATAAAAGCAGCAATTTGAATCTGAGACGCACTGGTTCACACATTTACTGTGTTAATAATAAGGTGCATTCATTGTTAGATTACTTTTTAAATGATAAGAAACACCAGCATTTAGAGTGTCTTTAAAACTAAGGGACAATTGTCTATCTGAGCCCTGACAGGATGTCTAGTAAAAAAAACATTCAACAAATGAGACTGGAAATGAGCAAAAACATTATGTTTTCAAGAGCTCAGCTGTTAAATGTAACTGTAAATTTGACCAGGTAACATACATTTTTATACTAGAAGTATATGTACACTATAATGTAGATCAATAAACATTAAGTCATTTTAGTAACCTTTAGCTTGAATATGCTCATTTTGTAAAATGTGGTTAGGAGAAAAGATGGAGGACCCAGCTAGGCAGAAAATACGTGTGAGTGATTTCTAGTTAAGTCATGTATTTTAAATGTATTTTGAATTGGGCTTCTGCAAAAAATCTAAAAAACAGGTGACTTTTTTTCAATGGTGCCAGGGTCGACTTTAATTTTCCTTTGCTTGTCTGTGTATCAGTTTTTGTACTGTTATCAAGGTGTTTTGCAATTTTGGACAGATTTCTGTCAGTAGTAAGCTGTATTTCTCTATTACTTGTCATGTCTTGTGGGCTTCAGACAGGGTTTGGTCAATTAAAATAGTAATTGCGTAATTGATAATTAATTAGAATTATGGTGTAATTATAATTGTAATTTCAAAAATCTGCTGCTGTCGTAATCATAATGAAATTGTAATTGAGTTGAGATAATGGACTGTAATTGGAATTGCCATGAAATTTCAATAAAAAAATATGTCAATTACAATTTAACGCAAAACTGGGGGAAAAAGGTTAAAGTTCTATGTACAGTTCTACACATATGTAGTTAACAACTATTAAAATATGTTTATCATCTTTCTCACATTTTACCATTAAAAAAAATGAAATGGAGGGGTATACTGACACAACCTATGTTTTCATTGATTAGGAAGCCTAACAAGGTTACCAATAGATAGAAAAGAAGTTATTATATGTATTTTACAGCTGATTTAGGACCTGTTATTATAAGAGATGCTAACAGAAAAGATAACACAAGAGGAAGGTTAACTTTAATTAGGTTAATTATTTCAGGCTCACTAATTGTGATTAATTATAATTGAACTTTAGTAATTGAGAACGTGATCGAAATTGACATTCTGAGGATAAAAAGATAATTGTAAATTAATTGTAATTGGAAAAAATGCTGGTCACTGTAATCATAATTTAATTCTAACTGAACATGGATAATGGAAAATGTAATTGTAACTGAAAATTGTAATTGACCCCAATGCTGGCTTCAGATGTCAACATAGCCCCAAGGAAAAAAAGAGTGACGTAACTTGGAAAGGTCCTTGATGCATATACAAAAGCAAATCTAAAAAAAACAACTCTAATCTTAAATAAAAATGTAAGGCAAGGGTCACGTTGTGTTACCTTCAGGAACTGATAAAGACAGATGGACATCCAGTTACACAGCATTCTCTCCACCACCGTCTCAGACCTGTAAGACGGAATGATCCATCATTGGGTTTTGAAAACAGTGTGCTAGGTGTAATACACAGGGATGATTAGGAGGAAAAGTGGCTTTCCATTATGCTTATCTTAAATGTAGTAAATCTAAACAAAGAAGCAGCACTGACAATAGATTGCTCACAAAGGTATTGAGATCAGATTAGCGTTCTAGAAGCTGTTGGACAAGTTTTTGGTAAATATTAGATTATATGCTCATTGATGGTGCATAGAAAATATTTTCAGCATTGATAAATCAGTGTGTTTTCTAATGCATTCTTTAGAATTACAGAAACATGGCGGTACCAGATGAGGAGGATTTGAATGTCTGATTATTTCAATGCCAGGGTGTGTCCTGTGGAAAGATTAAGCACTTTATTTGATATCTGACATCCCTTAGCTCCCAAAATTCTTAATTAGATGTTTTATACATAAGCTTGGTCGTGCTGACACTGATCAGCATAATGAGCTCCTCCATCGGAGCACAATTAAGATGTTTTCTTGCACAACAGTCGGTCACAGGGTGCACAGTGGATTGCAGAGATCAACAACAAAGTAACTATACTGTGGCGAAACAATGGGAGGCAACAGTCAAAGAGATGTTTAACCTCCAAAGGTAAATTCCTGTACAAAAAAATAATAATTTGCTTTTAATTGGGCCAAATGAATGGAGAACAAATAATAGTATGAACACCCTGATTGGGCTCAGTTTGCATTCACACTCACAGTGAATAACACCAAAGTGATAGAAAACTTTGTCAGTTAAAGCGCTGCTTGTTTAAGATACACATGAACTTAAACCGTACAGTGTAGATATGATTTTCAGTGGTAACACTTTACTCAAAAGTTTTAAACATAAGGCTGACATTACGCTGTCATTATCCGTCATTAGCATGAATAAGGTGTCATGAAGGCTGTCATTGCTGTTCGCTAAATTATGGGTTAGGGTTGAGGTTAGAAGGTTAGGGGTTACAGGGTAAGGGTTAGGGTAATGAACAACACTTAATGACAGCCTTTATGACATCTTATTCATGCTAATGACAGCGTAATGTTAGTCATGTTTAGAACTTCAAGTGAAGTGTTGAGTGAACAAGCAAAGCTGAACACTTTAACTCATTAGTGCCGAGTGCGTTACAGAGCTTTATGTCCATTCTCCCTACAGTTGTCAGAGCTAATGGCTGCATCGGTAAACTTTTTATCAGAGGTGTGAATTCCATTGGACATGCAAATTTCTACTGAAGTAGAACTTGCATGCCTGATTCACTTAACTATGTCGCAGATTTTTCTGGGAAACCAATCCTAGATTAAAATAAAACGCTCAATAATTTGCCTGTGTGAATTGGACATTCACCTCACACATTAAACACCTGTTTCACACCTTTTATTCCACCTTAGCAACATCTCGAAACTTTGTTCTTTCCCCATTTTTTGCGATTTAGAAAAACTTGTCCATGTTTTTATCTCCAGACTTATTTACTGCATTGCCCTGCTGTTTTGGGTTGGGTTGACAAGAACCTCCTTAAACTTTTCGAAAAAGCCATTATCACTCACCAATGCCTCAATGGCACTGCCCCAGATAATCTCAAAGATGTTACCATTGCTCACTCATCCAGCCATAAGCACAACTCTGAAAGTACCAACCTTCCCCACCCCGTTTCAAACTTCAGACCATGGGAGATGGAGCTTTCTGCTCAGCCACCTCTAACATCTAGCACTGTCTCCCTGACCATCAGAGGAGTTCTTAATCTCAGGCTTTAAAGAAAACTATTAGGATTTACCTTAATGAACAGGTTTTGCCCAGCCTCCCTTGTTTTATTTTAATTGACAATTTTATCTCAATATCTTAAGGTTTTTATTCTAGTCAGGATCCTTTTTTTTCTTGCGTTTGTTCCTGGTTGTTTGCTTTTGTTTTGTTTGCTTGTGGCTCTTTGAGATCTTAGCCATTAGAAATGCTTTATAAATCAAATGTATTTAGTATATCGTTAGAATCCGTGTACCCTTCGTTCTTTGGTTATTCCGTTTTAAAACCAAATCACAATAACAAATAAACAGTGTGTTTATTTTGTTTTTTTGACTTAAAACCAAAACAGATATACAGAAAAACCAAAAACCAAACAAGCAGCGTTTTTCTGTTTTAAAATTAAATCTTGTTCCATTTGTGTGATATTTGGATATTTACGAGGAAACTAGGACGAGAGCTTCATGTTTTAATCTCACCACACAGAAGGACTTTTCCTCTGCTGCGTTTGATAAAAATGATCTTGTATCATGTTTTCCATCTCACAATGATGGTAGAGGTGTAATTTGTATGTCAATGACGTTTTGTTAAATAGTTATTGATGCTGGAAGTCCAAATCTGTGAATATCTGCCAACTTTACCAAACAGTGTTACGGTCCAAATAGTATCCAGATAAACTGGTGACTGGGCGGACTTTTGCTCTCGGGCGAAAAAGGAGAAATGCATATGTCACATTACTGGTTATTAATATATACATAAATTAAAACCAAAAAATGGATGTTAAGAAAAACATGCACATGATATGTAGAACCAGAGATGGTGTAATGAATCTACTGGTGCTGATTGTATCTTGTGATCAACTTCCGTGCGTGTTGACGGCTGTCGTTAGCGGTATTTATAACGTGCAAAATAAACATTTTTCACTTCCCTCAAAAAAGCTGTAATTGTTTACGCAAAAGTGTCAAACGGTAGATGTAACATCTATATTGTTCATCACACCAGCCTCACAGTCGATAGTCAGTCACCAGATTATTTGGATACTATTTGGACCGTAACTCACTCACACTCACACTCACACTCACACTCACACTCTCACTCACACTCACACTCACACTACACAACACCTCAACAACCGAAAATACAAAAAAATCACCTCCTCACACCCACACAAAAAAAAAAAAAACACCCCAAACACACAAACACAAAAAAAAACGCACGAAGACGCACTAACAACGCACGCACGCACAAAGCACTAGCACGAACCAACAGAAGCACCAACGCACAACGCTAAAGAAGCAATAACGACTCACTGCAAGCACGAAAATGCATCAATCGCACTACGAGAAGAGATCAGATCTAGCGATCTCTCTCTCGCTATCTATCTCTCTTCTCCTCATCTCTCTCTCTATCTCTCTCTCTCTCTCTCTCTCTCCTCTCTCTCTTCTTCTCTCTCTCTCTCTCTCTCCTCTCTCTCTCTCTCTCTCTCTCTCCTCTCTCTCATTATTTTAAAAAAGTCCATGTAAACCTCTTGAAATTTGACACAGCTACCCTGGGACAGACTGACAGAAGCGACGCTGCCATAGTGCGCCATCAGCCCCTCCGACCACCACCAACACTCAGTCACACTAGGCAATGTGGGTGAATTGTCTTGCCCAAGGACACAATGTCAGATACCACTGGAGCGACAGGGGGCGACAGTTCCAACTCTGCTGTTTCGTTGACGTCATGAAGAAGAGAAGAAGAGCTCCAGTTGCCTGTAAATACAGGCAACCAGGATCGGACCGCTGCTCTGAGCTCTTGGCGTGACACCATCACTTCTCCTGTTGCTAAATGATACAATTGTACCATTTTGGAATATATTTGAAACATTAAAATAAATTAGGCATATTTCCAAAACTTTTCCAATACAGTTACATTATTCCATGACTTTTCAAGAGGAAAATCGGTTTTTCAAAATCCATAAATTTTTAAAGAATTTCATGACCATGGGGACCTTTTATCTCATGGTTATGATATTTCATCTCATAATCATAATTATTTAACACAAAATATTCTTATTTTTATTTCCCAATGGCAGAAAGGGGCTTTGAAAAAGGTTCTCCTTTGTTAAAGCTTAATTTTATTTTATAGCGGTTTTTATGATTCAGTCTTAAAAGAATTAGCTATTATTTCATTATGTGTTTTTGTATTGGTTCAAAATTAGCTGTAAAAAGTGCTTGGATACCTCACATTTGAAATGTGCTCACAGATTTAGTGACAAAACTGCCATCTTGCCAAAGGTGTTATGAAATCTGGTGTTGGGAACATTTGAGCTGCTTCTCACCTCCGCAGCATCAGCTTGGGGTTCTTGCTGTGGACATATTCCTCCATCAGCTCCAGCAGCAGCGTTCTCATGATGTCAGTGTAATACTCAAGCTTCCCGTGGAGTGCCACTGTCAAGAGGGAGGCAAAGTAGACCTTGGCCCGGGCGTTGAAGTCGTGACTGCGTTCCAATGTCCGAATAAACTATGAAAACACAGAGCCGAGGTGCAGAAATGTAAGAGGGGAGAAACCAACATTCAGGAATTATAGTAATCAAATATAGTGGTTTGGAAATTAAACTACACTGGCACAGAATCCGTCAACATTTGTATAACTTGAGCCTTGCTGAGAAGAGATCAATCTTTAATTCTAATCCGACCCATGCTAATAACGCACTATCAAGTGTAATGGAAAACACACTGACCTCGCAGTAATAACTGAAAATCATGCTGGTGATTTTGAGTAATAAACTGATTACTTTAAATTGGCATGATTAAATAATAGCAGTATGTAACAATAAAAAAGGTAGCATGCTGATTCTAGCTTTTAACTTTTTAAATCGGAATTAAAATGGCAATTCCAGACATTTTTCAAAATAACAGTGTACTTTGATTAAAATGCTGATTGGAGCAGGACAAACCTAGAAAGCAGTGTAGACAATAAAAGGCTGCTTCGCGAAAGTGAATACAAATGCTGGGGTTACAACAGAGCTTGCGCGTTACAAACACCAGGAATTTATAATTGTGACAGAGTGCCTCACATTTCAACGCTACGTACTATGAAAAAGTAAAAAAAACGAGTTGAGTCAGTGGCATCGATCACGGACACGTAGTGCGGATCGTCGCAATACAGTTGGCAGTGCTACAAGTGTGGTGAACGTGGTCGAATAGGTACATATTTGGCTTAATACACACTCATATTCATCTTGGACAGTCCACATTGCTCCATCAAGTCATCAGGCTACTGTTTGGGGACTCTTCTCATCAGAGTTTACATGTAAATGGTACGAAAACAAGAGTTGATGGAAATTTAAATAGATCACATGTAGAAAACTTCCTCCAGCTCTCTTGTCCTTTATTTATACACTAACAGCTGCACTTCTGGTCCATCTGAGTCTCTCCCCTACTGAGGAGCAGGAGGAGGAGGTGGATCTGGAGGTGCTGGAGGAGCATCAGGCTGCTGTTTGGTCCTGAACTTTGACATGTTCTTTAGCTGTGGCATCTTAAAATAGTGAGAAATGAAGTGAGGATACACTCTATCACACCCGGCGTGCCAAAACAAATCAGCACAGGGCGACACAAATGTTCACACGGTGCCACGCACTCCATAAGTATGATCGTATTGTAGCAATAGTAGAACAGTTTCTCTGTGAAAGCTAAACGCTGTTACAAACATCATCCAGTTAGGTTGCACTAATGAGTCGTGAATCACACAGATTTAACATTCGTAACATGTCAGAGCTCTGTGTAACCCAAGCATAGAATATTAGGGAGACATGAAGAAAAACATGATACTAATGTCCAAATAAATCAAAGAATAGCCAAAATACTCAAGACTCCAACTAATGATCAGCTCCAGGTTTATTAAATAAATTCTATAGTTGCTGGTGAGTACTGTAACAATTAGAACATGCCTGTGTGAATCAATGCTATTGGCAAGAAGTTTTTACAAAGTCCCATTGTTAATAAAAGATGTGCCACTGCTGCAGTGTAACAGAAAAATCCCTGAGATGGGAAACAAGCTTTTCCTTGTACATTTCTATTCTCATCTGTATACGTGCCTTCATTCAACTCAATTTCCACAGACTGTTATATTATCCAGTGTCAAAATCGGCAGGGTTAAAATGTTAAAATTTAAATTTATACACTAAAACATTTGCATCTTGCTTCAAAATATAATAGTTTTCATGTTATGCTAGCTGTTAGACTACAGCAAACAGTGATGGAACATTTGGGCTGCATGCTAATAGCTACGTGTATGTATATTCACAATTTTATGGATAAATCAATATTTAGTGAATGTCAAGCTGTTATAAGTTGATGTTAGCAAGCTTTTGATCGTTTCAGCAGCTAAAGCATCGAGTGTTCAATTCCAACCGCTCATCATGGAAATAGGAAAGGTCAGAAGATCAAACAAAGGTCTTACACACAACTCTTTGGGGGACCAGGTACAGCAATCCATCAAAATGTTATTTCACTGCAATGCACAAATGTCAACATGCTAAACACATGCTGGGACCTCAAGTCTCACATAACTCAACACACTCATCAGATGCTGAACAGGCTGTAGAAGGCACATGAGAATGTTTAGTTATTATTTAGTTATTTGTCTCTCAGAATTGGTTATTATTTAATTTTTTTCCAACTTTCTTTATTGAGCTTTTTTTTTTACCAGTAAACAGACATACAGAGTGCAAGAAGTCAGGAATCACAATGAAGACAGTTTTACAAGGAGCACATCTGAATGCAAACAAGTGATTTGGTTATTATTTTGAATTTAAGTTGATGTTATTTTTATTTACTATTACCGGTTGATTTTTTTAATCATAAATGCATGTTGTCCTACGGTCAATCAGTACCGATGATATATTAGGGATGAGGTGAGTTGGGGAGTCCGGGGATTCCATACTCACTTAAGGGCCCAATTTGATGCATTTTTTGGAATTCTGCTTTTATTGATTGCAGATTTTCTAATGTTATTATTTGCTGTGTTTCCATTACAGTTTTTGTCACAAAATAAAAGTGATATATCTAAAGTTTCGACACAGTATAATTGTGCTTTGAACGTATTTCCAATGAATGTTGTTTTGGAGCCTCATAACTCCCGTGAAATCTCATCCTGCAAGACTTCTCTGCAGGAAGATGGACACTCCATATTCCTTTGTTGTTTGCTGTCTAATGTAGCAGTAATAATCTTTTAGCATAATGCTAAGAAATATCTAGTTCTCCTCTTCTGTCTACACTTACTGACTGCACCATGTTTTCTCGAAGAGAAGTGGTCATGTGACCAAGTACGTCACGTTCTGTGATGTATAATTGCGGAAAAGGGGTTGCATTGAGCTTTTGCGATATGTTTCAATATCGAAACGTCTGAAAAACCTCATGAAAGCATAAAAACGTAATTATAATTAATAATTTAGTGTTTTGTTGTGTGTTATTTTGATTTTGTGCATATATAAGGGTAATGGAAAGGCAGCTACTGTCATTACTGCACAAAAATGTGTGGTATACTTACATTAATGAGAAAGGTCTTGGAGTTCAGCAGGTTAGAGAACTGGTTGAGTGCCTGTGTTACTGTAGCCCTCCGAGCTTCTGGGATGTCCAGCTTTCCTGTGATCATCACATCATTGGCGCCGTCTTTAGAGGGCAAGAAGAAGACCCGGTCTGTGTAGGTCTTGTAGTCCAGGAAGGGAATCCGTCCTTCGCTCAGGTCATTGGTGTGATCTTCCATCTCGATCATTAAGTCTGCAATGGATGGAGAGATGAGACTATGTACTCTCTCCTGATGATAATAGAAAATAATCAGTGTTTTCAAATTGCTTGTCCATATCAATCAGTAAGCTGCAACAAATGGGACGTGTTGCCCAAAGAATAATTTCATCTAAGAAAGACGATTTTCTATTTCTGCTTTATCAAATTTGCATAATGGAGCTGCATGGTGCTAACCAAAGAGAGTACTACTAATTCACAGCAGAACAATACATTACAAAAAGCAACCAAAACAACAAAGCACTTCATTACTTAACAGCTTCCTAGAAACATGGACAAGTTAGGAGAGGATATGTCAAAATGTAAGTCACCTGTAAACTCTTTCTTGCATCGGTCTCGCACACTTTCCTCCAAATTCTCCAACTGGTGTTTCACCTTCTCATACTCACGCTCAGCCTGCTGACTCTTTCGCCTGAACACAAACACAATACAGAAACACACAAAAAAATTTTTATTAAAAAATCCTTTTCCGTAAAAAGTAAAAAATTGGGGAAAAACATACTGTAAAAGTATAAAAGCACTTCATTATCAGTGTCCTTCAACTAATTTTGTTCAATTAGTGGATAATTTTGGTGACTTTGCCTGAAAGATGGATTCTCCTGGTGTTCACAAACACCAAAATCCATATTGTACTTTTCCCGCCTTTGCTTTTCAAATTCGAACCGAGCGGTTCGAACCAATCATGAAGCAGTGTTGTGGTTTAGGGTGGGATATCTGGGTGTGACAAAGGCAGAAGAGCCAAAGCAAAAATGGCGCATGCGCAGTTGAGGGGAGAGGAACTAGCTGGGCTACTGCTATTAGCATAGCTCTGAGTCAAAATATAAAGATGTTGACGCAGGAGGATTGTTAACATGCTCTTAACTCACATATTCGTGTTGCAAAAACGGCAAAAGTCACTCAATGACATAATGACCGCAGCATTACTATCCCAAAAGAAAGTTTTCACCAGTGGAGCCTGGTTGTTGTTGTTGTTGTTGTTGTTGTTGTTGTTGTTGTTGTAGCAGCGTCTCTGCGGCGTATGCCAATGACGACATCATTTGTTACCGTGTGATTGGCTAAAACAAATCACCTTGGACAGGCGCCTCGCGTCACATTACACGTTGCACTCTCATACTGCCAGTGACTGTCTGTGATATATATATATATATATATAAGATCAAATAAAGAAAAGGTATACAGCTTAACATATAATACAAACAAACAAAAAACAAGAAAAATAATATGTAGCCTCAGCTGTAGTTTCACAAACAACACCTGGTCGCTGTCCTCACCCTCCCTCTCCTGGCAGTTTTCCTCTTCCTTGAGCAGTTGCCTTTGTTCATTTGCGTAGCCAGGTGGCTCTGTGTTCAGAAATTATACCGGTCCTCGTCAAGCTTTATATACATGTTTGGCAGCATTCACATTCATTTCAATGCCTGAAAATCCTCTGTTATCGGATCACTTTTTAATATCTTTTAACATTATCCTAGAGGATCTCGCACTGTGCAATAAAATAGTGACGAGTAGAAATCTATCCAACAGTGCTGTGGCTAAATTTAAAGAGGCCATACCTGCTGCCTTAAACTCAGTGCACCATCCAATAAATAACTATGATATTAATTATAACCCCTCTCAACTGGATCTGCTTGTCGATAGCTCTGCTAGTCTACTAAAATCCACCTTGGACTCAATTGCCCCATTGAGGGAAAAAACTATTAAACTTCAGAGGAAAGCTCCGTGGTTTAGCTCTGAAACTCACACACTCAAACAAACAACCCGTAAATTAGAGAGAATGTGGCGCTCCAATAAAACAGAGGAGTCACGAATACTCTGGCAAGAAAGCCATAGTAAATACATGACAGCCTTACGACATAGTCGATCTACATACTACTCCTCACTAATTGAAGAAAATAAAAATAATCCGAGGTACATTTTCAGCACTGTAGCCAGGCTAACACAAAGTCAGAGCTCTATTGAGCCCATGATTCCTCTAGCCCTCAGCTGTGAGGACTTTATGACATTTTTTAACAATAAAATTCACAAGATTAGAGATAAAATTAGCCACTCCCTGCCTTCACCTGGGCCTGCTGTACCATTAAATGTAAATAGGCCTAACCTAAACTGTTTCACACATATAGGACTTCAGGAACTTAACTCTATTATTTCATCCTCCAAACCATCGACCTGCCTTTCAGATCCGATCCCAACTAAGCTGTTTAAAGAAGTTATTCCCCTAGTCTGCCCATCTTTGTTGGAGACAATAAATATATCCCTATCAATAGGCTACGTGCCACAGTCCTTTAAAGTAGCTGTAATCAAACCCCTTCTCAAAAAACCTACTCTTGATTCCAGCACTTTAGCAAACTACAGGCCTATATCTAATCTTCCTTTTATTTCAAAGATTCTTGAGAAAGTTGTGGCGGCTCAGCTCTGTGACTTCCTTCAAAACAACAACCTGTTCGAGGACTTCCAGTCAGGTTTTAGAGCACAACACAGCACAGAGACTGCTTTAGTTAAAGTAACTAATGATCTACTCTGGGCTTCAGATGAAGGACGACTCTCAGTGCTGGTTTTATTAGATCTTAGTGCAGCTTCTGACACTATAGATCACTATATTCTACTAGAGAGATTAGAGGAATTACTTGGAATCACAGGGACTGCCCTAAACTGGTTTAAGTCCTACCTATCTGATAGGTACCAGTTTGTACACGTGAATAATAGGTCTTCTGTGTACACTAAAGTAAGCTACGGGGTTCCTCAGGGCTCTGTGCTAGGTCCAATCCTCTTCTGTATCTATTTGCTCCCCCTTGGTAATGTTATGAGAAAACACTCTGTTAACTTTCACTGCTATGCTGATGATACCCAACTGTATGTATCAATGAAGCCAGGTGAGACAAATCAGCTATCTAAACTTGAGGCCTGTCTAAAGGACATTAGGGCCTGGATGGACGAAAATTTTCTTCTTCTTAACTCAGACAAGACTGAGGTCATTGTACTGGGCCCACGACACCTTAGAGAAACCTATGCTAGCCTAACTGTTCTAGATGGCATTACTCTGGCATGAAGCACAACTGTTAGAAACCTTGGGGTTCTATTTGATCAGGATTTATCCTTCAACTCTAACATAAAACAAACTTCAAGAACTGCCTTCTTTCATCTCCGTAACATTGCTAAAATCAGATCTATCCTGTCTCAGGGCGACGCCAAAAAGCTAGTCCATGCTTTTGTTACCTCTAGACTGGATTATTGTAATTCTCTTTTAGCAGGCTGCCTGAGCAAGTCGCTTCAGACACTTCAGCTGGTTCAAAATGCTGCAGCACGTGTACTGACTAAAACTAGGAGAAGAGATCACATTACTCCTGTATTAGCCTCTCTGCATTGGCTTCCCATAAAATATAGAATAGAATTCAAGATTCTTCTTCTCACTTATAAAGCCCTAAATGGACAGGCACCAGTCTATCTCAAGGAGCTTGTAGTGCCATACAATCCCCCCAGAACACTACGCTCTCAAAATGCTGGACTACTCGTTGTTCCATTTGTCTCTAAAAGTAGCATAGGAGGAAGAGCTTTCAGTTATCAGGCCCCACTTCTCTACCAACCACGGTTCGGGGGGCAGACACCCTCTCTACCTTTAAGGTTAGGCTCAAAACATTCCTCTTTGGTAAAGCTTTTAGTTAGGAACCAGCTCATAGCTCATAGTTAAGATGCAATAGGATAGACTGCCGGTGGGGGGGTCTGGCATGCTCGGTTGGAGAGAGGTTGGAGAGGGCGTTAAGAGAGAGGTCATTTAGGTTAGAGAGGGACCGGAGAGGGTCCCATTCCTCTCTCAAACACTCCCTCTATGTCTGCTTACTCCCTTGTGTGTTTGCTCCTGTACTCCTTCTGGCTTTTGTCTTGCAGGTCCGTGGGATCCTCAGTGTGGAGTTACAGAGTCTCAACAACTCTGTCTCCACCCTTTCCTCTGCACACACCCAACACAGCATAACGTGGATGGCTGTTCATCATAGGAATGGGATCCACACAAGGTTCCTGCTGCTTAACAGAAGGTTTTCCTTGCCGCCATGATGAATTCATGTTGGGGGTGGGATACATATGTATGTGTATATACGTATATATGCATATGTGTGTATCCATAAAATGAAGAGTCCGTCCTTAAGACTGCTCTACTGTAAAGTGTCTTGGTTATGATTTGGCGCTATACAAATAAAAGATTGATTGATTGATTGATTGATTGATGGACAGCACATGTCAGGAAACTAAACACTGATTGATTGGTTATCTATCTGATATATGGGAAACCCCTCTTTTATTAGTTAGCTATTAGTTCTAGTTTCACCTGACTGTCACTATATCCACTGCTCCAAGAGGTTTATTAATGGTATTTATGGTTTTACAGTATGTTCTTCATTATTTCTGATTATTGAACATGTAATGACTTACAGAATGAAATGATGCTGACTAGTTCTGAACAGAACAACCATTAGATGAAGAAGTCAACAATCAGTTTAGATGGTAAATGGACTTGATTTATATAGTGCATTATCCCTACACTGTAACAGACTCAAAGCGCTTTACAATATCACACAACAATGGGACTGAGCTGCCATGCAAGGCGCAAGTCAACCACTGGGAGCAACTGAGGGTTCAGTGTCTTGCCCAAGGACACTTCAACACATAGACAGATATCGACTGGAATCAAACCCCCAACCTCTTGATCAGAAGACGACCCCTCTACCACCTGAGTCACGGTCACCCCAGTGAATAGATCTATTCACTTGGAAATTTTGCTAAATGCAGGTTATCTGTACTTTGTCATTTCAAATGATGTACTGAGACGTACAAGATATTTCTAATATGATGAGGAAAAAAAAGAGAAAAACTTCAACTCTGTTGTGAACAAGTACCAAGTGGTTTGGAGGTTTGCCCTTGTTATTTAGAGAATGTAATTTCAGTTTCAAGATATGAGCCAAACCAATGGGGAAAAACTGTAATAATATCTCATGAAGGTGGGACAATATATCATGCAACAACATATTGTGATATTAAAAGGTCACGCGATGTATCTTCGAGGGTACAAGTACAACTACACACCAGGTTGTTATGATTTCTTTTTAAAAAAAATAACACTATTGATTTGAAATGATCATACTCAGAGTAAATATGCAAGTATGTCCAGAGTTAAAGTTGAAACAAAATAAAAAGTATGGTTATTTGTCCAATTTGTCATTCCTTTTTTTCCTTTTCAAAAATATTGTATGGTTATTGTGAGCCCATTATCATTTATCATCTTGTATCGTGAACTCAGTTTATCGCCCCATCCCTACTATCTAGTATTATTACAATTTTGACTAATTCAGAAATAATCAAATATAGCTAGACTAAAACTTAAAATAACACTCAAGTCTAAGTTAAAAATAAATAAACTAAACAAAATTTTCTGTTAAAATTAATACTAACCAGTCAACAAGATAACTATGAAACCACCAACGTAACTACCAATAAATCATTTAAGTCATCACAAAGGAAAAGCTGAGCGTTTGGATATGAATGAAGGACTCACCTGTAGCAGTAGACGGATATGATGATTATAAGCAGCATGGGCACAATGACTGCTGGGATGATGATGTAGAGCGACAGATCATTCTTCTTCTCATATTCCACAGAGCCGACCACCCACTCTCCTTTCCCAAACTTTATCTGTAGACAAACACATTCACTTTGCTATGCATCCTGGGTAATGATCAGGCATTTCGGCTCAGCAGCAGCAGGATGTTGTATTACGATAGTTTGACCAGAGAAGTGGAGCATAACAGTAGCTTTCTTACAAATGGCCTCCAGAGGTGTTGTCACATTGTTCATCTCAATTGTGACTCGGTTATAGTTAAAAATATTTTTTGGAGCTAATAGCAGTTCAATTATAGGAAGTCGAGGCCTGGAATGAGCTAGTCCCTATACAGAGACATTTTCAAAAGCTATTGAAAGTTCCTGATTTTCAAAGACTTTTTAAGCAACCACAAACATACAGTACACATAAAACAACAGGTGCTATGCATGGCATATTACTTTACTGTTTTGGGTATATTGTCCAAGGAACTGTCTGGTGGATGGGTCTCTGCTTTGCCTAAAAGACTTGGCAGAGACCACACAGGCATCGTATCCTCCGTTCACAATGCCAAACACAACTGAAGGAAAAAAAATCCCCATAAATGCCAGTGGGGTGAACAATCATGTTCAGGGTTGTTTTAAACCCCGGAAAAACAAAGAACTTAGTCTTTCTCCTTGCACCTATTATATTACTACAAGCGTGGGGGTGTTTGTGGCTTCCGTAGGTCCGGGGTGCTGGTGGGGTGCCCCCGGCGATCAGTTTAGTTAGTTGGCCAACAAAACTGACACGCCGTTGGTGCGGGGCTTGGGTTGCTGTCCTTGCATCTTCTCTCCATCTTTAATCTTTTTATTGCTTTTAGCCTCAACAAAGAATAAAATGTGGGTCCCTTGTATTGGAAGAACATTTCAACTTTTTGAAGACTGCAGCTTTTATCATTTATGTCAACATTCATTCATTCTGGTTATCAACATTTGTCTGCATCTGTCTAGTCTGACCATGAGTTCCAGCAGCTGGGACCGGGTGTCTCTGCGGTGGCGTCGTGACCGAGCACGTGGCTGTGTTGAGGGTGGATCCAGGAACAGCTTGTCATCCTGAAGGGTGTTGACCAGGCACTGAACATCACCCACGAACGCTTGGGCCTCTTTGGCTGTCATTGCTTTGGAGAACCCTCGACCCTGCAAAGAAAGAGCGCGTGTGAAGCTGAGCAGAGAATAATCACCATCGTTTGGACCATTGCACGATGAGCATGGAAACATAATTTAACACCAGACAGCTTTCTGATGTCCAAGTGAGAGCTAGAAGCAAATAAAAGATTAAGATTATACTCATGTAAGCTCATTAGTAAGTCATTTCTCGTTCACCACACTTTTGTGTATCACCCAGCGCTGGCTCGGCAAAAAATATTCATACTTCTGCATCTACATGTGTTTAGGATTATTCAAATTAAGGCTATGCAAAAAAATGTCATCTGATGTAGTAAATGGTGTCTTGAGATTGTTTTATTACCGACAGATTTCTAAACTATTTCTCCGCTGATTTTTTGGTAAATGGTCCTTCCCTCTCCATTGTCTAAAGGAGGGGTTTACAACTAGAAGGTTAGAGAACCATTTTTAGTTTGTGTCGGGAAAATATTTTATGCTCCTCTTTTGTCTATTCTTATACCTTTTAAGAGTAAATTGTACATATTTTTCCTTATTTTCCTCTTCATAAGATACACCTTTTCTCTAAAGAGTAACTAAACCCCAAAACCAGTTTTTTTCTGCTCAATACCAATGTATTTGGGTATGAAGTAGTGCTGTTGACTGATTCTGGTCCAACTCTCAACATTTTAGTCAAAGTATTTTAACTTGGCTTATTTAGTTGTAAAATGTTAGTGACTGCCCTCTATAGGTTGAAACCAGGCTATTAGGGCGACCGTGGCTCAGGTGGTGGAGGGTCGTCTTCTGATCGAGAGGTTGGGGGTTCGATCCCAGTAACTGACTATGTGTCGAAGTGTCCTTGGGCAAGACACTGAACCCTAAGTTGCTCCCATTGGTCGACTAGCGCCTTGCATGGCAGTCCTGTCCCACTGGTGTGTGAATGTGAGAGTGATTGGGTGAATGAGCTGATGTGTAAAGCGCTTTGAGACTGCTTCAGTGTGGGGATAAGACGCTATATAAAATCTAGTCCATTTACCATTTTATTACAATTGATTTTTGCTATTGGCTGAGAACAAGATCATGTGACATTTTGTGTCCATCTTGCATCACAAGCAAGCACTGTTAGCCCCGCCCCTTTTATAAAAACTAGCACCTGTGGGCTCTACGATCTGTGGTGAGTCGGTTAGATTGAGAGAAGTGTGAATAGAGATGTATATTTAGTAATGAGTAGCTCGGTAACATAGCATAGATTGTTCATTGCAGATTTTATAGTATAGACCGGGTGTATCTTAACTGCTTCAGGAGCCCCGCCCATCATCTAGGCATTTTTTGGATTTCCCTGCTAGTGGCAGGTCAGGAGAAAGCAGGGTTTAGTTACTCTTTAATTTCAACTTTATAACATTTTCTTTAGGAGTATTTTGTGAATAACTCTTGTTTCTTTTTTAAGCCCGATGTTTCAAGAAATACATAATTTGATTTTACTGCTACTTCTTAATTGAACTACGGCATTGTCGATCATTCAATCATCTTCTGACCCTCATATTCATGTTTAGGGTCACATGGGGCCTGCTGGTGTTCATCTCCAGCTCTCATTGAGAGACGACAGAGTGCCAGTTCATCACAGACTATGGCATTATGATTTATGTATTTGCATCAAACTGCAGCATATTCCAATGAAGCAGAATTCATCTTCCTCAATCACTCGGGGCATGGCTTGTTATAAAGGTTGGAAGGTGGGTCCTAAAAATAAAGCAGCGGAGAAATATTGGTATTCCAGAGTGCACTTCACCTTTAGGGGGGTATGCTACAAATCTAGATTGGATTAAGCTCCGTTAGCTGGCTTGAACAAACCAAACATTCCTTTCCAGATATGTGCTGGACTACAAATGTCGATCAAAACGCGCTAATTTAAGCCAAGTGATTTCACCCTCGTACGTGCTCGCTTAGAGGTGGAGATTGCAGCATCTGACCAATCAATGGAGAGAACTGACAGAGCGTCTTCACAGAAGGAACAGCTTATGATCTTAAATATAATGAATATAAATCTATGATGACAGGGAGAGCAACAGTAGTGCAGGAGGCGGAGCTTTTATACTCGCGATCAGATCTGATCCATTTCATAACCTGGTCCCGATCGTTATGTGTTGCTTAAGTTTAAAAATATGAAGAATTAAAATTCAGACCAAAATTATCACTGGTGCTGCAGTAAAAGCAGGAAGTCATTAACGCAGGAATTGATGCGTGTTAATGTTTACATTTGTGAGATTATGAACGGAGAATAAACAGACATTCTGAAGTTTCACTTTCTCTTTTCTTTTTAACGTGTCTACTGTGGCTGTGATCCTGCATTCAAACAGATCAGCCTACATCATAATGTGGAATATATCTACATTTTATATTATCTACAGGACTAAGACTCTCAGCAATACCTCAGAATACATTAATTAATTAATTAATTTAATGGTGTGAAAGCACCCGATGCGCGCAGGTGTGATCAGCCAACTTATTTTATTTTATCAGTCCATCAAATATAAATCTTATTTTTCCTATCGGATGTCATCGGTAAATGAAAGGATTGCATCTCTCTCCTATCAGCGTCTGTTTCTTACAGTCTATGTCAGCTGTCACATCAGATCTACACAGTGACGTGATCACACACATCACCTTTCATTGAACAGCTCATTTTCTAAGAGATCTGATTGGTCAGGAGGTGGGACTTTATCACTAGCGAACATTTAAGCTAGAGAAAAACTTGGTCGGGACCAGGTTAGCTGTGAAAGACTAGTTGTCTTAGTGATTCAGCTTCAGCGAGTTTTGTAGGCCAGCACACATGGATTAAATCCTGGAAGTTAGCATGATAAGAGGTAAATCTAGATTCGTAGCATACCCCCAAAGGGCCTGTACTACAAAGCTAGATTTCCCCTTATCGCGCTAACTTTTGGGATTGAATCAGTGTGTGCTGTCCTACGAAGCTGGCTCACGTCTTAGGAACAAAATCACCATGGTAACTTAGGCTGAACGACTAACCAGGTTGGGACCAGGGGGCATTCCATCTAGTGGTGTTCTAAGTAGAACCAGGCCTACGGTTTAAACCTGGTTCACCCAAGCCGTCCGTGACCGTGCTGGCTTTTCCCATTCCATCAAACTCTTCTCAGCTTGGAGCTCCCCGGCTGAGCTGAGCCAGCTGACAATGTTTAGCTTAAGTGCTCGTGCCTGGCTTCCTGCAGAAGACCGTGAGGTAGATCACAGGTTCATTGATTGGAGATGTGAGGACACATACACTGCAGCTTTTACTCTAATTAAACAGCAAATAGAAACTAATGACAACACCAACAGGATGTGACATCATACTGAGCAGTGAGAATAAAGTTGAAGAAGTTTATGTGGTTTGAACATTCAAGTCATGAATGGTTAAAGTTGGTGTTATTTAGTGAATTCATCACAGAAATCAACTGAAGCATGTGATCACACATTTTAACACCTGTCAGCATTTAATAAATGATGATGATGTAACTCACAATAAAATAATATGTAATTTATGAGACTTGTGTGTGTTTTGATGAATAGTTTCTTGGAATTCAGCATTAAACATCAAATTCAAACGAACGGATCCAGCAGCTCAGCGGTGTGTGTGTTGCTGGATGTCACATTCAACACTGCAGATGCTCCCGGTGCAGGTGATCAGCACACTTAAACCTGGCCGGGAGCAGGTTTGACCCACAGACTGTGTCACTATGGTAACCAAGGTGTTTTCTCATTGATGAAACAGCCGTTCCAGTTAGAACCCAGCTTAACGGAGCTGAGCTGGGTTTGATGAAATACCCCTCAGGTTTTGTACTGGCTAGGATCTGAGCGAGTACTGAAGTCCCGCCTCCTGACCAATCCGTTCTCTTAAAAAACAACCTGTCCAATAGATTGCAGAAACCATGTTGTCTACATATGTGACACTTGAAATTTTAAAATGGCAATTAATGAACCGCTGTTAAGGCTCAAAAATAGTTTGAAGCACGTAGAAAGCTTGTCACCTGAGGACAAGGCCGCTTATTTAGGTTTCCATCTCTACATTAAGTCTCCTCCTCACTGTCCCATGTCTGCATATCAGTCCATTTACAGCTTTTTACTGGATCCAGACTGAGATAGCACTCTGTCCGCTCCCGTGCACCATCTCCTCATCAGCATTTACATTAACACAATCGCTTCTGAACAAACGTGATGTGGTTATTTGACAACTTTAATGCTGTTTAATTCTATCATAAACTGGCTGATTTTTCCTTCATCCGAAATGTTCCAGTGTTCTCTCTCTCTCTCTGTGTGTGTGTGTGTGTGTGTGTCAGATATGTCAGCTGTCAGCCTCTGTTTGATAGCACGCAACCATAAGTCTCAACTTTTATTCTAAAAAGGGTGCCCACCAGCCAGTACGATGTAAAGTTAAGGTCCTGGATTGTTGGTACTCCTATTTGTACAATCAACAACGCAACACGATGGCATTTTGTTGTTTTAAGAAAAAAAGCAGTGTTTCAATCTCGTGCCGATGCAAGTACAATGCAGTTCTCCGGTGGTTTTGCACTGAGTCTGCGCGCGAATGCACCTAATTTAGTATGCATACGTCACACGAAATGGGTTTATAAAAGGAGGAAATATATAACTGTTTATCTGATCGACTGATAAAGTAAAATAAGTCAACTGATAAAGCATAAGTGCATCGGGCGCTTTCAGACCGATAAATGGATGAATGAATTAATTAATTCATATATTCTGGGGTGACGCAAAGAGCCTCAGTCCTGTAAGATAATATAAAATATAGATATATTCCACCTTCTGATTTAGGCTGATCTGCATGAAAGCATGTTTATTCTCCATTTATAATCTTACTAATTTAAGCATCAACACTCATCAATTCCTGCATTGATTACTTGCTGCTTTTATTGCAGCAACAGTGTTGTTTTTGGTCTGAATTATAGAATTTATTTCTTCATATTTTTAAAGAATTATTCCTCAATTGGACGTAAATTGCTCTCCAGTTTCTCTGTGATTGTGACTGATCTGATGCTGTAATCTCCTCCTCTGTCACAAGAGCGCACACGTAACCAGGCTGAAATCAACACGTTTAATCTAGCGAGTTGTAATCAAGTTTCGTAGGATAGCTTCTGTCTGACAGACAATGTCTGGTTAGGTGAAGCCCGCTGACGGAGATAAATCCAGGATATAATTATGTAACTTTGTAGTATAGGCCCTAATAGACTGAAGATTTAAAGTAAATATTTTGTCTCACTGGAAACTTTCAAACTGAATGTTGATGGTTGATGACTTCAATCTGCAGATCTGGGATCGTTTAGTTGTTTTGTTGTATGGTAGCTATGTTGCAAACTTACCAAGAAAGTTTAATGCAGACAACTAATCTAAATACTTTTCAGAATTGAAAAAGGTTTGTTTAGAAAAGCAATCTGTCGTTAAGTTGTATTTCATGGGTCTTAAATGCAGATTTCTTAGCCGTTATCACCTCGGAGGATGTTCATAAGCCAACTCTGTTTTTCCTTAAAATAAAAATGTAAATACTAATGCAAGGGACATTCTGTGCCAAGATAATCATAGTGAAAAGATGAATATGCAGTTTTCATTATTATGAGGTGCATGACCTCAGCGATTATCCATTGTCAGCAAAAGAGTGAAAAGGTTCAGCAACTGCAACTCAGCATCGTTCTATTTGTGCCATTAGACAATAACGCCATTTATCCTAATCTCCTGCACAACATGGGCTGGCTCTGTCTCACCGTGACAATGATGATGCTGGTCTCTGTGATGACCTTCTTGGTCAGCTCGTTGAAGAAGGGGTCGGGATGGTATTCGAAAGGCTTTAGCTCCTTCACGTAGTTGTCCAGGTGGACGTAGGTTCTGAAGGGTTGGCTTTGGGAGACGTTCACAGTCGGAGACCGAAACTGGATTGCTGTGTCATTCTTCTCATGAGCAATCTGAGGGAAACATCAGTAGAACATCAGAGGAGAACATAGACACAGTTTTAAGATGACTAACACAGTGGGTGGAAGCCTCTTTTCATCGTCCCATTAAATTCTCAATCTGTCAGTGATGAGTCAGCACACACTGATTCACTTCTCTGCGTGTCTTGTCTTATCTTTCATTAGATGGAATGATCGTGATACTTCTGTTTTGACAAAAACAAGCTGCCACACCCTTGCATGTTTGTGTGTTCAGAAATTAGCTCGTCCTTTAAAACTCACAACTTTTTTCTTAAAAACAGCCAGAGATTTGAGAAAATGCCTGAGGGTCTTGGCATAAAAAACTGAAATTGTATGTTTTACCAGTTGTCTGCCAGAAGAGGAAGAAAACAAGTCAAAAATGGAATTTATTCTGATCAATGGATCATTATATTATTCTAATACTATTGTAATTGATAGAAATGTGGCAACCATGTAGAATTACTTCCTGTTTCTCTGTCATTCACCGGCATCCTCGTGAACGCGCACATCTGTTATTCTATTATCACTCTCTCTCTTAGACTCTCGCTTATCCACGTAGTCTTTCTTTTTTTCCGCTTGCTTTGCCATTTAAGATGTGCCTGATGCCATGATGGGGACTTTTCCTGCCAAAACGTCCCCCATTGAACCTTTATTACCGATAGGTTGTGAACATGCTTCAACTTTTGTTGAGCAACCAATAGAAATGGCCAAAACAGCTCATGGAGCACTGTTCATAAAAAGATCTCTGATTGTCTGAAAAAGAGCATCCTGTTACTTGATTTCTGATCCTTGAACACAGATCCAGTGTCCTATTTGAACACTTTTGAATTAAAATATGCTCAAAGATTAGTATGGATCTTTGAGGAAAAATACACCAAAAAAAGCTTACATACTGCAGCTTTAAACTACTTTTCCATTGGTGTGTGAATGAATTTATAATGATAATTGAGTACTATTTGACTGGTATTATTATGTCCTAAATTTCCACACAGTTCTTATTGGCTCATTTTATATCATGTACCATCAATCCAGATGGGTGGATACGGAAAGCAATTATCCATTATATCAAACATGGGTATTAAACAGTTTTCCTCATTACATTGACTCTGATGGGATCACAAACAGGGTTACACGTTCTCTCAATGACTCAATGACACTGATTTTGGTTTGATTACGATGTTGCCACAAACCTTCAACAAAACCAAAACACTTCTTTTTCAAAACAGCTTGACAACATTGGAAACTAGAATAGAAATAGAGCAGCAGTCAAGAGCCTCCATGCATTGTCACAAATGATACATTGGCCTCTGTAAGACTGCCCTCTAGTGGTGACAGAAAAACAATCTCATCAAAATGCGTAAATATGGCAGGAGGTACATTGCTGTGCACTAGCCAAACGTGCTTGATGTCATTAGCCACCACATACTTGTGTGAAAGTGGATTTTCAGCTTTGACAAACATGAAAATAAAATATAGAACAAGACTTTCCTTGGAGAAAGATTTAAGACTCAGAATCTCTCAAATTCAGCTAAACATTGCAGAGTCCTGTGCATTCTCTCAACCTACCACTTCACATTACAGTTGTAGCTAGTTGTATTTCACAGTTGTAAGGTTATGAATATGTTGTATTACTGATATATATTTGATCAACACATGTTTGGTAGATTTATTTTTACAAAATGAAAGAGACTGCTTTAGAGACCTGTTAGTGCCCTATCGTCTGGGCAGATCACTCCGCTCTCAGTTTGCTGGACTTCTGGAAGTTCCTAACGTGTCTAGAAGTAGAACAGGAGGAAGAGCTTTCAGCTACCAGGCCCCTCGCTTTTGGAACCAGCTTCCAGTCTCAGTACGGGTGGCTGCTACTCTCTCCACCTTTAAAGCTAAACTCAAAAGCGTATACCATATAATAGCATTAACTTAACGTCTAGAGCAGACACGGGAAGAGATTCAAATTCTGATGTAGCTGGTTATGATTTACAGTCTGCATAAACAGGACTGAATCAAAACATAACCTAACCACTAGAGCGGACATGGGCTCGTCTGTGAACGGTCGCATTTACAGACCTTGGAGTCGCTGTTAGCTTACCAATAAACGGAAAGAGATTTGTCACCTTTATAATAAGTATTGACTAGTCCACTGATAGTGAGGCCCAAGGCCAGACTTGATAATACTGTATCATGTTTTTCTGCAGTCAGTGCCTTCTCCTCATCCTTCTCTGTCTTTTCTGTTTCAGGTGTTGTGAAGTTGATGATGGCAGTTCCTGATCTGTGGTTCACGGCTCAATTAGTCTGGGACACTCTGGTGTTTTATATCTCTATCCTGTTCTGTTGGTCCTTCTGTCCACTAACCCCAACCAGTCTACGCAGATGGCTGCCACCTCTGAACCTGGTTCTGCTGGAGATTTCTTCCTGTTAAAAGGGAGTTGTTTTTTCCCACTGTCAGTAAATGCTTGTTCATGTGGATCTTGTTGGGTTTTCTCTTTCTTATTGTGAATTTTATATTTTGATAAGTGCATTGAGATGACTTTGTTGTAAATTGCACTATACAAATAAAGTTGAATTGAACTGAATTGAATTACAATGAAAATGCCAGTAGGATAATTAAATAAAGAAATTGAGTGATAATTCTGAACAAGATGTTTTTTTGAGTGTTTTTTAAACAGATTTATTTATTTATTTTATTATATATTATTTCTTAACAGGATAGGTAAAATTGAGAGCCAAATTTCACTTCTACATTGTTACATTATTATATGTTTTAAGGGTGCAGGAGTAAGGGGTACATGGCTTCAGGTTAAATGTCTGATGGGGTACGGGACTGTGAAAAGTATGGGAACAACATACTTACATCATATTCAAGTCCTAAAAACAGCATCATAAACCTCCACTGTACAAACATTTCTGTTTGAACTCAAGATGCCCTAAGAAGTCTTCTGCCTTATCTTTGAGCTGCAAACATGACCTACAAATCACCGCTTTACACCATATGCTAGCTGCCAAAACCAGTCCACCCAATTGGGTCAAGCCCAGTAGACGGAGTTAGAATGGGAGGGCTTCATTGACACTGAAAACCCTGTGCTGAGGAGTTACTGCATTAGGAGAGCTTACTGGAAATGAGATGCTGAGTGGTTGCTAAGTCACACAATGTCCTGTAGCTGTAATGCTGGTGTTAAATCAAGAGTCTTTTAATGAAATGAAAAAACTGCTCTATGCAATGGGAAGCCAAGTGCAGCTCCTTTGAGTTCCCTAGAAGAGTCGATATGGCCTGATTAAGCTGCATGAGAGCTTGCTTTGATTTTCAGAGGGTGGAAAGATTTATGGTCCAAAAAGATGAGATTAAGTGTTGCTGCTTTATGAGAATCTCATCAATCAGTGGTAGTAAGCAGGCGGTGAGAAAGCGTGTGTGTTTGTGTTTATGTGTGTCCCTGCTCACACAGTCTGGATCCCTGCAGTGGATGTGAGATTGGACAGGAAACAGATGGAGACGGAGATAGGTGGAAAAGAGACAGAGACGTGATGAAAAAAGAAGAAGAAGAAGCTCAGACTGTGAAATGAATGCTGATAAATACAAAAATAAAGACCTCAAATGCTGACAAGTTGTCTCCTTGGACTCTCATGACAGCCTTCTGGATCAGGTCAAAACCAGAGCCGGTCAGCAAGATGTTCCTCCCTCCACTGCAACACACGCACACACACACACACAAACAAACACACACGCACACACACACACGCACACACTTACTTTGGGATGAGTTAGTTGAATGCTTGTGTGAACAGGTGGGTTTTTAACTGTGTTTTGAAAGATGAATTTATTAAATTTTTGGCAATATCTCTACAATGTCCCTAAACAACGGCGTGTTTATGAGCTTTAATCGTGTTTTTCCAACTTTAACTTCAACATTTTGACTTTATTCTCGATTTGCCCATAATTAGTTTCTCCGTCAAAATTGGCCCTAATCCTCTACTGTAGTTTTTCTTGATTTGTGTATAGTAAGTTTGTAAAATAGTAGGGATGTCCCGATACAACTTTTTCACTTCCGATATGATACCGATATTGCAGCCTTGCGTATCGGCCGATACCGATATTGATCCGATACGATATCAGCATGAATCATACATACTTTTATTATTTATTTTGTAGTGTGGAATGTTAGAAAAGGCTCGATCAAGTGATGTTACTCAAACAGAGAACAATAGTCAACAACAGACCCAAACTGACCATTTATTATTAACAATTGGTTACATGAACATTACATCTACAGTATTTTACAATTGAATAAAAACTTTGTGAACCTATAAATAGAAGTGCTGGAGCGGAAAATTTTATCGGAGAGTTCATATCGGTGATTTTAGATGCAGTCCGATAAAATCCAATATTCGTTTTCTGGCTGATATTGGACTGATATCCGATATCGATATTGGATCGGGACACCCCTATAAAATAGGACTATATGACAGTTTTAGTCACTACAAAAACAAAAACAGTTTTAGGCTAGTTTTTGTCCAATAACCTACCTACAATTTTAATCACAAAATTAGTAGAGGATTTAGTCAATATGTATTTTGCTATACTAATATTATTTAACTCATTCTGAAATGTCTTGACTTCCCCCTCAATGACTTCTGATAGGCTAATATGCCATCATGCCCCACATTTTCATCTTTAAGAGTATTTCTTTTCTTTTTTTAGAAAAACGTTGAGCCTTTCATTCTTAACTTTAGTCATCCTGCCTTTCTTTGAATTTAGTCTTCCTCAAATTTTAAACATTCCCAAGAAACAAGCCCCAGAAAAGCGGAGAACCTATATATAGGCTATATATAACAAACTATGAATACTCATAACAATAATAAGAGCAACATAGTAATGCAATGGTCATTTGTGTTAAATGTTCAGATGTTGTGTTAAACTCACCAATGAAAGCTTCCTTTGGGGTAGTGATCCAGCACCACTGGGTTTTCCAAGAACTGAAAGGCATTCTGGATGACTTTGATGGTACTTTTTCCGTACTTCATGGTGACTGGGAGAAGGTTGAAGGGCAACTTATCAGCCCGATATTCTCCCATCCTGCAGGTGACTTTGACACCAAAGTGCTCTCTGCGAAAACAAAGGCATACATGTTTATATTGATATTGATACAGATATGTGTGTGAGTTTCCCATACATTCGTTTGTCGTGGCCCATCACAAATAAATTGGGCTCGCCACGAATAGATTTTGGCGTTGTCCGTCCTTGCTCTGTGTATGTAGCATGTCATTACAACTCCTGTACATTAGGGGGTGGTATGCATCGTCTCCGCCAATAAAACTCAAGGGAAAGACGCGCTTCTTCTGGTCTGCCAGAGAAGAAGACGGGAGATGAGGCCCAAAACTGCATTTTCGGTTTTTGACTGAAACACTTTGCAGAAACACTATGTTGTGATGAGCGGCTGCAGGTTGTGACAGAGCAAAAACAGTAAATGTTACACTGAATTCAGCTTTAGTCTGTCAGCGCACGTTTCACAGAGATCCTCTGCACTTCTTTACGACTTCTTTAATTTGACTCTCAGAAGTCCAATCAGTTATAGGTAGGGATGTAGTGATTAATCGTAAGGCAGTTAAAAATCGATTCATAGGTATCACGGTTGATATCGATTTTCTGAGAATTGAATCGAAGTACTTTTTTTAAACAGCAGAGGGTGCTATATATGTTTATCCTTCTCTTGTCCAAATGCTGAGGCAGCGGGCAGAATTTGCTACTACTTTCTTTCTGGCCGCCTTCTACTCTTAAACATGTTCATAAATGATTCCTTATCCCTTTAGCACCGAAAGAATATCTGTAATATTACGTGAATATCTGTAAAAGTCACGTTTTTATATTAGCTCTGTCTGCTAGCATAGCATCTCTTCTTCATTGCACAGATTAGCTGGATGCCAACTGACCACTGGGTTACCAGCGCCCTCTGCTTGTCCAAACAAATATCTGACGTAAATACAATGCAGACTGTTTTTTTTTTTTTTAAGTCCAATTGTTAAGGCACAAAAAACATTTTCAGTTGCACTTTTAAAAAGAAAAAGAACTATTATGCAGTTTTGCATTGTTTACTATAGAACCAGAATTTAAATGAATAGGCTTCATCTTCATTTGTATTATTCCTTTATTTATTTCATTCAAAATTTGTTTTTAGTTAAATTGCATTGTTCTGAATAGTTTATCAAGGGATCATTTTGACAATGAAAAATAAAAGGAAAATAGTACAGTATTTTCTAGTTTTTTTCCCAAAAAATATAAAGGAATATTTTTCAATCATTATTTGTCTACAGTCCCATTTTGTAAAATAAATTGTGAGAGAATCGCATCGTGAACCTAGTATCGTGAACTGAATCGTATCGGGAGTTGAGTGAATCGTGACATCCCTAGTTATAGGCCTGTACATTATTATTTAATGTATACACGAATGGGTCAGGTTAAACATATTTAGTCAGAGCTAAATAAATATTTAATCATTTTTTAAATTGTTTTTTTTATTTTTTTGAAGCATTCATTTTAAATTATGTCATTGTAATAATTTATTTTTAGTGAAGTTAGCAATATTCAGAGCCATAAATGCAACGGTACTAATACATAGCATAATCATTTCTTTTGGTGTTCATGTTTTTGACCCTCGTTTTCTCGATTTCAGTTTTTGCCAATAATTTTTATTTGGGTATCTAGTTATCATAAAGACCTCTCAGTACAAATACTTGGGCAAACACGTCCAGAAGTTTAAACAGTTCAAACTCACGTTATCTTAACCTGTGTCTATATAAATGTAGCTGGAAACGTGTATGAACACTAATGCCGTTTGAAGTGCTAGCCAATAGGCTAGCCACTCAATGTGCATCGAGATTAGTTACCACACTTATTTATTCAACCTTAATATTACTATATTATTAATTTAAATATATTTCATTATTTATTTTGTTATTTAAATGTATTTATTTTGAGCTTATTTCCAAATTTTTCTTCCTTTTATTTTTTTGCACATACACCCCCTCCTTCCTGGGAAACAAAACCCACCTCCACAAATAAACTCTGGCACTGTGGGTGGCACTGTGGGAAACACTGTGTGTGTGTGTGTGTGTGTGTGTGTGTGTGTGTGTGTGTGTGTGAATATTCAAAACAGAGTTGGTCTTCAGAGTGAAGGACATAAATGCATGAAATACAAAGACCTCTTACACAGAGCACTCGACACCTCCGACTGTAACCTGGACGTCCTCTTTACTCCCCGTGTCTAGAAACTTTCCAGAGATGGTGATAAGAGTTCCTCCTGCTTTTGGTCCCCGAGCAGGCGTCACACTATCAGGCATTGGGTCCTAAAGAGAAGAGAAAACAGAATCTGTACACACATCTCACACAATTTCTGCCCCCTCTGACGTGTGCCTCTCCTCTCTATCAGCGCCGAGCAGAGGCAACACATCAGCCTCGATTTGCTGAGCAAACAGTTGGAAAGCTCAGGAGCAAGTGGGGCAGCTTTAGTGTAGCCAGAGATATGAGGAGTAAGTTTAAGAGCTTTCTATGAAAGGTTGTTATGGCACAATGAAAATTTAAATCAACGTGAGCTTCTTACACGAGAATCCTTTGGATTGCTTATATTTATGTTGGAAATCCCTGAATGTGTGTCAAAGTGTGTATTTACATTGTAAGTGAAGAACATAGATGAGGTTCCTCTCTTCCCACCGTTGACCTCCACTTCCACCTGACCCCACTGGGACTTTCCGACTTTGCCAATTTCACACACCACACTGAACGGGACAAAGCAAAGAAAATGACGCTGTTAGTTGATCTCTACTTATATTCTTCCATCTGTCTGTTAAATGGTGAAAAGACACAGGATCCAATGATCTGACCCCACTTTTCTATGATCTCTACAAACACAGTCAAACATGCTCAAACTGTGTGTCTGCAGATGTTTGTGAAGCACAGAAAACCAGAAGCCAACGTGGAAATGATGGCTGAGCGTTCAGCTAGCGGCTCAGTACAATTTCATTTAGGATTTTCTGACTGAAATTATCTCTCTTTATCCGGTTGTGTTCTTTTATAAAACACTGATCTATTGTTTTTGAAAAATAAAATTTTATTTAAATTGACTACCCTACCTACCAAATGGAATGAATGTTATCTACAGCAAAAAACAAACACGCTTGTTCCTAAACTACTAGAAATATTATGTTTGTTCCAACATCTCTGAAGAACATTTCCATCATTCCACTAAAACGACACAATCGAGAACAATAACGCTCTAAACAAGGTCCAGACATGATTCTAGGAGCCTGATGAGTCACAATAATAATAATAATATCACCCTGCGATGGACTGGCGTCCTGTCCAGGGTGTACCACCGCCCAGCGCCCAATGAGAACCGGAAATTGGACCCCCGCGACCCTGATAAACGGGAATTAGCGGGTTTGACGATGGATGGATGGATGAATAATAATAATAATAATAAAAACCTTACATGTTTCTTGACACAAACTATAATAACCATAAACCTTTTAAGGTTTTAAGAAGATTATTAAAATGTAGAAACAATGAACAGTTGTAGGTGTTTTTCTTGTTTATGAATACTAAATGAAAAAGCTTTGCACAAACAGAGTTAGTCTCAGTCACAGCGAGCAAACTTCAGCGTTCACATTTAGCACGTCAACCTGTGACACAGCATAAAAAACACAAAATGAAAACAAGTTGCAACTTACGGCACAACAGTACAGGACATTCTACAAGAGGAGCTGAGGAGACATTTCCCTAGAGAGTGAGTAATTTAGGAGCCAAACACAGCCACCTGCTACCATAAATCCTGATTTACACCTCATTGTGCATATGGTGGGCCAGAAATTTGTCATAAAAGCAGCTCCCTCCTGTCAACAGATGTGTTTTAAGGGGGGAAACAATGCGCAAGTGTTGAGTAATTAATTGTTGCTTTTTACAAAGAAGGAAGCTAACAAGTAAAATTGATGCACAGTGAAATATCATTATTAAGCAACATGTTGTTCTCAAAGTTGATGAAAAATACGCAAGTGTGAGGATGTGGATTGAGAAGCAGATTGTGTGGTGTTATTTATTCATTTGCTTATACAGATAAGTCCCATTGAGATAAACATGGTCTCACTTACTCTATTTGTATGTCTGCAGTGTTTGTTAATCAAAAAAGAAGCTGTAAACCTGTGACAGTCATTAATGAACAAGGCTCAAAGGCACAAGTTGATGGAAGGCCGTGAGTGTCACTGGCCGTTATTTATCAACTGTCGTACGTACAGATCAGAGCATATGATGTGCGTTTGACCATATTCACGCAAGCTTTGGTATTTATGAATTTTTACGTACGATCAGATCTCACGTCAAGTCTGACCTCGTGAACACAAATCAGAGTGTGTGGATTTGTGATGCAGCAACAATATCTAACTGAGACTGAAAATAAAGTGTTAAACAAGGCTCAGCTGTCATTTAAGCGTAAGACATTCAGAACAGATCTAAACAAAGTATTAAAATGAATTAAACAAAATAAAAATAATTTAAAAAAAGTCCCGAAAAACTGAAACTTTCTGAAATAAAACTACAAACAAGTTGTCAGCAGTCTAAATAACAAAGAGCTACAGCTCAGGTAGATGTGAAATAAAATAAAACAAACCCAAACCCTGGAACAGTCATGTGACAAATGAACCAACAGTTCTTGTTGGGGAAGATTATTATTATTTTGGCGACTGGGTCCTGTGCGACCTAGTTGCTCAAAGTTTAAATATTAAAAAATTTGAACTGTTTAAAGCGACTTCAAGCACCAACTCCCCCGGCCGTCACTGTCTGTAGAGCCAAGGCTGCAGCCCCTCCCTCAAGCAGAGACGGCTGCAGCGGAGGGCTGTACTACACTTCCTCAGTTTACTGGGGCAAAATTAAAGCTGTTAACTTCTTGAATAAGCCTACATTCTGGGTGAACTCATCCCTCAGTAACTCTGTAAGTTGATAATTTTTTTCCGTAAAAGTGGTGCTGTCTATGATACAGAAAGAGAAGAAGTGATGAGCCCTCTCTCTCCCCAGCGGCAGGCAGGCAAGCACGCACACACACACACACACACACACACACACACACACACAGAGTCTGTTTCCTAGAGTGATGATGTGATAGAGTGATCAAAAAGCGCCACTATATTGAAGTAACTGCAGTCGCTGCAGTCGTGTTCGGTGTGAAGGCACCCGCGTAAACCAACAGAACAAGCAAGGCAGAGTAATACGAACCCTGGAAAAAAAACGAAGCTGAATTACTGCAGCGTGACATGGAGTCGATCAGTCTGTGGCACTGCTCAGGTGTTATGAGAGCCCAGGTTGCTTTGATAGTGGCCTTCAGCTCTTCTGCATTGTTGGGTCTGGTGTCTCGCATCTTCCTCTTCACAATACTCCATAGATTTTCTACGGGGTTAAGGTCAAGCCAGTTTGCTGGCCAATCAAGAACAGGGATACCATGGTCCTTAAACCAGGTACTGGTAGCTTTGACACTGTGTGCAGGTGCCAAGTCCTGTTGGAAAATGAAATCTCAATAAAGTAGGTCAGCAGCAGGAAGCATTAAGTGCTCTAAAACTTGGACCTAAGGAAACACAGTGGACAAAAAACCACCAGCACATGACATGGCACCCCAAACCATCAGTGACTGTGGAAACTTTACACTCGACCTCAAGCAACGTGGATGCTGTGCCTCTCCTCTCTTCCTCCAAACTCTGGGACCTTGATTTCCAAAGTACATGAAAAATGTGCTTTCATCAGAGAACATAACTATGGACCACTCAGCAGAAGTCCAGTCCTTTTTGTCTTTAGCCCAGGCGCGACGCTTCTGAAGCTGTATCTTGTTCAAGAGTGGCTTGACACAAGGAATGCAACAGCTAAAATCCATGTCTTACATACGTCTGTGTGTGGTGGTTCTTGAAGCACTGACTCCAGCTGCAGTCCACTCTTTGTGAATCTCCCCCACATTTTTGAATGGGTTTGTTTTCACGATATATTGATATATTTACGTAAGGATGTCGTACGTGCTCGTGCCCGGTGCGCACCGGGTCCTTTGAAAATTGTGGTGGCGAGTCTGACATATGGGAAAAGTGCAATTCTTCTTTTGGAAGGTAAGGTTGCATCTGCAATGCCAACTCCAACTTGTAACAGAGCTGTGCACGAGGAAAACTGGGCTCGTGCACACTCTTGCGCACGTAGGCATTCCCTCTTGGAAGCAGGTAGTGTTTTGCACGTGCAGAGGGCATTTTTTTTCTAAACTTCCGGAAAATCGTCCAATATACCTTTAGCTGTGTCTCCTACCAAGAAACTGACAAATAATTTGGATCCAACAGGTGGCAGTAATGTGCTAATAAGCTTCTTTTTTGTTTGTCATTCTAGAAAGCTAAGTAAGTATATTAACGAACCTGGTGTTTTCTTTTATTTTATCCTAATTGTTGAAAAAGTGCCTTGCAAATAATGCTATGGGTGTCTGGGTGACTTGTACAAACACCACAAATGCAGGAAACTGAGTAATGAGCAACAAAAATGACATATCTTTGGCTTAGAAAGATCACAAACATTATTCTCCATAAACATCCCACAATTTAAGCTCTGGTTTATTATTTGTAGTTTGTAATTACACTATCTGCTAAGAATCTGATTACAGATCTCAAATTAGATTGGGTGCTCCAAAGGCTGAATTTGGTGCCTTGAGTTAAAAATGTGTGTTATTGACTAATTGACTGTAATTACCAAAAGCATGAAACATGAGTTTGGCTGAGGCACAATATTAGAAATGCGAGCTCCAAAGCACCAGCTGTTTAGCTTTGTGCTCATTGAGATCACATAATACAGGGGCTGAAATATTCATAATCAACAAAGTCTATTAAAGTCAGCAAGAGTTTGAAAAATACTAGAATCAGAATCGGTTTTCATTGCCAAGTACATTTACATATATGAGAAATTTGTCTTGGGATTGCTTTAGCGTATTTATATAGAATTTATATCAGAGAGCAAGCTGGTGACTACTAGTTTCTTTGCTTATTGCTCAATTAATAATAAAGAACATTTAAACAATAGAAGCAACAGAGGTGGACTATAATAGCATAATAACACAAAAGGAATAACAAAAAGCAAAAGGGAAGCAAGGGCACAAATCCCACTTCTTTAGCACATCCGCCTCACAGCACACTTGGGTGGACATTTGGGGTCCTTTCTGTGTAGAGTTTGTATGTTCTGCATCCTTCTACCAAAAGAACATCTCCAGAGTTCAAGGTTTCATGGCTCAGAAAGATCAGGAGAAGCTGGTACATGCTTTTATCTCCAGCAGGCTGGACAATTGTAATGGTCTGACCTTGTGCTGCAACACAGTAAAATCTGACTGAGTCTGAAAATAAAGTGTTAAATAAGCCTCGGCTGTCATTTATTCAAAACCAGACACACATTAAGGACAAACCAAAATGGATTATTAAAAATCAATTTAAAAAAAGCCCACTTTATTACTGCTACCGGCACTTTTTTGGTTTTCCTTCAATAAACCCACTGATAAACCGTGGTGCTACTGGGTAGGAGCGCATAGATTCAATAGTACGCGCACACGCACACGGATCACAAGAGGTGCTTCGGCTCTGTGTTGGACCAGCAGGGGAACACTGTTGTATATATACAAAGAAAGTGTGTGACATAATTTTAACCTGTTTGCATAACATTTAATTGATTAATGGAGCAATGTCTGACGTATTAAAATAAATGAGCTCTATTAAGTCCAGTTTTCACACTTCCGAAAATAACATTTTTGTTTTTCTTCACCTGAGCTGTGAGGATGCTGATTTTCATCTTGGAAACAATTATTTCTTTGCCAATGTTTGTTTGACCTCAGTGGGCGGGGCCTCCGAACCAGAAATATTTGAGAGCGTAACATGTTAATGACTATCAAATTCAACCGCTGCATTTATCAACACCCCATTGTTTGTACGCTGGGATTGGTCAAATACGAATGTTTCACAAGTCACACGTTGGCCTTTGCATTTGCTTTGATAAATAAGGACCATGGTGTGTCTTATGGCATCCAAAGAGTGCAATTTTGGCCTCAACTGACCAGACTACTGTATATTCTGTTTCACAGGCTTGTCCAAATGTTGTACAGAAAACTTTAAACAAGTTTCAACATACTTTTTCTTCAGCAATGATTCCTGCGTTGTCAGCGTGCTGCATACAGGCCATGGTGGTTGATGCATTACTTACTGTTTTCTTTGAAACAGTAGCTGCCATTTCCAGGTCTTTTTGAAGCTCTCCACATGTGATCCTTGGTTCTTGGACAACTCTTTTGATAATCATTTCCACTCCTCTTACAGAAATCTTGTGAGGCATACCTGGTTGTGGCCGGTTGATGGTAAGGGTGTGCGATCTGACAATATTAGATCATTAAGGATTTCAACAGACATTACAGATTATTAAGCGCTTAAATGGGGCAGAAGTACGCACCGCTCCCCCTCCCCCCAAGTTCACGAACGCAGAGTTAGCTGTGCTGCTTCCTCCGTGTTAGTCTGTCTGTCAGAGGCTCAGTGCAGATGTCTGTCAGTCTGTTAAACTTTATCAGTTCTGAATGTTGAAGCACTGAAATATGTTTGAGAAAACAGTGTTTCTCTTCTATAACTAACTCTCTATCGCTGCGCTGTAGCAGAGATCTGCTGCTGCTGCTGCTGTAGCTAACGAGGCTGTTTACACATTCTTAAAGAGACAGTGTCCTGAATGTGATTTACTTTAAAAACTACTTTCAGCAACTCAGAGCTGCCCTGAAAAAAGCAACAATGCATCATTTAATCACATTTCAGCCTTAATGAAGGAAAAAGTTAATACATAGTTATACAAAATGTTGTTATTGTGCTGCTAGTGATTAATAAAAGGGTCTTTGTGGCTCCACTGACTTTGACCCATTATTGTTTTTCTTTTAAAACTATTGAAAAAAAATAAAATAAAATAAATGGAGTTTATATCACCTATTGCCATTTTGAGGAAAAATATTGAGATATGAATATTGGTCCATATCATCCAGGTCTAATGTAGCCAAAGCAGTAACGTTGCTAATGCTACACCACTTAAGTTAAACAAAGTAAAAAGACTGTGTGACTAAAATAACTTGTCAGCCTTTTTGTTTGATGTTAATTGTACTAGGAACCAGTTTGATAAATTGCTTACATACAATAAAAAAAAAAGATAATTACCTTGTCCTAAATGATCTTTTTTCCTTTTTTCCGTTTAAGACGATTATTTTAAGTAGGTGATTTGGTTTGTTTTATTGGTAAATAACTTTAAAATAGTCTAAATGATTTGAATGAAAAAAATCGTGATAAAATCGTGATCGTAATTTCACAAATCGTGATATGATATTTTTCCCATATCGCCCACCTCTAGTTGATGGTGAAATAATGTTCTTTCTAATTGTGGATCATGGCCCCAACAGTGCTCACATGGAACATTCAGAAGTTTAGAAAACCTTCTGTAACCAATACCATCAGTATGTTTTGTAACAATAAGGTTGCAAAGGTCTTGAGAAAGCTGTTTGCTTCAACAGATCTAATAAACAGAACAGGCTTTTGTTGGAAGTGAGCAGCTGTGTGCTGGCGAGGTCATCAGAAGGCTGTTTACCTTTACACATGGCCATCTCCCATCCACCACCGAGGCACAGAAAATAAAACACACATTGAATATATTTTACACACCACTCAGAGCACTCATTGCTAGGTTTACTGGTTTCCCACCATAATATTACTTCATGGAGGTTTTAGCAACTTTATTCAGCCATATTAATGGGAAAGTTTAATTTCTAAACTAGTTCAAAGTTCAATTTACAAGTTTTAAAACTAGTTCAGCTCATAGTTCATAAATCGATAACTTTTACCCTCAGAATCTTGGAATTTCCCCATTGTTGAGCCCATTCAGTCCTCAGTAGTAGCAGCTGCAGCTTTCACTCCTCCAGTAAATTATAATAGTTTTTCAAACCTGTAAACAATTCATATCCAATTCCATTTCAGTTTATACAAAAGAAGTTCTGATGAACTAAGGCCGGGCCTGCAGAACGTCTCCGCGCCAAATAGCACGTACCACGTTTTCAAGAATTCGGTCAAATGACTTTGTTCCACTGAGTAACAAAAGATTAGCATTGGACGTGCAACATCGATGTCAGATTTTGGTATCAGTGTCGCAGTGATACAAAGCCGATACCGGACCTCGCCACCCCCCCACCCCAGCCCAATTCAACGGGCATTAACCGAGGAGTAGTGATTTAAGAAATGGGGCACCCCCGTGGCACATACGGAGTAATGGGCCCCATTCATAATGTATATTGGCATGTGTCAATGACCACCAACTGTCGCAATATTTGATTCACAAATAAATGAGAAAACAACTTTAATAGAAACTGACGAAAGAAGGGGGGTGGGCACCTGAAATGGCAGCCATGTTTCTGTTGGTATGCCCCAAAGCAGCTGTGGCTACAATGTAGCTTACCACCACCGGTATGACTGATGTAATGGACTGGTGTGAATGAATACCTGAAACCCCCACCTTTTCCACTTCCTGTCACAGTACACTTTTATTCTGTATTGAGTTTAAACCCTCACCTGGTGGAGACAGAGTACTTCTCCTGCTGATGGATGCAAGGTTCTCCAACCACAGTGATGCTTTTAATGTCTTCTTTTTGGATGCCGAGGTTGGAACCACGGATGGTGATGAAGATACCTCCCAGCAGGGGGCCAAAGCGAGGGATGATCTGGACGAGAAGATATAGAATGTTAAGGTCAGGACCCAAACGTCATCCTGTTTTTTTTTGGTTGTTTGCAGAAGAAAAAAATAAGTGCTTTAATCTTGAAGACAATATATCCGTGTGTGCAATCAAATAATTTCTTAGTATAGCGTGTAGGCTTACAGGTGCATAATGCTTATCTGAGTCACATTTGGCTGCTTAAAGTCAATATTTTGTGACTTTTGAAAATTAATTTCACAGGTAAATAGTGATTTTATTGATGAAAATGCACACGTTGACTTGGAATCTGTTCACAAATGTTAAAATTTAAACTTATCATATTGCAAAATAACACACCACAGCAAACACAGAGATTGGGATGTGCAAGCATTACTGTAATTTGGTTCTGTATAAATACCATTAAACGAGAAAAAAAATAAAACTAAAATGAGACTAAAACTGATTTTTATGAACTAAAATTTTAAATTAAAACCAAATTAATCTAAAAGACTAAAATGTGACTCACTAAATCTATTTTTTGACCAAGACCTAAATTAAATTACACATTTGTATTTTGGCCCGCAGCCGTAGTTTGGCCACCAATGATTTACCTGGCATTAACATAACTAAACTTCCCATAAAGAGCTTACTTCTGATTGGCTTATTAAAGTCCTGTACTTCTACCTCACAACAAGTCCCTGATGTATCTCTCCATCACACAGTGAGCCACTGATTGGATGAAGTTAGTAGTAGCATTTTGTCGACAAAAAGGTTTTGCATTATGGTAAAACTTTTAGTTATCCCACCTTTGTTTACATTTATACATTTTAATGCCAAGTTTCAGTTAAGTGAAAAAGTTCATTTATCACTAGTGATCAGAGCATAATGATGGTTGTGACGTATATGAAATTTCAGGGGCTTTGGATTGATTTCTCTATATTGAATAAGGTCCCCAGTGGAAAGTGTTGAGGTCGTACTAAATCATGCAGAGACATAAATGTCAATCCATGATATGTCGCCGCAAAACCAAAAATGTCATCACGACTGTGCTTTAAAAGTCAAAGTCTACTGGACGTTTGATGAGATATCATATTCGGCATTTAAGTGATGGATTAAATCAACTACAGACTACAGATGTATCAACACAAATTGTTCACTAATTCACCTGCACAGGTATTATCAACGTCTTCAAGACACTAGAACTACATTTGTCAAACAGAGACTTAAAATTAGGAGATTAGGAAGTAACTGACACAATCAGGTAAAGTGTGAAAAGTGTAGTGGAGGGCCAAAACACTATTAAAGAAGATGTCACTCCCACCCATTGGAAACTCTGACTCACTAACAAACTTCAAATCATTACTCAAAACTCACCTGTTCAAACTGGCTTTTCCATAAACTCCTTTTTGTTTTGTTTTGTTTCAGAAAGCGTTTTAATTCCAGTGGATTAAGAGTTGTTTTATGACCATCATGTTTTGTGACTGTAAATGTACTTTTATTGTAATTCTGTGAAGCACCTTGTGACGTCTGTCTGTGAAAGGTGCCATACAAATAAACATGACTTACTTACATTACTTACTTGATTTGTTTTGCGACAAATTTGATGTATTATAATTATTATTGTTAAGTCTAAGGAAAGCTTTTACCATTTCATTTTTTTTTAAACAAAATATAAAGTACAGTTAATAACCATTTTCCCAATCTGTGTAATCGAGTCATAGTTCAAGGGTATATACTTGTTACTTCTGTAAATTGCAGTGAGATTATTTTACTCATATTTGCATTTGTTGTATCTTCACTACTTATTACTTTACTTTCCTGTTTTTTAATGGGCCCTGTAGATACATCATTAGGCCTGCCTGCATAGTATTTATGGATTGATTAATGAATCAATTAATCTCAAAAAAGCAAAATTCACTTGTTACAGAAGCAAACAGATCAAAAGATGAAGTTAAATGTACAATAAGTACCAAGTAAAAATTCATAAAGATACACATGTTGTAGGTTGAGGCCTTGCATAAAATATTTGAATGAAAATAAATAAATACTGTGAACATTGTGAGTGTAAAAACAGATTACAACAACATGTTTAAGTTGTGCTGCTGCTGTTCAGTCTGATGTACAGTTTGCATACAGCATATACATTGTGCACTGGTTATTGTCACCTTCTTAAACCAATAGTGTCTCTGTTGCTCGGGGTGTGATGATGGTTTCCATCAAGCCAATCAGAGCTTGCAGGTAGACGGGCTGTTACTCCTGGTTCATTTTGACAGAAATTTACTGTAATTTGATGATTTTCAACCGATGAGTTTCCATCTACACATGAAGTCACCTCCTGACTGCCCTATGTCTGCATATCAGTTCATCTGTTTATTTTTACTGTCACCAAGCTGCTGCTGTGCTCTGTCCATCAGGTCAGACACCTAGAAACATGTCTTACTGTTCCGTGTTTGTAAAGCTTTGCGAGCCTCAGCACATCTACTCTAGTTACAACCTCCAACGCTTGTTTTTAAATGTTCAGTTCACTGTGACATGCAGTGGCTGTGCTAGTTTAGTCACCCCACTAGTATGGTGTACATTTTAGGACATCCTCAGGTCCCAGAGTGAGGTATCAGGTATCAGGAAAACCTCTGCCATTAAACAGCCTCAGGCTTTATAATAAAAGTCATGTATTTATTAATCAAACAATACCTTGATATATCTTAACTTTTAAAAATAAAAGGAAAAAAAAAAGCTTTTCAACCTACTTCATGTGTACTTTCGATTCCTTCAAAACAAAACGCCATGTTGTGTTTTACGGTCTGAGGCCGTTGAGTCTAATGACTTTTGTTTTGAAGCCTGAGGCCGTTTCATTTGACTGAGGTTTTGCTGAGACATGAGTCTGTTGGTCTGACACATGTCAGAGGTTTCTCTGAGACCGGAGGATGTCCTAAAATGTACACAGTACACCAGGGATAAAGGCAGAACGCAGTCATCCTACTGACAGCCAATTTCACCAGACAAATGTGTGTCTGCTATTACTAGTATTACCGCTCCGCCGTAATAGGGGACTATGGGCCCTATTCTCCAGTCTGGACTTAAGTGCTTTTTTACTCGCCTCTCTCCTGTGCATATTCTCCGGTCCAGGCTCCTGACACACCCACCACGCGTAAATCAACCAAAAGCACGTAGTCTGTGAATGAAGGCGGTCTGACGCAAAGGAGGCGGACTGGGCCATGATGTCATTATTTTGGGGCTGTTTCAAAATCAGTGATCACGGAACATGGAGGTTTCCCAACGCTTGTTAATGTCATTGAAATCCGTGAAAATGATAAAGCACACTCTTAATTTGAAACACCTTCATTGATAAACAATGTAACAGGTTGATTTGATCAGATTATTGATCAGATTATTGCAGTGTGAGGATCGTCCGCATTTTTCTGCCCAAGGCACAGATAAAATCTCTCTTTTTTCCTCTGATACTAATGACAGATTAATGTTTGTTTGTGTGGAAAGCCTTATTAACTTCATCCATTTCTACATTCAGAAATAATGAGCGCATCATCATCATCAATACGGTACCTGTAGCTCTAAAGCGTGACCGAGTGTGACTCACTGGAGGTTTGATGAAATAATCTGACAGAGCGTCTGCTTTAATACAGAGGAGACAGAGATGTTTGCAATGAAACAGAACCATTGGCTTTCTACATAATACACAGTTTTAAATATAAATTTCCTTCTGGAGCTGATGTGAGAGAGTCCGAACTGAAGCTGAGCCTCATTTAAATATTCATGGGAACAGTTTCTGGTCCATCCTCTCATTTCATCAACCTCTGTATATGACAGCTTGTTTCACTTATTATTTACTCTGTAGTGGATCAAACTGTGGCTTTACGTTGGACATAGTCTGAAAATAGTTGGACATCACTGTGACCAACATGGACTCGGGTGCGCACAGCAGATTAGCTCCCCGACCCACCACCCACCGCGGCACGTAGGGGTGTTGAAAAAAATCGATTCGGCAATTTATCACATTATTACGTCGCATGATTCTCGGATCGATTCTAAATGCATTCATATCAATTTTTTTAATAATAAAATAATCTTTTTTTTTTTTTTTTTTAACTTTATTTAACCAGGAAAGTCTTTTCCACTTCAGGAGACATTGTAACTGCACAAAAAAGTGCGCTGAAACCTGGGCATATAAATGCAAAAAGTACTCATTTTCTGCATTTATTTGTTGTTCTAGGCATATACTATATATTTATACATATTTGTCCCCTCTAGAACTGGTAAATGTAAACATATTGAACCCTGTGACACAGTGACAGTGTAGATTTGGGTAGATTCTTTCTAGGCATCTCTTTTGCAATATTAGTTTGTGTGGCTTAAAATGTAACTAAGTCCATAAATTCTAGTGCAATATAATGTTTCACCTTATCAGGGCGCTGTGCTTATTCGAGGTTCAGAAGTGCGTAAGAGGAAAAGAACTTAACCAAATAGGAGAACGCGCGCATGGCCAGATTTGAATGGGAACACCGACATTACAGGGCTGCTCCACCCACACTGCGTAACTGAAGGCGCGCAGCGACTGACTAAAGTACAGGGGGAGAATAGCACACAGCCACAAACAGCACCGCTGCCCTACGTGCATGGGAGAATAAATCCACATACGCTGGAAAATAGCAGGTAACACAGGAAAGCATGTTCTTATATATTCTAGTAAAGTAGCTTTGTTACAAATATTTTTGTAGTGTAGTGGGTAACTTTAATTCGTTACCCAAAAAAGTTATATTGTTACTGTAACCCCCAACACTGGTCAGAGTTTAAACAGTAAATCAAAGTATTAACATCTTTCCAAAATCATTATTACATGGCAATTAACAAAATATTGAAATTATTTTACCATATAAAATAAATAATATGAAGCCTGATAGGACAATATCTTTTTTTGCTTTTAAAAAAACTCTTCTATGTGAGCATGTAAAAGTTGTACAGGAGCACATATTACCTGTTCATGCTCACTTAAAGGTTTTATGTGAGTGTTAACATATAAAGTACACAGATGCCATGCTGTTAGAGGAGGCGATAATGTCATACATATATAAAACTGAATAAATCAACCTGCTGTCATGTCACCCACACAATGGAAATCCTGTGGGAGCAGAAGTTGAAATCTCATTATGAACAAGAAGAGCTCCGCCGAGCACCAAATCTCATCTTTGCCAAATATCAATGATTCCTGATCATTCACACTTGGAAGAAATTTCAAGGGGCTCCTAAGAAAAATGAATAAATGTTAGTTCTTTTTCTTTATTTTTTCTTCATCCGGTCACCTGCCCCCTTTAAATTCTAGACAATAATCTTATTCAAAATATATCATAATGCAGAAATATCATTATTGTTTAAAGCAAAAATGTTAAGTAGTAAATATGTAGCTTTAATCAAACAAAAATCAATTTTATCAATGGTTAACAAAAAAGTATTAAGTATAAAGGCTGAACTACGGAAAGCTGGGATCCCCTACCCCCCTCTACTACCCTGCAAAGCTGGTGATAACTGTTGATGGGTCCAGGCACACATTTACGGATCCGCAAGAAGCTGGGAAATTTGTCGCCTCCAACGTTCCTGCTGCACCTGGAGATGACCCCCCCCCCCCCCCCCCCCCCTCCTCCCCCCACACACGCAATGGCGAGTGATACGGAGTCTGACTGATGCTGTTTGAAACAATGATAATTATAAACGTCAGACTGATAAAGTGATGCTATCCTTTAATAACATTATATTTTATTTCTTCCCTCTAATCCCTATATATTTTAATTTACCTGACTGGTTCAAAAATAAAGACAGCTCACTGTTTTATGTGGGTATGAGGGATAGGAGTTTTGTTTATTTAATTTTTTTACTGATGCTAATAATTTGGTCTGGAAGTTGAAAAAGAAATATGATATCACATGGAGCTTAGTGGTAAGTCAAATGTCCTTTTTCCTCCTAAGTTGGACAAAGTGTTTAAATGTGTGTAAAAGTGTGTTGAAATGTTCATTTACTTTGTTTTTTTCTTGTTTAAGAGCCTTGAATGGGCAAAGAGGAGATTTTTTTTTTGGGTTCTGTTGTTTTTTTTTGATCGATTGCAAACTTCTACCACTACTTAAACAGTGCAACTATGAAACTATGGTATTGTCTGACCACAACCCAGTAGCTTTACAACTAGCAATCGGTAATAAATACACTTCAAAGAAATGGACATTTGACAATGGTTTGTTATCAGATCACAAAACTGTTGAAGAAAATTAAGCAACAAATAGATTTTAATTTATCTACCAACGATTCACCGGAGATCACAAGGGCAACACTGTGGGAAGCATTGAAAGCTTGTATCAGAGGACAGATCATTTCATGGAACAGTCTTATTAAAAAGAAAGAAAGGGAAAATAAAATAATGGATGAAATAGCAGAAATAGATAGACATCATTCAATTTCACCCTCGCTAGATTCACACAAAAAGAAACTTTCTCTGCAAACAGAACTTAATCTAATTTATACAATTAAAACTACAAAACTTTCAGCTCAAGTTAAACACAAACACTATGAACAAGGAGAAAGAGCTGCAAAGATGTTGGCTCACCAAATCAGAGAGCAGGGATCATCTAGAATGATAACAGAAATACGTACAAACTAAGGACAAACAACAATTGACCCGAAACAGATAAATAATGTTTTCAAGACCTTTTATCAAAAATTAAATTCACCAGAGTCAAGGAATGACCCAAGTTTATTTGATAGTTTCTTTAGAAAAATTGATGTTCCAACAATTGATAACGAGCACAAAAAACAATTAGAAAAACTCCTAACCAGGGAAGAGATAGAAATAGCCATTCAAAAAATGCAAAGCTCAAAAGCACCTGACACCAGATGGCTACACATCAGAATTTTATAAAACATTTAAAACTCATATATCCCCCATTCTGTTACAGGTATTCAATGAAGCACTGATCAAAGACCAATTGCCACAAACTTCTTACCAAGCAACCATTTCTTTAATTCATTAAAAAGATAAAGATCCACTGGATCCTACAGACCAGTGAGTGTGTTAGATGTAGATAATAAAATACTTGCCAAAATGTTGGCATTACAACTGGAAAGGATCCTTCCAACACTGGTGTCTCAGAACCAAACAGGTTTTTATAAAAGACAGACAACTATTCTTCAATATACAAAGGTTATTATATAATATTCATACACATTCTGAGATTGTGCTTTCACTGGATGTGGAGAAAGCCTTCGACAGGGTCCAATGGGACTATTTATTTTTGACTCTGTCTAAATTAGGATTTGGCCCTAAATTTGTCTCTTTGGTTAAATTATTATATGTCAACCGTCAAGCTTCCGTTCAAACAAATAATATAAACTCAAAGTATCACAAAGTATCATTATATTTCAAACCCATCTAAATCTGTTCCAGAATAATGAAAATATTGGAGGAATTTGGCAAAGTATCTGGTTATAAATTAAATTGATCAAAAAGCATATTATTTCCAATAAACTCAAAGGCTGAAAAAGGTATTAATACGTTGATGACCTTTCCATTTACAATCTCCAGACAGTTTAAATATCTAGGAATAAATATTGCAAAGGAATATTTGGGACTTTTTAAGCAAAACTTTTCAAAATTATTTGATCAAACAATAAAGAATCTTGACAAATGGACAAACTTTCCAATTTCATTAGCAGGACAAATAAACATAATTAGAATGAATGTCCTACCAAAGTTTTTATTTCTATTTCAGTGTAGACCCATCCTAATTAACACATTTTTTTTAAGATAATAGAATCCATAATCTCCAACTTCATTTTGAATTAAAAAAATCTGAGAATTAAGAAAACCTTTCTACAAAAACTAAAACCACAAGGTGGTATGGGGTTGCCTTGTTTTCAGCTTTATTACTGGTGTGGTAATACCCGTGCTATGTCAGTGTGGAATGACAGGGGCCACTGTTTGGGCCAAGATGGAAAATCAAAGCTGTCTTCCTTCCTCGTTAAAGGCAATATTATACTCGACTTTGCCAATAACAATGAAAACTGGTAATTCAGTTTTCTCCCATTCCGTAAAAATTTGGGCACAAATCAGGAAACACTTTAAATTTTACTAATAATCACACATTCATCCCGTTGTTGTCAGGATCATCATTTCATCAATGACATCTTAAGGGAGTACATTCTGTAAGGGATTTGTTTGTGAATAAGATATTTCCCTCATTTAACCAATTAAAAGAAAAATATAATTTACACAAACAAGATTTTTTTAAATTTTGTTCACACCACATTCCCGTGCTTTCCCAACCAGCCCCCTGACAACGACTTAGAAGAACTTCTATCATCTGAGCCTTTATAGTAAAGTGTCAGAGTTGGAAAACATCACCACTCTCGACCACTTCAAAAGAGCCTGGGAGGAGGACTTAGGACTGAAAACCAATGGACAAATGCCCAAACCTACGTTCACTCCTCTTCTGTGTGTGTAAGGCACGGAATGGTACAATTCAAAGTATTGCATTGTTTACATCTGTCAAAGGCAAAATTATCAAAGATGTTTCCAGCTGTGGACCTGTCTTGTGAAAGGTGTGGTCAGAAACCTGCTACATTAGCCCACATGTTTTGGAGCTGCCCTCTCATTATTGGATACTGGAGGGGGGAATTCTAAACCCTCTCTGAGATCCTGCAGAAACGGGTTGATCCTGACCCATTGATCGCATTGTTTGGGGTGAAGCCTGCATCAATCGAACTCACAAAATGCCAACACAATATGTATTGTATGTGACACTACGAGCACTGAGATTGATTCTTCTACGCTGGTAGAGCAAGGCTCCTCCTGTGCACCTGGCATTACTGAAAGAAGTGATGAAACTTCTACAAGTGGATAAAATAAAAGAAAAAAGGTAAACATTTTCTATCTAATTTGGCAACCTTTCATGGACTACTTTAATAATAATTAGCCCATAAAAAACCTTTTTCTTTTCTTGTCTTATTTATTCATGCCTTTTGTGTGTATGCATGGTTACGAAGGTATGTATGTGTATATTTATATGTATACTTATATATGCATCGGTTTTTGTTTGTTTGTTTTTATTATATTTTTTACTAGTGTCTGTATCTGGGTACTATGAGTGCAATGTAAATATTTGAATGCATAACCATACAATAAAGCTGTACTTATGTGCCTGTATGTTTCAAAAAAGTTGAAATAAAAAGAATAATAATAAAAAAAAAAAGTATTTAGTATAAATATCATAGTGGTAACTCACATCAGTGATTTCAGGGTTAGGACACTCAGTGGCGTACAGGTCTTCTGTCCCCTGCTGGCTGCACAGCTTCTCATACACACATGCCTTCTGCGTGCTACACCACACACATCGGTACTTGGGGTCAGCGTTCTTACAGAGACTGCAGTCCTCCCTCCCCATTGAGCAGTTGTACAGGGTGACTGCACAGAACCAAAGTAAACACACAATCACAGATTAGCAGAATAATAATAATAAATAATAAAAGTGCCATTTCACAAACATCATAAATCGTAAAGCTGGACACGCAAAACTAATGGAATCTATCCCAGGTTTTCTGACTGGAGTTGTGTTGCATACAAACCTTACATCACTGTAAAACTGTGGAAGGTGTGCTGTGGTATTTGTGGTATTCCACCTGCTCCCAGAATGCCTACAATGGCACTGTGGATCAGTGGTCGAGTGGGTTGTCCAATAACCAAAGGATTGGAGGTTTGAATCCTAATCTATCCAAGTGATTGTCGTTGTGTCCTTGGAATGGGTTTGAATTGTGCATGAATGCTTGGGTGTCAGTATGTCCTAGGGCAGCTGTGGCTACAATGTAGCTTACCACCACCAGTATGACTGGGGTAAATTAATCATGGTTTCTGTAGCACGCTTTAAGTCTCCTCGGAAAAAGTGCTATACTGTATAAATCCAAGCTATTATCATCATTATTATTAATGTGTTATTAACCACTGATGTGTGGTGAGGCTCGTGGCTGGCGAAGCACTGACTCCTCTGTCGTCAGATGTACACATTTATAAACCCAATAAAAGCTTAAATACATTTCTTCTTTTTTAATACAATATAATATTTGTAAATAGGGAGCAGTTATTTCCTTGTACTTTTACTCATATTCAATTTTAACCTGCTTTTTCAAGAAGATTTTCTTGCATATGTTGTATGTTCTTGCACTGAAATGCTACAAGTTTGTATATAATTTACAATAAACATTCTGATTCTGGTTGTATTTCAAGTAAAAAACATACAATAACAAGAAAAAATGATGATTTCACCGGACAAATGTGTCTGCCATAGAGGGTTTTCACAGCGCGTCATCAACCCGGAAGTTGCCATTTTGTAGATAAGCAGCCGGTTTACAAAACAGCACACGAACGAGCAAATCCCAAATTTTGAGAGAAAATGGTGAATTATTGCCGTGTTTTTGACTGTACTAATCGGTCAGAATGTGAAAAACATCTGGAGTTTTATAGACTGACATAAGTTACAACAGATCAGGGAAGAACAATGTCTGCATTTTATAGTCAGTAGTTCTACATCAGGAGAGCAGTGACATGAGACTAGCTCATCATTGTTGCACCTGTTGTTATTGATGTTTATGCAAACACCGCCGCCCTCATCTCCCGTCTTGCATTTAAATCCAGCTTCACGTACTCCAGTTTGTTCTCCACGGAGCAGACATTAGAACACAGGATGGAAAGAAGCGGCGTTCTCTGAGGATTAGTTTTTAGCTTGGTTGCTAGCCCCACTCCTGCTTCTGATCACACTGCTTACATGTCCTCTGCTGGCGGAGACCGCCGGTATGAAGCTCCGCTGCTCCACAGGTCACTGGATGTAGCCAGTGTAGAAGTCGCATCTAATGAACTATAACTGTTTGATTTCCCTGAATCTAAGATTGCCTGGCACTCATATACTATTCTAGAGTAACTGCGCTGCAGGTTCACTGTGAAATTATTAGAACTGACTGAGTTCACTGCCGATATACAGTACAGTATATCCGTTGCTAGCGCAAACTTCTATAAGATTTAAGATGTTCCGCTGTGTATGGGCTTGGTGAGATCCAGGTAGTTGATGATATCAGGATACATAATAGTCCAGATTTTTGCCTCGTAGATCCTGGTTTAGCTTTGCTAGCCACAAGCTGCTCCTTTCCTCTGATAACTATTGGTCTCCCTGATTTGTGATGATTTTTGGCAATCTATAAAATTCCAAATGTGTCTCATTGTTTGACCAATTCGCACAGCCAAAAACACAGCAATTGTTCACCATTTAATCTCCAAATTTGAGATTTTCTTGTCTGTGTGCTGTTTGTAGACCTGCTGCTTTATCTCCAAAATGGCGACTTCCTGGTTGATGACGCGCTGTGAAAACCCTCTATTACTAGTAATACCGCTTTGCTGTATTAGCAGACTATATGCTGGAAACTACGGGGTAACGCAGGAAAGCACGTTCTTATATAATCTAGTAAAGTAGTTTTGTGACCAATATTTACTGTATGTAGTGTAGTGCGTTAAAAAGTATATTGTTATCATTATTACATTGCAATTAATAAAATCTTTAAATTATTTTACCACATAAAATAAATATAGCAATAGCAAGAAAAACAAGGTAAAAAAAAACCATTTAAAATAAAAAGTATGTTTTTTGGTTTTGTTTTCTCTCTTTTACTAAATAAACAGTACTGTCTGCCTCATACTGTACTTTTTCACTGTGCATTTATAGACAATGCAGCCAACCAGAAATACTAAATATGTCTCACACGTTCATTAAATACAGTATATTAGACAGACTGTGGAACGTCCGCATGTGCAGAAAACCCGCAATCTAACATGTATTTTGGTAATATTAAGATATCTGACAGACTGCTCCATTAGTGTGTGTCACAGAGTGATATCCATACCTGTCAAGTTTTGGATTTGAAAATAAGGGAAATTTTCTACTACAAGTCGTCCAACCCGCCCAACCAAGCTACAGTATCCCTTATATTTTAAGATAGGTGTACAAGAAATCTAAAATACCCACTTGTCAACCACTTATTAAATACAATTATGTGATTAGAATCTGGTAGGTCGACCTTTATTAACATTGAAATGCTGTGAACGTTCCTACTAGGGCTGGGTGATATGAACCAAAACTCATATCTTAATATATTTTCTCAAAATGGTGATATATGATATAAATCTAGATAATTTTATCAAACAAAGTCTGACCAGAAAAACAATTCTGGGTTAAATTTGCTGATGCAAAATGCTACACAGGAACATTTATTAACAAACAGCTGATCAATATGTGCACTTATTAATCCATTTAACTGAGCTTTACATGTTGTTCTGAGAAGTAAAAGCAGCGACTCCTAAAACTAATATTTTGTTTCATATTATACATGAAATGTATCATATGAAACAAAATTATAAAACAGCCAAAATAAAAACATAAATGTGTATATGAAGCACATGTGTTTATTTATTATACTTAGTTTATATACAAGTCAACACATTGCATATTTACTGTTAATTTCACATTGCTTATCTTTAACTTAGACATTAACATTTTATTTTATTACATATTTTCTTGTAATTTCTCATGCTCACTCATGTGGTTCTCTGGTATTCACTAATGACTTATTAGACACATTTATTACAGACTTTACATTCTTTAACACTTTATAAAGCAGTGTATATTTGTGGAGCTTGTGATTGGATGATTTTTCAAGGTGACTTCTGCTGTGGTAGACGTTAAAATATCAGTTATTAATCTAACAGAACATGTAACTGTGTCCGATCCTGATGGTCTTTATGAAGATAAACTCTCTTTCCCATTTCATAACATATTTACACCAGTTCTTTGTTTTTTTTCGCCGGAACGTCTTCATTCATTCACCTCTCTTCTGAGTTGTTTCCAGGTTTGTTGCCGCTGTCAGCACTAATATCGCGAGAACTGCGACCAAGCCAGGCCATTTCAGGTGGCAGTTCTCGCGAGGCTAGTGACGGCGTTCAGTTTAGTAAGGTATCTTTTATTTATTACATTAAAATACGGGAAATTTACGGGAAAATACTAATACGGGAAGATGGCAGTAAAGATCGAGGGTAAAATACGGGAGCTTCCCGGTCAAAAGGGGATACTTGACAGGTATGCTCTTGCCCATGGTGTGTGGTGGATTAGTGTGACATTTATTCTTGGGGATTAGATGTGTGCTTGGTAGTAGCCTGCAGGTCGTGCTAATAATCCCAGCATAATAATTTACCACACTTTTTCACGTTTGGAATCAAACACCCAATCTCTCGATTAGAAGATGACCCCTAAACTAAGACAATAACCTAGAACAACAATGGTGCATTTCCCATGAATTTGTGAATTTCTCAAAAACATTGCACCACTTGTGTAAGCATTAAAAAATCCATCATAGTTTTGTTGTTAGTCTTTAGCAGGAGCTACAAAGCATATGGCTGCAGAGATTTACAGAACAAAAAGAACTAATGAGCTTTAATGGCACAAAGGTTATGCAAGCAAGATAGTTTGTATGTATTTAGTCATATCTCTCTCTCTGTCTCTCCTTTTTAGGATCAGCGCAGTGTTGGAGAATGTCTGGGGTCAAAGGCTTTGCTCAGGAGAACTACTGCCTTAATTACAAAAAAGTTTAATGGACCCAGAATTTACAGATAAAACTGGGGTTTTAGCGTCATAATTCTCTCAGTGTCCCCGGGGGAAAAGCGAGAGATTTTTCTACACTATGGCTTTTCAAACAAGCTTTTGTTTGGGTTGTTTTTCAAACGACTGTTTTCAGAGTACCAACCCAATTTTAAAGAAATACAACATATAATACAAAATTACAGCTTTATTCATTCTAAACCTGCTTAGAACACAATGTACAAGTTTGGTGGAGAAAAGCCTATGGTGATGATTCAACTCTATGTATATCAAACAGGACCATTAAAAGATATATGAATGCTGAACATATATGGTGAAAAACCATGTTTGTTCAGTGTTCAGCGCTTCTGTGTTGTGCCATCAGTTCTCTCCATTACCCACTGCATGCATGACTAACAAAACATTATCTGCACCAATGGACTTTCCGATTGCAGCTGTAGAAATCCTGAAACAGTTACCACAGGCCATAAAAAACCTCTGGTTCAATGTTTTTAACTCTCATTGAACAGCTAGCTGCATGGTAAAAATACAGATCAAAGCAAAGCTCTCAAGTCTCACGCATTGGCCGTGAGGCACATGCATTTCAACCTTTTCACACGCCACACTATGTATATCACACGCAGAGAAAAATAGTGATTTGTCGGTTGCTAATGAAACGACTCTGAGAACATTCTTTAACACTTTTTTAAATAAGTGTGTATTTGTGGCGCTTGTGATTGGCTGATTTTTCATGGTGACTTACATCGTTCCTTCTGCTGTGGTAGACGCTAAAATCTCAGTTATTAATCATACAGAACGTGTAACTGTGTCCCATCCTGCTGCTCTTTAGGAAGATAAACATGATGACAAGTGAGGCTCTGCACGTCACTGTTATTAACATTATACCAGTGGAGGTAGTAGAGGCATCCACTAGCATAATAATGCCTCAACTGTTGTGTTGTTGCAATTACAACAACACATCATCAGTAGGGTAAAACTAACCTGTCTCCAGTTCATGAGTCCTGCCTGTTAATGACTGATTCACTGCTTCTTCTTCATACCAGAAAAAGCATGAACACACACAGTGAGAGAGAGAGAGAGAAACCCACCGTTTAGCGTGCTGTCCATCTTCATTCCAGACTCCTTGTCCTTCACGTAGAAAAGCACATTCGTCTCTGGTGACTTGTCGTAGGAAAACTAAGAAATTGGAGTAAAATCCATTATTAATGGAGAGCTCAGTGATTAATGGCACTTAAGCTCTTCTCTACAAACAGTGTGGACTGTTGCCGGCTGCCAGGAGGAAGAACGTAGGAAAAAATATACACCCAGTCTGGCAGATTTTCAGTGGAAAAAATCAATGCAGGAACAGTACATACTGTAGCTGGAGTTGAAGCGTCCTAAATACTGCAAATTGTGTCCATTAGACAGCAAAGGTAACAACATTGGAACTTTATTTATTTGTCATTTATTTATTTACAAAACGTGACAATTCATAAAATTCAGTTTTGTAAATATTGAAGTCTGTTTTGTAAAAAGGGGAGTCCCAAAAAGCGCAAGCACTTATTTACAGGGACCCACATGATGGAAATTAAGCTTTACATGAAACGAAAAAAAAAGATCCAAGCAGAGCCCTCGTTGAGCTCAAAAATGTATAAAATTAAAATATCAATAAATGCATACTTTGGCTCCCTGGACCTGGGTTTAGCACCACGGGCATCCTGAGCATTGTTGGTGATTAATGGTTTAACTCCAAAAATTAAAGGTCCCATATCATGCATTTTTGACCCATCTCCATTTGTTCCAAGAACCCCAAAATCATAGTTTTTGATTTTTATTTTTCCAGAGTTTTAGCCTCTGAAAAGTGACTTTCTGATGCATATTCATGAGTGGGCGTGTCTATACAATGACTTGCCTGCGGGGCTCCTGCATGACTCGCTCTGAGCTAGATCAGTGATCACCAAAGCGACTTCTCTTGCTCGCCACACAAACTGCACATTACAGTAAAACACATGGCTTTTTAAGTGGCTATTGTTATTGTGAGTCCGTCTCCGGATGTGTTCATCCAGCAGCAGCTTCAAACACTCAACGGAGTTTTAAGCTGGCAATTAACTTTCTTCTCCTCCTCATCTCTATTAACTACAGGAATAGTGCATTTAAGGTGATAATCATTTGTTTTGTCCAACCGCTGCGTCGTGTTGGGTCATAAGCATGTTGGATCAAGTTAAAGGCGATACGATATCTGCTTCCTGGGTGCTACAGCGTTCCTTCCCACTGCTCCTCAGGGAGGGACTTAATGCAGGGAACACATTTCGTGTATGTAGCTTTACATATATATGACAATAAAGTCTAATGTATTTCCTTTTCACTAGAACGGCAGGTTACATATAAGTGCCTCAACACATATCACTGCGCCAATGGGCCGAACCACATGATGTGCTGGAAATCGCAAGAGCGGATACACTGCAGTGTATGTTCACCGTGGAGGCGCAGCACCAGCAGCAGGCACTTCCTGGAGGGGGCTGTTCATAATTCTAGTGATGTCACTAGAATTTGCAGCGCTCATTTTTCAGAAGAGGGCAGAGAAGCAGCTCAGAGAGCAGGTTTATTGAGGATTTCTCAGAGATGCAGGACAGAATCCCAATAATACTTTGGGGGTGTTTTTGATGAAAAAATAACATTGTAACAAGGTTAAAAGCTCAAAAAAGTTGATTTGCATGATATAGGACCTTTAACTGACTTTTAAAAGCAGGGTGTACTAAATAAAGTGACCAGTGAGTGGATACTGGACTGGTACAAGTCAGAATGATCAGAGTGGCGCAGGGCTCACATTGAATCCACTGAATGTGTAAAACTGGCCTTCCCCGAAATTAACCTCCTCTTCAGTGGTTTTCATCAGCTCAGTTCCGATGGTGAAGACACGACCCTGCAAGGACAAAGACATAGGGGGGGAGGGGGGGGAAACATCAAGAGTCCGTCATGTGACCTCAGCCAGGTCACTAATGATGACGAAAGCCAGTTCAATCCTTTAAAATCTGCATCCGTTGCTGTACCTGGTAGAGGTCCAGATTTATCCCTTCAAAGCTGATTTGAGTCTTGTAGCCCACAGGGATCAGCACAGGGTCTGGATTCTCAAACTGAGGACACCTGGATCCCTAAAAAAAGCAACATAACTGGTAAAACACAAACTGTTATTGTTATTCAGCCATCAAACTTAGTATAACGATGTGAACGGAGTGCTTAATAGGAATGAGTTTTCTTTTTTGTGGACTGATTCTATGTTCAGGTTCAAACATGTCCAAATTTGTACAAACGTGTCCAAATTAGGTCTGCATCCACTATGGGTCTAAATGTGTTCACGTTGGGCCTGTACTACGAAGCAGGATTTCCTCTAATGGCACTAACTATCAGGATTTATTTGGTGTGTCCTGTACTACGACACTGGCTAACTTCTTACCAGGCTAAATCACCATGGTAACTTAGGCTGAACACCTAACCTGGTTGGGACCAGATTATGAAGTGAATAAGATCTGAGTGAGTAAAAAAAGTCCCGCCTCCTGACCAATCACTTTTCTGGAAAACTACCTGCCCATTGTTAGAAGATCCTGGTTGGTATAGATTTGACAGCTGCGTTTAGGAAAGAAAAATTATTAATGGATAAATTAATCCTTTCATTTACCGATGACATCCGTTAGGAAAGATATGGATTTATATCTGATGAACTGATCTACAGTCAGCTGATGAAGCCTATCATACAATAGAATCAGAATTCCTTTTTCAATCCCAGGGGGAAATTAATTTTGTTACAACTGCGCAAGAAAATATCACAAATAAAAACAATAAACATTAAACAAAGACAGAAGAAAAAATAAACGTTAAAAAGGGAATAATTAAGTAAAAGACTGTTAAAAATAAAAATTAGATACACACACATTATAATAGTAAAAAAAATAAAGTAAGATAGATAATAATAATACAAATATACAAATATGATACAGATATTTACAACAATAATAATACAAATGTACAAATATGACAACATACATACATATGCTACAGTAATGCTGTCTCAGCAGGAACATACTACAGTGAAACAATGTGCTCTCATCCCAGTGTGTGATAAATTGAGGAGGACTACTGTACCTGAACAGAAACACACTGTGCTGTAATAAAGTGAAACTGATCCGAGCGCCGTCCGTTTATCAGCCGACAATATTGTATAATCTCGCACTTTTATGCATTAACAGTGTCAGCAGTTTCCTGCCTGCAATCATTTCTTGCTGGTTTTTCTGTGGCAACAAAAATGTTGTTTTTGCTCTGAATTATGGACTTTCATTCTTCATATTTTTTAAAGAATTATTCCTCAATTGTGACATCTCCATGATTGTGATTGGTCTGGCGCTGCTATTGCTGCCCATATACCACTAAAGCCATGCTGAAATCCCCTGGCTTTAGTGACGTGTTGATATCCTGCTTCGTAGGACAGGGGGTCTCTGACGGAGAATGATTGGTTCGGTGAAGCCTGCTGACGGAGCGATATCTGGAATATACTTATCTAGCTTTGTAGTATAGGCACAGTGAGTCTAAATGTGCAGACAGAAGGTAACTGAAATGGGTGTGTGCTTGTCTCTGACTGACCTGGCGGTGTTTGATGACATTCGGAATGACCGCGTCATCATCAATGTCGCTGCATGTGTGGTTGAGCATGTTCCACTGACATCCCCATGGACTGGCCACACATGACATGCACCTGAAGAAAATGTAAATAAAGGCTGTGAACGAGCAGTGCACAAACATACACACAAACACAAACTCATCAGAAAATGCAAAAAAAGAAAAATCCATGTCTCTGACAATTAAATGAATCTCTGCAGCTTCACGCAGCCACAGCTCATTCATCACACATGAAAGAAATGAAGGGCAATATAAAAACTGCCGGATATACTCTCAGTTTTTTGATTAATGAAAAGGAAACTGAGGCAATTTCATTGGCCTCCTTAATAAAACAAAAGAAAAAGAAAAATGCAATTGGTACCTTAAAACCTGCCATGAGCATATCCTTAAAAACCAGCATCAAGCCAGTGTTAGTTCAGCATATCGCTACATTTCCTGTAGTTCATGTTAATTATGCCCTTCTATGGCTGATAACTGATCCTTTTTTTTCACAGTGCTGACTTTTGACAGTATTAGCTGAACTTTTTTCAAAATGAGAAAGTGAAATTATCCTAATCATAGAACATGCACTGCATCTACTTCAATTAGTGTTTTGGGGCGTTTTTATGTCCAATTCAAAAACACTTTAGCAGGTAAGAAATCTGCAAAATTTCATATAAATGTATAATAATGTGTATTAGTTAAGCACTTTCAATAATATTAATATCAAAAATCAAGATTCTTTCCCCCAGAATCGATTTCATTTTCTTCATTATGTCTGCATACGTAGGTTAACACTACATGTAGTGCACTTCACTTCCATTTGAAATTGAAAAAAAAAAAAAACGTCAGAAGGACTGACATGCAGATAACGCATTACCGCGCCACTGTTACTTTTGACAGTAACTAGTACTCTAATGCAATATTTTTTAAAGAAATAAATGTAGTTACCATTACAATATGGTGCGTTTATCCGTTACTTCATAAGCAGCAGTGTACTTCCTGTTTATGGTGGCACTACATATTTTTGTGAGATGCCGTGCCAACCATGGTAAAACAGAAGAAGAGGCATTCTTGGCGTCTCTGTTTACTATAACGTGAGCTAATAATGACGAGACCAGGACGAGCTTCTCAAAGTGGAAATACGTGCATTACTTTACCAATCTGCCTCCAAAATATGACTCGGTGAAGCTCTAAGCTAACGCTGCATTGGTGGACATGAGGGAAGCCTCTGCTCCGAAAAACAACTGTTAACCAGGGATAGGTCAGCAAAGACACGGTATGTTAAAAATATGCAGCCTGTCGCTACTGTGGAGTCACTGCTTTCAGCAGCTCGTTAGCCTGATACAATGTCCTATGCATTGCATAGTGTAGCTCAGAATTATTATTTTTTTCCATATTTATTTTTATAAGCATTTTCAACAGCAGAATGTGCACCTGGAATATGCACAGCTTACTTTACATTACTGCGCTAAGGTTGAAAAATTGCTCAATTTTGATTTTGGAACAGCTGTTTTGCGCTTTATATGCACATCATTTATGGTTGGTTTATAGCAGTTTTTGCAAAGCAGAGTTTGTCAAATTTATTCCAAATGTTACTTCAGATTGCTTTCATTTGTTTATTTTAAAAGGCTTTATGTGTTTATGTTGTACATTGTAGCTAGTTTTTGTACTTAAGCTGTAAGAGAACATTCTAAGGGCTAAACACAACTGTTTTTATGATGCTGAAGCCACTTTCATTTTGATTCTGAATAATATTCAGGTTGTTTTGTGTTTTATTTATTTCACAATTCCTTGTAACATGTTCAGTTTCTGCTGGACTCAGGTAAATAAACTGGAATTGAAAAAATACTAGTCAGATGGTGTTTTTAAAGGATAATACTGAGCAGAGTTTAGTACAGGGAATGTAAATGAATAGAAACTGTCGGGCTGGACACAATAACATTTCATTTATCAGAGGCTTTTATCCAAAGCAAGGTTAATACAGGGGCACAGTTGATCAACAGTGGATTATTATATTATTACAGCACTGATATGAAGCTTTACAGACACAAATGACCCAAAAATAATGCATTCTTTAAATCTAAGTAACTCAAAAGTAAATTTTTCCAGTAACGCATTACTTTTTGGTGTAAGTAATCAAAATAGTAACTGAGCTACTTTGTGAATGTGAAAGTAACTAGTAATGGTAACTAGTTACTTTTTTCAGTAACTAGCACAACATTGCTGACTTTTGATGTGCACTGTTTTTTACAACTATAATTCATATATTTTTTCAAGAAGTGTATGATTAAACTTTTGTTTTTAATAAAGAAAAAATGAAAATTTAAATGGGGATAATTGTTACCTTAAAACTGCAAAACCAATAGCAAAAAAAAATGTAATCGGCATCCAACTATTGTGAATAAAATGGAATTGGAACAAAAGCATATCATCCCAGCCCTATAATTTGTTGTTGTTCTGAGACTGTGAAGGAACTCTATAGGAGTGATGATCACTTGCTGAGCAGGATCAACGTGTAAAGAGGTGGGGCTTATGTCATAGGTTCAACTTATCAGTACAACTTGCGTTATTGGTTTAAGGAAAACAAGAAAACAAAAGAAAAAATAAAACTAAATATTGGATTAATAATTGCTGTTAATATAATTACTGTATTGACAGATGGATGAAGAGCACCACTCACGGTGTGTTCTCAGACTTCCTCACGGTGGCAGCGCAGTTGTAGAACTTGAATTCCCGTGCAGCAAGCGCCACAGTCTCATTGACAAAAACCTTGATGGGAACAGCAACAAAGTCTGAAGAAGAGAAAAATAGTTATTCATTCAAGCATCCTTATCAGAATGAATCAGATACCTAAACATTTTCTTTTTTATTGCAGCCCCCAGAACCAAGTGTGGATGGACATGCTCATCTTAAGTGACGTTAGGAGTAAAAGTGTGTGTATAGCTGTCACTAACCGTCTGTGCATGTGATTGTTCCTTTCTGAGTGTCAGTGGTGTGATTATTTTACCTCTGTGTCTGTGATTATAAATCCTGCTGTGCGATTGTCTGTCTGTGAGTCTGTCTGTGGGTCTGTGATTTCAGCTGTAACATATCAGTTTAACTCACTTTGTGACCATTACACACTTGAGAGGCTGAGGAGTGAGAGCCAAATCAAGTCCTTCTGTAATTAAGCTTCTCATTTCTGGTCCAATTCACCATTAACCCTCTTCCACAAACCAATTGACTTTGAATGAACCAGGATCTTAATGGGTTCACAGTGCTTAGTTGTAACGTGTTCAAGAGCAGCTTAAAGGACAAAAACAGGTGAATGTGAGGTGGTACCTTGGTCCTCTGGAGTTTGAGGGATGAGCGGAGGCTGAGGCAGATCACAGGACACCTGTCCAGAGTCTGACCTTTTGCCTTCACTACGGAATGAGCCAAAGTCGCATTGTAGGTGATCAAACATCCCAATTGAAGGGAGGGAGGGGATGTTGATTTTCACCTGAGAGGAAACAAAAACAAAAAATTATAAAATCCAATTTTCTGTGCTTGTAGTTTGAATACACAAACAGTTATTATATTTGCCTGTCAGTGGTCCTGATGAATAGGCCTGCTGTTTACATTAAGGAACAATACAGAGGCAACTAACAGACTGAGGATGGAAAAACAAAGTATTCCTCTAGGAGTGTGATTTAGGAGGCCAGCTAACAACAGACAGTCTGGAGTTTTCCGAATGGATCAATTCTGTGTCGGAAGAACTGGAGCCCGAGGTCTTTGACTCACCGTTCATTTTATAACCAATAGTTTATTAGTCAGACCGTGTGTTTGTGTGTGTGTGTGTTCGACAGAGAATGCACTTCTTGTTACCTTGCCAGTCTTTTTGCAGGAGAGGTTTGGTGGGAAAAAGGAGACGATCTTCACACACTGCTGCCTCGGGCTCCACAGCCAGCCGTTCTTCTCCTCAGCACGCCGGCACTCCAACCTCCTGGTGCACCTTAGGTGTAACATCCAACAGCTTCAATCAGCCACTGATCTATGCACGGATAAACTCTCATACAAAGGCTCGAAAGATTGTCTTTAAGAGCTCTCGTAAGCACACAAGTTTGATGCTGAAGGGACATAGAGGTCAGATGGACCCTATCTTCACCTCCTGGCATAAACAGCAGGAAGTCATGTGTCTACATTAATCCAGTCTTGGTGTTTTTCCTCATCTAAGACAAAGCTTGGGTTTGGGAAATTTGGGGCTATGAAAATACAATACTTGGCAGCCTAATGCCTAACAGGCAGACAACTAAATCAAATCACTGGATAACACGTTTGGAGGTATTTAATGTCTTTGATTATATCACAGATTTATTGCTATCAAAAGTGTTCAACCTGCAGAGAGAAAATGTCGAACCAAGCCTGCAAATAAATCATTACACACGGACTGTTATAAATTCTTTTTTGTCATCCTACAGAATGTTGTCAGTTTCATCATCACTCTCACCATCTTCTTTTCTTTCAAAAACAATAGAAGATGAACTACACTCTACAAATCTCTTCCTGGTTAGCTTTCTGTAAAACACAATACCTACTCAATCTTACGGTAACCCCTGAGACTCCAATAATTTTGAATAATATATCAAGTCCATAAGTTAACACTGAAATCTCTTCCAAAATAAAATGTGACATCCTCACCTGCCCTCCAGAACACACCATCCACAGTATGGGTCCCTCAGCTCTACACAAGACTGACAGTCCTTCTTCTGGAGGCAGGTCTGCACTGGTACCTTGGTGATCTGAGAATGATGACATGACTTGTGAAATAATTACAAACAAGGAGTGCCACACAGTGATACCGTTAGCATGGACAGCTAACAAATGCAAAAGACTCGTATTTTGTTCCTGTTACAGCATCCTATACCTGCTCCCTGTGCTCACTTCCAGAGTCAATGGAAACAGCTTGGTGCAAATACTTGTAAACTGTATTGTACATTTACTCGATGTCCTTTATTTATTTATTCTTTTTTTTTTTTTTCACTTGTCTGCACATGCTGTCAAAGGTCAACACTACAATAAGTGCAATCATTATGAGACAGTAATGCATGTTTTGTTATTGCAATGATATAAATTAATTTATTTTATTGCTTAATTGTGACCATCACCAGCCCCCTTAAGGAAGGGTAAGAGGGGGTGGAAGGGGATGGGGAAGGGAGCAGGGAGGAGAGACTCAAGGCAGGAAATAGAAAGGGTGGGGAAGAATTGATTATTTTAAAGTGAGAGTGAGATGTGAAGTTGTAGTTGTGCATATTGTGTTGTATAATCAAGCCAGTCTGGTGAAAGTGTGAAGCTTAGCTATAATGGTGGTGGCTGTGGACAGAGGGAAGGAGTGAGTGGTAATACCTAAAGCAGGTATTTGGGATCAATGTGTTTAAGGTTAAGCCCAGTATCAGTTTTATCCCACATCCCAAGGCGTGCCAGCAGGGACCGGACCCCAGGAGCAGCCCCCTGAGGGACGACGACCACGCCCATAGCTGTCGAGGGCACCAGGGGGACGCTGCAAGAGCGCGCCATATCGCCTTTTCTCGATGCCACCCGCGCGATGAGCCTTAGTCATGCCCCCCAGAAACCCACCGCCACGCCCGACCGCACCATCCTGATGTGTTTGTACTCCACACGGCGGCCCAGCCACCAACAGAGGGGCCGGGCCCCCACCTGACAGGTCCAAGTGTGTGAAACTACCCACCACCCTGTTATAGTACCTCTCCTATCCCCTGAGTGAATGTGTGTGTTTAGTGTATGTATGAAGTGCTATTAAGTGTGGTGCTCCCCATCCAACCTATGTGTATATATGTACCCTCCGGGGGGGGGGGGGGGGGGTTGTTGAGGTATAATTAAAATTGGAGGGAATATTAGGGCAACCAGAGGTGGGAGTGCCGTCCCCGCGCCACTACATAGTAGCACAGGCGGTGGCCCCCCCCACCCCCACCATCCAGCCCCCGAAGGGGTGGGTATATGTGTGTGGTGCACTCGGTGTCCTGTGGTTCTGAAAAGGTCTGACCTTGAAACTTACCAAAAATGTTGACTGAAATTTGAAAAAGTTTTAATCCCTCAAATTTAATTGTGCAGTTTAAAAAAACATTATAAAGATGTCATATGACAGCACTAAACAGTTGTTTAACTGTTTAGTGCTGTCTAAACAATTAAGTAACCTGAATAACTGCTAGAGAATAGTATGCCAAAGAGGGTTCTCTGAGAAACCTTGATGGGTTATTCTGGCAACTAAAAGGGCAAGTGCTCTTTTTCCTATGGCTGACCCCCAATTGTAATTTTGAGCATATGTGCAAACCTTTTTCTCTGTGGTGATGTAAAGATGACAGTAGCTGAGGTCAAAGAACAGGTTCTTGTTGACCTTCTCTCCAAGAGTGTCTCCTGGGACTTTTCCATACACATCCGGCTCTGCAGTCAGGTGAACCTACAGGAGGGATAACCATTATTGGAAAACTTTAAACTTATTCAAACCATCTTTCCTCTGTCTGAGAAGACTCACCTTCCAGACTTCACCCTGGCTGTTGCCCAAAAAAGCGATGGTGTGATCGTTTTCTACAGCGACGCCTACTGAGGTCAGGAGCCCATTCCTGGTTAGCACCTCGGCAGCCTTTAAGGCAAATCTGGGCTTGGATGCCAAAGGGGATGGCAAAAAGTCTCCACCACACTTAAAGTTTACTAGCGTATCTTTCTGCAAGTGGGAGTAAAAGCAAAACAAAAAATGGCATATTTAAGTCAAAGCAAATTTAAGTAGTCTGTAATTAGAAATTACCACATTTGGTCACCTCAGTAAACATATTACCTTGCCTCTCCATTTATACACCTAATAAGCACACACAAATTGAAGAAAAAAATGACGTACTGAAATTTTTGCTGCGCAAAATTCTTCTGTTTTAGATGAGTAAGGGATATCCACAGCTGGATAACCAGAGATTTTCCCAGAGTCACTGTAGCAAGCGGTGATGATGTCCACCATGCGTTCATTGATGGAGTTGAGTGGATACATGCAGAGAGCAGAGATACTGTCATCGTCATCTGAACTTGCCACCACAAACAAAACTTTACTCCCCCATGCCAAAGTCATGGTTCGAGCCAGCTCCTTCCCTGGGGATGCCACATGCGCCGCTTGGACTTTGTTGAACTGGTTGTTTGTGCCGCAATTTAACTGCAGTTCTGTGTGGGAATAATAATGGGGGTCTTGTTCACAAAGACGGGACACAAAGGTCAAATTTTTGGTATCCTCCCCATCCAGAGTCCTTGAAAACAGAAAATAAACAAAGCCATCTTCTTTGAAGGCGTGTCGGAAGTCATGCAAGTATTTGGGAACAAATGGTGTAGTTTGTACCGTGGAGGCCTCAATAATGCTCTCAAACACAACCCAGTCCCTGTAGTCCTGAAGGATGCGTGTGCTGATCAGTTTTGTGCTATCCAGGCTCCCGTAGCCTTTACCGACAAGGAACACACTGAATGCCTTTGAGTAGTTGGCCATGACCCCTACCACGTTGACATTGTCCTCAATGCTTGCCACGTAAGTTTTCTCACCCTTAATGTCGCTGTAGTATAGCTGTTGCTCCACATTGGACAAGTTGAGGAGAGAGCAGATTCCACGGTAGCGACTCCCACAGACTATAAGCGACCCGTTAGATGGATGCACTAGCAGCAGCTTGTTGTGGTTGGCCATGAGCTTGGTGTCCTGGCAGGCTGAGACTGGCGGTGTGCAAGTCCGAGCGTCCTCTTTGGGGCCTGTTTCAGTGCGAGCCTGGAGACGGAGGTCAGACCCCAGCTGGAAAATGGTGTTGACAGCTCCCAGGTAAACGCGACCAGTATGAGGGTCCTGGACCACATTATTAATGAGGGTCTCAGAGTTGAACTCCAAGATGGAAGTGGAGCTGCTGCCTTCCTCTGCTTGAGAGACTGAGTGGCAGATGAGGAAGAGGAGGAGTGAGACCCAGCTTGCCATCTCTGGAGGGAAGAGAGAATATCAGACCGTGCAATGTTAATTACTGCATACGTTTTTTGATGGAAACATATTTTATATAGGTAGAAGGGTAACATTAGCTTGGTTGCTACTTACGCAACCTTAACATTTTTTTCAAAATCAAGATGGCGTCCGGTGGGCACCGTGGATTTTGGCCACTCTCTAACTTTTGATCTAGATGACATAGAAAGTAATGTAATCAGCTCTTTTCCTATGTTTTTTTGCACGTAGAATCCATGTATGGGGTGTTTTGTGGTTTTAGGGTCAAATTCACTGTCAAATCAAAGGCCATAGGTCAAATTTGACCTTAAAAATCAGAAAACAACCTGGTTATGTACATGGTCAACATGACCATGTACATAACCAGGTTGTTTTCTGAGCCCATTATGTTTTATTCGTTTGAGCAGGTGGGCTCAGCTCGGGCCAGCCGCCTTTTCCTAAACTGGTGCTGCTGTTGTATTTCACTCCTTTTTGTGTACATCATGCCCTAGCAGCGGTGTTTTATCGACTTGACCCGACGTCATTTTATGTCTGCTGGCAGTCGCCTTTCTGGTGTTCAGAGCTGACTACCGTAACCTTGCCTGTGTTTCGCTTGTGTCTATATGTGCCTTGGTAACTTCCGGATTCCATGTGTGTGTGTGCCTGCATGTTTATTTGACCCTACATGGTTTCAGTTAAGTGTGTTTATTAAATTAACCCCACATGGTTTAAGTTAATTCCTGACTAAGATACTTTGAGAGTTGTTGTGTTACTTTGGAACTGTGTTCTTTTCATTTCCTTAAACTTGTTAACTTGCTTATTTTTCCCTTTGTTTTTATATTCATCTGTATTGTGTCATATTCTTGATTGTCTGTATTAATCCCTGGCTCCTCTGTCTCAGGACCACAGCTGAGGGAGTCCACTAGTGGCAGCCTTGTATCGAGGTGGTGGTTTCCTTCACCATGAGAAGTGCTGTGTCACGAGTCACGGGTGTTTCACATTCTCTTTGGTTATCTTCTTTTTTGTTTGCAGCCCAAGTGGGCCCCCACCCCCCAAGCTTGGTACCCGTGTAAGTAGTATTGTGAATGACGTACTAGTGTCTTTTAATATTTATAAAGAGCTCTGCATTTTTATCCATTTTTGTACAAATAAAACCTTTAACAATTTCTTGTCTCTTGCCCATACCTGTCAAGTTTTGAATTTGAAAATAAGGGAAATTTTCTGGCGCCCACTACGAGCTGTCCCACCCGCTCAACCAAGCAGTATCCCTTATATTTTAAGATAGGTGTAAAATAAATCTAAAATACCCTCTTGTCAATCACTTACTAAATACAATTATGTGATTAGAGTCTGGTAGGTCGACCTTTATTAACATTGAAATGCTGTGAACGTTCCTACTAGGGCTGGGTGATATGAACCAAAACTCATATCTCAATATATTTTCTCAAAATGGTGATATATGATATAAATCTAGATAATTTTATCAAATAAAGTCTGACCAGAAAAACAATTCTTGGTTAAATTTGCTGATGTTAAATGCCACACAGGAACATTAGCAAACAGCTGATCAATATGTGCACTTATTAATCCATTTAACTGAGCTTTACATGTTGTTCTGAGAAGTAAAAGCAGCGACTCCTAAAACTAGTATTTTGAAACATAATAAGCTGTAAAATATATATATATATATATATATATATATATATATATATGAAATATTATAGTTTTCTATATCGCCAAAATAGAAAAATCGATACATCTTGAATCTCGATATATCACTCAGCCCTAATTCCTAAATTATAAAACAGCCTAAATAAAAACATAAATGTGTATATGAAGCTCATGTGTTTATTTAATATACTTACAGTTTATATACAAATCAACACATTCAATATTTACTGTTAATTTCACATTGTTTGTCTTTAAGTTAGACATTAACATTTTATTTTCATTATATATTTTATTATAATTTCTCATGCTCACTCATGTGGTTCTCTGGTATTCACTAATGACTTATTAAACACATTTATTACAGACTTTACATTCTTTAACACTTTATAAAGCAGTGTATATTTGTGGAGCTTGTGATTGGATGATTTTTCAAGGTGACTTCTGCTGTGGTAGACGTTAAAATATCAGTTATTAATCTAACAGAACATGTAACTGTGTCCGATCCTGATGGTCTTTATGAAGATAAACTCTCTTTCCCATTTCATAACATATTTACACCAGTTCTTTGTTTTTTTTCGCCGGAACGTCTTCATTCATTCACCTCTCTTCTGAGTTGTTTCCAGGTTTGTTGCCGCTGTCAGCACTAATATCGCGAGAACTGCGACCAAGCCAGGCCATTTCAGGTGGCAGTTCTCGCGAGGCTAGTGACGGCGTTCAGTTTAGTAAGGTATCTTTTATTTATTACATTAAAATACGGGAAATTTACGGGAAAATACTAATACGGGAAGATGGCAGTAAAGATCGAGGGTAAAATACGGGAGCTTCCCGGTCAAAAGGGGATACTTGACAGGTATGCTCTTGCCCATGGTGTGTGGTGGATTAGTGTGACATTTATTCTTGGGGATTAGATGTGTGCTTGGTAGTAGCCTGCAGGTCGTGCTAATAATCCCAGCATAATAATTTACCACACTTTTTCACGTTTGGAATCAAACACCCAATCTCTCGATTAGAAGATGACCCCTAAACTAAGACAATAACCTAGAACAACAATGGTGCATTTCCCATGAATTTGTGAATTTCTCAAAAACATTGCACCACTTGTGTAAGCATTAAAAAATCCATCATAGTTTTGTTGTTAGTCTTTAGCAGGAGCTACAAAGCATATGGCTGCAGAGATTTACAGAACAAAAAGAACTAATGAGCTTTAATGGCACAAAGGTTATGCAAGCAAGATAGTTTGTATGTATTTAGTCATATCTCTCTCTCTGTCTCTCCTTTTTAGGATCAGCGCAGTGTTGGAGAATGTCTGGGGTCAAAGGCTTTGCTCAGGAGAACTACTGCCTTAATTACAAAAAAGTTTAATGGACCCAGAATTTACAGATAAAACTGGGGTTTTAGCGTCATAATTCTCTCAGTGTCCCCGGGGGAAAAGCGAGAGATTTTTCTACACTATGGCTTTTCAAACAAGCTTTTGTTTGGGTTGTTTTTCAAACGACTGTTTTCAGAGTACCAACCCAATTTTAAAGAAATACAACATATAATACAAAATTACAGCTTTATTCATTCTAAACCTGCTTAGAACACAATGTACAAGTTTGGTGGAGAAAAGCCTATGGTGATGATTCAACTCTATGTATATCAAACAGGACCATTAAAAGATATATGAATGCTGAACATATATGGTGAAAAACCATGTTTGTTCAGTGTTCAGCGCTTCTGTGTTGTGCCATCAGTTCTCTCCATTACCCACTGCATGCATGACTAACAAAACATTATCTGCACCAATGGACTTTCCGATTGCAGCTGTAGAAATCCTGAAACAGTTACCACAGGCCATAAAAAACCTCTGGTTCAATGTTTTTAACTCTCATTGAACAGCTAGCTGCATGGTAAAAATACAGATCAAAGCAAAGCTCTCAAGTCTCACGCATTGGCCGTGAGGCACATGCATTTCAACCTTTTCACACGCCACACTATGTATATCACACGCAGAGAAAAATAGTGATTTGTCGGTTGCTAATGAAACGACTCTGAGAGCCGGCTCTTTGACGTGAACAACAGGAGCCGGCTCCTGATCAATATGTGTGAGCCATCTCTCTCTGCACTGAGCAAAGGGAAAAGGGACGGAGTTACACAGTGGGACAGTTTTTGTCATGCAGCTGCAGTCAGAGCAGATGAGACACCTTCGTGGAGCATAAGGTTAAAAACTAAACCAAAATTAAGAAAACTAAACAAAAAAACAATTATTTGTACAAATGTATGTGTCTGCCACTGCAGCCAAAGTCTCACTCTGAACTGAGTTTAAAACTTGAGAGCCCTGTCAAAGCATAGGCTGGATCTTGAGTAAATGTAACCTAGTGCTCCACATTTGGCCAATCTAGACACATTTGCACCTTCTTTTGTTGATTTAGTTTGTTTGCTGTGACCTCTGCTCCCTGGACTGGACAAATGGTGCACCAAAGAATATTAAATCAAAAACTTTTTAGCACAATGGTCCATGTACATTTCTTTTTATAAGGAATGCATGCATGCATGTGTTCAAGCAGTAGCAAAACCGCAGGATCAGAACTGTATCAACTCAGTGTATAAGATATAGAGAAATATATGCAGCTCCAGTTGTAGATAAGTTCCTCTATTCAGGAATAAACGATTTACCCTCACTCTTAATTACAGGTGCAGAAATAGAATTAGTCAGGAGGTAAAGCTCAGTTTAAAACATAAACCAATAAGAACCTGCCTAAAACACTTGGTTCAGCACCAGCTTCATTTGCAGCACAATGTTTAATGTGTTCAGAAAGATTCATTCTAGTTTCTTCACAATACACAATACGCACAATCCCCTGGAAGGTTTTTCCATGATGCCACAAATCCCAAGGCTTTTGCTTGAGCGGCATTATAAGAGATTCAAAACAAAATATATTCTGGACAACACAAACAGAAAGAAAAACACTTCACTGCCACTACTGCTGTAGTGGATGCATCAGCACCACAATCTGCCCTCATGGAGTCTCTACAGTCTACACCATAGTTGCAGCTCATACAAGGTTTTCTTTATTTTTTATTTTGTCTATGCCTTCGCTGCACTCCACTCGCACCCCTCCCCCTAGCTCAGGGTAGGTGACTGTGGAGGAGAGCCTTGTGGCTGCACGCCCGCATCCCCCCAGCGACTGAATATCCTCTCCCCTCTTTGCTCAGTCCTCGTCCCACTACCTACCCACGTGCTATATGGTTATTATGACTGTGTTTTCTTTGTTTTGCTTAATGAATGTATACTGAGAGGTTTTTTCCTAGTTTTTCTACTTTACTCTCAAATAGGGAATTCAGTACAAAACCTGCCTTTTCCCCCCCTCACCTCTCCTTGTGTTGTGATCCTGTTTCTCATCTAAATTGATATCTCGTTGCTCTGGATCATGTGCAATGACAAATAAAACGATTCATTTATTCATTCATTCATTCATACGTCCAGCAAAGGTTGAAGCTGGACTCTGCGTGTGACGCATTCAAGTTTTTATCCCTAATCCTTCCATCTATGACTAATGAAACAACCTTGTGAAACCAACGTGGCTAAGGTACATGATTTATTTCTTTACTTTCGGACAAATTGCCATTTTAAACTTTGTACACGACATGAAGTTACCCTTGGATTTCAGTGTCATGGTTTACCAACGTTATTTTCACTTGTTTGTAGAAATGTCCACTTATTGCCCCACAAAATGCAGACTTTGCTTTGGTCTTAGTATGTGATGTATTATATTACTATCACAAATAATAATATGTTGCCTCTAACCTTCAATTTATAAGTTGTCTTTCATTTAACCTGTATTAAACCCAATTTGTAAATACTAGAGCTTCCCTTTCTTTTGTGTAACATAATCATTATTTCTTTATTCCATTTATCTTTCCTACCTCTTTTCCTATTGGATTATATACAGTATGTTTTTCATATTTATCCTGCTCTGTATGCCTTTCAATCCACCATTACCTGGATGCAACAGCGTGGCTGCCCACTGCTCCTCACAGATGGGTTAAAAGCAGAGAACTAATTTCATGGATGTACGTGTACGCATATCCCAGTCAAATTTATCCAACAGATACCCTGCAGTAAACCTCCTGCAAAAGCTGTGTCATACTATGTAGACCAGACTCAGCTCAAGAAAGAGGGGGTTCTTCTGATTAGACAACAGGAATGCCTGTTAGTTTTACTAAAAGTGCTCATTTTCATTTAATTGCCCACTGCATAATTTGAGGGTTTTTTTCTCATCTACTGCTTCATTGTTTCACTCAGAGCTGTAACCAATTTCCCTGTGTAAATGCAGGGTGCCCTTTTCAATTCAAGGCTTTAAATATTCCCATTAAAACTGAATTAGTGCAATAAAATCCCAGTCTAAGCTCATTCAGGATTAAATTGTTGTGGTTGGCTTTTTTTTTAAGCTTTAATTAAAGAGGAGGGGCTGAGTACATACAGTAGTGCTGAGGTTTAACTCAGACGAAAAAAAAAAACGCACCAAATCTCAAGTTTACATGCACAAAATGATCCAAAAAAGCCACAAAAATTAATGTTCCTGAAACTGCATCAGCAGAAAATTGTTAAATTGTTAATGTAATAAGCCAAACTGAAAGAAAAAACACATAAAAGGTGATTATGTCACAAGGCCTTCGCCACTTTCTGTGTAACAGTGCTAAGTGAGTTCCCGTTAAGGCCGCTAAGGCTGTCAGCATCACCAACATTCATTCATATATATAAATATGAATTAAATTAATAATAAATTAATTCAATAATTCATTGATCCATGAATATGGAAAGCAAGCTTCATCAGCTGAAAAATGTCGGTCAGTCCATCAGAAGACAATCTATACCTTTCCATAGGATATCATTGGCAAATGAAATGATTGCATCCATCAACAAAAAATAATTATTTCCTCAGTGCAGCTGTTTGATCTGCACCAACCAGGATTTTTAAGAATGGTCATTTTCCAAAAGAACTGATTGGTCAGGAGGCAGTTTTATTCTCACTCAGAACTTATCCAGGAATTAACCTAGTCCCGACCAGGCCGTTTAGCACAAGTTACTATGGTGATTACCACCTAGATTTAATATAATTTCTAACTGTTTCATGGTAAAATTCACTTTTCCTTTTTTTCTACATCTAAACCCTGACCGGCATTGACTCGTGCTATGGTATTTCAGATTTGGAATTTGTGAGGTGGAACCTCAATGAATTAGACTTGTTTATCCAGAACAGGCCTGGCATAAAGTTTTCCATTATCACAGACACCGGAGATAAATCATGGAGTAAATTTCCTGAAACAAAAATGGCCACTTTTAAAACTTAATAACCAAATAATGATCTATTGATGAATTCATTTCAACAAAATCAGACAGAAATGGCGACATGTCACGGAGTTTAACCTCACACACTCGCTTTTGGACAATGCTACACATTTACACATTCTTTCCCATGGATGTGTGGTTGTGAAAAAAATTTAGATTTTCCACAGCTAGACATTCAGTCATCTGATAAAACAGGTGACTGAATGTCTAGCAACTGTACAAGCAAACTGACGGACATGTCAAATTGTTCAAGATCTTTGCTACATAATCTCATGCAATTTCAGTGTGAAGTACCTTCAAACATCTTAAGTTTTGAAATGAATAATAATAGTTGGTAGTGAGAGACCGTGGCTCAGGCCTGCCTTTGTACGTATAAGTGTCTTTGGGTAAGACACTGAACCCTAATGCTGCGTTCACACCAAATGCATCTTCTGCGGCACAGGACGCATCTGCCGCACGAAACGTACTGCAGGTTCCGCAAGATCAAAAAATGTCACCATACGCTTCATACTCACGTCTGAAGTGAAGCCCCGCCCACCAGCGACACATCCAACTCGGTGAGTTTCACTGCCTGCTGAAGCGAGGAGCTGCGCTCCTTTTTCTCCTCTCATAAACATAAATTACCAGTGAAAAAACCCGGTGTGATTAGCGGCTAATGCTATCCTAGCTCAGTGCTACAGAGAGAACTTTTACCTCCTACTTCCACCTCCTTGCTTTCAATGGTTATTTAGTGCCTTGCATGACAGCACTGTCCCAATGGTATGTGAATGTAAGTGTGAATGGGTGAATATAAATTATTTTGTAAAGCGCTTTAGGAATGTCTTGGTGTTAATGCACTACAGAAAGTCCATGAAGTCAATTAACCCTATTATTGTTAAGCATATTTGCTACAATTCTGAGAACTTTAATAGCCAGTTGTGACATATAATTGGGGAGACCCGATGACATTGAAATGAAATAGAATTGAATAAAAATGACAAGGAAATACGTGTACTCATTGGGGCAAATGTTGAAAATTTTAAAATGAAAAATCTGAGGCTCTACATCCCACAGATGTCGGATTAGATTTAGATCTCAGAAATCTCAGTCCAAGTCAAGACCTCAAACGGGTTGTTGTTTTCCTCACATCATTCCTGAACGTTCCTTTGTTATGTCACATATTTATTCTACTGAAAGAGGTACACCATTTCCCTCAAAAATGTACTAAAATGACTCCATACTTAAGGCAGGAAAGCTAATATGTGTCTCCTATATATAATAACAGAACTCTCTTTTGGATAGTTCTGGTCAGTCTGCCCTAAGAAGGCCAGATACCATTGTACACTGATAGCACTCACCAAAGTCTCTGCCTGAGGAGGCTCTACTAGGGCGACCGTGGCTCAGGTGGTAGAGGGTCGTCTTCTGATCGAGAGGTTAGGGGTTCGATCCCAGTACCTGACTATGTGTCGAAGTGTCCTTGGGCAAGACACTGAACCCTAAGTTGCTCCCAGTGGTCGACTAGCGCCTTGCATGGCAGTCCTGTCCCATTGGTGTGTGAATGTGAGAGTGATTGGGTGAATGAGCTGATATGTAAAGTGCTTTGAGACTGCTTCAGTGTGGGGATAAAGCGCTATATAAAATCAAGTCCATTTTACCATTTACCACTATGTTATGACTACCGTTGTCAGCATCATATACATAACTCTGAGAGCACTGAACAGCAGATTCACTGAGGTACACAAGCTAAAAGCTTGTTTTCCGCCGAATCCCAGATGAGTCTGTTCAACAAAACCCTTCAACTGAAAAAACCCAGTCTGCATCTGACCAGTAACCCTAAAGCTTGACTCAGTCTCATTCATCCAAACCGCTCCTTGAGTATATTTTACTGTAGTCATGTCAAAGGGTGTTTTAGTTGACCAACACATTTTACTCAACCTTTTGGATCTACATATGGAAAGTCTAGGCTGGTTGTATAACAGACTGGCTTCCTGTCCAGGGTGTCCCCCTGCCTAGTGTATGATGACAGCTGGAGATACACACCGCCCGGCAGATCCCACGTCTCTGAAAAAGGAGCAAGCATTTCAGAAAAAGGATGGATGGATGGTTGTGTAACAAAGAGAGTTAATTAAACACTTGTGTCGGTTTTAAAGAAACTCTACTTCAAGATGGCTTTGAGGCCTCCTGTTAGTGATCATTCCATGGTGACACAAAGCTGTTTTAATATTGCATTCATGGTCAATGTTGGCAAATTCCTACACATATTCCAAAGGAGCCAGTCCTCCTTTTTCTGTTGCTCTGTCAGCTCATATCCTTTATTCAGTGGTTAAATCCTGAAAACTGGCATTATATAGCATCATAGACACTTGTAAGGCAAAACTAATCAAATGACTTCATGCAACCCCAGAAGACTAACCTATTGAATATTCTAGTGGTATTAAAAACTAAATACATGAGTCAGTGTTTAAAGGGTAGACTTTAAATAAAAATGTACTGTGAAAATGGAAAATGTTTATTATGGAGAACTAAGGGTTGGGAATCTGTTAGAATCTGCTCTTTACTTCCTACTAATGTAAATGTGAGTTTTATTTATGCATTTATGCATGTCCCTTTCTCAGCAGTCCATACGTTCTGCTTTTCTGCAGGTATCCTGTCTTTGGAGCTAATATTTTGTATTACTCCCAAAATAAACCAAACAATTTTGCGTAGCTCAAGGGAATCACATTTGATGTGATTTTCTGTCTGTTGAGGATTGCCACAGGCACCTCGCTGAAGGACACAGGCTTCATCAATGCATGTTGGCATAACGACAAACTCCTGTTCGCATTCAGTTGAGTGTGACCCATCTCTGTTGGTAAGCTGGGCACCTGGTGATGGTTTGGTGCTTGAAGTGACGTTGAGATGAGGTGGTTATGGCAGATTGTTCTCCAGCTGTCCAGAAGGTTGAAATTTGAGATTTATGGGGAAACAGCTTGTTGACTGAAGGGACAATAAGAGTGAAGGCATTTGGCGCCTTGTCGAAGATGTTTTTCTCTTTGGTGGTATTCTTGTTTCTGCCATCTATTCTTCCCTACCATGTGTGCCACTCATTGTAACATTATTTTGTTATTGGTACTGTTATCTATTGAAGGCTTCCATCAACTCAAACTAGAAAGAGTTAGAAAGTGGGAAGGAAGGAAGGAAGGACAATTTGTCAACTGTACAATGTAAGCTAAAAATGCACGTAAAAAGACAACCATTTTGGTCGAGATTCACTGATGGCAAACTTTGATGGGAACAAGGTTCATGAGGGCAGTGTTTCTCTTTCAGCAGGATAACACCAAAAATAATTCCCAGATCTCAATCCAGTATATGTGGGACATTATGAATTAACAAGTTATATCACGGAGGCTCCACCCTCCAACTTTCAGGACTTGAAAGATCTGCTGCTGATACCACAGCTCACATGAAGGTGTGTCTAAATTCCACACACACATATAAACTTATACCTTTTGTTGACAGATGGAGTGGCTCCTCTTTGCTAAGCCGAAAAGCAGCTGTGCACACTTGGACATGTCCCTGCATGGCTGAGTGCTGACGAGTTAATCCTGCTTTGACCACATGGACACGCTGTGGCCTTTTGACACCGTAATACTGAAAACCAGCATAGTAGTCTGACCCATTAGCTGTGTGTGTGTGTGTGTGTCTGCGTGTGTGTGTGTGATGTGATTAGATCAAACACAACAGCTTCATAACTGCTGATGCGACGGGTCTGGGATCAGCAGGAGAGCAACAGACTTATTAATACAGATACAGAGGAGACGAATGGTATGACAAAAAAAAAAAAAAAAAAAAAAAAAAACGACACCCTGCTCAGAAATCATAATGGGATGTCACCCCATACTGAGCCCATTTATGTTCAGCACTTCCTCTGCTGGGAGCCACCTTTGAAAGGCACCAGCTCTGACAGCAATGTGGGGGTGGTCTCCCACTTTCCCAGCTCAACACCAATAAAAGAGAATGGCTCTGATATTGCCTGCCCAGGAGCAATGCCTTCAGGGATGTGGTTGGACAAGGGGTTAATGCTTTAAACATTCAACTACAGCAAATTTAAGGCATCATAGGTTTGGAGAAACAACCAGGAGAAGGCAGACTGAACTGAGAAAGGATGGGTGAACAAGGAAGCATTGTTAATGTAAAATATTTTATGTGTATGTCACTAGGGATGGGCGATATGGACTTAAAAAAAATTATCCCGATAATTTCTGGTATTTATCACAATAACAATAAACATCACGATAAATAAAAAATTATAAATAAATAAAACAATTCCCAACTTAAAGTGTAAACAAGTTCATTACAAACACAAATACATTTGAATACATCAACACATTAAAAAGGCTACAATAGCTGCTGACTCAAAGAGTTCATGAGCTAATATTTTATGGAATACATCAGTGCATGCGGATCACTCTATTAGTATTATTGTATGTAATTCATTTATTTCCTCACTTAAAATGAAATTATTTTCTAAAAAAAAAGCACATGAAAAGCACAAATAACTCCATCAGTGTTTTTAATGTTTATGAATCTTGTTTCATTCATCTTATGAGTTACAAAAAGTTATGGTTAATAAATAACTCTCTGATTTCTTATAATTAAACTAGATCAAGCTGATGATTAAATCATTTAGTATATTTTGGTGTAATTCCTCACCCGCTCTGGGTGAGGTCGTTCAGGTGATGCAGCACAATACGCGTATGCATCCTGGCCTCCGACTGGGACAGGAGCAGCCAATCGTCCAGATATGTGGCAAGCAAATGCCCGCCTCCTCGGCGGGGCAATCGCTGCATCCGTGCAGCGCACAAACACCCACGGGCTCAAAGAGACGCCAAATGGGAGTACGCGGTGTTCGTAGTATAGCCGCTAGAAAGCAAACCGTAGGTACTTTCTGTGAGGGGGGAATATACTGAAATGTGAAAATACGCATCTTTGAGGTCGACAGATGTGAACCAGTCACTATGTCGCACCAGACGCAAAAGGGAGGGATGTGTGAGCGTCCTGAAAGTGTATTTAGTTTGTTGTTGAAGTATCCTTTCTCTGAAGAAAAAGTTCATGTTTAGTAAATAATTTCCTCTGTGTGCTCAGCTCTGCCCTCTTCTTCAGCTGAATGTAGACAGGTCACATCCCATAGTGAGACATCTCACAAAATATTATGAAAAAGAACTCTCATAAAAGGAAGCCAGTGCTATACCCATATAGGTATCAATGTACAATAGTTATTGGTCCCATAACTTAAGGGTGTGTGATATGACGATTTTAGATTTTAAAGAATTAGAATGTGAAGACAATCTGCCAAAACACAGAGATTGTAGAACCGGCTGGAGTGTGTATTCTATCCCCTGTAGTGGTGTGTCTGTGTCATATGAATGTGCACCCATGCACAGCTGCATCCAATTTTACTTTTAAACAATATGACTTCATTTAGCAGACGTATTTATCCAAAGTCAAGTACAACACAAGTAGTTAGGGTTAGGGGCTTCTAACCAGTGAATCACACTATTTGCTAGTCCGCTTCATGTCGGCACTATGAACACACTAATTAACCAATTTGAGCATACCGTTCTCATTCATCCTGTAGGAACCCTGATCGATGATCAAAAGACGGTAAAAACACTGTCGCACATTTGGAATTTTATCCGCTTTTATGACTCAAAAACAGACAATGGAAAAATGGACCAAGGGATGGACCAGATTTCTTCAAATCCCAGCCCTTCTTCCTGCAGACCCTTTGCTGACATCCTCCAAAAAGAACAGACATACCACAGTGATGTAACCTGACACCCTACACCAGCGACATCTTTTTCAACACAAAGGAAGAAATAAAAATAAAACCTATAACACCATCCAACGCTTTAAAGGCAGAACTGCGATTTAAACAAATTTCAGACATGTGACCTCGATTTTAACCATTTTTCTACAGGAAAGGGACTCATCGTGTGCCTCCATCTGACATGTTTACTCACTAATGTAATGATCTTTCAAGGGAAATGTTTATAACTCTTCATATTCCATGATCATTGATCAAAGTGTTTTTGTCCTCTTGTTATGCTTAAAGCTAGAAATAATTCAAATCAGTCATTTAAGGGATAATCAATTGAAAGTCATTTTTCAAGGGTTCATGCAATCTGCACACACCCATCCTCCATTTTAGACCTAACATGGTAAAACCCTATCTAGTTTTATGACTCTTTGTTTAAAAAGCACATGTGGGACAGCCCCACCATCTTGTCTTCTTTACAGGAAAGTTGAGACTCCCGCTTCTTCCTGCCAACCAATCGGTCTCACTCACTCAAGCACTGCAGATGTGTTTTAACCAATCAGATAACCTCCTGACATGTTTATAAAAGGCCTCGCTCCCTCTTATCAGCCCCAGTTCCAGCGCTCTTCGCTCTGTTCTAGTTCCAGCTATAGCTCTTGCTCAAGCAAGACCTCTGTCTAGTCCTCCTCTTTGCAACCGACTTAAACAGTCAGAAGTTTTTCAGTTTAGTGATGCAGAATTTTTGAGAAATTGATTGAACTTCTCTCCAGCCAGTTTTGTCTCCATTTTTTAAATTAACCAAGCAGTTTTTCATTTGCTAAAGGGAATTCACAGCTACTGCAACTCTTCTTCACGCTGAAAGTCTTCCTCGTGTTTGCACTCACTTGTTGGTGCATTACCGCCACCCAGTGATCGCCCAAAAAAATGTGAAAAATACAGTAAAAAAAAAAATTGATACTGGGAAGCAAAATCGATTATCAAAATTGGCACACAAAACAATCAAATTTGTTTTCCCACCCTTATGTGGGAGAAAGAAGGAGTACGCAGTGCAAACCCGCACAGTATGGGGAGAACATGCAAACTCCACACAGAGAGGACTCAAGTGTCCACCCCAGGGCTTGAACCGAGGACCTTCTTGCTGTGAGGCAGATGTGCTAACCACTAAGCAACTTTTATTGTTGTTGTGTGAAAGTTTTTCATTGCGAGTTAAACAAAATAATAAGGCTGTGCGACTAAAAGAACTGTTTTGCATGTCAGCATTATTGTTAATTGTATTTGAACAACTTTGCTAAATTGCTTATCTAAACTTAGAGAAAGTTTGAAAAAGTGCTATATCTTAAATTGTATTTCATCCTTATGCCTATATAGAGGTATGATTTCAAAATAGGTAAATTAGTTTGTGTTTTGGTTAATACCTTGCCAAATAGTCTGATTCATCTAAATGAAAGATCAAATCTTGATCGTGATTTTTCAAAAAAGAAATTGTGATAAGAATTTGTTTTCACCCACTCTTACCATAACTTAACCAGCAATAATAAGTTGACCAGACAACATAGCTGTAATATAGTCTTAATGTATAAACAGGATTTCGTTTGTAAATAGATTTTATTAGATTCTAACTTCAAGAACTATTTGCAGGTGCTGAATGGACAGCGTGATCCGACCCACGCAGTCATCAAAATTACTTATTGAAATTGAAATACCTCCCCACATCTTGACCCAGGAATAAGCTTTGATTGCTTTCATCTGACAACCAATAACGCCCTTTATAAAGTGTGTTTTGATTTTTCAGCAAACAACAAACTTGAACAAAATTTGATTAAAAAAAAAAGTTTCTAATATTATTCTAGGAAATTATTTCCCAGCTGCTATTGTTAAAAATGAGAACATATGTTCCCTTCACAAAAAAAGTTTATTTCTTTGTTTAGGGCACAGCTTGTTTTTTAGGGGCGATTTTTGGATCCTGAAGCCCTGACAGGTGAGAAACACTGGAATTAGTGAATAGTGTGAGTCTAACATACTTGTGTTGGTGTCTAACCTGCTCATGTTTGTGTGTTGTGATGGGGTAACTAATAGTCAGCCGCTGGAAGTGTAACACACACACACACTCCTTTCAGGCCCTCATTAGTGCTGATGGCCCACTTGTATGTCTGTTTACCGCTCTGTCATAGTTTTAAAGGATTCTGCTATCTTTCTGCTGCCAGCTGGACACTTGAATAGTAGAAGTGTATAGAATAGCTTTAAGCAGAATTCACTTTTACATAAGTCTAAATAACTTCCCAGTGAAACCAAGTCTAGAGCTGCTGAAACGCTCTTCGCCTGTGTTATGCCGCCCCTCGTCTGTACTCATCTAGCATTCCCACCCAACCACACACATCCAGTGACAATTAAGCAATCAGGAAGACTGACTGACTGATTGCTGGGATGGAATCCATTACACACCCTATTGGTTATAGTGATTTCTCTTTCAGCAGCATTAATGTCAATGAGTCATGACGGAATGTTGGAATGTGGGTTGGTCTCAGTGACCGATGTCGAATTGGTTTCAAAGGGAGTATTGATCAGGGAATGAGCAAAAGATTTGCCTATACTCGTACTACAGAGCAGTGGCATTTTTGGAATGGAATTTCTGGTGGGGACACAATATTGATGCAAGAAAATCTGGTGCAATCCAAACATATTATCACGCCATGCACTACTGGCCCCAATACAAAAACGTCACTGCTACAGAGTCATACAATACCTTTAAAAAGCCATATTCCGGAACTATGTTTTAACCATTTAACTAATCTTATCTCACACTCTGAAATGTGTCTGTGAACAAGTTACAATACAAAAATGAAGATGATAATCTGAAGTGTGAATGCAGATTATTAAATGGTTTCTTTGGTGATGGAGTGAGGGGGGGGGGGCTGGAAACGAAACTATCCTAATGATTGACTTGCTTCCCACTATTGCTTAGCTGTCCTCACAAACATGGTGTTATTACAGCTTAATAAAATCCACCTTGGATTCATTTTATTTCCGATTTTTTTTTTACTTTATTTTTGTAAAAACTTTTTTTTGACAAAAGCATACATCGATTGTCTCCCTCCCTCTCACTCTCTCCTCTCACTTGCAGTCAGTCAATGAGACTAGGATTGTCCCATGGTTTCAGCTTCGGTTTGATGACAGTTTTCCATTCAGTTCTTTTTGACGCGATAATCCATATCACTGCATGCAAGTAATTTAAGTAACACTGGCTTTTGCCTTACAAGGATCACTCTCCCGTCAGGGTGGGAATGACATCTAGTGGGCAAGAACAGGTCAAGACATGCTAGCATTTCCACCATGATGCAGTGGCTGGCTGAGAGATAAGGTTGTCTATCACCGCTCTTGAGTGCTGCCACGGAGCACCAACTGGGGATGGTTCACCACAGGTGGTTGTAATGAGGTAGAATTTAAAAACCAAAGAGAAAGAACTATTTCTGCTTTGCATGTTTATCTGTTGTTTCCTGTGTGTTAATGAAACGATATGTGAATTAAAAAAGAAGAAATATCGTTCATATCTGAATGTTTTTCTACAGTAAAGATCAACCGCGCGGCCAGTAGTTTGTCACCAGGTAAAACGGGCATCAGCTAAGATGGAACGTGGGTCCTGTCACAACCCTATCTCTAAACGACTGTGTGCCTGCGGCATGTACATCCAAGGTTATAATAAAATATCAGTGTTTATAATGCTGTGTTCGCGGAGAAATGTGCATGTTTACACGGACTTTGCGGGCATGTGTTCACAGTACAGAGCGAAAGTTGCCCCTCCCCCCTCTCATGTCCGGTCAAACCCGTCCGTGTTCAAAATAAAATTAAAATAAATGTTTTGCAACACCAAATAAGTCCAAAATAATTGATGCACACCATGGGACCATGCGCATGCTGTTAAAAAAGTTTTATGTCAAACAGACACTGCGTCAGGAAGATATGCACCCCACGCACACACACACACACACACAGACGTTCCTTGCTTTAGTAAAGAAATGTGCAGTCTTTCTCCATACATTGTATGCCAAGGTTATTGCACCAAACCCCAGCGCAACATCTGTCACTTTCCCTTGCATTACCTCCTGTCCCATCTTAGTTACACTGCCTCCTTAAAGCTGATATCCAGAGTTTCTGAGAAATCTATGTTTATGTAAGAATTTTTTGAAATGCAAAAAAATACCTAACTAGTCTTTTACTATGGTCTACTGCCGGTGGTCATTCATATACATTAATGTATATAAGTCCCTCCTTTGTCCTCTTGACCTTTATACAAATGAAAACAATTGCCGACTGCGCCCAGCCAATAGGCTTCATGTTTTTGAGACTGTCAATCAAAGTGAATGAGGAACTGTGCACGGAAACAACAGCAAACAGGTAAACATGATTTTGGCTCTTACCTGACCCATAGACCTATTTTAATGCGACCTTGTTATGTTCCGCAATGCGCGTGCAGAAAAGTAGAGGCGTGGCTTCTGGTAGATTGCAGAGACAAGGAGAGGAAGTGGGGCTGGTGAGGGCAGGACTTCGAGACGTCCTCTCAGATAGCAGCTTTAAGTTTGGAGCTGTGCTCCTCCAGATTCATCCCGGGTTGCTCAGCTTCTTTGATAGATGTTAGCTTCAAGCCTTCTTCACGTCTTCTTTCAACGAATGATTGATAAACTGCTAAGCTTTGTTTTAATATCTTAGTGGATCGGTTTAATGTCAAAGCATATATTGTTTGTGGCTAGGCGAGTTAGCATCCAACTTGTAGGCTTTCATAAGCTCAAAATTGCTCCTCAGAGTCATCTGTTTAGTTAAACACCAGGAAACAGAACTAACCTTGAATATCTTCAGTTTAAAGGGAGTTGACCCTGTGACTTTGTTTGCCAGCTACAGAATATAATAAATCTGGTCTTTTGTGGGAAAAATACTTTACACCGCTGTTCTAATGATTTTCAGAGTGATGTTGTTGGGGGAGGTTGAGCTTGAGTTACAAGGCGAAACATCTACTTTTCACCTCGTATTTCTAGGGTGTGTTTCAGCTTTAAACACAGGGCTCACTTATGTCTGCTTTAGAGCATGTTCAAATGGAGGAGCATTACATTGTTTACATGCACTTAGGAAAGCATGTTTCCCAAAGAGAAATCTCTTTATGCTGATAATCAGATAGCTGAAATGTATTAACCTGTTTACGGCACATGTGCAGCAGGCCTGTAATCAGATTACCTTCATTAATTTAATCTGGGAAGCATTTCTTAGTGTGCGAAGATTGTTTTTCAGGGTGCATCAAAGCAGATAAAAATTACAGAGATAATTCAAATCCTTTTACGTCATGTGTCCCTCCACCTAACATATGTACCTGAGTATCCAAATTGCAGTCATTGCAGACCTTCTATTCTAGACGGTCTTTAACCGATCCATCCACAAGCACACAATGCAACAGTGTAGGGAAATTAAACTGTGTGAGTGAAAGCTTAGCAAACCAGGTGATCCATACGTCAAAACAACAGCAATAACCTGTAAAAGAAAAAAACTATCATTATCCCCTTAATCTGTTGGGGCAGGAGTTTTTGGTTTTTTGGTGGTCATGCATCTGGGGAATGTGGTTGTAACAATACTGTAGATGATATAAATAAAAAAATTACATCTGAATGTTATCAGAAATGTAAATTTTGTTTACTCTAGACAACAAATAGGGTAACAATTATTCATGACAGCAGTCACGAAAAGGCTCAAACATACTCGGGCGGACCCCGCGCACAATGGACTCTGAGCGGACTATCCGCCCTCCTCAGAGCTTATATTCTTGGGCGCACTGTCGCGTAGTAGTTTCCATGCAATACCTACATGTCACATGATTCTGAACACTTCTCTGTAGTCCTTGTACTCATGCTAGTCTCTCCTCTAAGCTCGTCTTCCTCTCTCCTGCTTTGTATCACCAGGCCGTGAAATACATGTCGGTGTTACATTTAATGAGGGTCAATACAATGCCGAGCAGTGTTTTTTGTGACACCAACTACGCGGAAAAGTCCTCGTAGTCGTAAAATCTGAGCTTTGAATTTAATTAGCCTGGCGAACTACTCGCGGACTCCGAGTATTTTTGAGCCTGAAAGTGCAGCACAGCTATACTCCCTCACTTCCTCAGATAGTCACAGAGCCCTGTGTTTGTTCTCCCAGCTATTGGTAAAGACATGACATCTTCATGCTGCTAAAAGGGTTAAAACCTTGATATTTCAGTTAATTTCTCCAAACATCTACAAACACTTGCCCCTCCTCACTGCTTCTTATCTGCATATGAGCCATTTGTATGTTTAATGCCAATTTTTTTACTTTCCTTCTGCTGCTGCGATGCTGTCTGTCAGTCAGCTGTGAATTTGACAGCAACCATGTCAAGATCAATGTATTTAACGGAGTAGAAATTGCTTCTCTGATGCACTCCAAACGTTACTTGTGTGTTTACAAAGGACCAAACAAGCAAACCTTCTGGGAAACATGCTCAAAAAGAATCTCCTGTAGAGAAGACAATAAAAAGGGCAATTCAGGATTATCTTTACTGTTCCACATCTTCTATCAGTTGTATATGCTGCCAACTCCAACAACTAACAATAACCTGTGAAAACAAATCGGTGCAAACAAACAAAACAAAGAAAGGCCAACGACCCTTTTCAAGAGAATGTAGAATTGGAAGATGGAAGGTATAACTGTTTGTGAGAGTTAAAAGTCCAAACAGAGTAAGAGGGGGTAGAACCTGAGACACAGAGAAGACAGAAACAACTGCTGAGAGCCTGTCAAGACTGATGTCCCCTTTGTCGAAGCTGGAAGGTTCCCGTCCCTCACCAAGAAGTCTCGGTGTGGATGATGGCTGAGCTGAGCAATGGTGGTAAGGCTGAGTGTGACTGCAGATTTTCTGTAATAAGCAACCCGTTCTAATCAGCATATGGATAAAAAGTCACGTTTGTAGTTCAAAATGATGATACTAATGAAAAAGCTATCTGCAGAACATAACTTGGTGTGTTTTCTCAGGGATATGAGACTCATCTGCTTTTTAATCAGTCAATAATGTAATCAGAGGATGGTTCGGTTCTGACAAAAAGTTCATGACTCAAAGTATGGACTCGACCCCCGAGGACCAACTCTATCCTTGACTCACAAATATTAATAAAAAGCCAGATTTAGCCTAAAGTACCTGTGTTTCTTCAACTACTCCCCTCAGGCTCCACCCCTCGGCAAACGCACCCTTTCTATCTTCATCCATCTTCCATCAGAGGCCAAATCCAAAGGGAAGAGCTGCCAAGCAGGGCCTGACTAATGGCAAAACAAACACTATTATCAGGCCTCAGTGGCCCAATGCTGAGCTGTAGGGCCCCGAAGCAGCTGGGGCTCTTTAATACTTAATCCTGCTCTAGGCCGCTTTAAGGGCAACACTGAGGGTCCACTAATGAGGGAATAAACGAAGAAACGAGTGGGAAGTGGCGGTCTGAAGAAAGAGGGGCGTACAATCACTTACTGCAAAGACTCGGTTGTGAATAGACTGCATTAAGAGGGAGAGGGAGTCAATTCCCTCTCAGAGAGAAGTTAATGAGCCTGTTATGCCCCAAAGCTCGCCCGATAAGGCTGCTGATTACACCACGTAGTCCAGGCAAAAGGATTGTGTGCATGTGTGTGTGTGTGTGTGTTTGTCACCTGACCCACAGTGGTCATCTGTTAATCATATGTTCACGGGTTAGAAATGTACTTTTTTCATTAACACAAGTTTACACAACATGTTGGAGGTGATGTTTATTCCACTCACACTCGCCCACACCGAGTTACACCCGAGATCTCACACACACAGTCAAGTGAGACCGTGTGATGCAGCCAGTTTTTGAGATAAGTGATTCGGCCTTCTAAAGCTGGCCTGACCTTTCTATCGGGTCCCTGTGTGTTTTTATGAGTCTGTGAGCTCTCTACCTCGCACAGCTTCACATCAAATGTCACCAACTTGAAGCGCCCGCCAGACGGTCAGAACACCAAACGAGTAGGAAAATGTTGTGACAGGAAGAGTGGATGAAGGAAGGGAAAAAAGTGAACATCAGCAGGAAATAAAGTAATGTTCCTTCATGCTGCACCATAAAATCCAAATAAGGAAATAACTTAAAACAGCAAAAATAGAGAAAAGTTGCCCTGGCACCATTCTCACTCTCTTTGCATGAGAAACAGAGGAGCACAGGAATTCTAAAATTCCTGCAAAGTTGTGGGACTTTTGCTCTGGCTCATGTGGGTGAAAGAAACCTCCTTCTCCTTCTCCTCCTAGGGTTGGTTCAGTCTGCAGTCCATTCTAGATGCTCAAAAGGCAGACTGAGCGAGCTGCAGCTGTATATGCCATAAAATAAATAATCAAGTCATATAGCACACACACATACATTGTGTTATTGCATACAACCAGGGTTGGGGTTATAATTGTAATTGCGTAATTGATAATCAATTATGACAATTATGGCGTAATTATAATTGTGATTTATAAAATCTGATTCGATGGTGAATCGACACAAAAAAGACCCAGATACCCACACAAAAATATTAAAACCTATACTTCCATAGGAAGCCTAACAAGGGTAACTAATAGATAGGTAAGAAATAAGATATTTGTTTTTAATGTATTTTACAGTTGATCTATATGACCTGTTATCATCAGAGCAATGTTTTATTAGGTTGTTTGTGTCAGGCTCAGTAATTGTGATTAATTGTAATTGAGAACATAATTGTAATTGACTCTGAGGATAAAAAACACTGTCATTTAATTGTAATTGAAAAAAAATTCTGGTCACTTACTGTAATCGTAATTGAACATGGGTCATTGAAAAACGTACAGTAATTGGAACTGAAAAAACACATGCCATTTTTTTTTACCAGCAAAAAGACTCACACATTTTTTTGGCGTTCAATATCATAAACTCAAGGAATATTAAAGTATGATCAGATACAGTGGATATAAAAAGTCTACACACCCCTGTTCAAATGCCAGGTTTTTGTGATGTAAAAAATGACACCAAGATAAAGAATTTCACAACTTTTTCCACCTTTAATGTGACCTACAACCTGTACAATGCAATTGAAAAACAAACTAAAACCTTTCAGGGAGGTGAAGTAAAAATAAAAAACTGAGATAATGAGGTTGCAAAAGTGTGCACACCTTTAACAATTACATTTAAACTCATGTTAAATTGGAGTCAGCACACGCCCTCACCATTTAAAGTGCCTCTGATTAACCCAAAATAAAGTTCTAGTAGGCTTTTCCTGACATTTTTGTAGCCACATCTTCCAGCAAAAACCATGGTCCGCAGAGAGCTTCCAAAGCATCAGATGGATCTCATTAATCAAAGATATGAGTCAGAATAATTTCCACAGAATTAAATAACATGGAAAACAGTGAAGACAGGCATCATCAAGTGAAGAAAATATGGCACAACAGTGACTTTACCAAGAACAGGAAAACTGATCAGGCAGGCTGCCAAGACACCGACAGCAACATTGAAGGAGCTGCAGGAATTTCTGTAAGTACTGGCTGTGTAATACACATATCTTCATATGTCTGGGCTATGGGGTAGGGTGGCAAGACGGAACCCTTATCTTACAAGAAAAACATCCAAGCCCGGTTTCATTTTGCAAAAACACATTTGAAGTCTCCCAAACACATGTGGGAAAATGTGTTATGGTCCGATGAAACCAAGGTTGAACTTTATGGCCATATTTCCAAAAGGTATATTTGGGGCAAAAACAACACTGCTCATCACCAAAAGAACACTATACCTACAGTGAAGCATGGTGGTGGCAGCATCATGCTTTGGGGCTGTTTTTCTTCAGCTGGAACTGGGGCCTTGGTCAGGATGGAGGGAATTATGAACAGTTCCAAACAAGGCAGTGTTGGTACAAAACCTTTGGGCTTCTGTTAGAAAGCTGAAGATGAAGAGGAACCTTATCTTTCAGCACGACAATGACCCTAGGCACACAGCCACATCAACAAAAGAATGGCTTCACCCGAATAAGATTAAGGTTTTGGAATGGCCCAGCCAGAGTCCAGACCTGAATCCCATTGAGCATCTGTGGGGTGATCTGAAGAGGGCAGCGCACAGGCTCGCAATCTGTCAGATTTGGAACAGTTTTGTAAAGAAGAGTGGGCAAATGCTGCCTCATCAAGATGTGCCACAATGATAGACCCTTATCCAAAATGACTGAGTGCCGTAATAAAAGCCAAAACTGCTGCAACAAAGTATTAGTTTAAGGGTGTGCATGTTTATGCAACCAGATTATCTTAAAGCAAATTCTGACATTTTCTTCTAAACACATTAAATGGGTCATAAATGTATTCCTTAAAACATGTACAGAGCCATTCAACAATTTATAATTTAATTGTGGAGATAGGGTTCAAAAACTGTATGTCCAAGTTTGTTTTTCAGATTTAATGGGCAGGTCAGAAATCAGGAACGCGTTACGTAACGCGACCCTCATTAGCATAAACCCGTCCCTGCTGCTGAAGCACACCAAATTTCCGCGGCCTCCAGCGGGCACAATTCGGCCCTTAGTCAAAAACAAACCACATATTCAGACTCAAGGGAATAAAACGTGTCCGCTGGTGCTACATTTTCCATGAAATTAGCACGTTTATACACCGCAATTGTGTTGCCTCTAGCGGACACAGTTTTGACTCTACCTGGGAGGGATGCAGATATTCGGACTTGGGCGGAGCAGACCTTTCCGCTGATATTTCGTTTGGCCGAAGCACATTTGGAAGCACTATTGACGCTGGAGCAACTTTCACACTGCTCTTTCGTATAGACATAATACACGGAGGCAGTGCCCTTCCCGTGCGTGGTTCCAGCGCCTCTAACTGACACGCCCCCAAAGTCTCAAGGCACAGAGAAGTGCCTTTTTTTTCCATGATTTTGAGACCTAAATTTATATACTTAACAATTTTTTTCATCTTTCAAATTTGGCTCAGTGGTAAATGACACATGTTTCTGTGCTGTGACAAACTCATAACATACATTTATTTCTGCTTTACACGGACTTTAAGTTTTTTATTTTTCATTTTTCCCCTTTAAAGGTTTCAGTTTGTTTTTCAATTGCATTGTACAGGTTGTAGGTCACATTAAAAGTGGAAAAAGTTGTGATATTGTTTATCTTGGTGTCATTTTTTTACATCACAAAAACCTGGCATCAGAACAGGGGTGTGTAGACTTTATATTTACACTGTATGTATGTGTATAAAATAATCTAAATAAACAAAAAAATAAATAAATAAATAAAATACTAAATTATCAGCAGTTTCAGCTCTGACTGCTGGGCCTAGTCTGTAATTCACATCAGAGCAACCGTCATGCCTGTTTGAGATTTCTCCCTGCTTCAATACACCTGAATCTAACAAAAGTGTGATGGTCTATGATCCAGCCAACAGAAGGTCTGATAACAGGCTCGAGTTATGAAGCGAGGAGATATGCAAAATAAACAGGACAGAGGCCCTCCAAGTCCAGGTAACCTTGGTCTATTTGGACTTCAATCATCAAATAATATTAAAAAAGTCTCATCAACTAGAAATAAGAATGCTCTTACTTTTTGGTTTCACTTTTTGGTTTCTGGTTTTTAATATAAATTGTCTACGGTAAAAAGATCATGGTTATATTTGTGCCAAAATTCACAGTCACAATGACATCTTTTCTGTGAGCACTTTCTATATATTTTCAGGTTTATTACGACCTTCTGTTGATTTAAAAAAATCACATACATTGATCACAATATCATCGTCGTCTTTCTCTTATCACACATGTACAATGCTACATCAAATGAACTCATCCCCCCTCTCAAAAAGCCATGAGGTAGGGTTTTGTAATGGTTCTGTACTTTTCTGTAAAGCTTTATGTTTGGCTGTAGAACAGTCAGGATGTTCATGCTCACCTCCTCAACTGTAAGGCCAGCAATGGATAGTCAGCATGTGAACTGGACTGAGCAATAAAAGAAGGTGGTCTGTGTTGATGGACCAGTTAAGGAACTGGGCCTGTAATCGCAGGGTCACTGGTTCAAATCCAACCTGGTCCATCACTGTGGTATGCTGAGCAAGTCCTTTAACCCTACCTGCACATCGTTGTATGTTGTTTTGGATAAAAGCATCTGATAAATGAAATTGTATTCTTGTATTTGTAATCAACAAATCTAGTCTTTAGATCATTTAATTTGGTGAAAGGAGAAAAGTTCAAAAGAGACATGAATCTTTCTATAATTACTAAATAATTGGGTTGTAGATATCTCAGTCCTTCCAAAATCACAAATTCAATGAAACTGCACAATTTTTACAGGGACTCACATTTTTCCCTGTCGATATCACATGACTGCAGTCATTTTTGTGGAGGTGTGCATTTAAACTACTTTTTGTTGCACATGCAACTTTTAAATGGCCTCTCATGCCTACTAGGAAGCTTTACATAGAATAGTCTTACAGAGCTGTTGACTATTGCTTTAATAAAGGGATTTTCTATAGCAACATTGTAGACTCTATTCTGATGGATGATTTTTATACTGTTGATTTGATAAAATAAATTATTTAGGATTTAGGATCCTAATAATTGCACTGGATGGTTGGCAGAATAATGGAGCTGCAGCCTTTAACCTGGCTCGAATGTACTCAGTGTGCAGGGAAGCGTGCACAGTAAATATTCATGCCTTTAATCATACCTGAGGTAATGCAAATTAGCCCACATGAGAACAAGTAAAGTTATATTTATTATACAGCCATCTGTGACCTGTCTCAGATGGCTGTATAATAAATAAATAAATAATAAATAATAAAGTTTTCTTCTTTAAATCAAGAGTAAATATTTGACTCTAAGATTCTTTTTGACACATTTATGGGACTTTCCATTTACTGGGGATTTATATGTCCTTTTTCAACAGAAATAACAACTATGAAAAACATCACAACAGCAGGGAAACTATGAGACACTGTTTGGATGACAACCACCCATCAGTCTCACCCCCATGCTTTCCCTCCTCTTCTTCCACCCACCCATTATCGCAGCAGATCTCCAATGAGATAGCAGCCGGCACTCACTGCTGACGGACCAGAGGACGTGTGGCATAACGCCCGGGTTAATTAAGTTTGAAATCAGTGGGATGATCAGTAGTGCTGCCACCCAGGCTGTCAGCCCCTGTCTGACAGGTAGAGTGTTTGTGTGAGCAGGTGTGGATGCAAGAAGGTGTTGAGAAGGAAGATAAAAAACAAACCAAGCTGGAGGATTTTAGTCAGAGGGGAGCAATTAATCAGGTCATTATTGGGTAAAGCTTTCTATTCTGACAGGGTAATGTTGACTCTTATCCAAATCATTGGTAATTAGGAAATTATGGTTTTCTTGCCGTGTTTTGTATGAACACAGAGATGGCTGCAGTATTAACATCCACTCAAAATAATGCCTTGTTAGAGTCAGAGTTCACTATGTAAACATGTAAACATGAGCCAGAATGTAACCCAGGTTTGTTATAAAAAAAAAGTGATATAACTCCGATGTGTAATAACTAGTCACTAATGTAACAGAAGTGATGCAAGTGAAATGTAATAAAAAAATAAAAATAAAACCCAAAATACATATATACACACATTTACATTTGTGTATGATGCTATTTTTTACATTGAAGCAATAAGCCCTTTAATCCATAAATAAATGACTCACTGTATGATGTAATGAAATTATTACACAATTAGGGGAAAAGGTTTTGCCTGCCCCAAAATATAACAACAATAGCAAAAAAGTTTTTTTTTTTTAACATTCTGGCATTTTTTAGCATCTTGTTAAATTATTGTAAATACATTGCAGGCTTTATTACAAGTATTTTTAATTTGTTTTTAAGCAATCAGGTTTGTTACATTTCAGGCTCTAACATGCCTTATTAATCATGAATAATTATTTACAATTTTAGAGATAGAAATGTAAAGCTTTGTTAATATGGCTCCATTCTAATATCTTTAATATCAAACTTTTCCACACAATTTTTTTTTTTAGCTTTTGGGAGACAAATGGCAGGAGATTAATAACACACCTAGACTTTCAGAGGTGGATGTCTGGACACATTTAGAATTTTAGGAACGGAACAGGAGAACCCCTGGATTCAGTACCCATTGACGAAGGTTATACCAGTATCATAGAAATAAACAGAAGGATGGACATGACCCCATGTCAATAATCAGGACAACTATGAAAACACTCACAATCTTTGTGTGGAAAGTGTCATGTTCATCTTTCAGGCCCCGTTTTGAGGTACGCAACGGTAATGCATGAGGCCTTAGAACTGTACGTTTGATTTGTGATAGAATCATTTTACACTGGGGAAAAAATTAAGTTTGACTAACATAATTTATTAATTTATTTAGTTTTACAAAAGACATCTGTTGATTTTTGAAGTGTTTTCAAAAAAATAAGAATGGAGTTCATTCTTATCTGTGTATTAACTCGTAATAAAAGTTATCACGTGCGGTATTATAGAAATGAAGGATGAAACAGATCATTATGCAGATATGAAGATGCCTCTTGTGATTTGGTTTGGTTCTTCCCCTGATAAATAGCTACGATTAGGTTTTATTTTGGATTGGTTAGTGATTAATTGCTGGGCCTTTGTGTGATCACCATTTCTAATCATAGGCAGATGCATAAAGGTCAGAGGGAATTAGTCCTCAGCTGTCTAAAATAAAGCTGCTGTAATCAGGCTGCAGATGGCCTGATAAGCAGCGGGTGGCGTCCTGGAGCTGAGGCGTGTCAACGATAGCATCTGCACCTAATGGCTGAAGGCTGACATTGTCACATTCGGCAAATCAAGGAGAATATATGAAAACATGTTGAGTTCTATACACATTTGTTAGTGGTGACTGAAGCACTGAAAAACACCTATCTACAGTACATCTACAACAACAATTCCCAACCGGTCCAGCTCCGTGAGCTATCATTTCATATTTCAGAATGTTATTAACATCAAACCACAACTCAAAATGTTTACAATTTGTAACAATAATGAATCACCAAACCCATGACAGGCCTACTCTGACCTATAGAATGTCCCAAACCATTTTAGTTAAACTAACAATTTGGACTCAACCTGTTGGGTTAGATTTTACCCAATAAATGCTCCTAAAAGTACAAATTACAAAAATGTAAATGTTAACTTTTTTCATTTATGTAATCTCTAAACATAACCCTTATTTGATTGTGACCTTACTTTCATGTGAAAACAACAGCTTATTATTTTTCTGAGAACTATAAGAGGCCTGGTCTACGAATGATTGATTTATATTTACATGGTGGCGCACTTAGTGTGTGTGTACATTCATTCATGTAAAAAAAAATATACAGTATATATATATATATATATCTGGAGGGGTCTGACACTGATTTATGTAACTTAACCAGAATTTAAATGAAATTATTATTTAAGAATGTAATCACCAGCTTGAAACAGTAACAACAATTGATTACTACATTTTTTCAGGACTACGTTATAACAGCTTTTGATACAGATGTAGACTACCCCCACTGAAGTGACTGCAGTGTTACTGAATGGGCTTGATGTTTAGAAAGTAACTAACAATATTTAATAATATTACTTACTCACATTAAGCAAGTGACAATAACATTGTGCCTTTTAAGTTCAATGTTATAAGTAAATTAACCACATCACCAAGCAGCTGCTCTGCTTTTTTTATTGGAATGTGCTGGACTGAATTCTGACCATGAGTACATTTTCTCTGTCTTGAGTTCTGAAAACACCAGAGCTATTCAACTGGTGGCCAAAACTGGTCTGGCCAAAGCCCATTTACTAATAATAAATCATCTAATAGCTGCTTCATTATATATCATTTTGCAACATTGTGTGACACTTGTCAGTATCACCATTTTGCGACAATCTCTTAATAGAGACCAGTGGTCTCGAGCCGTTTCACACATTGATATGAAAATGTAATACAGGAACAAAGCCACAATTAAAAACCAATGCCTACATGAGTGTGTTATGACATGTGCTCTGTGAACTGAAAGAACAGCTAATGTCCTCTGATAGGGTGGGTGTTTGTGATGGACGTGTACATTAGTGAGAGGGCTGCTCACTTCCCATCTCTTAGTCTAGTCTAATATTAATATTTAATAATTTATTACGTATGTTTTTGATTTTTGCATTATTGGTTATACATGCCAAGAGTTTTTAAACCAGAAGCTGGTTGCGTTTACTTTTTTACTTGCACAAAAAAGCAGCATTTTGTGTGAGTTATGTTTAGTATAATAATAATAATAATAATAATAATAATAATACAGGACAATGTCTGGTTGTGGCAGTTGAATCGATCGCTACCAACGTTGGAATTGAAATTGATTGTTATGAGTGTGATGAACCTTGATGTTGTACCATCACATGACTCAGCTCAACACAAACAAACACACACTCACGCCCTGCCACCCAGAGACAGGGACTAAAGACAAAACCTTATGATGCCTGGGTGTACGTGCACAGAGATCTTGGCTTGGGGCCACCTTAAAAAATGATGCATTTGAGTAATGGTCCTGCATTTACCTGGCTAAAGCTTCCTGAAAATTTGGCCCTGGAGAAAATATAGTTAATAGCCCTGGTCTACACAATCACCATGGAAAACCATATGGTGAAGGGGAAAACCTTTTTAGCATTGTAATTATATTTTATACCTCGTTGAAATTTGGTGATTTTTGTGTTAAGAGAAGTCAGAATTGACTCAAGTTGACTTGTTTTATATCACAGCAATAAAGATATAAGTAAACTTTAGTTTCTTTACAGGCTTTGAGTTCAGAGTTTGTCCAAGCTTGAACGATCTCTTCATTTCCTGAACTTCCTGCTGATGATTATAGTCGATCACTCTCAGACCAAAGCTGCCTGCTTAGCTGAGCGTAATATCTTCAAAGCCATTGCCAAGGGGAGCACACCAAGGTCAGGCAGAGTAGTTGGATTTCACCAATCCCCCTTTATCTTACTCTCCCCACAACCCCCCCTCACCCCATTCTGTCATGGTTGCACTCAATGGCTAGCCTCCAACACCATTCAATTCCGATTCTGCATGGAAAGTGATGATTCAATCTTTTTCATCTTTGGGAGGAAAACTGTATCTCTTTTCAACTCCACCCCCACATTTGCACCGCCCCCTTTTCCGTCCTGGTCCAATGAGTCAGTTTGCCTGCTTGCACAATGATGTTCTCTCTCAATACTAGACCGCCATGGAAAAAGCAAACACTCAAAAACAAAAGGGCGTATTCTCAGCACTGTTCCCAGCTGGGTGCCGGGTGGCAATTTAAAAATGATCTATGCAAATGTAATTTCACTGCATGTCATCCAACACAGGCAATTAATGAGTGAGATTCTCTACAGCAACTATAAATTAACAGCGATAGATATAACAGCTAGATTAATGTGTTTTTCTGGCACTTGCCTAATTGCAAGAAGACTCCAGTGGGGCTGGTGAGAGCTGCCTCATTTCTATGTTTGATAGAGTGACTGAGGACAGAGCAGGATAAACGTCTGTGTCAACTCCTGTTGGTTTGAGATGGTAAAATGTGCTTCAAGAAGGATGGGAAGGCATACTGGCCCTCAGGGGGCCCATTCAGCAGCAGCTTTCTTCTACTTGTCAAAGTATGTCAAAAAACTTCTCATCTTAACTGAGAAATATCATCAGGTAAAACCATGCAAGGTAATTAATACACTGTAGTAAATTTTTCAGATAACAAAAACAGAGATAACAGGTGTCGTATTTTTCCGAGTATAAGCCACTATTTTTTTCTTTTAAAGTTGAGGGTGAGGCCAATATGGCGGTGCGTTCTATGTGTAGATTTTTCAATCGGCACACGTGTCCAGAGAAAACAGGTGTCAGGAGGCAAAATATTACTGACAGTCACCCCAACAGAAGAATGACTGAACTTGAACACCCACTGAGCATCACGGTGAACTCAACGTTCAAAAACGGGTATTGGATAATTTAGGAAAAGGGAAGGTTCTCACAGTTTTAATAACAGGATGGACGCAATGTGGTCCAGATGCAGTAGAGTGTCTGAGTGGAGGGGAATTGGGAGCGAGTGACTGCAGAAGTCATACATCTGTTTTCTATTCCTAAAATAAGAAATACCTGTAATAAAGGGAATTTTGTGGTTCGGGGAGCGTTGCTGGATCGTATGCATTTACCGTGGGAAGAGTGTATAAAAAGTACAATAAGGTTTCAAATGTAAGCTGTCTGAGCCAGTTTGTAATAGTAGGAAATAATAAACGGCATAAAGTTGTCAAATCGCCACATTAGGTTTATCAGGAGCGATCGCAGCTGAGAGAGAGAGAGAGACAGAGAGAGCTTCAACAGCAGTACAGTAAAAATCAGCCAGTTTGTAATAGATGGAAACAATAAAGAGCATAAATTTGACTTCGTGTCGAGAAGGATACTCAGTTGAAACTGATCTGAATACATGGAAATACACAGCAATCTCTATTGAACCGGTAGTGAAGTGGCCCGTCACATGCTCGTTCTGATTGGCCGAGAACGCACGATGCACACAGAGGCCGAGTTATTTAATTATTCAAGGTGTGTTCTTCAAGATTGAAGAGGAAGTATCAATGCGCTCAGGACTGTGATCACTTCATTCAGCTGGATCAAATTCCCTCAGTAAGATAGATCTGCCTGATGGGAGAGGCAGAAAGGGAGCTGGCAGTGATTCTGGGTAAGCTGGTAACGGTCCATGGACCATTTGGTACTGGGCTGCACACCGGAGTCAACCTAAATTAAAAAGTTATTTGCAAAATCAATTTTCTCGTATTGACATCTCATGATCAAAAGGTGGCAAAAGCACAAACTGCACCTTTCTGTATTCACAGAACTACTACAGAGCTGTTCTCTTCATTACGGTCTGTTTGCTGAGCTAAAAAAATACACTGATGTCAATGAGCTGCAGATCAAGTGTGGAGAGGGCAGGGACCATCTACAAAGTGCAACACCAACAGGAATTTTCAACAATGGTAAATTGATTTGATTTATTTAGGGCTTTTATGCCTACACTGAAGTAGTCCTAAAGCACTTTACAATAGCAACTCATTCACCCATTCACACACCAATGGGACTGAGCTGCCATGCAAGGCGATGGCAACCACTGGGAGCAACTTAGGGTTCAGTGTCTTGCTCAAGGACAATTCGACGCATAAACCAGTATAGAATGAAATCGAACCACTTGATCAAAAGACAACCCCTCTACCACCTGAGCCACGGTCATACAGTATATTACAAAATCAATCACCTGCTATGCTGATCATACTGCAACAGCTATTCTAATAATAATAATAATTTGTGTAGCCCAACCCAACATGACAGTTTGTATCAGTGACCTTCCAGTTACAAGTGCGCTTCATAAACCATGAGGCCACCACTCCCACTAGACTTTTATGTAAGATTGTATCCGTCTTTGATTAACAATTTCAACAAACCCTCTTACCTGACCTGGTTCAGGTCAAGCGGGGAAGTTATCAGAATCAGAAATGTTTTTAATGGCCATGTACAGTTTTAAGGACAGTACAAGTACAGTGGGTGACTTGGGGTGTGTTCATGTGGATGTTGGCAGAGGGAAAGAAGCTGTTTTTGTGTCTGGAGGTTCTGGTCCTGATGGACCGAAACCTCCTTCCAGAAGCGAGAGATTGAAACAGTTTATGACCGGGGGGTCTGCCACAATCTTTCCTGCACGCCTCAAAATCCTGGAGGCGTACAGGTCCTGGAGGGAGGGCAGATTGCAGCCGATGACCTTCTCTGCAGAGTGGATGATACGCTGCAGTCTGGCCTTGTCCTTGGCCGTAGCTGCAGCGTACCAGATGGTGATGGAGGAGCAGAGGATGGACTGGATGATGGAGCTGTAGAAGTTCACCATCATCTTTGTTGGCAGACTGAACTTCTTCAGCTGCCGCAGGAAGTACATCCTCTGCTGAGCTTTTTTGATAAGGGAGCTGATGTTCAGCTCCCACTTGAGGTCCAGAGTGATGATGGTCCCCAGGAAGCAGAAGTACTCCACAGAGCTCACTGTAGAGTCTCCCAGGGTGAGGGGGGTGAGGGGGGGTGGGTTCTTCCTGAAGTCTGCTATCATCTCCACTGTCTTTAAAGCGTTGAGCTCCAGGTTGTTCTGGCTGCACCAGGACACCAGCCGGTCTGTCTCCCACCTGTAGTCAGACTCGTCTCCATCAGAGATGAGACCGATGATGGTCGTGTCGTCTGCAAACTTCAGGAGTTTGACCGACTGGTGAGAGGAGGTGCAGCTGTTGGTGTACAGGGAGAAGATCAGAGGAGAAAGAACACAGCCCTGAGGAGATCCAGTGCTGATAGTCTGGGGAGCAGAGATGGTTCTTCCCAGCTTCACGTGCTGCTTCCTGTCAGACAGGAAGTCTGTGATCCACCTGCAGGTGGAGTCTGGCACGTTCAGCTGGTAACGTGCCAGCGTGCTGGTACTATGTGAAGCTATAATCTCTTTCAAAACATCTCTACTCTTTGAGTGTATTTTTTTGTACATTGTAACTGTTATAAAGTATTAATATAACATAAGCAGGGCTTTCGTTTAGGTCCACTGAACTGATTGTTCTCGTCATCAAGGGTGAGGAGAGGACGCTAATCCACTGTGGAACGGAGAGTCGGCAGGATTTGCCCCCAGTATCCTTATTAGTGGGAATTTACTGATACGTGGGAGGCGCTAATGACTGAGGAGGTTGAGGGGTTGCAGTGAACTCTTGATACACCAAAGATGTCCTATGAATGTTTAATTTGAGGCCTAATAAAAAGAGAGGGAAGACAGACAGTAGGGGATGGGACTATAAAGAGAGTCAGCTCTCAGAGGAGGTTACTGAGCGTTTTCCTATCACAACATGCCTGATACGTGGCAGCCGCCTATGATCAGACATAATGCTCCACAGTGCCAAACACTGCCACAGCTGAAGGACGCACTCAGCTTTGTCGCCAAAAGCAAACAGACTGATGTGTGGATAAAAAAGGATAAAGGATCTTTCCAGGTGATAAAATTCCCAAATGCTTTTGTTAAACACACACCCTGCTGGAGGCCTGGCCATGGTAAATCTTTTTAATTACACGCACAAGAGCCTAATTAATTGTATCTGTTGTACCAGAGGCTAAACTGCTCCCAATTAGAGTTGAATCAAAGAGATGGTGTACGCAGATTAAGAAAACGTGCTTTCCTTTGTTCTTACTCAAAAAATGATGCAGAGAAAGCAAAGACAATGCTTAGCTTACAAAGTTGCTGACTAATTGAAGAATTTTCTCCTGTGTGGGGGATCGTTTCAGAGACTCTCTTTGTCTCGTAGGCTGCAAAGACAAACAATAATGAATATAGTTTAGCAAAGACACACCGTTTGGCATCAGAGTAACAGTTTGTGAATGAATAGAGGAGAACAAAGCCATGGGATGGTGTTGCCCAAAAGATTTAAAAGGAAGCATAGAACATGATAATTTAATAAATCAATAAATAAATAAGAAAAGGGAGAAAAAAGTGGATCCCATATTCTTTGCGTTGCTTTGTCATTTGATTTTTTTTTAATGTTTTATTATTATAATAAATATTTTAAAAAAAACAACAACAAAAAACAAGCTTTGGTCCTCTACCAGAGGCATGGGAATTTGATGGTTCTGCACAGTATCTTAGTTGTTCCTAACAGTGCACCCTTCTGTATTGATGTTTCAGATCTGTGGGAGCAACTCTCCCAGTTTGGGGGTCACTGCCCTGAGAGCTCCTACTACCACAGGGATCACGTTAGCTTTGGCCTTCGAAATCTGCCGAAGTTGTTCTTTAAACCCTTAGGACTTTTCCACTTTTTCGTGTTCCTTCTTTCTGATGTTACAGTCTGCTCCTCAGATATGGGGTAAAAGCAGAGTATTTACCTGTACATATATGACAATAAAGGTGATCCATCACCTGTTATTCATTCATTCAAAATACAATGTGAAGACAGTATGTATCAATACATGCCAAAAACATACATGCATATCATACATTCATACTATACTTATGCACAACCAATTATATATAAAAAATGTCATCACACCAATAAAAAAAATATACCACCTGAAGTAATGTTTAAAGCACAATCTGGATTGTCTTATAGATACAAACTATCTACAGTATCTATCTATCTCACTGGGCGTGAGACACACGAGTGCGGCTGATGCGCGTGCATGGAGGAGAGATGGACAGGTAGCCGCGCGCGCGCACACACACACACACACACACACACACACACACACACACACACACACACACACACACACACACACACACACACACACACACACACACACACACACACACACACACACACACACACACACACACACACACACACACACACACACACACACACACACACACACACACACACACACACACACATCGCACCGCCATTTTACTTTGCACCTACACATATACCCCTTATAACACTACAGAGTATGTACACCTTTTAGTACATCCAGCTTTTAAACTCCACTTAAGCTCCCACATAAATACATACTTTTGACGGGCACTGTACTAGTAACCCTAAACATCAGAACTGCAGCTAAAACATTTATGACAGTCTGTAGATTACCACCAGGCCTTGGTAGACCAACTGCTTCATAGTGCTTTTCCTCAAAGGGAGCGGTCATGATTCACTCATACTTTATTATAGGAGCATGTGATTGCTGCTCTTGCTTAATGATAATAATTTGTTCATCATGCTTTGGAGGAGATAAGACAGGTCATCAAGAACCCTCTGACATGAGACTGGATATGAAATTATTCAACACAATCTACAAATAGTTTTCCCTGATAATCAACTCTACAGCTTAATATTTTTTTGTTCTTGGTGATGTTTAATTTCATCTTTGTTTCCACTCACAATGTTGAAGTGTAAAAATTGTTATTGTGTTCAATTGGCATCAGTAACTTGGCCATATGTACACGTCTATGAATAAAGATTAATTCCCTAATGTGTTGAATAGTGTCCCTTATATTTTATCAACTCAATGAGAGGGAGTTAAAGTGTTTTGCACGTAGCTGAATCTGCTCAAAAATATAAAAGTAGTCTGATGAAACAGTCAGGTCCTTTCTTTTTTTCCTTAGCAGGAAACATTGGCTTAAGGCCTGGCAATCCACATCCAAAATAACTTCAGACAAGTTCTCTGTGAGTCGCAGCAGAAGCAAGGGGATGTGGTGGTGGAGGTGTTGGGGTGTAACTCCTGATTGTTACCATGGCAATGGTGACCAAGGATCATGAGATTGCACGCCATGCAGCTCGTGATAGCTGCGAGAGGCCACATGTGGGAGATATTCCCAAGGTTTATAATCACACTCAGCCGTCAGCTCGAGAGCTACTTGTGTGTGTGTGTGTGTGTGTGTGTGTGTGTGTATGTGTGTGTGTGTGTGTGTGTGTGTGTGTGGTCTTACTGTTAAACTTTAAGCTTACAACTGGCAGTGAAATTCTAAAATCCTACAGACCAGCTTTCTCATGAGTGAAAATCTCCTCTATGGCCTTCTATGATTTTTTTTAAATAACAAAATACAACTATTCTAAAAGAAATCAGAGCCTGTGTGATCCTATAAAGAACTTTACAATGTTGGGAGGATAAACACAACCCAGAATAATCTCTCATCAGTTTTCTTTGTCCTTGATCAATAAATACATCCACACACAGCATCAGTTTCGCAACCGTGATCCCAGGATCAAATCAATGCCAGCATGCCTTAAAAAAAAATCCTATCATCATTTAGCTGTGGCATGCTCATTGAGTTGCTCCTCTCATCAGCCTACACACTGAATTTTCATTAGGAGGCACTTAATAGAGATGTGAGTGTTTAGTTTGTCTCTGGATGGCTGAGTTTTGTCAATGAGGCAAAGTTAATTTCTATCACAATAAATAACATTGATTAAAACTACTGAATGCTAAAAGGAAGAGTGAGGAAATTAAAGCACACCAAGTTACAATGAGGAGAGTGACCTGGGATTTACAATGAGCCATAATATCATGAGCACTGATGCACCGTCAGAGGACGGGATTTATCAGGCATCAGGTGACTAATTTATCAGACACCAATGACTAATTGTAGGAATATGGAATAGGGCACATGTTGATAGTCACCATCATCAAAACTGTTCCAAGGCTGTAAAAGCAGTGAACCAGTGACATATTCATGGACAGATAAGACTCTGAGGCACATGGAATAAGAAGGCTGGCCTTTGTGGTACACAGTGCTGGAGCTTAAACTATAGATGATGATGATGCTGGTTTTGGGAAGAAGATGTCTAAATAGGATTTTAGCATATGTTGGCATTTTCACAGACTGTATAAGCTTGAAAAGCAGATGGGACATAGTAGTCCTGATGGCAGTCCTCTACTCTTAGCAGGATACAAACCAGGAATGGTTCAGGAATGGCGACAGTAATTAAGATCCTAGGGACGTTGACTAGGACACAACAATGTTGAAATTTCCCTTATTTAGAGTAAAACAGATTTCAGGATTTTTCTGGCCATAACCAGTTGGGATAAAACTGTGTGTGGCTCATCATAAAATGGGTTCAACACATCTGATGTGAAACCTTTGAGAAAACAGTGTTCCTGGATGGCAGTGGCCTTTCCCCAAATTCCCAGACCTAAATCAATCCACCATCTGTGGGATAATCTGGAGAAAGCAGTCTGTTCCCTGGAGACTCAACTTCACATCTAAAAGAACTGAAGTGATCTGTAGCAGATACAACAGCATGCCTTCAGAGGTGTGGTAAAGTTGTGGGTAAAACATTAGAAACCTATCATTACTGTGGTCATAACATTGCGGCTGAGTAGGTTTAGGAGAGTGTCAGACAAACCACAGTCAGTCTTTTAGGAGTATCCAATTATTAAACAAAAAACATTTCAAGCTGCAGTATGTAGAATCATAGACCCCCCCCCCCCCCCCTATCTGTTTTGAATTTATCTGTATCCTTGTGAATGCACACAACTGTGAAGCTCTTAGCAACTTTTTTGTCAATAGTGACTAGTGACAAATGTAGAGACGTTATCTTGTGTTATTGGAGAGTTTTCTGATGTTTTGAAAGCACGTATCAGTCACTAGTTACTGTCCTCATGGCAGCAACCTCTGTCGTGAGCCCCTCCTCCACCACAAAGCTCTCACAAGCAGCTGCAGTGATCCCAGCTGCAGGTCAGAGCAGACCCAGACCACTCCTTGTCCAGACTGAAAATTATTTGCTCATGTTCTTTCTACCTTGGATATCCTTCTCCTAGGTTTACACACATTTTACCCTGTCTGTTATAACTCTCCCTCTGACACCAGTATGTGGTGCGGACTAGGGTTGGGTACCAAAACGCGATACCAATATGGCACCGGGTCCGACGTAAACTGTAACAACCAGACCGAATAAGAATTAACATTTTGGTGTGCTCCCCACCCCAGTTGTTGATCGTGACTCATCAGATTCAGCACACCCATTGCTCATAACTGATAGCGAGAGGATAAAAGACTACATGGAGTTTACTTAAAAGCCGAACAATGCACCATGTTTGATAACCTACGTGCACCCGGAGCAAACACGTCAGCAACAGCAGCAGCCAGTGTCGACCTCCCCAGACAAATTGAAGTGAGTCCTGCTCCCAGCGCTGCCAGTGTGGCGGACATCATCACAGATGATGACAGCAGCCTTTCCTCTTCCAAAACACCGTTTACGTTCAACGTATGACAACAACATATGAGCCATGTCTATACTTCAACTCAGTGTCCGCTGACTTTGTTTAATGTTAAGCTCTTAACAAGTCGTGTTTGTAAACAAGATGTTGAACTTAAACTTTAACACCAGATTTAAAAGGCACAGTTTTGCATTTACACAGGAATGCAACAGATTGGCTAGCTCAGTGTTTACTGCAACCTGCGGCTCAGGAGCCGCATGTGGCTCTTTGACTCTTTTGCAATGGCTCCCTATAGCTAAAAAAAAAAAAATTGAAATAAAGAATTATTTTTACAAAGGCTATTAATGATTATTGACAAATAAAATCATGATAACAATATTAATCTCCAGTATTATATAGTTTAATACAATATTCTTTTATTTGATATTATTTAAATGTTTTTGATTATTATTTCCATATGTTACTTGTATATATATTATTTAAGGTAATATTGTATTAATTTGACCCTGAAAATAAAAGGGTATTGTATTTTGACAAAGTGTATGCAGTTAACCGTTTAAAAAACACAGAGTAGGCACCGGTATCGGATAAAACCTAACCGATGCCCAACCCTAGTACAGACTGCGTGTGGTCACGGACGTCCTCTTTGAGCCTGCATGGACCTATATGAGGTCAGTTCCATCTGAATATGTTTGCCTGGTTGGGCCCCTCTTTCTCTTGGGACGCCAGGGCTATACATAGTATTTTATTTATTATTTAATTCTATAATTCTATTACATTTATGTGTGGAGACCTTTCATGGTTCATTTGTTTACCTTTAACTGCTTTTTTTCTTATAATAAATACATTCTATACATTAAATCCATGCTTGTGGATCAGTGGTACGCAACAGTGTAGTGCACGGGAGCCATTGTGGGTTAAAAGAGATTCCAACTGAATCTGTCTCTTTAACCATTATGGGCACAGACACACACTGATGTTACATGCAAAAACACTTCCTAAATCATGCAGACAGTCATGGCCTTAAAATGTACTTGTTGGGGTGCACATTAGCAAAACAACTCAGAGAAAACATACTATGACAGCAAATGCTGGAGTTGTCAGAAATGATCTGTGCTGCACACTTTGGGTAAAGAAGTGTCTCCTCAGCTGGCGCAGTTTACCCAGGGGTCATAGCAGCAGAGACTAATTGGTTTCAGCCTAGCAGCTCTAGTAAGTCAGTGACGACCAAGGAGGCACTGATGATATGGTTAGTTTTTCTGTGAAAACAGGACAAACCTCTGTTCTTCTACATTTTGTATTTAGAGCTTTAACAGACCAGTAACGCTCAGAAGTTTTATTTCTGCAAAAGCTCCAGGAAACAATTTACTAAGTTCAGTCAAACATTATTCAAATGGAACAATTATAACCAGAAAGCCTTAACCTGTGGATCAAGACCAAAAAGCTGTTTTTAGCTGGTCACAAAGACACTATTTATCCAAAGGATATTCTGATGAAATAATCAGATCAAGATTTCACTATTATTTTTAATCTTTCTAAAGTATTCTAGGTGTCCAAATTCAACTAACTCGTTTCTTTTTAGTAAAATGCAGCTGATTGGAAATAAAATGGTTGTTGCAAAAACCAGACCAGTGGAGTAAAATCACCAAAACCTACATTATTTATTCAATAACATTTCTATAGTATATTGTTGGTCTTTGAGTCAACGTCATAACTTCTCAACAAAGCTAGTAGGTAGTATTATTTCTTGTACGCTGCTGTGTAGGGATGTAACGATTCACTCAACTCCCGATACGATTTGATTATACTGGGTTCACTATACCATTCTCTCACGATTTATTTTACAAAAGGAGACTGTAGACAAATGATGACTGAAAAATATTCTTTTATTTTTATCGGAAAAAAACTAGAAAATACTGTACTATTTTCATTTATCTTTCATTATCCCCTGATAAACTATTCAAAACAACGCAATTTAACTAAAAATAAATCCTGAATGAAATAAATAAAGAAATAATACAAATGAAGAAGAAGCCTATTAATTTAAATTCTGGCTCTACTGTAAACAATGCAAAACTGCATAACAGTTCCTTTTCTTTTTAAAAGTGAAACTGAAAATGTATTTTGTGCCTTAACAAAACAATACAACTATCAGTGTACGGTATTTACATCAGTCAGTCAGTGTACAGTATTTACATAAGATATTTGTTTGGACCAGCAGAGGGCGCTGGTAACCCAGTGGTTGGTTGGCATGCAGCTATTTTAGCAGTGAAGAAGAAATGCTACGCGTAGCAGACAGAGGTAATAGAAAAATGTGACTTTTATAGTAATATTACATATATTATTTCAGTGCTAAAGGGGTAAGGAATCATTTATGAACATGTTTAAGAGTAGTAGGCGATTTCCCTTCTATACAGATATATTATCTTCAACATGACGAGTGCTGTTGTTTGTATCAGGCATTTTCTTTCACGCTACTTGCTTACAATGAGCTGACCAATTGTGCTAAGGTCAGGTACAACGTCACTCTCTAGGTTGCCAGTTTTTAATTACAAACAAATGCATGGCTGGATAGATGACTGGAAATGCGACCTACAGTTTTTATGCACGCAACGCACAGCAGTATCAGTAACATGCAAGAGGGGTTGCCAGGTTGGGGGCCGTCTAGTGGCCAGGGGGCCCTAAGCAGCCGCGTAGTCTGCGTATAGGCTGGGCCGGCCATGCCTGGCACACATGTGAGTGACGTAGTTCAAACAAGAGAAGGATAAATAGATAATAAATCCCTCTGTTGTTTAAAAAAAGTACTGCGATTAAGTTTTCAGAGTATTGATATGAACCGTGATACCTATGAATCGATTTTTAACTGCCATACGATTCATCGTTACATCCCTCCAGCTGTGTATATCTGAATGAAAAAGGTTATCCTACTTTCCCTGTTGTATCATACAGGCAGTAATTCAGAGGTTGGAGTAGAAAGGACAGAATGTTTCCAGATGATAAGAAGGCAACAAGAACCTTTAGCTGCTGCCCAACAATCAAGCTTGGCAGCGGGAGCCTCCGATCTCAAATAGTGCAGTCAGCTAAAGCTCATAAAGAATGAGTGAGATGGTGGTCAGCAGGTGGAAAGGCTATCAGATTCTAGCATCATCCAACCAATCAGACATCGGCTGCATCAATCCTGTGCCTCTAAAGACACGGGTCGTTTGAAAGTGCCTAACCTCAAATAGGAGCTATTGTAGCCCTGATAAAACAACATGGGACAGAAATTACAGCCGTGGTACTTGTCGATACACAGACAGTTCTAGGGAAGGTTCTCAGTTCCAGGGGAAGAATGTGGTTGATTGGTAAGCGCCTTATTAGAGCTGGGTGATATGGACCAAAACTCACATCTCAATTTTTTCTTATATGATGTAAATCTCAATAGTTTTAATTCAGAAAGACAATCAGGGTTAAATTTGCTGATGCAAAATGCCACACAGGCACATTTATTAACAAACAGTTACACAAAATGTGCCACTTTTGGCTTTTTCTCCTATAAAAAACAGCAGGTGTGAGTGAGTTCTGCAGTGTGGCTTGTTTAGAAGAAGGTCTGGATTAGGACGCACTCAGCAATCCATCTGAGCTTTTAATGCTCTTTTGAAAAGTAGTGAAAGCAGCGACTCCTAAAACAAGTGTTTTAAAACAAAATAAATTATAAATTATATGTATATAAGCAATATTGTAAATTTGTATATCGCTAAAATAGAAAACTCAATATACTGTACCTTGAGACTTGCCCAGCCCGACCCCTTATAGTACCAGACTAGGTTACAACCTCGATTTAAAGCGACCGCAGCAGTTCACACAGGATGACTAAAACTGGACCATCAATGATTTGATCACAGTATCGTTCCAAGTGACAAAGATAAAACCTTCTCAAATTGGTCTCTTTAACATGTCGATGACTTCAATAAACTCCACTTTGATGATATGATCATTAATAACATCCCAGGGTTGAATTGTTCAATTGCAAAGTACATTCATAAGTGGCCTGTATAGGGTCAAATGGACATTTGATCTTTAGAACCAAAGGAGAAGAAAATCACTCTCTTCAAGGACATCAATCTTGTTCAGCTTAAAAGATCTTTTCTGCGTTTTCCACCTTGGTTTGCTGTTCGGATTTGTTCACAACGCTGCATGTTCAACATCACAAATCAGGGATTGCATGGCTGCTGTCAGGGATTATCACTCTGCTCTTTGGGTTTTTCAATAAATTGCTATATTGGAAAACAACAGCAACAACAGGAAAGAAAAAATTTCCATCAGCGTCTTTGTATAAAAAGACCATTTATGCGTGTGAAGCTTTTTTTTTTATGCACCTACAGTATAATACTGTGCTTCCTCATGAATAAATAAATGATCTGACAGTCTGCGGTGACAGAGACTCATGAGCTTTTGTGTTTCTGGATGGGAGTCACATTGAAACTGTATGAGGAAAGCATAAATCAAAAAACAGCATATAAACACTGGACATCATAGAGAGATTTTGGAGCTGTAATATGTTTAATATCTAAGTCGTTCATCCTATACAAGGCTGCAGCTTGAATCTGTTTGGCACAGCCCAGAGAGGAATCCTCTTACTTTGGATTTTATGAGGTCAGCAGTGGAAATGGACAGAGTTCAGACAGATGGGGCCCAAGTGAGATAATAGAAAAAAAAAACATGGGGAGGAGCATCAAAGCAAACACTAGATAAAGGCTGTGGTGGGTGTCAGGCAGAAATATGGCAAAATTAAGAGGGAAGGATTAGATGCAATTAGAGAAAGCCAGAAACGATGCAAAGAGGGATTAACGGTTGCACGGAGGACACTTGCTGCTCAACTCTGCTTTCATCTTCCTCTTATTGGAAGCTAGTCTGAGTACGGATATTGCCAGAATTCCATATGAAACACACTAATTTAGCTGCAGATGAATGTGTAGAAATGAATCATCCATGCAGTAGTTAGGAGAGATGTTTCATTGTTAGAAGGTTGCGGGTTTACAACCAGGTTTTTCACCGCTGTCAGAGAGCACATTCATTCTTCATTTAGGTGTATTAGACCATCTCTATATGTTAAGAACTCAGTGTTACACCCCTAGTCTACATTAGGAGTGTGACGATATCTCGATACGCGATATATCGCAATATTTTTTCGCACGATCGATTATCAATATGCTCACGCTAAGTATCAATTTAAATATATATATATATATTTTTTTTATTTAAGATTTATTTTATTATTTTCAAAACCTTTTCTGCTTTTTCACTAAAATGTGCAGGTAGGTCTTCACAGAAACTTTGTCATTATTTGTTTGAAGGAATCAATATTTTACTGGAATATTGCACTATACTGGTGTCACTGGTAAGAAAGACCCTATTTTTTGTTTACAGAAAGCACTATTGGAGATATTTATTTGTTTACACTGGTATGTTGACACTTATTTACAGAAATGTTGCACCAAAATAGTGTCACTGTTCATAGGACACTTTTTCAATGTATTGTCTTTCAGAGATATAAAATAAAAATTATCTTTTTTCACTTGAACTTTTTTTTTTTTCTTGTTATGTCATAGATTATCGTAGATTGATTTCTGACCAATATATTGATAATCATAGTATCGTCATATCGTGAGATAATCGTTATCGTGAGCTTTGTATCATGTATCGTATCGTGAGGAACCTAAAGGTTCCCACCCCTAGTCCACATAGTATGCGCTACATACTACTACTGTATGTAGTCATGCTTGGGTAACAGCTACTTATCAGAAGAACATTCACAAAGATGTAGGAGCCAGAGTTTCCCAGTGGAACATTGTCAAAAACATTTCGGACTCCATCAGCTTTTTACTAACCGTCTCACTCCTCCTGTGTGTGACAACAGGAAAATAGTGATTGCTGCATCATTTCTTCGAAACAAGGGAAAAATGACTCCAGGTATACAGACATAATGAGATTAAAGTCAATTGATGAGGTCATGAAGTTGGCTAACTCTGAGGTGGATTTAGTGTTTAGTTACTCTGTAAGTATAATAAAATGAATGAGTGATGATACGGATGTCAGCCGTGTCACAATGTTGTTTATTTCCTCCTCACTTTCAGTGATTGCACAACGGATTTCACATCAGTCACAGTGAAAGAGAGCAGCTTTCCTTTAGTTGCTCCAAGACGTCAACCTCCCCCCAGTGCTGATGGACTGGACTTACTGCTCGTCTCCTGCTGCACTCTAACCACTAATGCTGATTCTTAATTCTTAATCCGCCTTAGCCTGCTTTTTATTTTTAGCACTTATTATGTATGGGTAGATTTGACTTAATATTGTCATATTTTTTATAATTTCACAGGCAAAACATGTCCAAAAGTGTAAGAATGTTGGTTATTATATTAGACATTATTGATTTAATATATTTTAAGTTGATTAAATTAACCTTGTCTGATATAGCTGATGAATTACTGCTCAAAAAGTTCAATTTTGAACTCACTATATAGATGTATTTATATATAGATATATATATTTCATATTTTGTAATTAAATGGTATTGTTGTATTTTATCAAATTGTATTGGCGCTAATTGTAAATAGACATAATTACCAATCATTAACAATTGTGCATAGAAGGTGCAAATTGACAAAATTGTAGTCGGGATGTAGCAAAATGCAAATTCTTGGCTGAAACTGAAAATGGCTCTTAAAGTGTACTAACCACTGGAAATATAATATTGCAATAGTATAAATTATTATTGATGCTTCAAAGAATAAATCAATTAAAGATATGAAAATTTTTATTTAGCACTGAAATTCCAACAATGCACATTATAAAATAAGAAATAAAATGTTTACCTTGACCCCACTAATACAATAAATAATATTGTACAAGCCTATAACTGACTGGGCTGCTGAAAGAGAGTAAAATTAAATCTCTTCTCTCATTAAAACACAAAGTACATTGAAGTCAGAGCGTCCAAGACACACACGTGTGTGCTTTCATTGCAACGTGCATCATCTCTTGTGCACGCTGCTTTTAATAAGTCATTATTTTTATAACGTGGAACAAGTACAGTTGTTATGTAGGAAAGAGGATCTCTGTGAAGCGTGCGTTGACAGACTCTGAAACCTGATTCTACCCCTGATACGTAGCGACGCGTCAGACTGCAGTGTGGCCCGTTGGGTCGAGGTGACACAGAAACATGAAACACACTCACGTGCCCAATCAACTCTGCTCAGAAAAGTCTTTAGTGCTCCGATGTATTGAAATACAACTGCTCCCGTGAGTCCGAGGAGAAGTTTCAAGAAAAGCGTGTGCGCTTGACCGCAGCTTTTGCTCAAGTCTTTATAACATCCTGCTGCGGTCGGGTTTTTTTGTTTTTTTTGCCCCATTTTCAGCTGAACATTTCCAGTGGCTGGAATTTCGGTGGTCGACCAGATGAACCCTGTCATCTTGTCGGGTGTAGATTGGCTGCCTGCTCCGACTAGGACCGTAGACACGTTGCAGCTAGCTACATGTAGCTAGCTGCTACATGTTTAGCATTTAGGTGGAACAGGGGGCTACAAAGCTCCGGTGATCGGCAAACTCTTTCTCATACAATTAGCACACAACTGGGCTTTTGTCTTCCATCCATTTTTCAAAAAAAAAACTACGATTAACGCCCATGACCACAGCAACGACTTCTCCCATTTCTTGTGTTGTGGTCTGTGCATCAGTATTATGTGTATACAGGAAACTTGAACAATGAAAAAGATTCTGCAATGTATGGAGTGCAAAAAAAAGGGATTAACTTATCTTTTCAGTGCGTTATTTTTCTATAATTGATTATTCGCAATTAACGCGATAAAGTCCCAGCACTAATTACTAATTACTTTTTTTCTCCAGTGCACAGAGCATTCACTCCTACAGTCAGTTTCAAAATTCCTATGAGCTTTGCGTGCATGTTTTTCTTTTATGTGTGTAGAAACCCGGATTACCTAGTGATAACCAACTCGTATGTAAAATCTGCAGGCCCTGAATAGTACAACTTTCCAGCTGTGAAAAAGAAAGCCACCATCCACGAGTATGCCTGCCTAGCCTCACAGTCCAGTAATAGAAATAAGCAGTTCTGTCTGAATTGAATCTTTGATAACAAAAAAAAGTGTCATTTTTCCACTTGGCTGCTCAGATCTGCTGAAAACAGTTGTCTGCCTCCACCTACTTCTGTCTATTTCTGTTAGAAATGAAGCAGGAGGACAGAAAGGAACTACTCCTCTCCAGCCTCGAGGTGAGAATGATCTCCTCCCTGCAACAAGCCATCGCTCTTTGCAGGACTGCCTACAGAAAAGTGTTGGCCAACAAAATGTATGACAGCAGCTCGCTTATGCTAGCTGCACCATCCATCGGCTGGAGTTTGGTTTTGTTTTCAATCACTCCATCTCACATCTGAACTGTGCAGCCCCGCAGGAAGGCGGGTGGATGATAAGCTGACAGCTCCGCTTCCACAGAAGTTTGAACTCTTTGTCCCACGGGGCAGAATGGGTGGAAATGAAGGGGACTAAAACCAAGAGGCCCATCAATATCCTGTCATGACTGCCTGGAAGAGTGTCTGCTGGAGAAATGCTGAGATGACACAAGACAGAGACATTTTCATTTAAAATGTATTCTGAAACAAATAAGTGGAAGTCTTTGCCTCGACTTGGAGACAGAAAAAACAGGAGCCAAAAACAGTGGGCTTCATAGGTCTGAGGTCAAGATAACCTTTTAAATGATAACAAAATCATCTGGTCTGAGAACTCCAGAATGAATTGCAGTCTCTCTCTCTCTCTCTTTTTTACATACAGTTAGTCAATTCGTTTATTGAAATGAATTATAAAATGTGCAATAGCTGTGTAATCTAAACTATGCTGTATGACTGTTAGCTTTGCCCAGACAAAAAAAAATCTCCTGAAAACAACCCCAGTTTACATGCAAGAAACATAAATATGTATACACATAAATATACAAAAAGAAATGTTACTAACAATGGTAAGTACTTAATGGTAAGATTGACCATTTTGAAATCCTCAAACAGCGGTCATCACTCATTCATCTTTGTTTTATTACTTTACAAATAAATGTGACATGTGCCAAAAATGGACACTGTGCATTACAATGTTTAATATAAAAAACAAACAAATGCAAACAATTACATTACTTTGTAGAAACCTGTTTTTGTCTCGACTTTAAACAGTTTTTTTTCAATAAATTCTTGTGAATAAAAAAGTGACTTTGATTCATTTATTTATTAAAACAATAAAGGCTGGATCCTCCAAGGGGGTGAATACTTATTATAAGCACAGTAGACTGAAGCTTCAGATGCTGTTCCTAGAATTTGTTGACGTACGGGCTTGTCCTCCATGTTGCTTGCTCCTCTACCACATTTCTGAAGCTCATCCTGCCGAGCATTTTGTTGACGTACTCCTGGGGCTTCACTGTTTCATCTTGGATAGTGGCTTTCATCCTCACTAGTCGGGTCCCTTCATTCCACTTGGTGTATAAGCTCAGTGTGCTGGACTGGGTGAAATCTTCAAACCATAACGAGAAGCTTACTTGTCTTCATATATGTGGCTTCTATCTCCTTTTGGCCTGCTTATGATCACCGCTGGGTATCTGATGAGTGGCATTGCGTGACTCATTCTGACTGTTCATCTGACTCCTCAGGACTTGCCTTATTGTCTGTAGGTACTTGGTTGTGGTTGACTTCCTTCTGGTGATTTACATAAGCCTGTGAGATATCTACAAGTGGGTACTTGTCTGTACTGTCCTTGTTGTTTTGGCTCTGATGCTGTGGAAACTTTTTTTTCCCGTGTGAAGGAGGTGGAAAAGTTTGTGTGCTGGGTGGGTGAATCACCCTTGATACAAGCCTCTCTGCTTCTGCATCAGCTGGCGTAAGTTTCTATGGACATCAGGTTGCATTAGATGATCTCTGATGCACCATCTGCAGAGACTTCCTGTCCACAGCCAAGCAGTTCCCATCCATGGGATGATGGAGGAGGTGCTCTGCCACCACACCCCTGTGGAAGGCTGAGAGGACTGCAGGGCTCAGTCCTACCTGCTTTAGCCTCCTCAGGAAGTAGTCGGTGGGCCACAATAGCTGCGTTTCCATTACCCTTAGAAATGCACAAAATCTACATAGCGCAATAAAAACTGGTAATGGAAACACCTGAATTTAGAAAAAGCACTCAAATCTCGCTAAAAAGTGTTTACACTTTCATGTGGAGGTATTTAAGACATTTCAATATTGAAATGTTGTTGCAAAAGTGCCATGGAAACACTTTTTCCGTAAACACACATCCCAGGTCGTGACGTACCTAGTCACAACCACTGCTCTCCGAGAAAAGTGGTATAAGGAGGTTCTGAACAACCGTCTTTCTGCAGGGAAGTCTCACGGGATGAGATTTCACGGGAGTTATGAGGCTCCTTCTCAAAACAATGTTCAATGGAAACACTTTCAAAGCGCAATTATACTTTGTTGACATTAAGAAATATCACTTTTATTTAGCAAAAATCTGTAATGGAAACCCACCTAATGACTGTGTAGGTGGTCCACTTTAAGTCACTAGAGATCATCTCCTCCTGATGTAGAGGTGGAGAGGGACATGGTTGTTCCCTCTCCTGATGTCCATCTCCTTTGTTTTCCCCACATTAATGCAGAGAACGTGGTCCATGTACCACTTCACCAGGTCCTCAACCTCCTGTGTGTAGGCAGATATGGGATACGTGTCCCAATACCGCTGAACCTCAGAAAAAGATTGCTCGAGTATTTAGCATTGAAGGCTAAGGTCCTTGGGGGAGCCAATCATTTATTTTATAGTAAATTTGGTTTGCCCAATCCCTTTAAAACCCTGACCTAAAAGTAAGTGACATGTTGGACACGATGATAATTTTGATCACATTTAAGTGGGTTTAAATCAGAGTGTTTTGGGATTGAAAAAATGACTTTCCATATATTCAGCTAGTGAATATAATGGTGAGAGCAGTTAATGCTGCCTAAAGATTATTTTAAATAAATGTGTCTTTCCTGTACATGAAATTGACTAGTTGTCAATACATTTCTAGATTCTATTATAAGGCACTAGTGCAGTAGTCTATACCAATTAGGCATGTGGTCTTTGTATGAGAAATGTGTATTTCTTTGTTTGAGCATTTGATATGTTTTCTAAACTATCAGATGAGTAAACAGACAGGGAAAGAAGGTTGCCACAAATGGAGATCAATGGAAGCATTACAAGGTTCAAATTGGTTATATTTTGCATGCATTACAAATACTCCCAGGGACACTTGTTATTATAAATGTTTATATTGATAGGAACAAACTGTGTGTCTGTGCATTTTAAGCAGAAGAAAATAATAATCCTGGAACATTAAGGAGACATCATTGCAGAAAGCAGATACACAAAGTCCTGACACACGTGCACACACTTTTTTTCTTTCACACATTCCAGCCAATTACATTATCAGGCAAAGCTCCAACTGCTGAAAAGATATTCCCAGTCCAATTTCTTTCCCACTATCTTAGCCCGTCATCCTCAGAAAGCAATCAGACCAGACGGGAGCAAAGAGCAAGTGTGAATTGATATTGTGGATGTGATTATGAAAAAAAACAGTAAGAAGCGAAAGTACGTTGGATTCAAAGCTATCGGAATCTCTTTGATCATGGTAACGGTGGATTAGAAAGGATTCTCCAAAAGTTTCACCAAATCCCCATAAAAGCCAACCAGTGAGAGAAAACTCCAGCCAACTCCTAAGGTCAGGTTAGACTAGTCAACGTCCAGGCCAGTTACTTTCAGCAAGTTTTAATTCAATTAAAGGTTTTTAAATCTGAACTCATTAAAGGCAAAATACAGAAAAAAACAGCAGTTATTTGATTAACATTTGGACAGTTTATCTTGGTTGAGTGATTTTCTCTTCCTAAAAGATATACTACTCCAGTTTGTTCTAAAACCAAAACAACTTTTGTCATAAAACAACAGAAATGACTCGTCTCTGTAGTGTCTTTGGGATACTGTCAACAGGCAGTAGAGGGCTGTGAATGAAGCGCACCCTGAGTTTATGAATGCTAGGGATGGGAATCGAAAAAATCCCTGTAATCCAATTCCTAGAAATAGTTTGTTTGCTTGCCTGTCAATTCTGTTTATTGGTTCCTCTTATGTCACAAATACATGATGACCTCACACGCCAGCAGTGTGTTGTTTAAACCATAGACTGGTGGCTCTGCATTTAGGAGTCAGTGATATTTGCGTAGTTTTTTGGCAGTTTAGACGGTGTTTTCGGGTGGTTTAGGCAGTGTTTGAAGCCTGTTTGAAGCGACCAGGACGGGAGGGGGCGGGCGGTGCACCTGATGAGCAGTCCCCCCGGAAACATTTCCCCATAAAAAAAAAAATGTCTCAGAGACAACGTTTCAACCTTATTTTGTCCATTTCTGTGTTCAACAGTAGATTCCGTTTTCATTGGTTGATTCCATGATTCCATTAATGTGTATTTTATAGGGCCCTAGTGTAGTTGTTAGTGCACTCAGAGACTCGGTGCAGCGATACAAGCATGTGTCCTGTAACCATCTCTGATTGGCCAGCAGACCAGGAAGGCGGTTTTCTGCAATTCTGATTGGTGAACATACATATCATTTAAATGATGAGGACAGGAAAAAAACCTCCAGCATCCGAGGTTAGGCTATCACAGTAGTGAAAACCTTGTTTACCTTGTTCAGCATTACCCCGCAGGAAACTAAAGACACAAAGATAAGATAATAAAGAGTTAAAGCAAACAAATCCATTCCCTTACCCAATAAGAATCGATAAGAGAATCTGTAAGGAATCGAATCAATAAGCAGTATCGATAATGGAATTGGAATAAATTCCCATCCCTAATGAACGCTGCAGTCTGCGATGTTCTGCCAGATACAGATTTATTTGTAAAGTTTATTTTATACTCAAGACAGCTCCATTTGCCTTCAAAGCAAAAAAATGAGGCATGGCTAAAATCAAAAATGTATCTTAAACTGTACAGGCACCAGGAGATTGACAGCAACAGATTGGATATGAAATAGACAAACAAGTCAAGGAGGTTCATTTTGTAACAGTGGAAGAAGAAAATATTGTGTCTTCAACTGTAGATTTCAACCTTCCTTTATGATGGATGGTGGCATCCTGAATGGGGTCAGCTGTGCTGCTGCGTTAATGGAGGAACATGTCTTTATGGAAGTTAACCATTGAGCGTTTTGATGTTTTGGCAGGCTCTGGTGTAAGCTGCATCGCTATAAACCAGGAGAGATTGAGTTTGTCCAGTTAGGGGGAGGGGATAAAGGTCCTAAGGCTGCTTTCACATAGGGATAGATTGGGTTTTGTGCCGTATGGGCAGAGAACAACTGATAATGTTAATTACCTTGATTTAACTCAGTTTGCGTTCATGACGCACTTTTGGAATTGCTCCAATTTGACAAGAAAAACCCCATCAGTTATAAGAGCTTCTTGTTTTTGATGCACTGTAACTCAAATGAAAATGATTTTCAGCAGTACAAATCAGTAGAATGAACAAGCAGAGGTAAAGCAAGCTTCTCCTAAGGGTGTTACAGAGTCGTATATTTGTTCTCCCAGTTGAGTTTTTAACATCCACACACACTGCTTTACTTATGCATATGAGCTTTAATGCGTTTTTATTTTCATTTTTTACTTTCATCTACGTTCTATCAGCCAGCTCTATATCATATCATTTGATTGCAATCACTTAGATTGTTGTATTAATGCAAAGTAGAATCTGCTTCTTTAATCTGCTTCAGACTTTGGTTGCGTGTTTACATAGAGCTATACCAAACTGACTTTTTAAGAAAATGAAGCCTAGAGCAATTAGACAGAGTTCTGCTGGTGGTAACACACCCTTCATCTCCAAACATGGACTGATGAAACACTGACTCTCTTTTTCAGTTGTCAATCACTTTTTTTTTTTTCCAATAAGCTGCAGGCTAATATATAATCAGCAGGAGAGGGTAGAGGGCGACCCTCCCCACCTCACAGGACTCTTGTTGTGCTGTGCACGTTTTTCCATTTGTAACAGCCGCTAACATTAAATGTATCGCCACAGGCCAAAGCAATGATAGATTTACCCTCCCGGCAGCATCCCTTGTTTCAAAGAAACACTCAGGATGTGTGATGGTGGAGAGAGGAGGGGAGGGGTCATCTGAGGACAGGAGCCCCATGTCCAATAAGAAGCTGCCAAAAAAGAGCATGTGCAGCTCTTCATCAGGGCTGGTGGTCCTGGAGGGTTGGCTGCTGCAGGCCAACTCTTGTAACTGCAAGCCAGGCAGCACACTGTGCCCAAGTGTCCCCAAAAAGCCACAATATGCGTAAAGACACAAATTCTGAGTTAGACCAACATTTTGATTTATTTCTCTTCCAAGTAAAACCAAAAGATTCCCTTCAGAGCCAGAAGCAGCCTTCCATACCTCCACAGTAAGGCTCCGCCTTGCAACCCATTTCTGTTGTGGATCAGAAATAAGGATGAGTCACAATTTCTCTTGATAATACTCTTTCTAGCAGCAACGTGCTCGCTCTCATCTCCATGATCTGATTCAACAGTTTATTTGTATCTATGAAGCAGTTTAACACTCTTCTTTATCAGCAAGATCCCACTTTGAGACTGATAAAAAGCCTAGAACAGATCTACTAGCATAGGGATGAACTAAGAAGATGAAAGAATACTCGTAGAAATACACAGAACCTAATTCATGCTTTACTTAAATTGAAGTCTTAAACAAGGCCAAAGGTTTTAAAGACCAGGGGCCTCTTTTATAACCATTGCGTATGCCAAAAAATGTAGGTGAAGTGCCTTGCCCAAGGACACAATGACAGATACCACTGCAGGGACTGCCACCCCACTGTGGCACCTGGAATTCTCAGTGGTCTCCCATCCAACTACTAACCAGGCCCAGACCTGCTTAGCTTCCAAGATCTAACGGGATCAGGCAATGACAGGCTGGTGTGGCCTCTAAATCAAAGTTTTCAGTGTTATCTCACATGTTTTTCATCTGTGTCAATTTCCTCAATGTTTTTAGTAATTGTATTTTTTAATGAAATGCAAAACAAAGGCAGGATTCCTAATCTGTGACGGAAAGAAAAAAAAAACAAACAAAAATTATCTGAAAGACTAATATGATTTTTTTTTTTTTTTTTTTTTAAGTCCCCTACTGATGATGGTTCCAAACATACTTCTCACAGTCTGAGGAGATTTTATTCATAGTCTAAACACACTCATATTTGTCGACTGATTTCAGTGGGTTTGACACCAGTTAGACAATGCACAGTTTTCTATGACCACGTTTAAACTACTCCAATAATAGCAGCTTTGTCCACCCAAAAATCTGCATAATGAGTTTGTTTGCACTGAACCCTGGTTCAGTATTTCCTGTACTTATTCATAATGGGCTGATTTATTGGTAATTACTTGGTGACGGGACTGTCGGCTGGTTTAATGAGCGGATAAATAATAAGGCATGACATACAATTACACTGTGTTCTCTACAACTACACCGTCCTTGCACATTAGGCATATATGCAGTGCAGGCATATGTAATATGAGGCGTGACCTTCAGAATTATCCCAGCAACCATGACCCTGCGCAGGATTTCCATTAAAGAATATCTGTCTCATTAGATTATGGTATGCAATCTGTATCGGGCGAGATAATGTGCGACCAGGTCACACACTCCACATTTCATTATTATGTAACATTGTGTGCACACACACGCACACATACTGTTTGTTTGCATCAGATTACAGTCACACTGGCAGCCGTGTCACCAATTTACAATACACAAAACACAGTGTAGCCGCTGCAGACAGAAATCTGGGATTTAGAAAATCAGAAGCTAGAAATCCAACAGAGCGGTTTCTTTTAAAGCCGTCTCAAATTTTCATCTGATTACTGAACACATTGCTGTTCACACAGCAGTGCTGCACTGATTGTTGTAAAGCACAAGAATGTGAATGCACCAACATGCAAGAAAAGTAAAAAGGCCTTAAAGGTAAGATGTGGGGTGCTCCATATTTTTATTTGAAAACATCACTTAATTCGGCGGAATGTAGGAAATAGACATTTTTTCCCCGTCTTACAGCGTCTCTGAGATGGTGTGAGGGATTGTCACAAAGTAAATCCATTTCAACAATAGTGCCAAACAAAGTCCTACCTCAAACCTTTCTCCAGTAATTTAGAGTTAAAAAAGGCAGAGCAAAAGAAAAACTATCTGTGCTCACTCTCAGCTGCTTTGAACCCATTTGTGGTGAAATGACTTTTAGGTCTTGTTTTAGAAATCCATTAGAATGTAACTACCGTGGCAAAGAGATGATCCTTGCAATGCTAGTGGATTATTAGCAGTTTACGAAATGCAGTCAGAAAAGGAAAGAAAAAAAAAAAACATCACTTCATGTTAGCAGAAGGACAAAGCTTTGTAGAGCTGAGGCCTTGCATCTGCACTTTACACCAAGTGCTGGTGGATTAACCCTGCAGTGATTACACTGATGAGGGTCACTGGATGTGTAGCATGTGTGGAAACAGCAGCAGCCACAGCCATCCACACACACGCTCTGCCACCCGTCATCCTACCTAATGAAACTGGTCAAGAGTTCACAAAGTCCTGATGTAAAGCAACACTTTCAGCCGTCTTTACATTTGCCCTCTTCATATTGTCCTCAACGTAATTGGACACATTTTATCCAATGAAAAGGATAAAACAGATGTAAATACATTTTAGAGAGTTTTAGAAATTCTCATAAACCATGTGTTTGCCATGTACCAAGGTGTCAGGATCACGTCTGTGAGTGTGTTTTACTTTGTCTTGTTAGTTCCAACTGTTGGGCAGGTTCTAGGATCAAGGGTGGGAGTTTGTGGGTTCAAGACATGGTGAGGCTCTGTTTTTGTTTGGGTACTTGTTTGTTTCACTTCTGTTGATCTTTTTGGTTATGTCACTGGTATTTCATTCCTAATCCGTTTGGTTGTTTTGTAGTAAATCCAAGTTGGAAACCACAAATTACACCGAAACTTAGTTTTGTAGAGGATTTAATTCTAAATATATATTTGGTGTGTTTCATTCCTTCATTCCTCTCTTATTATTTAAGTGAGTGAGTGGACTCAAAGTGGTTGCTGAATCATTGTCTTCTGATTCCACTACCCATTCGGTCTGCACTACTTGTCCCCTGGTCAATCAGTCTCCCAGTATCATTGATTTCTTTGTTTCATACTTTGCTTGTTGGTTTTTTGATTCTTTTAAAAATAATGAATTTTATTTACTCCTACATTCTTCTTCTCTGCAGCTGGGTCCTCCTAACAACACTGTGACACTAGAAACACAAGGAATCCTCTACACGCAGGTGGGTCAAATTTAGGGCTTGCATGCCATACATGGCCAACCAGAGCATCCAAATGAGCCTTTAATGGTTAGTCAAATAACTTCATTAGGGGTGTCTTGATCCGATATTGATATCGGATATCGGTCCGATATCAGCCAGAAAATGAATATCGGATTTTACCGGACTGCATCTTAAATCACCGATATAAGCTCTCCGATGAAATTTTCCGCTCCAACACTTCTATCAATAGGTGACTGTGGTTCACACTTCAACAAAGTAACCTACTGTTGCTGACTATTGTTCTCTGTTTGAGTAACATCACTTGATCTAGTCTTTTCTAACATTCCACACTACAAAATAAGTAATAAAAGTATGTACGTATGTACTGATATTGGATCGGATCAATATCGGTATCGGCCGATAAGCAAGGCTGCAATATCGTCATCATATCGGAAGTGAAAAAGTTGAATCGGGACATCTTTAAACTTCATAGCTAACCACGCATGGCCAAAATGATTAATGCATACTCGGTCAAATATTAAAATGCACATCTGCTCACCAAATAAGGTTTGGATAAAAATAGAAAGTTTGGTGTCGGTTCCTGATGTTGTGAGAGTTAAATAAAGTGAGCATAAAGCAATAACCCTAGTTTCTCCCCTACACAGTTATGTATGCCCCTGTATATAATTAGTTTTGTGATGACTTACACCTTTGGATAGTCTAAATGAATAATTTAGAGTCATTTGTATTTACACTGAGAGGAAATTGGTCCAAATGTATCCTTCGAATTAGAATAACCAACTGAGAGTAGAGGAGTTATTTAAAATAGCAGATTAAACTGGTTTGATGCACAAAGACTATTACATGATGGAGTTTGTACTCACTGATCATCAGCTGGTGATTCTTTATTCCATCACTGACTGCGTCACCTTGTCACCCTGTCAAATGAAGAGTAAACATTTTATTTTACTGAAATGCTTCAAAATCTATTGTACTTAAAAGACAGAAACAGTGATGTGAGACATTGTTTTAATCTGTATTCTCTACAAAATTGAGCCACAACTTCAACTGCCTCTGCGTCCAGGCAGAGGCGAGAAATACACACCCGGGTAAATCTAAACTGTAGTTACACAGTGGCAGGTAATGTGATGTTGTCATGTGACAGAGACATATCCTGAACCAGCAGCCCAGCGGCCAGCCACAGGTGAGATGCCGCTCCATGTAATGAGTGCAACGATAGCAGGCAGGGCGAACAATGGCTGCAGGCGGCCGCCGGCATCATTTTTTAATTGCCATCGTTCCCTGTTATGCTCAGCTATATGGAGGGGGTTGGTGGGGGGTGGGGAGGGGTTGTTGGCTCTGTTCTCCCTCAAACAAAACAAATGAGGTCTCTTTACAGTCTCTGGAAAGAAACGCTCAAAATTCAATCCACCGCCTGCCCGGAGCAATCCTGTTTTCTCCTACCTGTACTGAGGTGGCAACAGCAAACAGACAATCGACTCTGCGCACGCACACACACACACACACACAGACAGACACACAGACAGACACACAGACACACAGACAGACACACAGACACACAGACAGACAGACAGACACACAGACACACAGACACACAGACAGACACACAGACACACACACACACACACACACACACACACACACACACACACACACACACACACACACACACACACACACACACACACACACACACACACACACACACACACACACACACACACACACACACACACACACACACAGAGCCCTCGGGGCATCATTATCCCAGACAGAGGAGTGGTCACCAATAGCAAATGAGCTGTGTGTCCACCTAGTTCCTTCTGTTAGAATGGAAGGAATAGGAGTGGTGCAAACAGTGTTTATGTAGGAAAACTGCTGCCAGGGGCTTTACTGTGGGATTAGAAGACTTGGCCCAGAGTCAGAAGTAGTAAGAAGTAGGGTGGGGTGGGTAGTGACTGTGAGTTTCTGGCTGGTTCTGTACTGTATAGGTTTGGCTTTTGTGAGCAGTTCCCAGCAAAGAGGCCCTTTTCTCTACTGCCAATCACAACCAGATGTGCTCGGAGTTGTTTTACGGATCCGACTCCCCCCTTTGCCTCAAAGCGAGCCGGCGTGCAGCAGCAGACACATGCTCACCAAATTTTGTAAAGCAAAAGCAGACAGAATTACACACATACACATGGTGACAGTCACGCAAACAAAGACAGCATAACTGAGGCATTGCATTCCAAGGGAGATGAATCTCGAAGCAAGAATGGGGCTCCAATAACATGCTTTTCAACATCTACTTCACCAATTCCCTCCGGACACAAAGACTTAGATTCGACCTGACATGACAGAGATTTACGAGGTGTGAGGTGAAAGGAGAGGACCATTTTCACGCAGATACCTGCTGCTATCAAGGCAACGTGCAGACCAATCAATTACAGAGCAGACAGCTTTCTGCACCTGGAAGAAACAGGTACCTGCTCAGCCCAGAAAACATGAAACCGCTCTGCCAGTGGATGCGTTTTAAAATGTAAAGGTTTTTCCTCCAGAGTGGGAAAACAAATTTGTGCCCTGCAGCCACATAAAACATTGATGTGACTGACACCAGCAAAGCAGCGCAGACATTGACTCACACAATGACTCCTCTGCTGCTGGTTGTTTGTAAATTAACGCCTAGCTTTACTGATGTGGAGCTGTTTTACAATTAACTATCAATTACAAAAACCTGATTAGGGAATTCTTCATCCATACATGTGGTGTGAATAAGCAAGACTGAGCATCCCGTCCTGTTCTTTTCTCTCTGTATCTCCTCAATGAATCCACCCCCGGCAATCTTATCACTGATTACCATCTGGTCCTCACAGCAGGTGTAAAATCGAGCTGCTTGAAATTTGTCCGATATCGATCGCAACCACATTAATTTCATAATGCACACCATGTCATGGCTCACAATCACACCTAGGCAGCTGTGCACCTAGTCGACCCAAAGTTCTCCACTCACAATCAGAGTGAGTGACCTGGTGTCAGGGCGCGACGCGTGCACTTCTGCTGGAAATGAAGTGCAGTTTGGGTTTTTAGTGACTGCAGAACCCAGACTCTATTACTTTGGTTTCAACATTTACTCTCCAGTTAGAGGATAAAACTGCCCTGGTAAACATTTCTAGGAAAATATATAATAACAATAATAATAATAATAATAATAATAATAATAATAATAATAATAATAATAATAAATGCAAAAAAACAAATAGAAATGGAGAGATGAAAAGCACTAGAAGTGTCCCGATCACTTGATCAAGCCTTTTCTAACATTCCACACTACAAAATAAGTAATAAAAGTATGTATTATTTGTGCTGATATCATAACGGATCAATTTCGGTATCGGCCAATATGCAAGGCTGAAATATTGGTATCATATCGAAAGTGAAAAAGTTGGGACATCCCTAAAAAGCACCAATACTTAAGAAACCATTAGGATTCTTCATCCATTTTCATATCAGATTCAACTTTGTCATTGTAGGTAGATAGCAACAAAATGCAGTTAGCATCTCACCAGAAATGCATAGGCAGTGTTTAAAATTAACAATAATGTGCACTGACTTGCCCTATTATTATTATTATAACCACTGCCTGGTGAAGTACACTTTTACACTTTTTATTTTTATCATCCCTCCAGTCAATGAGAAAAATGTTTCATTTGGGCTGAAATTTGTGTCACTCGGAGTTCGAGTGACACAGAGAAGACTCAGAGACAACACCTCCATGTTCACAACCTTTTTCAAACAATCTGTGGAGGCAAACTTCAGCGTGCTGCCTTTACAGTCCAGAACTATGCATTTGTTTCTGTCCAGATCAAATGGTGGCTCATTTCTGTCATTAGTCGCTCACTCAGCGGTCCATGAAGACGTTTTTATAAATGTAACCAGAAGTAGGGCTGCTCGATTATAGAAAAAATATTCATTACAATTATTTTAGTCATAATTGAAATGACGATTATTCAAAGGATTATTTTTCAACCAAAATGTTATTTATTTTTTGTACAAAAACACAAATAATATTCTTCACACACTAAAATCAAGTATTTTCACTTTTGCACAAAACAAAGCACTTCTTGCACATAATGTGTCTTTGCTCCAGGTCTTCATCATTAACCCCAAAGTGTTCCCATATAAGAGAATTTTATTTGCCTTGCTTGTTTACCAAGTGTTTTTGCTGCGTTTCTCCTGCCATGTTTAAAGACCACTAGCAACAACTTTCCATGTGTTGGCCTGCAGGGAGGGGAGGAGCTTGCATGTGAATGGATTAAACAACTCAAAGTGTGGGTTTGTTTTATTTAGCAAATAAAACATATGTAAAAAATAATAATAATAATAATAATAATAATAATAATAATAAGTACGTATAGGGTGACGTTACTTTATACGGAGCGGCTGAGCGCTTCGCCACGTCCCACAGAGTGCACTTTACGGATTACCGTAAAACCATCTATAAACAGGCACTGCAAATTGGCTGGCAGCTAGGCTGACCGAAGATTTCTGAGTGGAGGCTGGTTTGACCGCAGTGCTGCAGGTGAGGAGACGGTGCACGCTCACGCAACTTTGTTGCGGGTAACAGTGAATAAGCTGAGAATAAACACCAATGAGCTCCTTTGGAGTGTGCGTTGTCCACAAACAGAACCAGGCGTAACAAACCCTTCACTGAGTGCATGCTCACATTGAGGGCAGCAGTAAAAAGGAAGAACCTGCTGAGCTCAGTGATAGAGTGTACACACTCATCAGAATCAGCATGGAGGGACCAGAACTGATGGACTATGATGCCAGGCCAGATGTTCAATTGTGGTTCTCCCAGAGCAGAGGTCTGCAACCTGTGGTTCTGGGGCCTAATGTGGCACTTTGACTCTTTTGCAATGGCTCCCTATAGCTTTAAAAAAAACTACTGAAATAAATAGTTTTTTGGGTTTTTTTTTTTACAGAGGCTATTAATGATTAATGACAAATAAAATCAAGATATAACAATTTGTTAACCTAAAATAAATCACGTTGTTCAATGACTGAGTTTTAAATCCCTGGTAAGATAAATTGACCAATAAAACACTATTCTGGAAGAAAATAGAGATTTTAATTGTGTGGGAACAGATTAATTTAACCGTCAATGTGATGGTTAAATATGCATGATTTATGTGTGGTAAGAAATGAGTTATTAGCTTGTGTTGATCACATGATCATGTGTTATCAAATTCAAGTTACTTTTTGTAGCCATTTAAATACATTAACTAAAAAAGTCCTCTTTATATAACATTGTGTTCATGTAAACTGAGATGTGTAAAAATTTGAAGATGACAGATACTGTTTTATTTCTTGATGTCAGTTTATTTTATTTTAAACTATTTTTAAGTTTCCATTTACGTGATCAATATAAATAAAATCAAAGTAAATTAAACATTATTCTATATCAGTGGTTCTCAACTGGTCCCACCCTGGGACCCACATTATGCCAAGGACATTAAATCTCAACCCACTTTTTTTTTCTTTTTTTTTTAGAATTCAACCAACAAAATTTTGTTTTCAAAAATAGCTGTTGAAAACACATATGTAATATTTTTTCCAACATAAATTTACATATTTTCCTGTGTAACATGCGTTTCACAGCATGCCTATCAAAAGAAAAGTTTCTTTCAAAATAAAATACAACATGAGAGACATTAAGCATTTATTTAATTTTGACCAGCTGTCCGCAACCCACCCAGTAGAGGTCCTTGACCCAATTTTGGGTCCCGACCCACCAGTTGAGAATAACTGTTCTATATCATTTTAACTGCATATAATTGAATACACTGTATTGTCTTCATTGAGAAGGTATTTATGGCTCCAGGAGGACTTTAATCCAGGTGAGATGAGGTTAAATGGTTCCTTGTAGAGTAAAGGTTGCAGACCCCTGACCAGGGGAAGAGGGTCAGGAGACCCCACTATAAGAGCTGGACCCTCTGAATTTAATTCCATGGGGTGAAGAAATGCAGATGCTAAGTTGGTTATGGTACTGTTAAGTTAATTCAAGTACAGCATTTCTGCAAAATAAAAAAACAGAATACATGTAACATGTTGTTATGCTTTGCTGTTATTTAAAAAAAAAAATGTTACCTCATCTTTTAAAATTATATAACATAAATGTCCTGTTAATTCAGCCACTGCTTGTTGCAGAAAAATTTAATATTGACACTAAAACATTTAAGTATTTAACAAATATATCTCAAGTCATTTTCAATCTTTACTTCATACAAAACTACAGTACGCCAGACTATGCTGTACACTCTCCCCACCCCCGCTCAAAAAAAAGAAGAAAAGGTGTGACCAAATTCTGTACTGGTGCGACCAACTGAGAAAGTCAGTCGCACCAGTGCCACCACTGGAAAAGTTAGTGTAGAGCCCTACTAACTAGTAGTTCCAATAATCTGTGCCCATCCTGAAGTGTCTCCGTGTAGAGAAATTGAATTGAATGCAGTGAAGCAGAATTGTATTGAATTTTTTAATCTCGTAGTTTAAAATGTATTTATTTTTACAAGTTGAATGAACAGGATAAAATACAATTTGGATTTCAAAACAGTAAATTACATTTTGATTTGTGCAATTCAATTTAAGTTTTTTGATGCAATTCTTCTTCTCCTTCCTTGGTTATTGGCGAGTTGTAAACAACCTTAATAGATACATATTGTCACCTACTGTGTATGTTTTATTTCATTACTTTCTGTGTCACTGGATGCTCGATGCAATTATTCAAGTTGGTCATTTCAAATTCAATACCAACAATTAAAACTCAGTTTCTGAGCCCATAGTTTCAACTGTGTTAGTGCAGCATTACATACTGCTAAGAAAGTAAATGAGTGAGCATCAAATGAGCCTTTTCCTAATAGAGAAAAATACCTCTACACACCAGGTACATTCTCTCTCAGCAGGTGGAATAAGCTGACCTAATTTTGGGAAACAACCACAGAAGGTGACCTAGAAAAGAAACCCAATGATGAATCAGAGTTAAAAAAAAAAATGGCCAAAGCAGTGCAATGTTTGTGAACCAGAGAACAGCTACACAAACTGAGACATATAGACTTATTTTTTTATTTTGTAAAATTTCAGGGTGACCTTGAATGCGGGAATTTGTTTTTTTTCTAGATGAAAAATAATATAGTACTATGGTTTGTTAGAGTAATTAGTATAAATCGTATGAAACTATATATATATATATATATATATATATATATATATATATATACACAGTAAATGAAGAGCTACATGTATACGAAAACGTATACAGTAGTCCCTCGCTTTAACGCGGTTCACCATTCGCGGCCTCGTTGGCTTGCATTTTTTTTTTACAGTGTATGAACGCGCATTGTGTTCTGGGTCCTGATTGGCTGCTGTGTTCACACCGGATGCATCATGAAATGTCAATACGTCCAGATTACATACGAAGTCAATGGATAGACGCGGCCCAGATGCGAAATCTTTCCTGTGCGGCGATGCAGTACGATCCGCCCGTCATTTGTTGACGATAACATCAGGCCGTCAACACGGACACCGGTCTGTTCACCATTCAACCATGGAGTAGAAGCTGTGTGTGACCACCTGGAGCTGTATGACACAGCCTTTATAACCGGGACCGGACTAGGAAGGATTAGGCATGGAGGAGAATTATCGAGGAGGTGGTAGTAGCAGGTAAAAGTTCTATCTGTAGCACTGAGCAAGGATAGCATCGCACCGGCTTTTTTCACCGGCCAATCAGGACGCAGAACACAATGCGCGTTCATACTCTGAATTATACTATCAATACTATCAATGTCTGATCGCTAGCAGTGTGACTCTGAAGTGCTGTATGTTTGAAAAAGGTTCGATGTTTTGACATCTACGAAGGTTTGAACTTTGAGTGTTTAAACAATAGAGAAAAGTTCAGAAAATGTTAATTCCTGCCTGTGAAAAGTGTATAAAGTGTGTGGTGAAGGGTTTTACAGCCTTAAAACATGTATAATAATTGTAAAAATAAAGTTGACTACTTCTGCCTATTGCGGGTTATTTTTAGAACGTAACCCCTGCGTTAAACGAGGGACTATTACATATAGAAAATGTTTTAGAGCAAAAACAAAAGTGTTGTGTTTATATTTTTGTTCAGTGTTTATATATATATATATACAGTATATATATATTGTACTTGAAATGGAGATGGTGATGACGCTGTGTGAGACCCTTGTTGATGTTCAAAGGCGGTAAAAACACTGTCGCACATTGGGAATTTTATCACACTTTTATGACTCAAAAGCAGAAACAGGAAAAAGGACCAAGGAAAATTTCTTCAAATCCCAGCCCTTCTTCAACCTGACCTGCAGACCCCTCGCTGACACTCCCATCATCCTACCCAAAGAACAGACATTCCACAGAGATAACACGGATGTAACCTGACACCCTACATCAAAGACATCTTTTTCAACATGAAGATTGGAAAGGAAGAAATAAAAATAAAACCTATAACACCATCCGATGCTTTAAAGGCAGAACTGTGATTTAAACGAATTCATGGGACCCCGATTTTAACCATTTTTCTACAGGAAAGGGACTCATCGTGTGCCTCCATCTGACATATTTACTCACTAATGTAATGATCTTTCAAGGGAAATGTTTATAACTCTTCATATTCCATGATCATTGATCAAAGTGTATTTGTCCTCTTTTGTTATTCTTAAAGCTAGAAATAATTCAAATCAGTCATTTAAGGGATAATCAATTGAAAGTCATTTTTCAAGTGTTCATACAATCTGCACACACCCATCCTCCATTTTAGACCTAACATGTTAACACCCTATCTAGTTTTATGACTCTTTGTTTAAAAAGCACATGTGGGACAGCCCCACCATCTTGTCTTCTTTACGGGAAAGTTGAGACTCCCGCTTCTTCCTGCCAACCAATCGGTCTCACTCACTCCGCACTGCAGATGTGTTTTAACCAATCAGATAACCTCCTGACATGTTTATAAAAGGCCTTGCCCTCGCTCTTCTCGCCAGTCATAAAGTGAATAACTTTAAGTTTTATCTCCATGAGTGGAAAACATCCTTGGAAAAACACAGGAAAATCTTTTCCCACACAGTGCTGGTTACGTAGAAGGAGCTGTCATCATCACGCACACACAATTCTGGCTGAAAGGTGGTTTATAACTTAACAAATTCTCTCAATCGAAAATTTTAGATTCATAGTCCATAATTTTCATTTTGGTAAAGTTTTATTAATTTCATTACTTTAACTTTCCATTTTCCTTCTTCTTCCTCCTCATCCTCCTCCTAAGAGCGTTAGAAAACCCCTATAAATCCCAAATTCACACAAACATCTATAATACTCAGAATGTGTATATACCATACACCCTTGTTTAAAATGTAAATTTTGTGTGATACCAATGAGTCAAAATAACTGTGAAACTGCTTAATTTATCATCATCCGTGTACTTATGTTAATAATCATTGGCTTCCTGTAAAATAAACATGTACATACTGTAAACGTTGTGTTTTTATTGACATTTAAACTTTTATTAAACCTCTATTCTGACGTCAAGAACCCACTACTAAACAGGGAACTGTAACAATTAATTAAAATAAAGTGATCTAGAACACTTTAAAACCCAATTCTAGATGGCACCTCTGGCAACAAACATATTAAAATTAATAATTCATATTTTTGAATATGAATTACCCTTTGTTCCCCATACAATGCTTAATTTAGATTCTAACCTTTTTTAATCATTTTCTATAGCAATCATTTTGCACACCTGATGCTTGATTAGTAAACCTAATTGATCAGATTTTTATAAATTATAGGTGAGACTGTTGTAAATCTGCAGTTTCAGTGACCAGCATCACCTGCCATATTCAAAGCTGCTCAACTGGCAGAAAAAAAACTAAATCTCACCAACACCTTAAACACAGGAGAGTCAGTGATTTGTGTCTTGAAAAATCTGTGAAAACCTCAACAACTACAGTCACACTCAAAGGTGCCACCCTGCAAATAAGGTATTCTGCAAGAACCAATCAGACGTGTCAGCGGGGTGCAAGCGTTTTCTACATATTGGATTGATTTTGTGTAGGTAAACTTGTAAGCAAGATATAAATAGTCACCTGTAAACTGCTCAAGGTGATATAGCTTCTAAATTTCTCTTGTCTAACTGAGCTGGATGACATTTTGCTGCATTTATTTTCTCGACCAATGTGTTGAAATGTTTCCAAACTACAGCAGGCGTGTGTGGCTTTACCAGATCTAGCAGCCACTCAGCTTTTTCACCAGACACTATCATCACTTACTGGCACCACAAACATGATGGTAGTTGAATTAGTTCAACTGGTGAACCTGTTGACATACAAGTGTTGGTACACAGCTGACTGTGTCTCTAACAGTTGCAAGGAAGTTTAAAATAAATCTAGAATGATCAAACTAAGAGATGTGGTTTTACTTTGTTGTGTCTTGTTGGTGGTTGGGTGACCACTGTGACGTCACTTTTTAAACAGCATTAGCCTCTCCAAGGTTTAAAGCAACAGTTATCTGATGTTACACACAGTTCACACAATTAAAATGAAAACAGTAAGAAGGAATGTTTCATAAAATAATGTGTGATGCTAGATAATTATCACTCGTATAAAGGGGAATACTGGGTGATAATAATGTATTTCTTCATTTTTGTTTTCGGCATTGATCATTTGACGAGAAAACATAGCACGCCTATTTATATATTTATGCAGTATTCCTCTCTCATTTATGTTAACATGTTTCTTGGATTTGGTTGAAAATTTGAAAGTTGGGGACAGAAACAAGTTTTTCTTTTAATAAGTTATTGGCCAGATGAGTTCAATATTATCAGTAATGGGATCAGTTGGGAACGTTTCACTCTGAGTTCAAACAGTGGTATTTGTGTGAACAGCTGAGCAGTAGTATGACATTGGACACCAGTTAAGACAATAATCAGTTAAACGGCACACCCGTGGCTTCTGTAGCTGTAAACAAACCAACCTCAGGTTCTTTTTCACATCTTCACCACTTTTAATGAAATACTTTTGGATTCATCACTTGATGGTACAAATAAATACATTTTAGCATCTTTCACCCTGCTGTGTAACGTTGTATTTGTCCGGGTATCACAAATCGGTAGTTTTCTTTCATTAGTCATGATATTTGGTTATCCACTTCTATGATAAATAAATTCACCAACAAATAAACAGAATTATCGACATACAACGGGGGTATACAGATGTTGCAATTGACACATGCACAGAAGAGAGACCTAAGACATAAGGAACCACTGAGTTTCATGAACAGCCGAGGATAATAACTAATCAGTTTGAAGTCTTTAAATGACATTCCTTCATAGGGGTCAGAGTGTGAGAAGCTTATAGTAAAGCTGCTTCTACACTCCGAACTCCTGAGTGAGGGTCCAGCATATGATTATGATGGGAATCTCTGGATGTGTATTGAGCATTGGCAGCTGAGTGGATAGCTTGAAATGGCTTGGGAACAACTTGCAATTCTCCAAGATGAGCTCAAGCAAACATTAGGGTGTCAATGTCTGGACTTGTCTGCTTTAATACTGGGACTATAAATAGATGAGCTTAGAGATAGCAGTGTCATCATCTGCAATCATCATGTTTGGTTACACAGACCATTTTATAGCTACATGCTTACACAACTTTGAGATCTAATCTTTGTGGAGAAGAAGGAGATGGTTAGTATTTCTGAGCGGGGGATACCTGCAGGCACAGTGGCTGACTCTATGGACCGATGTTCAGGTCAATAAATCATTAAGCAAATCCCTATGCTCTTGAAATAACACAGGATCAGAGTAGAGATAAGAGGATGGATAGACCTGAGGATCAGGCGTGGCCACCACAGGCTTTATATCAAGGTCTGGTCCACCCAAATCATCAAAAATTCATATTGTGTTGTAGCTGTAGTTTGATCAGGGCCACGTTTATTTTCCATGAGCCAGACTCAGGCTGAAGTGTTTGGACAAGGGCAGATGGGTAATGAAATGTTTTCCTTTACTCTTGTAAAAAGATGTTCAGAAAGCATTTAGTGTTGATGGGGAAATGCACAGCAGGTTTGTAATACTCAGTGAACGGTTACAGAAAGTGATGACAGCATCAGCAACAGTCTCACTGCCTTTAGTTTTTCTTGTACTACCCTAGCCTGGTTATCCTCCTGCATATCACAAACCTGAGATAAACTCATGTACAGTATATCCAGGTCCTTAACTGGAATGTGTTGCAGTGTCTCCCACAGACTTTATAGTGACTTTCTAAGAAAAAACTAGAGCTGCTTTTTAGCTTACAATGGCTAATGAATATTGTGATTAATCGTCGAAGAAGAAACAAACTACTTAGGAAAGATTTGAGCCAAATTGGTTGAGTAATATTTAATTGAAACCCAAAGTGCAAACATATAAATGTAACGTGTGTGTAATGGTATAAAATATCAAAATCAAGGAAATCTATGACCATGAATTGTTTGTGAAAAATAAACAGAATTATTAGTATTGTTATTGTGAATATTATTGAAGATGGTTTAGGAACATTTAAAGATGATAGAATTTGTGAATTTTGTGATTTAAATGACAATTATAATGAACTAATTATTTTCTTCTTATTTTTTTTGCATTTGTCAATTTTTATGATGAGCAACATACCAAGACATACTACAGAGATGTGTATACACTTCCAGGGATGTTCCAAAAACAAAAGTATAAGGCTAAAAGTCATGGCAAAAAATCACTGTGGCAACGCCAACGCTGAGCGGTGATGGCGCAGTACAACTAGGAAGGTCGGGGGGCATGCCCCCCCTGGAATATTTTGCAAATATGATGCTATACAGTAGCTTTTGGTGGATATTATTGTAATTGTGGCTTTTCTTCTGTCTATTTTGTAGCGCTTTTCTTAGCATGATGTATTTTCTCACCTAGTTTTTGTTTGCATGATGCATTTACAAGTTGAAATCTGGTATCCATGATAATGATGACAAAGAATTGAGCTTCATTATCAGTTTACCTCTTTCCATTTGAAAATGTACACACTTATCCAGTAGTATGGGTACTTGGTCTCTTAGTAGTTCTCTGTTAGAATGCTGTCTGGCACTGTAACATATCTGCATGATTACCATTATTTTTGTGTGGTTTGCTTGTAGTTGGTTTCGGTAATATATTGAGTTGTATCAAAGCACATTAATATTCATAATATATATATATCTAACACAAGCACATTAATATTCATATTAATATATCTAACACAAGCATATTTTAATGAAGCACAAAAGTTGGTCATGGATGTTTAAAGTCTGTGTAAAGCCGAAATAAATTTGTGTTACGAGTTTGAGGTGTCAGTGGAAAGGAGTCCAAATATGTGCATCTTTCCCGGGTAGAGTCAGAACTGCGCCCACAAGAGGCGAAACACACAATCGTGGTGCAAAAAAAGTGCTCATTTCATGGAAAATGTAACATCAGCCGACGCGTTTTCTTCCTCTGAGTCCGAATATAGGGTTTGCTTTCAGCTAGGGGCTGAATTGCACCTGCTGGAGGCCGCGGATGTTTGGTGTGCTTCAGCATCAGGGTCGGGTTTAAGCTAATGATGGCTGATGGGAGAAGGGGGGAAAGCTGCTGCTTGGTAGCCTGGAATCCATCCTAATCTCCTTGTATTAATAATTTAGGTGTTTCGTCTGGAAGTGCTCAAGAGGCGTTTGAGTTCTGATAGCTGAGAGGGGCGGGAGAGTAACCAATCAAACGATGAGAGTACCTGGCCACAATAGTGCAACAAGCGTAGTAATTTTTCCCTAAATGAAGCCAGCAGACGAAAACAGTGTGTAGTACGGTACAGACTTGTAGTTTTAAAGCCTCTTCTTGTTGTAGTTTCAATAATATAGCCAGGTCTTTTAAAACAGAGTACAGCGCAGTTTTGAACGTCTTCTCCATGTCGGCCGCCATGTTTGCTTTGATACTGCTTGGCGCATGGGCAACATACGACACCCATATATGTTTTGAGGACCATGCAAAGTAACAAAGTCGCAGTTTCCACAGTTAATAACTCATTGAGTGCCATTCACGTCTATAGACGTTATTTGGTTTAGTAACGTGGAGTGCCATTCATGTCTATAGACGTGAGTGCTGTTTTTCGTCTGGGGTTGCTAGGAGACAATGTGACGTAGGTCTCCCGTGAATATCTAACTTGTACAATGATGTAGTGACCAACTGGCGACGTGTAGGTGGCAGCAGTGCACCTTTGGATGAGAGATCACCCTTGATGGGCAGAGCTCAGAGAAAGAGGAAAAGAGTTCACGAAACAGAAAATGACGCTTCGAGAGTTGATGCTGATGAAGGAGGAAGTTGCATGCGTGGAGAATGATGGGGGAAAGACTTGGAGGAAGGCCAAAATACAATAAGCAAACCATTCAATTCTGACCCATATAGCAAAATAATAATATACTTCTGGTCTTTGGAGAGAGCAGACGTGTTTTCATTCGCTCCGATAACACCACCTTGGCTACAGCTGGCTACAGCTGAACAGCCTGAAAAATTGGGCCCAAGACTGAAGGAAAATGGTGAAAAAACCGCAGGGAGGCCCTTCAGAACCCAATTTGGGTTTGGAAGAGGTCAAGGAGATGATACGCGAGGGTCTACGAATCTGCCGAGATAAAGTCGTTGGAAAAGACGCTGGAAAACTCACTGGAAAACCTACAAAGCGAAGCAAAGGTACTGAAAGAAAAGAATGAAAGACATGCTGAAGAGATAAAATTGTTGAACGCCAGGGTTGAACAGCTGGAACAAAAGGAAAGAGAGAAAGATGTCATCATCACAGGCCTAAAGATAAAACCCAGGAGTTACGCGAGTGACGAAGAAACAAAATCGTTTGAACAACAGGTCATTGACTACCTGGAGTCGAAGGACATTGTCCTGAACCCTGACAACATCAATTCCTGCCATCTCCTGCCAAAGAAAAATGATAACAGAGCTGTAAAAATAACCTTCACGAATATGAAATTCAAAGGAGAACTACTGAAGCAAGGAAGAACGCTGAAGGAAACGAAGGTTTTTATTAATGAAAGCCTGACAAAAAGAAATGCAAGCATCGCATGGAAGGCACGCCAAATAAAAAAAGGAGGAAAGATTTTAAAGACGTGGACAAGGAACTGCAGAATTTACATCACACCACTGGGAGAAGAGAACGGAAAACCAATCCTCATCAAAACGATGGAAGACTTGGGAAAATACGAAGGATCCACCTAAACAACAACATAACTGATGGTAATCATGGATAAACACTGGAAACAAAACTCAGACTGTGATTATTTTACAGAGACTGAATTAAATGTGGAAACCAAGAGTAAAGAAGGTCTGTCATTTATTCATTTCAATTGCTAGGTGGTGGGGTGATTAAGGATTACATTAAATTTAAATTCAAAGTGTTTATTGTCATATGTGCAGTTAGAAACACGTTTTCCTGTACAATGAAATTACTACCTTGCTTATGAACTAAGATATAATAATGTGTTTATACAAGTTAAATCTAACAGTGGAAAATACAACACTGCCAATAGAACTAACAACAGCTGGATTAACCTTGATGTAGAGACAAAACAAGCTGCAAACTTGTGTGTCCAAAAGAGACATTTCCGAGTGGTGACATTATGAATGAAAAGGGAAAAAAAACTTCCAAACACCTTCGAAAGAGGAACTATTCTTGCACTGGAGGAATGCTAACAACGTCTGGCAGGGAACAAGGCCAACACAAACAACAATAGAGAGGAGGAGGAATAAAAAAAAAAAAATTTCAAAAAAAGACAACACTGACTACAGATGAGAATACACAAAAAAGGACTGTTCAGAACAACTCAAGAATGTTTGACCAGAGAGACATGTAAACCCATGTAAATTTGCGATGGTAAAACAGGGGACGGGACCCAGATAAGCAAACTGCTTCTCTCGTCTCCTTTTTCGGCATTTACAAAAAAAAAAAAAAAAAAAATGTAAAAAAAAAAAAAAAAGTGAATGTAACCATTTCGGAAAGAAACTGAATAAATAAAATAAAAATAAAATAATAATTTTGCCATCAAAAGCCCAGCCTCAGTGTTGTTTTTGTAGTTTTATAGATGGAAACCAATGTCGAGGTGTCATTATCACACAAAAAATAAATAAGTACTTCAAAGTCACTAATAAGTTTTTTCAGAAAAAGCTGTTTTTCTCAGCTTTTTGTCACAAACTGGCGATTTGTGTGAAACTTGTCTCTATTCAACTGCTGATTACGAAAGAACGAAACAAGCTAAAAATAATATTTTTTCTGATGAAAGTTAAGAGTCTTTCCGAATCTGGTTTCAGATGTCAGATTGTCATAGGACAAAATATTTTTTGGGTCTTGAAAAATCTGTGAAAACGCCTGGCACTGAGGGGTTGGCTGCTCTGAAAATGGTTGGCAGTGAATAAGTTAACAACAAACACGGCTGTTGAATATTTAAAACATTTTTTTTTCCTCCTAGGAGAACCACCAAATAAAATATTTTTTACTGCACTGGAGGTGCAACACAAGTCTCAAAACTGCATCGCTGGAAGCCACACGACTTAAAAATATCTCCTTTGGGTAATTTGCCTGAAGCCACCTTTTAAATATCTACCTCATGTGAGGCAGGGGAAATGTGATGACTTAAAAGGCTGGCATCTGGGGTCTGACCACCTCCGTCTGTCAGCAGGGAAGCGCGGGTATTAAACAGAGTCAGCAGGTTGGTAGTCCCAGGTATTTAGTGCACTATTAGAGATTGAGGTCCTGGGAAGCACACTGGAGTGTATAGCAACATAGAAATCACATATTCTCTATGTACTGATGCTGGGGTCGAGTTATTTGGCCTTTAAAATCTCAACTTATTAATATTAGGAGCTATCTGTTGAATTAATTTACTAACAAACACAAAAACATTTTTTTCCCGAACATGCATGAATGTGTTGTTATAATAAAACAATCATAGACTTTATTATTGCAGCAATAAACTTAAACTCCTCTATAGACCTGTACCAGAACTGGTAGCTTTGTATAGGGGAAAAAATATCTAACATTGGTTTTTAAAAGATTTTTTTCAATTAAACTTCACCCAGATATGAAAGTGATGGATAAGTCAAACATATTATTGAGCATTAACGCAAGTCAATTCAATAATACTTTGAAGCTCCTAGAATCTAACACAATATTTAAGAACACACAATATGAAAAACAGCGGATGGATATAAACGTTTCAAAATACAGAAGTCAAGTTTGAAACAACATTCACAAACGATTCTCTTTTCATGTTGTAGAACAGTGGTTCACAAACTTTTCACAGTCCCATACACCTTCAGACATTTAACCAGAAGCCATGTACCCCCTACTACTGCACACTTAAAAAGCATAATAATGTAATGTCAAATAATGTAGCCCAACAGCGACATTTGTCACTAATGGAGACTTCTCTGCAGCCTCCAGCCACCTGAGCACAACCAGACATTCCTGCACAGCCGCTCCAACGCGAGCCATCCACGGAAACTCCACTACAACCAGCTGTGAGCCGCCGGCCGCTCCAGGTTAGTATATTGACCCTAAAATGTTGTTTTTTATAAATATAAGCCTAATTTTGACATTTTTGTAACTTTTTATTCCTGAAACTCACCTTAATTCTAATCTAAACCTAAAATCTATAGCCGCGGCTCATTTCTAATCTTTCTAAATTTATTCTAACCTAAACTGATGCCCTATGTCTATGTTTTTAACTGTCTGTAATTATGAGAGCCCCTGTACCCTAAAGAAACCCAAAAAGAGGAAGGGACAGGATGCTGGAGGTAAAGAGAACGAGACAAAATAGAAGACAAAAAACAAATGAAGCTAAAGCAAAAAAAGGAAGAAATTTAGTTAAATAAGTTTCAGATTATTTAATGCCATCGCACACTGTTTTCCAGGTGCTACAGTTCATACTATCTTAGACAAACTTAATCAAATGCTACCCATGCTGCCAGGTAGAGCAGTGCAGAGTGATGCTAAAAAACCAATCCATGCATTTGTTACATCTAGACTAAATTATTGCAACTCTTTCCTCTATACTTAAAAAGTATCCAGTTAATTCTGCAGCCAGATTAATAACAGGTACAAACAGGAGAGAGCATATTTCTCCAGTATTGGCTTTCTGTAAAATTTAAAATCCTCCTGTTAACATGCATAGCTCTACATGATCAAGCTCTCAATTTGCTGGTCTTCTGGAAGTCCCTAAAATGTCTAGAAGTAGAACTGGAGATCAGCTACCAGCCCCTCGCCTTTGGAACCAGCTGCCAGTCTTACGGGAGGCTGCTACTCTGTCACCTTTAAAACTAAATTCAAAACCTACTTATATGCTAAAGCGTATATCGTATAATAGCAATAACCTATCATGCGCATGTTCCACAGAATTAAACCAGAGAAATCGCGCACGCTATTTTACTTTGCACCCGCAAATAAACCCCTTTATAACACCACAGAGTACAGAGCATGTACACTTCTTTGTACATCCAACCTTCAAACACATACTCATAATTGCTAACTCTACTTAAGCCTCCACTATATGAATACATACTTCCGACGGGCACTGTACTACTAACATAATAACATAAAACAAAAACATCTTTTAATCAAACAAATCATTTTGTCAGTCATAGCACAGTGGATAAAATCATTGTTGTAGACATCTCAAGCAATAAGAAAATATTGATGGCATAGTTTACACATTTAAAGTAATTCCTCTTAGTCAAGGAACTCGGATCTTGTGTATTCTAATTCCTGTCACGTTTGTTGGAAAACTGCCTGTCTACATCTGTAAAACTAATACCAAAAGGCATTCTCATCCCATTTCATTGTCTTGATTGTCCACACTGAAACACTCAATCTGCACTGCTAGAAAGCCAAGAACACTGTATAAACATGGAGTAAAGTGAAAAAACTTGTTGACTTTTGGCTCAGAAATGAGCATTTCACTGCACTTCTGTCAGAAGTGATGATATTAACCACTGTGCCTGTTAGAGGAAGGAAAGCTTTTCAATCCTAATCATTAATTCTCATTAGTGTATTGAACACAGAGTGGGGGGTTAAGCCTAGGGACTGACATTTCCGTACCCCCTGCCTAATGCTACTGTTGGCTCTTCCTCTCTGGGTGCCGAGGCAAACCTTGCCCGCTGGGAACCTGAGCTGCTCTCAGCTGAGGAGGAGGAAGAGGAGGATAAAAAAAGAAGGAAGTGTGGCAAAAAGCCATGTACAGACGCTCTTGCCTAAAGAGGAACAGCACGGCCTCCTTGGCGGACATCTGTTTCCCCAGGTGTGCTCACCCAGTGTGATTAAGATTGGCGCCGCACACACGTATGGTAGCACCACGCTGCTACGCCAGCATGGTGGGTGACGGGGTGTGTGAGGCAAAAGATGGAAATGATGATGGGAGTTTGATTGAAACAGGAAGGAAGAAAATGAGGAGACTACTGATATAACTTTTCTGCATTTACAGCCAATGTGTTACCAACATCAAGAGAAAAGAGCGGGATAATCCTGTTTTGTTTGATACTGAGGCATCTAACATGTATCCGGAAGTTATGTTTATTTAATTTAGTTCATTCAGGAGTGGGGTTTCACTTTCCCTCTGCCTGTTACTGTATGCTTTTACATCATTGTAAAAATCTGTGTGAATTGCTAGACTGTATAGGGCCCCCGTTTTATTTTTTTCCCAAATTCTGTTTTTTCTGTTTTTTCCACTTTGATTTTTTTAAATTCTGTTTTTTTTTTTTAGAAATATTTATTATTTTTTAAAGAAAATATTAGTTTTTAGCTCCTGTGAGAAAAAAAATATATACTAATAAATAAAACTCATAATTAAACAAAAATGTATGTCAAAAAAAAAGTAAGATACAACTAAAAAGATTTGTAAACTGGAACGGTTGAACTTGAGGTACCTTGCTGACTGTGAATGTGTATCTAGCCAGACAACAGTTTGAACACTGAGCAGGGGATGATGATTAAAGCTGATCACGTTTTCATGGAGCACCGCTGCGCTACACGAAAAACGGGCGGAGCTTTACAGGCACAGCAACATTAAACGGGCACTGGTGGCTCTTTATTTAGGAGTCAGTGATGATTTACATTGTTTTTAGAGTTTGTTTGTGGTGGTTTAAGATTAGTTTAATGCAGCCAAGACAGGAGGAGAGAGGGCGGTGCACCTAATAAGCGGCCCCCGGAAACATTTCCCCATAAAAAATGTTCTTTGCCCCACGGTGACGGCGTTTCATGCCGATTTTGTCCATTTCCACATTTAACCGTATTCATTGGTCAATTCAGTGATTCCGTCTGTGATTCTGTTAACAGAGTTTATAGGGCCCTAATTGTATCTACCACTATGTACTTTAACATTCTGGTAATTGTAGTGATTTAGTGGTTTTTTTCTGTTCTAAAAATCAACAATGATTCCTTTACATACCAAATAATTATCTATTGCAGCTCTCAATTCTGTATTTTGAATTGCAATAATCTAAAAGTAATCTACCCTTCCACTGGCACTTCCTAGCATAAGTATACTTGTTATAAATGGTGGTGGGACTCGATTAAAGAAATGAATCTAATTAATTAGAAATTTTGTAATTAATTAATCCTGATTAAACTAAATTAATCGCATAACAATAATTGACATGAGAAGCAATGTTTTCAAATTTAAATGGTTTTTGCTTTATGACTGAAATGAAAACAATAAATGAGCTTGTACTGCCCCTTGTGGGAAGAGTTATTTGCGTTTTGAGTTTCTTGTGTTTTGTCCACACAGGGCTACCGTAGTTCTTGTGTTTTTGTCCACGTAGAGCTTCCGTAGTTCAGTCATGCTCCTAACAGTCCCACAGCAAGTCACAGTGTTTAAGCCTGTAACATACTATTCTGGCTCTACAAAAATATCTGTCTGTATATTTGAATGATAGTAATCTTAGCTTCTATTAGACACCGTTAGTCATTTTAGCATGTTTACAATTCATAATTTGCTATCGTTTTTTGTGTGTTTTAGTTAATTCTAAGCTACTTATTTTATGTTGCAATGTATATTTGCCCATTAAGATTGTAATATGCATTCTCTTTGTTTCTGTATGTGACAGTTTTACAGTCTTTCCAGTAAAACACACCAAAACAGCAAGACGCTTCCTGGTCCTTTATTGGAGACTGTTCGCTATCTGTAAAGCTAGGTCACACACACTAGTAAAGGCAGAATAGAGCTTAAACAACAAAATAGTGTGTATTATTTTCATCACTAACATCGCTAAAATAATGTGCAATATGAATAAATAATATATTAAATTATATTTGTGCTTTGTTCACAAAGCACAAACTTAAATTTAAGTAAGCTATATTGATGGTTTTCTGGATTTTTTTGTAAACTTTCTTAAATAAATTTTTTGTTGTGTATTAAAACTAAAAAACAGCACCTAGTTCAGAACATTCCAGAAAAGTTGAAACTGAACAGTGCAAAATCATTAGAGTATCTGTGGCATGAAATAAACAGAGCAACTGATGAAGCTGATCAATTTAGTTTGAAATTGTCTTTCTACAAAAGCAGTTGATAAGTTTGGTCAGACGATGCCATCTGTAGCAGCGCTTCTAGCCCCGCCCACATCCTCTACCAACAAGAGTGGTTGACTGTACACTACAATCATTAATTCAGCGAGTTTGTTCATTTGTCAGTCATGGACTTATTCATTATGGCTCTGAAACCTGTCATCTTGTCCAGTGTGGAGTGGAAACTACCTGCTCAGAGCATGTTACAGGTAGCACTGTCCGAGTGTCTGTGCTAGCTGCTACATGTTAAGCTTTAAGGTGGCAGTGAAGGCTAGAAGAGCGTCGGTGATCGGCAAACTCTTTCTTGCACAATTTGCACACGACTGGGCTTTTGTTGGTCCATCTGGTGTTTTTATAAATTAAAACTAACACCCACGAAGCACAGCTACAACTTCTCCTCTGGGTCTCCCGTCTCTTGTATTGTAGTCTGTGTATCAGAATTAGGGATGCACCGAAATGAAAATTTGTGGCCGAAGCCGAATGAAAAATAAACGCTAAATATGGAAAACCAAATATCAAATGCGGTTAAGTTTTTCACTATTATTTTTAATCGTGCATAAATAGCCTAGAATATTTTTTAGACCTGCTTTTTAAAGAAAGTAAATGTTTATTGAATACTCTGACATTTTTTAAATATTCCAGTAGCCTTTGCTTTTTTTAAAAAAAAGCATGTTATGGCAATTATTATATTCATCATCATATCATCAAATGTGTGTTCATGTGTACAATTTGTGATGTTTTAATACATGATGACTGCATTACTCTTTGCACTTTCGAACAGCTGAGTCATGTTAACACACATAATCAAGGACAGATACCAGTGGCGCAGGCCTTCCTCATAACATACACGTCTTCATCATCCTCCATCCCTTGGGCATCTGACTCCCTCCTTCTCCTCCCTTCAGGGTTGGGACTTTTTCTCGTATCTGTATAAAGCTTAAACTGTGAAACTGTTGGTCAGTCCTGTATATCCTGAGCCAGACACAAGACCTTTTGAACCATCCTGCTTAGTACCTGGCCGCCATTCCTTCCCACAGGATGGAACTCTCCTTTTTTTGTACTCTTTTTCATTTAGTTTTATAAAAAATCCTCTTTTTTTATAAAATTATCATGCTTTAACTGGACTCCATCATTCAGCAAGAGCAATAAATCATGTCTCCAAATGAGGTCAACCGCAAATTTGCCGTGACAAGCACAACAAAGTTTTTTTTATTTATATATTAGCCCTTCAAATAAATTAATAAATGAACTGAAAAAAAGTGAACAACTGCATAATTTTTTCTGTAATTAATTCATCGTAATTAACAAGTTTAAGTCTCAACCCTAGTTATAAGCTGTGTTTTAGGATACAGCCAATCAGAGTCCCCTCACTACAGTATCTGAGATGTTAGCTCTCAAAATCAATATTTAGTACAAGTTACCATAAAGCAAGAACTTACCATTAAAAATTAAATTCCATCATCAGTAAAAAAAAAAAATAAAAAAATAAAACCTATGATTGGCCACTTATGTTTCCTGTCATTTAGTTTGTCTTCACAAACATTAAGTTATGGACATTTAGCGAGATGGCTGTTTTTGTTTCTTGGTTGCTTGAAAAAGTTTTAATGCTAGTAAGAAACATATTGTCTTCAGAGAAGCTAAAAGAACACATGGTAACCCATGCTATAACGCATCTGCTTCTATGGCAACCAGAGGAGGGATCACTTTCCTTTACACCAATAAGCCACTTTATGCTTTAATGAAACGCGACAACATGCCCAGATGAATCTGCTCAAGACAAAAAATAAATTAAAAAAGGCTGTGACTGGACACATTGGCTCATTTATGTCTACTTCATTAACCCCACCCAACCCAACCCACCACAACACATTCTGCTGTTTTTTTGTTGCTTATTTCGAGTGATCTCACTGCTGGAATTATCGAGGCAGCAACAAGAAAATCTTTAACAAACGAGAAGGCAATTCCATTTCACAGCAGCAAGGAGCTTCAGAAGAGGTATAAGAGTCACCCGCCATGCTTCTAAAAGGGAAATGGAAACTTGGGATAAAAAGCTGCACCCCATGATATCTCAAAGAAAGAAGAGAGCAAAAAGCTGAAGCAGAAAAACCAGTGAGAAGTTCACTTCAACTGACAGGACCAAAGCTACTATGTGTGTAGCATATAAGGCAAGGCAAGGCAAATGCATTTTTTTTAGTGCATTTCATACACAAGGCACTTAATGTTGCCGTCGGATTATTACATCTAGCGGAAGTGCTTCTGATTGTCAAAACAATGTGATGGCCTTTCCTTAACTCCTTTAGGAAGTCTCCTAACTCCTTTCCTTAAAGCCCTAAAACATACTTTACTCACAATAAGGTTAATTTTTTCTACTAATTATAAATACATATTGACTAGACATGTTCTAGAAAAAATATACTTTATTGTTGGAAAGCAAACACCAAGCAAAACATGCAAACACTTAAGGAATATTAAAGTGCATAACATGAACCTGTCATGAAGACATATTTATTTAGGCATAACAAAAAAAAACAAAGCATTAACAAACATTAACAAAATAATGTATGTAATGATATTGTGTGCTTCCTTTTTGTTCTTCCACATGGGGCTGTGCACTGCCTTGCATTCTCTTGACATGCTTTGCAGAAGCAAAATGCTTGTCCATAGACGACTTCCGCTTTTGCTCGATGATAACACTGCATTTTGAACAAAAAAATGTTACCTCCACTCTTATGAAGCAACGTTGGGTACTGTTTTGTACGGTCCTTAGCCAATATTCTTGTAAGCAAATGGAAGGTATTTCTATCGCACATGACTCCATTGAATGCTTTCTCCGGGCACTGGTTGAAAACAGGATGTGACGTAGGTATTTTCTTCTTCGTAAGTTCCTTGTGAGCAGCACAAAGCATAGACATAATATACGGAGACACACTGCTCTAGTGGGCGGCAGCAGTCGATGCCGCGTCTATGTCTACAAGTCTATGGCGCAAAGACCATAGTACATCCCCCGCTACTTCCGTAGCAACTACAAGTGCTAAAATGCCAAAAATAACGATAAGCGGCCGCATATTTATGTTTTTTTTCCAGCGAAGTTGCGGGAAAATTGCTGGCTTTTGGAAAAATTGCATTGATTTCGCGGAGTTTGTTTGATTTTGCGTAAATAGTTGAGATCGCAACGTCGCAAAATCTTGGAGGGACTGGTTAATATAGGACTACTATACATAAGTGGTTCCCAAACTTTTTTTTCCGGTGACCCGTTTTTTCAAAAATGACAAACCATTTCGACCCAATTCACAATAGGCCTCTTACATAAACTGTGAGAGAAAGATATTTGTGCATAAATTAACATTCCTGACTATTTTCGTCACCATTTCTGCGTCATCTTATCTGATCTTGAATAGGTAAACCAGCATATTCGTTTCATGGATGGCATATTGAAAACATATACACATGTTAGATACTTCACAAATCACACAAAATAAAAGCTTTTAGGCAGCGTTAATAGGCTATATCATAGTTTTTGTTTTCCGTCAACAGTAAAACATAGCCTACATTTTAATTACTTTTAAATCAGGCAAAAGTAAGTGCATTTTAGGCAGTTAAATTAGCCCCTGGCCATAAAGAGCAATTTTCTGATAGAGCAAATATGAGTTACGGTCATTCGAATTACCGTATTGCGTTAAGGGGCCCTGGGAAACCCAATCCCTTCGTATAATCCAGCCTAGAAAAGAGGACGTGTCTGGGTAAATCTGGACATCTTTATCTGTGGGATACAGGTGGAAAGAGTGGAGCTACCCTAATATTGTAAATTTATTTGGAGAGCCAAATGAATTCTTGTGTGACCCACCTGTGGGTCACGATCCAGTCTTTGGGAATCAGTGCTATACATCGTCCCACTTTACTTCATACTGCCAAATAATTTTGAAAAGGTTCCAACTAATGTATTTCTTTACGAGTTGTAATTTTATGTTGGCCTATTGCATGTTTTGAAAGCAGCTACATTGTTATTTTCTAGTGTGGTCCCTGTCTAGTGACGGGATGCATTTTGGATTAAATCTCCAAATTCAGCTTTGGACCAATCTTCTGAATTGCATTCAAGTGATGGGTTGCATATAGTTTAAAGATGCAGATGTGGCCCTACCTGCTCGTCATTGCCCGATCTTGTCAGATCTCTGAAGCTTTGGATGAGACACCACTGAGAATACCAGGCGCTACAGTGGTATCTGTCATTGTGCCCTTAGGCAACACACTTCCCCCACATTGCCTACATTGCCTAGTATGAATGTGGTGTGCGAGTGAGTGTTAGTAGTGGTGGTCGGAGGGACCGTTGGTGAACCATGTCAGCCACATTTCCGTCAGTCTGCCCCAGGGTAGCTGTGGCTTTGATTTTAGCTTACCACCACTGTGTGTGGAGTGAAAGAATAATGCTGTGTAAAGCGCTTTGGGCTTTACAATACTTTTGAGTTTGTTTATTTCTAAAACTGTTTTTAATTCTCATAAATAAAGATTTTTAACATATTGTGTTGTTTCCTTTGTTACTTTATTGTTGTAAGACAGTGATAATATCATATTGTTATTGTCATTGTCATTGTTGTTATAGTTGTCTAATATATCAAAACAATATTGTAATGATAAAATCTTAACACGCTTAAAATAATATATATAAAAAAAAAAAAAAAAAAAAAAAAAATAATAATAATAATAATAATAATAATAATAATAATAATAATAATATATTTTATTTAAAAGCGCTTTTCGAGACACTCAAATACACTTTACAGCATAAAAACAACAAGAGCATTGATAGAAGAAAGAATGACAGAGAAAAGAAGTGAGTGAGTGAGTGGGTAGTTAAACGTTAAAAGCCGAGTGAAACAGGTGAGTTTTGAGAAGTGATTTGAAAGATGGGAGGTGGGTGCAGTTGCAGATGTGGCTTGGTCGGGAATTCCGAAGGGTGGGGGCAGCTACAGAGAAAGCTCTGTACCCCCAGGTTCTGTGCTTGGTCCCGGGCGGGGACAGTGAGGAGGTTTTTATCTGAGGAGCGGAGGCTGCGGGAGGGATGTAGGGGTGGAGTAGGTCTGTGAGGTAGGAGGGGGCCTGATTATTAAGGGCTTTATAGGTGAGAAGGAGGAGTTTGAATTCGATGCGCTGAAGAACAGGGAGCCAGTGGAGGTTTTGGAGGACAGGGGATGTGGTCACGGGAGCGGGTGTGGGTGAGGAGTTGGGCAGCTGTGTTTTGGATGTAATGGAGTTTATTTAGGAGTGTGGAGGTTGTACCAAAGAGGATGCTATTGCAGTAGTCGAGACGGGATGTGATAAAGGCGTGAATTAGAGTTTCAGCGGCGGGGAAGAAAAGTGAAGGGCGGAGACGAGAAATGTTTTTGAGGAGAAAAAAAGCAGTTTTCGTGATTTGTTTGATGTGGTGGTCGAAGGAAAGGTAATTGTCAAAGATGATACCAAGGTTACGGCAGTGAGGATCAGGAAGTTTTCTTGGAGCCATGTTTTGATATCAGAAAGACAGTTTGACAGTGTGGAGTGGGTTTCATGGGTGATAGACTTGGTGGAGATGTATAATTGGACGTCGTCGGCGTAACAGTGAAAACGGAGACCATGACGACGAATGATTAGACTGAGGTGGAGGAAGTAGATGATAAAGAGGAGAGGACAAAGCACAGAGCCCTGGGGTGCACCTTGGGACAGGGGGGCAGTGGAGGAGGAGCAGTTATGAATAAAGATGAATTGTTTTCTGTTAGTGAAATACAGTAAGACTGTAACCAGGTGAGGGCATTGCCAGTGATACTGAGGAGGGACTGTAAGCAGGAAAGTAGGATGGAGTGGTTGATGGTGTCAAAAGGAGCAGTGAGATCAAGAAGAACGAGAATTGAGAGTCAGATGAGAGGAGGAGGTCGTTGGTGACTTTGAGGAGGGCGGATTCAGTGCTGTGTTTGGTGCGGAATCCAGATTGAAATTGTACGAAAAAGGTGATTATTGTCGAGATGGGATGTGATTTGTGAGGCAACAACGCGTTCCAGAACTTTTGACAGGAAGGGGAGGTTGGAGATGGGTCGGAAGTTGCTCATGATGTCGGGGTTGAGACCGGATTTTTTGATGACGGGGGTTACAGCAGCCAGTTTGAGTGATGAAGGGACGGAGGAAATGGTGAAGGAGAAGTTGACGATTTTGGAGATGAGATGGAAGATGGTGGGGAAACAGTGCTTAACAAAGGGGGATAGGACAGGGTCTAGTATGCAGGTGGAGGTTTTCATGGTGGAGAGGATTTTTAGCAGTTCAACTGGGTGGACAGGTGTGAATTTGGAGAGAGAACGAGTGGTAAGAGGGGCGGAGGCAGGTGAGGAGTGGGCGGGGTTGAGAGAAATATTTATGGAACTGTAGAGGGTGTTAATTTTTTTATTTTATTTTTAAAAAATTTTTATTTGATTTTATCTATGAATAAGTTACAGATCCTACAGCAAACCCTTCAATATCAATGTGACTTCCTGCAATGCCCTAATTCCAACAGTTCCAACTCTTCCTATCACTGCAGCAATGGGAGACACTGCCTGCCTCCAATCTGCTCTAGTTTCACAGCGAGGGGTTCCAAAGCTGAATGTGAAAAGTGTGTATATTTGTAAGTGCTAATGCTAAGCTGCACAGAATGTGGGGCCAGCACCAGACAGATTGTTCTGAGGAGGCAGAAGATCAGAGAGAGACCCACCCCGCCTCCTTGTTTCCTCCACTGCTCTAATTAGGCACTATCACAGCACAGTTTCAGACCACAAACAGTGGCTTTTACTCGCCCAATGGCACAGTCGGCTAACTCCAACAATGGTATTATTCAAGAACACCCCTAATTCCAAAAAGCCCTCCAAACTGCAAGGGGATTATTACAAGGAGGACTGTTGGAGTGGAAAAGGACAATATGAGGCAGATAAACAAAAAGAGACTAAATGTAGTCACTAACCAGTGGCTTGTAATATTTTAGGGGCTTTTTGTAGTGTAAAACATCAGGTATTTTAGACATGTTTGTTATTAATAATTATTACATTGTGCTACCGTTAACATACCAGTATGTTTACATCAGTGTTTTAAAGCACACACAGACTGTATCAATTAACACATTCAACATTAGTGTGGGTGTGTCCAAACCCTCATCTTCACAACAGAAAGGATTTCATGTCCTTATTTTGTGTGCATCTGTTTCACATTCGGCTTACTGTGACACACACACAAAAAAGAGGGTCACATGAAGTGCAGCATTTAACACACACACACACACACGCACACGCACACAAACACACACACACAGAGCCAGGGCTACTTAGCAACTAAAGCACGCAGACAAGCAAACAAATAGATTCAGATAGATGAACATGTCTCTAGACACACCAACTCATTAAATGAGGCAGACTGTCTATGAAGACAAAGTCAAACTTTTAAATTGTTTGAAAATGGCTCACATATATTTTTTTCTACCTGAAATGAAACTTGCATTAATTCATACAGAAAGCAAAAAGGTTCATCAGGAAGGTTTGAGTCTATACAGACAATATGCTGCATGGCTTAACGAACAGAAATAAATAAATTAAGAAGCTGCTTATCGATCAGATTTTGTGTTAGAAACTCTTTTTGTCCTCCCTTTATTACCAATGCCAACTGGGAATTGGGGACTCTGAACTTACCGCTTACAGACTGTCAAATTGGCATGGTGCAGGGGACGCAGACCGTCTGGTGACCTGGTGCCCTATGTCCTGCTTAACCTTGCTACGACTGTGCCAGCGATTACTCCAAAAAAAATTACAGACTCAAAGCTTGGGTACTAAACCTTGGCTCGAAACACAGAGTTCATACCAGCAGGAGTTCAAGAAGATGTGGGCGAAATGGGGAAAATGACGACGAAGGGAAGAGACTTTGGCAGCCATCCATGAATAGACAGCTGGCAAACATACTTCACAAACTTAGCAATACAACGTGATGAAAGCAACCTCCAGAGATGGAAAGAGAGAGAGGACTGATTGGGGTTGGAGAGAGGAGAACTTCAGTCTCCAGACTCCCGTGATAATTAATACAGCTCCACATGCAGGACCCCCTGCCTGCTCACAGACCGGCATCAGTCGGAGCCATCAGCACACAGGGACACCAACTGATCAGATGTGTTAAAGTATGAGAGGAACGGGTGAGAGCAAGGGCATTAAAGATGAAGAGGCATGAAAAGTGTGAAAAGTGATGCAAGATGGTGGCCTTAACTGGGACAAGTCTGTAGATCAAAGAGGGAGAGGATGAAGTCAGGTGATCAACAGCTAAGTTCTCAGATAAAATAAGAGAACTGGGAGACTAATGAGATGACAGTGGTCAAGATACAATGCCACACACTAATCCTGGCTCTGTACCTTTAGCTCCAGACTGGCACAAATCCAAGCAGCTCTGCTGGCAGGCCCAACAGCACCTCAGAGCAAGGCCGAGCCAACAGCCTTCATCTTTAAGAATGGATGATAGAATTCAGACCCAGACGAGAAAGAATTCAACTCAGTTTCATTTATGCTGCTTTCATAACACATTAATCATGCATCCTAGGAGGCCTCAGTAAAGACTCTGAGCAAGTCAGCAGTTGTGTAGCACAAACACTTGCCTAAGTGACATCATTGCATATACAAATGTATGGCACAAGTACAGGTAATGTAAACAAAGGAAAAAAAAACTCTACTTGGCGTTTTACCTTGTATGCATAGATTAACGCATTGAGCAAAAATGACTTCATATGCTATTTAAATGACAGAGAAGACTGGAGAACAATGATAACCAATGTTTGTTTAGACATGGCATAAAAATTAAGGGTTGGGGTTAGCGTTGTTGTCTCAGCATCAGTCAGATAAAATGAAATTGTTACCTGAAATCTAAACTAAAAGCTTCTGATATGGTCAACATCTGGATAGATATGAAATGTGTCTCTGTCTTCTTCCTTATCTTTTGTATCAGGATAATTGTCAACTTTAATTACATTAGGTGCGGTGCTCAAAAATAACACATGCCCGCTTGCCATAGTCGGACAGATAATCATTAACACCTGACTTGCCCGACATGACAAGTGAAATTATATGAGAAGGAAAGGCACAACCAAAATGACCTTTTAGAAACTTATAACAAATTATTCTGTTAACTTGTTTGTTGTAGCATCAAAGCTCATATTTTCATATGATCTGTCAAAATTATTTATTTATTTAAAAAAAAAAAAAAATGGTTTAAAAACAGATTCAGATTTTAAAAAAATAAATAAACATAAATAAAAAAATAAATACATAAATAAAAACAGATTCAGAACTGAATTGATAGTACATGCTTCTCTTAAAGGAATCAATATATGAAGAAGAAGAAGAAGAAGAAGAAGAAAAAGAGAATCAAATCATTGTATTTACCAAAGGCAGGCAGTAAAACAGTGGGTCTTCAGAGGTATTGACAACAGTGTCTAACATAATGAGGGACTGTAACTTTTCATTTTGCTGAAAACTACACCATCTTTGTACATGTGTACATCTTCAACAACTGAACTTCACGAAATGAACGTTTTCCTCTTTGTGATTTAAAGAGTGCTGTTCCTACATATTATGTTCAGAGATTGCTTATAAAAAAAAGATCAATGGCTTCAAAAGTTCCTTTGTTAAATGCCTGAAACAGTTTAGTATAATAGAAAAATCTTAACAACAAATCATGCAAAGGAATCCTGCGGGTGGTCCTGTTTGTTGGTGTTATTAACTACTTTCCTTGCTGCCTTTTTCAAATTTACTCACTTATCAATAAGGCAGTTTTAAAATGCTTTTAAGGGTCTTCCACAAATAAATGTTGTGACAACAACTGCATTGAATGTAATAAATATCTTAATGGTATCATTAATGAGTGTATGGGCAATTGTCATTCTAATAAATGTGAGCAGTTTTATTGATTGAGACCACGAGCTACTGGTTGTGACAGGCACTGTGTAGGAGGAGGTATTAATATTGGGAGACAAGATACTACTAATTGAACAGCCTGTTTGTTTCATTATTTATTCTCTAAAACTATGATAATAACAATTTTTTAACTTAGTACATGGTAATAACTTAAACTTGTGTATATATGATTTTTTTAATTTTAACATATATAGGTTTTTTATTCAGTGCATGATTTGCAAGAAGCATGTAGAATTGCATTGTACCATACAATTACTTGACAATAAAGGGCTTTTTTGCACCTAGACAACTGACAAACAGTAGCCTGCAATTATTTGGTTGTTTTATCTAATGTAAAGGTCCAGTGATGTTTTTTTAAACAATTCTCTTTGAGCATCAAACAATATTATTTAAATATTTATGTAAAGCAAGGCATATTAGCGTTTAGTGTGTCAGATTTTTGTAATGGCGCGTTCACACCAAACGCGTCAAAAGCGGCAGATGTACATTCACGGGAGCGTTGGAGGTCCTGCTGCGCGTCCCGCGCCTCCTATGCGGCGCGTTTCGAAGCTTTTCGTGCGGCGAACGCTTTTGATGCGCGTCCGGCACCTCCAACACGGCCGACGCTGGAGTTGGGAGTGTTGAACTTTTGGGGCATATCGCGGCGCGTCTACCAATCAGGAGCGTTCCCCAACCATGACGTATTCAGAATAATGAGGGAAAAAAACACTAATCAGAGGTGGAGACAGATGGACAGGCACTCTTCTGATGGAATAGAGTGCCTGTAGTTGGTGTCCTGGCAGGAGAAGCGAGCACCGATGCCAGTCAGCAGGTCATCAAACTGGGCACGGGAGAGACGAAGTAGCGCTGAAAGCAACTCTCGTCTGAGAGCAGCTCGGGTGGATCCAGAAATGGCGCCGAGGCGCAAATAAAGCCAAGCCACTCTCTCGATAATGTAGAGCCGATGAACAGGAGAAGCCCCTCGACGCGCGTCCCGAGCATCTTCTACGCTGGTGACAAGCGTCTGTATTCCATGAGCACAAGCGTCCAACTACGTGCGTGAGGCATGATTTTGATGCCCAAACCGCGCTTGGTGTGAACGTACCATAACTAGGGTATGGGGCTTGATGTTTATTTGCAATTAAATGGAAATCAGCAGATTTATTTAGAACGATGTTACAATGCAATCAGAGATTTGAGTTTTTCTTTAACAATGCTCCATACATTCCCTTCACAGATTATGTTAAAACTGCTGTTAGAATCACTTGTGAACACAAAGGCCTCTATTTTGGCGACCAGTCCCTGGGCTGCACGGCCAAAACACGTCAAGCCAGAAAGACGCGCGCAGACCTTATGCACTCACACAGAGAACATGCACAGCTGCCCTCCTTAATAGCCCCACAGTGCACACCCTGCACTACTATTGGAAAGCAGAGTGAGTAATTATTGTACACTTAATACAAAGTTACACACTAAGAGTGACCACTTTAGACGGACATTGGACACAGCCGATGCACACACTGTGGCATGATGGTCACAGCCGGTGCCACGGGACACACATGCACTTTGTGAGATGCTAAATGAGCTTTAACTGTGTGTGGAACACCCCTGGGTCCTTTCCGACTCTCTTCTCAGGCCAGTTTATCTTACTGAATCACTGCCCTAAATAATGATGAAGTTTGATCCAGCTGGATCAGGTGGGGGCAATCCTCAGCAAAAAGTTACCCCGCCTCTCTCACAACCTAAAAAAATGTACACAACTCTACCTCTAAGTGCACCGTGCGGGTTGCACACTCAAAATAGGGGCCAAAGACTCAAATGGATTCTCTTTCTGTGTGTATATTTAGGTAAACAAAGTCATAGGCTTGTCTGGCAACATCACGTTTCCTCAACAACCCACATTTTATATGACAGATGGTACTGTACATCAGCAGGTGCATCTCTGGCCCATTGTCTGAGGTAGTGGAATACAGTGATAGGGTTTATTTTGCCTGATGGGCCTGGCATAGATTTCTTATGCAAGATGTACAAGTTTGTTTTAATTGAATGAGACATTTTACGCGTGCATGAATTGACGGCATGCAACAATGCATCACTTTCAGTTTACAACAGATGTCATGGCTCCATGTTGCAGTGCAAAGTTAAAATATCGTAATTAAAATTGTGCAGCTCTAGTAGGGGATTTTCTCAGATGTGCATTACCCATCAAGATAGCCCGGGGGAGGGGTTGGAGAACTCTAATCGATAGAACATTTTAGCACCCTGGTTTGTGTGGTTTAATTTCACATTGCACTAAACAGTGATGAAAACCTCATGTAGTGACAAAAGCAGCTTGCTTGGGGTGAGGTTACGGAAATCAAACATTTCCCAAAAAGAAATAATGCACAAAGAAAGAAAGAAAGATCAATATATTGAATATCAATAAACTAAATGTAATTCCATCCCCATCAGTCCACTTTTACACAATCTTGTCGTTTCTGTTGGTTTATTCCATCAGCCTTATATGGTCCTCTGATCAAATATCAACAGGCGTCTGCACATCCTCACTGCTCCATACAGCCAATTAGCCTTTTTCAAACAACAGGGAGGTGTGTTTGCATTTAGAGTGACAGCACATGAGCTGTCCCAGGGTTTGTTTGCACATGATCCCAGACCTCTGTTTTCAATTGGATAAGAATCTATTTCTTTTGTCTGCTCTAGAGTCAGACAGCATGTTCAAACCTGGCCAAATAAAGAAAACTATGCAAAGAAAAAAAAACCTCTCCTCCACTGAAAAGGGAACTAAAAAGGCTTGAATGTGCCCCAAAATACACTGAGGGACTGGTGAGAGCTTGACTAATTTCCTTCTGGAACCATCCTTGCAGCAAAACGGACCGAATAACTGCTCTTCACACTACATCCTGGGCCTTAATATGAGTTCTATCAACATCAATACACTAATACAAAATGTAAAATTTTTGAGAATATAAAATGTCAAAAGACATTAAAGGTAGGGTAGGCGATTTTCAAAATTTAGCATGATTTTGAATGTAGCCTCCCCGATGGTCAAAGTTATTACAGATTTACAGCTGCTACAGGTGACAGATTCCCTTCGTTCCTTTTTCAGAGCACATAAGATCTTAATTTCTGTCAGGACCAGTGTTGGGAACGTTACTTTAAAAAAGTAATTAGTTATAGTTACTCACTACTTGTTCCAAAAAGTAACTGAGTTAGTAGCTGAATTACTCTATAATAAAAGTAACTCATTACCAAGGAAAGTAACTATTTGCGTTACTGTTAAAAAAAAGTTGCTATATGTCAAAGAATTCAGATTTTTTAGATGCGTGTGTCGTTGTGAGGTGCTTCATTAAATTTGAGTTGCTTACATTGGATGTCAACAAAGTCCTGGATATATTGAACACTTCACATGCAAGTTCTTGCCTTTGACCACATTTAATTTAAAGTAGTGTTTGTATCGTCACCTTAAAAATGTCAACTTTTCATCGGACTGCTCCACGCTCACCATCTCTGCTGATTCATCCAATCTGTAGTGTGTGTGCGTGTGTGTGTGTGTGTGTGTGTGTGTGTGTGCTGGCACATGAGTGAAAACACTGGCTCTGATTGGCTACCATGAAACATGATGCCGCCTTAGCCAATCATAATCGCTCACCTGGTTTTCAACCCACCTCCTCACTACAGCTGAGTAAGAAGCCAGGGATGCTTTCGGATAACAGTTTATTCAGTCAATGCATGTAATGCACTGAATTTAGCGTTCAGTAACGTTAACAGCTTTGAAATGGCATAAAAAGTAATTAGTTAGATTGACCCGTTACTGAAAAACAAACACCGCTACCTAACGCTGTTATTTTAAACGCTGTTATTCCAAACAGTGGTCAGGACATAAAGACAATTTCAACCAAAAACTTGAAAAGTGTATCTAGAGAAAATCACCTACCCTACCTTTAAAAAAATGTAACCGATGATGTAGAGATTGTGTTTAGTGCTTGTTCAGCCTTCACCACCCTGAATGTTTTTTTTTTTCTTCCTTTCAGGTTGTAAATCATAAAAATGAAAGTCCTGAACAGCCTGTAAAGATTTTTAATACTATAACAACCAAGTAGGAGGAGCTCAGATTGTGATCATTCACCTCTGAAAAACAAAGAACACTTTATCCCGGTCTCACAGCAATATTTAGTCTTTAGTCTTTTGCATTTTGATGCTACAAGCAATGCTTACTTAAAACACAGATGAGTATATTCATTCATTGATGCCATCACTGGAGCAGATGCTTTATTAACATTTCTGCATGTCATACATTTAACAAGGGATTTCCTAACCCAGATTAACACCACACCCAAACCCAGCAGGCTGCCCTGGCACAGCGATACACAACACATCTGCCTGCTCTGGAAGACGGACATGTTTTTCTTATCACCCACTGTAAGAGACACTTTTCTTAATTTGTTGGAATCTTTGGGAAAGAGCTGCATACTGTTCAGCATTCACAAATAAATTAAATTCAATGTAAAGCTATGTATAGTCAAATGGTTCTTGAATGACAGAAAAGCTGAAAGCCAAGCAGTTTCAAGGTCTGGCAGAAAGTTGTGGCGATTAAGTGCCAATTGTACCTCACACAGCCGTGTGCCAAGGGGGACTGAACACTTTTACACTTGGATCCAATTAATTTCATCTCCACACGCCACACATGTTGACTCACTAGGAGAGTAAGGAGAGGAAGTGAAGGTTGGAAGGAGGCGGAGATGTCGATGAGGCGAGTGGGAATCAGAGTTAGAGGAGGTGTAGGGATGGGCAAAGGTTAGGGAATCTTAGAATTCCTGAACATTTTCATTGAGTTTCTACAAGGGGAGAGGAAAATGCAATTACTCATGCCCTCCTAGTCGTTAGTACAAGTGACTTTGCCCTGTGGCAACCAGCGCTCTCATTCTTTATGCAAATAGCAACTTGTTGTGCATTTTAGCAGGCACATGGTGTGTGCTAACTGGGTTTGTAAAGGAGGAGATGAACCGGGTGTGTTGCCCTTGCGTCTCCAGAGAAAGTGAGAATAATGAAAACCTCTGCTGGGACTTCAAAGCAAACGGCTGGTCATTTCCTGCGCTGATAGCTGATATGAGCCTTCATGTCCAGGCAACACACACGCACACACTTAGTCACACAATCTTAGCCAACAAAAGCCAGGCCAATGAACACTTGCTTTGATGGTCCAGAGGAGCCAAGAAGGAGATGAAACAAGTCTTTGGAAGTAAAACTGATTTAAACAACCTTTGTGTGTCCTAAAGCTTTCCACAGCTTGGGGGTCAACTTCAGTGAAATGCCTGACATCAGCAGATGATAGCACTACAGAGTTTTGATCAAACTGACATTTGGCATTACAGTAAAAACGTACTGACTAGTCTTTCTGCACCTGTTTTTAGCTCAACCATAAGGGCTTATTTAGGGTGACAATATCTTGATTTCCAAAAAAGAAGACACATGGCCTGACCTTGACATATTAGATAGTCTAATATGCCAAATGTTGGCGTTTCCACATTAAAGCAAATTTGTGTGATAAATTGAAAGCCTTTTCATTTTGGTTTAAAAATCTTAGCCTAATGGAGTTCATGTAACACCATATACCAGCTGTAGATCAGTGTGTTATTTATGGTGTGCTGAGGACAAATTGCTGATATCATCTGAGCAGAAGAACCTCCATGTCTGATTTTGAGTTAGTAATTATTTAGTGCTTTCTTATTGCATATTTCATTTTTTATCTTTTGTCAGCTGATTAAGTTTCCCTATGACATTGGAAAATTGGGAAACACTTTACTTAAAGTTTTATACATAAGGCTGACATTACGTTGTCATTATCTGTCGATAGCATGAATAAGGCGTCATAAAGGATGTCATTAAGTGTGGTTTGCTAAGTTCTGACAACTTTGGAGATATGTTGGCATTTTTTGGGTTAGGTGGAGGGATCTAGTGAGGATAGGTAGGGTAACTTTGGGTTAGAGTAATGAATGACACGCAATGACAGGGTTCATGACACCTTATTCATGCTAATGATTATAATGTATATGTATAAATCTTCAAGTAAAGTGTTACCGAAAATTGCAGCCAAAAAGATTAGACAGACTTTCAGTTTGTGTGCTATCCACCTCAGTCATTTTAAACTCAAAACTAAGTCAAAGCTCGCTGAGGAGTGATCTATGAGACGGGGACAGAGGTGCTAGGGCTGCACACTATACTAATACAAACAAGGCTGCCTCTGGTGTATCTCATCTCGTATCATCTCTTTCTGTTATGAAAGCTGCACTGCCCTCAGAATTTTTGTGACCTATTGTACGAGTGCACGTTTACATCCAGAGGCAGACTCAGGCGTGTCTGATTTAAGACACACATAAAGGAACACACATCTGTTTCCATTCAGGATGCCTGGAATTCTTCCCTTGTTCAGCTCACATTACTTTGCGAGTTCTAATGCTGAATGGAAAGATTATTAGATAAACTCTACCACTCAACACTATGCCTCACTCACTCAACACTAAACTAGAGACTTGAGATGAAATGTGGGAGTGTATAGTAGATACTCCTGAGGTTACAGGTACTATATCAATACATCAACCTTTGCTTACAGTTGGGGTTTCAAGCAGTTGTTTTCTTGCTCGCTCAAGTTTCTACAAAACCAAAAGATGTTATTTCATATGATTACCTAATAATTTTTAACCAAACAGATAACAGTAGAACTAGGGTTGGGCATTGTTTGGATTTTACCAATTTTGATTCCGATTCTCAATTTCGATTCCGATTCCTGTTCTAAATGATTCTCGATTCCGATTGTTTGAGTTGTGCAGGTCAACAGGTCACAGATTTCACAGGATAATTTTTTATTTTGAAAAAGCCTTTAAACAGGTATTTTTTTTTATTAATTCACTTAGTTGATACAGTTTAATTTGGTTGCTGTAATGTAACTAGGGTATTCAGTTACAAAGGTCCCAAACTGTAGCTGTAAAAGTGAAACATGCTGAAATAAAACTACAAACAAGTTGTCAGCAGTCAAAAAACAAAGAGCTACAGCCCAGGTAAAATTGAAACTAAATAAAACAAACTCAAACAAACCCTGGAACAGTCATGTGACAAATCAATCATTAGTTCTTCTTGAGAAAGATTATTATTATTCTGGATACAGTGGAAACAGAAACTATAAAAAAATAGTTATATTGTGAACCTATTCATATTGTAGGGAACATATTATATACAAATATGTAATTGGAGTCTGTCTAAAGCCACAAAAAAACACCTCTTTAAAAAGAAAATAGACTAATATAAGACCTCTTTACTGTTATTTGAGTCATTCTGCGCTTTCGCGACTTGTGGCGATGACACGCCAGAGACACACACACACACACGCCAGAGACACGCACGCGCCAGAGAGAGACACACACACACACACACACACAAGTCGCGTTCTGAACACATCTTATACAAGCCCTGCGTAAACAAACAGAGCAAGCCGCGAAAACAAACTAGTACGGGCATTTAGGAATCGAAAAAAAGAATCAAAATGCAAACATCTTTGTAGCGGTTCTGAAACCGGACGTTGGGAACCGGTTCCTATTTGGAACCGGTTCTCAGTGCCCAACCCTAAGTAGAACTAATAGAGCAGCTGAGCAGACCTGTAGAGTTTAGAGGAAAGACATGCACATCGACGGCTCTAAACCAGCATACTGGATCAAAAAGCAGTACAGTGAAAAAAGTGATATATCCGCACAAATGTGATGCTCACCGGCAACTGTAGAGTTCCAAACTTTATTTGGCCATTCATCCATATAAGTCAAAGGAGCACATTTCCGGAAATTCCTTCTACCACAAATTAAATTCTAGACAGTTTTAAAGCAGTTCAACATACAAATAAAATATTGTCTCAAACAGTTGTGAGCACTAAGGTATTGTCAGTTAATATCTATTTTTCTTTTTTTCTCTATTTTCTTGCTTTTTATGATGTCTATATTCTTTGTTTTGTGGAAATTGGCCTGGCCAGGGACAAGGGCTGTAAATTAGCCTGAGCTACAAGCCCAATATACTACTCATTTTCCTCTTTATCTGAGACAATGATGTTTGTATTGTCCCTGATAAATAAATTCATAATTTCTTAATTGTGTTTAATGGGCCTTCATATCTCATGAGTTCAGAACACGTACAGGAAAAGTGTTTAAATACTTGTTTGAATTATTTTTTTGTTAGAATTTTTTTTAAGGTATAAGAAAATAATTTTTCCGACTTTGGATCTTTTGTCTGTTAAGTTGGTCCTCCAGGATAAGATCACATGGTCAAAGGTCCCAACCAGTGTGTAGACCCCTGGCTTAGTGACCCCTGATGTAGAGGTTTATACAGCATAAAGTTCACATAGTTTGGAAGAGGAAAGCCTGCCCAAAGAATATCAGGTCTGCCAGTCACAGAGCAGTAGATTCCTTAAAGGAAGATTTAAGATCTACTCTGACATAAAGAAAAGTATAAGCTTTTAGTGGGATTCTATTTATTTTTACAGAATAAAACATGTAGAAGATTCCGCTTGACAGCAACCAATCAAACTGTGACTCTTGAACGTGTCCTTTTTTTTTTATATTTCTGAATGTACCATGTCCCATTCCCTCAACCAATTCTCTAATCCGGAGGGCTTGACAGAATGATGTCTTCAGCCAAAATCACCTTGTCTACCTCGCCTCCCCAAGAGATGGAACGCCAGTGATGTAGACGATTCAATCAGAGGAGTCAAAGAGCAGATCACAGACAACACTGCTGCAGCCCCATTACCCCAGCTCTCAGTTACCGCTTGCAGCTCTTGGCTTGAGCCCCCACCTAATGGGCCATAATATAATTTTACGCTGTGTTCCAGCTCTTTATGCGAGCTCTAAACATAACTCTGTCGCCAAGGCACAATAAAAACAGACATATTTCTTTATTACTCCTCACAAAGCACATCACCAGATCTGAGGACCCCTGCAAAGAAAACTAATATCTGCAGGATCTGTCTTTCCTTTGCCTCATTTAAAGCAGGCGTACATACAGTTATTAGACTAAGCCGCACTCGGCTGGCTTCACCTCTCTGCGTCATTCATTCAAAGTGTAATGGATGGTATATTATAATGAAATAGATTCAAAGCCATAATCGTAAATAGCCTGCTCAAAAGCCAATTTTTTCAACATGTTTGCATGTCCATCTTGCTTCACGCAATGAGGTGCCGCATGTTTAATTCAGAGCTATTGCAATTTGCAAGTTAGTCGTGACTGCATGAGTAAAACAGCGGTCGGCAACCCATTGCTAACCCTGATATTCTCTTTGACTCACCAAATAATCACACTGCACACCTTGGTGCATAAAGTCATGCCGAGCGCTGGCAGGTTCATTACTCTGTGTGATAGCAGGAAAGGCAAATGTCGCCTGGGTTCTGTGCTTTCGGGGCAGTTTTCTTGCTTCATCTCAGGGGGTAAATACTGTGCTTGTTCGATTCTCCAGATGAACAGAAATTCACTTCAACTAAGGCAAGTTATTATCCATAATCATCCACTGAACAGGGTATACATACCATTGTCCTTCACTCCTACACATTGCATCAGATCAGCTCATTTTCACTGTATGGGTCTGACAAGATATGAGCGCACACGGAGGTATAAATGTACGGAAGTGGATTCCTGTGTGCACATGTGCAAAATCCAATCTCTCACATAGAGGAGGAGAGACAGGCACGCTGACATGCTCCGAACTCAAAGGAACCGTGTTTGTGTCCATGGATGAAATGACAGGATTAAGGGCGTATTTGAAGACCTGCTGAAATGGTTGATAATGTGGAGTGTGGTTTAACGTCAAGCTGCTCACAGTGTAAACTGCCAAATGGTTTGACTAATGGAAACACGGACAAGCTTTTCCTGTGTGACCAACGTGAACACATGGATTTTAAGTCTATTGTCTCTAACTGAAGCTCATGAATGCATGAAACCCAGCATCCTGGAAAACAGCAAGATCATTGTTAAGGCAACAACCCCTAAAGATAATACTAATTACTGCCATCACCATACTACCATCTCACTCAGTCTGACAACCTAGTCCTAATTACCAACAATCACCAATTTCAGGCTCCATTTCATTATTTATAATATAAATTCACAAAAACAAGATTCTTTAGTGTCTCTAAACAGAAAATATGTGACAGTTAAGAGAAGAACATCCATAGCTGTTGCTGGATAGTTCAGATCTAGAGAAGCGGGTGGAGTTTTACCTTTTTTTTTCAAGATGGGGCATCCAAAGTACAAATACAGGTTGGGGTCACACACCAATCCCAGTTTACAGCTACTCATGTCAGTGTTGGTAATTCTAAATGCAGAATTCACATTTTTCCAGGCTGATTTGTCACTACTACTTATAGAAGGAGCATCACAGTTAAAGGTAAATATCACTGACCTTTTAGGTAAAGTGCAAATCACCAACATTAACATACAAAAAACTAAATAAATAGTTAAGAGTCTTCAAAATCCGTCTTTCCCCCAAAAAAACTGCAAACACTGCCGAGTAAACTTGGATTGAGGAAGAGCATTTAAGGAGGTAATCGGGAGGGCGGTGCATGAACTTCCTTTTTGAAAAACCATAGGAAGTATTTTACAAGATAAGGAAGTGCATTATCTGGTCTTCGTTTCCCTGCTTGCTCCTGTTTTCCTGCCAAAAATGCTTCAGGATGCATTTGATAACACTGGCCATGGATGCAGTTCAATGACAAGAACATTTATTTATTCCTCCATCAAACCCAGTGGTAAGTGACTTATTTGCTGCTTTGTGAATAGAATAAACAAACAGCAGCATTGAACTTTTCATCCAGTAGGAGGTATTAATAAAGATAATGAAAAATCTAAAGTCAATCTTCAGTAGGTCATGAAAGTGAAGTGTTTAAAAGTGCAGAGGGAAAACGCTGTTGCAACATATATGGATGATGTAGTTCTTTATCTGCACACCCTGAGACAATAGACGAAACAACAAAAACCTTTCAAAAGAAAAGTTACACAACTAAAAACTGTATGGGAACATTTTCAGATTCATTTTATTGAGAAAACTAAGTGGTAGTGGTGGTTTAATAGGTGGTAATGCTAGAAAGGGAAATTGTCACAACAATTTAGTATGCTAAGCTTTTTCTTTATCTAAAAAATAGATATTTAAACATAGTTAATAGTTTTACACTCATATCCATAAACTTAAGAAATGCTGCCAAATGTGCTTTTTAAAAATAAGTGGTTACTGGAAACAATCTGGTTCAAAGACTTGTAACTCACTACTGCCCAATACACACTACAAGTGTGATTCTGGGGGAGAAAAAACATCCCCTTTTTAAAAAAAAAAAGCATACTTCCCCTTGAGTTTGCTCAGGCAAACACTGCAACACACTGAAATTAGGTCTGTTCCAATTTTGGACTGAGACCCATAAATTTAGAACACCTGCTTCGAATGTAAACCAGAATGTGAAGCCCGCTATAAATCTCTTAAATTTATGCTCATGTGTTGATGTCAGTGTACAATAATACATATATATATATATATATATACCATATTTTTCAGACTATAAGGCGCACCGGATTATAAGGCACCACAGTTTGTTATTATTATTATTATTATTATTATTATTAAGACGCATTAAGCGAAATAAAAGTCAGATAAGTCAAACTTTATTCAACTCATTAACAATAAATCTCAACATTGTTCAGGTTTATCACATAAAATACAGAACATCACACTCACTTTTTCAGTTCAGTATGTTGAAGCACAGTAGTTAATTTCATATATAAGGCGCACCTGATAAGGCGCACTGTCGATTTTTGAGAAAATTAAAGAATTTTAAGTGCGCCTTATAGTCCAAAAAATACGGTATATACATATGCAATTACATGTAAATATGTTGGATATATTTTGGAAAGATAACTAGTACTAAAGCTAAAGGTAAAAGGGGGAGAAAGACCGCAAAGTTTCTTTTGTCTGAACTAAACCAAATGTTCACCTTCTTAACATTCAACACCCCCCCCCCCCCCACACACACACACACTCTGAATAGAAACCAAGGAACATGAACCAGCATGAAGCTCTGTAGTTGTGAAACATCTATATGTTCACAAGTTCAAGTGGAACAATCAGCTGAACTATAAAGCACAAAGATACAATCTGATGTTGGTACCTCATGACTGTCCTGGGCAGAATATTTTGTAATTGTTGACAAACAACTTCTCTATATAGATATCATTCCTCACAAAATAATTACCAACTATGAATTTCACATTCTCTTTATTCTTCCTCCACTTTCTGGCACCTCATTTTCCAGGCAAAATGTAAAATATTTTTCAAATAGTTTAATTAGTTTACCTTAGACGTCCCATCTGTTGTTCTGCTGAAGCTCGACAAGAAATCCTAAATTTATTATCCTGGATATATCCGTAGTTAAATATAGTCCATCTCAAATTATTGGACAGCGTTTGCTTACTCTTCAGGCAGCTTCTTCCTCTGTTCCTGCTCCCATGTTTTTTTCCTCCTACTCACCATGAATATTCCTGGTTACAGCACTCTTCAAACAGCCAGCATCTTTTTCAATGGCCTCCTGTAGCTAATATTCTGTAGACAGCTGTCCAGTCAGTAGTCTTCTCAGAAATGAAACAACATTCAAAAGGCATTGAGAATTGAGCAAACACCATGAGCCTTTAACTTTTTCAAGGAAATTATTTTAGGTTTTTAATGGCTGCATATTAAATAAATTTACATAGATAGGAGTGTCTTTTTTCTTTTTTTAATGGAGAAACTTAAAAACGTGGTTCTTCATCTAACAACGCTGACTCTTGTTGGCCTTTCTTAACATCTGGCTGCCAAAGAGTATCCTGCCAAAGTGAAATGGGCTCAGGAAGCTAGTGTAAAAATCTTCTATTCCTGCTCCAGGTAAACGTTGCAAAAACTGGTCAAATCATTGTCAATTATCTGCAGCTTTGACACGAAAATGTTGGAGGGGCTTGTCTGGTTCATCTTTCAATGTTAATTCTCTTACAATAGGCACAACTCCACAGTTTATGTTCTAATGAAGACAACAGCCAGCACCAGCCTCCCAAAGGTGCAGATGGGGCGATTAACTCAACAGGCAAGTCTTAACAAATCCTCTGAGATAACTATTGCATAATTTTGTTGCTTTAAAGGAAAACTTACCTCTGAGTAAAAGCCAATAATCCTCCAAAAAGTTGATGCAAACAAAAACCATCTGCCTTGTGTGTACAAATTTTAGTTACAGCACATCTTGCTGGTGAACAAAGACTCTTGTGTCTATGATTCGGAGTAAATTCAGGATGAGCTAAAGGAAAATCTCATGCTTGGCACGCTGTAATTCAAAAAAGGAACAAGAATGTACCGAAGCAATCTTCTAAAGTGCTGAGCATTTCCATGACAGCTGCACAGCCAAGGCCTTGTTTTCCTGGGCTGGAGTGGAGCGGTGCATGTGGCCCGAAGGCCGGATCCCTTCCAACTGTGCCCTGGCAAGCAAACGTTAAGCCCAGTCAGCCTCGACAGCTTGGATATTCACAGGAGTGGTAAATAAACTGAAGTGCTGCAGTACCAGGTTAAAGTCTGAGGATGATGAGTCAGGAACAAGGTGTTTTTTTTTTGGTACCGCACAAGCTTGACATTTGCGATGTTTGGAGTTCCAAACCAAACCTGGGTGGTGAAGATTAAGTTTACGGCTGGCATGTAAGGAGAAAAAAACAAGGTTTTGCACCAAAGGGGTGCATCACCATTTAGAATAGTAATACACCAATATGGTATTTTCTTACAATCTATCAATTATCCGATAATTAAGAAATGTACAATACCGCGTCCTTAATACTGTGACAATATCCTACCGTGAAATTTTGATGTGATAATTTTGATAACCAAAGGGCTGGGGGTTCGAATCCCACACTATCTGAGTTATTGTGGTTGTGTCCTTGGGCAAAACACTTTACCCACATTGCCTCGTATGAATGGCTATGAATTGTGCATGAATGTTGGTGGTGGTCAGAGGGGCCGTCGGCGTGAAATGGCAGCCACACTTCTGTCAGTATGTGGCTACATTGTAGCTTACCACCACCGGTATGACTGATGTGAGTAACTGGTGTGAATGAATAATGGTTTCTGTACGTGCTTTCAGTCTCCTCCAAAAAAGTGCTATATAAATCCAAGCCATTATTATTATTATATCATTGCATCCCAAGTGTTTACATTCGTCCAAAGTAGGGATGCGCAATATTGGATTTCTGAACAATATCCGATTTGCCAATATTTTACAAATCATGTGGCTAATAACTCATACCGATACTCTTTTCCCTACACCTACGTAATTTATCTAGTTTCTGTAGTGAAATTAATATACAAAATTAATCTGCATACATTTTATTATGTTGGCCTGCTGGCAAATGCAGATAAGACAAGGCTGAAAATTATGTAACATAAGTAATCATTCCTTGTGCAAATTAAGAAAAATATTTAAATTTTGTTATGTAGAACATACCATTTTTATTTATGGCAATTGTTTTTAAACTAAATAATGACGTTACTTGCTGTTTCGAGTTAAGGTCAGCAGCGCATCATTTGCACCACACAGCGTTGATGGTGCACTGCTTTCCACTCCTGACAAGCTTGATTATGGTCCAGAACCTCTTTGAAGCCACCGTCCATGGCCTCATCAAACTTCTCACATGTCCGGGTTTTTGCCTCTGCGACCGCTATGGGTGCACTCCGCGACAGGCAGCGACTACTGTACAACTACAGCACTGATCAGCCGCCTCGACAACAGAGGCATGGAACATGGCCCACTCGGACTCAAATTTCCCCTGCCTCCCCCGAGACATGGTTGAAGCTTTCACGGAGGTGGGAGTTGACGCTCCTTCTGATGGGAGACAGTCCCAGTAGACCCTCACAATACTTTTGGGTCTGCCAGGTCTAACTGGCATTTTCCCCTGCCATCGGAGCCAACTCACCACCAGGTGGTGATCAGTTGACAGCTCCGCCCCTCTCTTCTGAAACTTAATACAAATGCCAATATTGGTCGATACCGATAATGTGCATCACTAGTCAGAAGAACTTGTTTGGTCACGAAACAATAAAAATGCACATTATTATATATTCATTGTCCAGTTAAATTATTGGGGCTATCAGAAACCAGTCACATGGTAACATTCATTTTTAGAACCATAACACTAACTGGGTAAACTGCTCAATTCAACAAAATCTTAGCATTTTCCTGGTCCAAAAGATACAAGAGCAGGATGAGGGAACTGTTTTAACTGTTTTGGGATGTCAGCCAGTTGTTCTGATAAGTTGAATATTTATATTATGCAGGGCTCTCAAATAGTATGAAGTTAGAGCTTTGATGTACAACCGAACCAGTTGCAGACAGTAACTGGGGGCATTTTCTTGCCTGAAATTGAATTACTGACATTGTTGGTGAGTTATGGTATCTCCCAAGTGTCTACTTCTGTCAATCATCATTTGATAAACTCTTTCAAGATCTCATTTGCATTAGCTCCTATCCCATCGACTGCTTTAACACATGAAAAAATAAGGCTTTGCTATATAGACACTAATTTACTTTGTGGGATTCTACCCCTCCTGTTAACTTAGAAAGGTACAATAAAACTTGGCCTAAACAGAGAGTGTTGGGCTTCGTCAAAAAGATAGGGATAGAAGTTGTTTTACCTCTGCTATTAGCCAGCAGGGGACCTGGGTAATTGCTCAAATCCCACTGTGGAAAAGGAGGACAGAGGGCATGAAGGCAGAGCAGGCCAGGCAAAGTGAGACAATGCTTACACTAGTGGGGGAATGAAAGTGAAGCAATTAACCCACACAGAAGGAAAAGCAGGCAAACAGAAAAATGCTCCATGGAGAAAGACCTACTATAAGACCATTAACAGGACAAGGTGCAACATGTCAGGCAGGAGCCAGTGGAGCCATGTCTGGGTGAAAAGTAACACAAAAATATTGAACATTAAATTACCTCTAAAAACCTATAGAAGGCAGGGTCGACAGCAGCCATAGAAGAAGGTTTAATAGCCGACTTCCCTTCAGACGCGTTTATTGATGGACTAAGTTAGTGAAACCAAAACTGTACAAAGTCTAGGACCTTTTTATACATAAAATATACTATACAGACTCATCAATGAAAGTTGGACATGGGACTTTAATAAATGTCTTCATTAGGGCTCTTCTTTTATCCAGTGTTCTTCTTTCTTCTTTGGAGGAGGAAATCCTACTTCCCATGTACGAACAAACACTAAATTGAGTCTCATGCCAAATTGCCTCAGTTGTAAAAACCAGGCAACAGTCCCAAAGGTGGCGCTATAGCAAGCTTCTATATTTTAAAGGTTTGAAAAGTAATTGCAAAAAAACATGGTGGAACTTTCATCAAAATGTAGTCCAATACCAAGGAAAAGTTTGTACATTTGAACCTATTGGAAAGTCCATCACTCTGTTTTTCCAAAAACTGTAAAACACATTTTACCTATCCACTCCCTCAATTTTTTAAATTTCTTTATTTATTTATTTTTTTATAGTGTTTTCCGCTCTCATGCTAATAATTGGAGTCAATGTAAAAATGTAGTTTAAAACATCAGTTTTGCACTTATGGCGCCAATAAAAAAACGTCTCCATGCGTGGACAGCTGTTTGAAATCTGCCTTTTAACGCTACCAGCTGCTGTCTTGTGCACAGGCTTGGTCAACTAGTGAAGTTACATTTCCAATTCTCAATTAGCTCAGTGACATGGAGAATGTTCCATCATTAAATAGTTTGACTCATTGATTTATTGACTAATCATTGCAGCTGTAGAATTCCTATAATGATATGGACCTTTTAAACATATGTACCGCAGCGTTGTCTCTTACTAAATAACTAATTGACATAGAGCATCGTCTTTTGTGCCAGAAATTGCGAGTTAAACTGCGACTGATGTAAAATGCACATTAGAATGCAACTTTTCATTCATCTTTATACACTCAACCACCTGAAGACAGTAGAATGGCCATCTTCTGATTGAAAGGTTATGGGTTCCATCTAGGGGTGGGTGATATGGGAAAAAAATCAAATCACATTTTTTTCTTTGTAAAATCACGATCATGATTTTGTTTTGTTATTTTAAAGTTATTTACCAATGAAACCAATTCACCTACTTAAAATCATCACCCTAAATAGAAAAAAGGAATAAAAAATAATTTAAGACAAGGTCATTTTCAAATAATTTTTTTAATTGTATGTAAGCAATTTATCAAACTGGTTCCAAGTACAATTAACAAACAAAAAGGCTGACATGTTCTCTTAGTCACACACAGTCTTTTCACTTTAACTAAAGTAGTGTGGCATTAGCATTAGCAACACATGCTACATAACAAGGCGGCAGATCAGTCTAGTGATTTCCATTGTTATTGAGGTAATACACTCATGTTAATAAAATCCTACTTTAAGAAGTGTTTGAACATCTCATTTCACACAGTTTAGACAATCATATCCTTTACAAGATAAAACGTTACTGCTTTGGTTACATTAGGCCTGGGTGATATGGACCAATATTCATATCTCAATATTTTTCCTCAAAATGGCAATAGGTGATATAAACTCCAATTATTTATTTTTTTCAATAGTTTTACAAGAAAAACAATAATGGGTCAAAGTCAGTGGCGCCACAAAGACCCTTTAACTAATCACTAGCAGTCACTTTTGACTTTTTCCTTCATTAAGGCTGAAATGTGATTAAATGATGTAGTGTTGCTTTTTTCAGGGCAGCTCTGAGTTGCTGAAAGTAGTTTTTAAAGTAAATCACATTCAGGACACTGTCTCTTTAAGAATGTGTAAACAGCCCTGCTAGCTACAGCAGCAGCAGATCTCTGCTGAGGAGCTACAGAGAGTTAGTTATAGAAGAGAAATACATGCAGTGTTTTCTCAAATGTCTCTCAGTGCTTCAACACTCAGAACTGATGGAGTTTAACAGACAGACAGACATCTGCACTGAGCCTCTGACAGACAGTTGCTAACACAGGAAGCAGCACAGCTAACTCTGTGTGTTTGTGCACTGGGAGGGAGGAGGAGCGGAGGGTACTTCTGCCCTGTTTGAGTGCTTCGGTGTCTGTAATGCTGACATGCTGACTAGCTGTGATTTGGCAGAGGAAAAAACCTTTGGATGTGATGTGTATGGACCACAGACATATGACGCAGACACGGCGCCGCAAGGGTTAAAATGTGATACCTGTAAATACAAAACAAAAACGCTCTCCCTGCTTCCACATGAAAAGGTGGAAAACGTTGTAGTAAACATTACAGGCCTCTATGTGGCGCTGTAACGCTGTCATAGAAATACTCCGAAACAGGGAAGAAGACACTTAAAGAAAGGCAGCATTTATTTAGAAGCATGTATTGATTAGAAGTGGAGGTTTTTTTTTTTATTTCTTAATTTGGTCATAAAGAGAACCACCAGATGATTTTTAAGGCTGTGCTACAGTTCCTGCATGACACAGGAATGTACGGGATGATCTTGCCATTAAAATAAAGACCAGTGGAGCGCATCTACTCTGCCGTAAATACAGTAGAAGAAGATGAAAGAGATGGAGACAAAGACATGACAGGAGATTTGCTTGTAGACTGATGACTAGGTAAAGCTTCTGCTTTGTTGCCATTGTTAATGTTGTTGTTGTTGTGGGGGGGTCGCACATGCGGGTTAAGAGAGAGGTGGGGCTATGGCGTCATTGTTTGCAGAGTATGTGTATACGCCGTTTGCACGGCGACCCAGCGGGTAGCTTTTACAGACTTTCATACTCTGGGACACGTTTTCAGTTGTTATCCTATCCAGCTTCCAAATGGTCATTGCCGCGTTGACGCAAGGCATTAACGATAAAAAACTTGATCGTTTAGACGACAACCCGTCTCAGTGTGAACGGGGCCTCAGAGAATTAGCGCCTTGCGCTAGTTCCTTGCATGGGAGCTCTGTCTTATTGATGGGTTAATGAGCTGATATTGTAAGGCTACTTTGTCATAAAAGCACTATTTAAATCTAGTAAATTTTGACATTTACTCAAAATTGCCCAATTTTGCCTAAATTGGTCAGCCAATGCTGCACAGCAGCTATAATATCTTTTTTAATTTGGTAGCTACTTTTTTCCCCTGATTCAAAATGTTTCTTACAACTGCTTTTGTTGTATGTTTTTTTTTAATAACGCTGAGGATTCAGTCATGTCTTTTCTGGAGTACTGAGAAATTAAAAGAACCCCCAAAAATGTCTTAGAGTGTGAAAATGAAATATAGAACATATTTTTCTAAGGAAACAACAGATCGAGAGAAGTGGAGCAAAAAGCTGACAGATGACTATATAACTGTTACAATGACAGGGTACGACATGTCTGAGGAATGGGGAAAACGGGTGTTGAAGAATCTAAAAATGACCTTGGATGCTACTCACCAAGGGGAGGTCGACTGTACTGCATGGAGCGTCTGGGCCGTCCAAGTGAAACAGAGGATGGAGGAGGGAGCGACGAAACAGTGAGTTTTGCAGGACAATTGGATCACAGGCTGCCTGAGCCTTGGGCAAACTTAGCCAATTAGCGGCACACCATTGCTGACCTCCGGCTTCATTAAGTGTCTGAGCTGTGGGAAAGGGGAGAGACAGAGTGGATTAAGGGGTGACAAAGTCGACCATCAGCACTGGTCAAGTTCGAATGCACATGTGCACACACAAGGTTGGACTCAAGGTTACACATACACACAATTAACTGTGCGTGAAGCAAAATTCACACATGTTCACAATGGATAGATCACAGTCGCCCCTCCCTGCGGAGTTCACCTCCAGCAGAGGTGGGGTGAAGCCTTGGAGGGCAGGGGGCAAACCGCAGCAACAGGTGTGGCGGCTGGCAGCATGCAATTACCAGGATGAGAGTGTGCTCTTTGTGACAAAAATAACAGCAGATCAGAGAAGAGGCCGACTGCTGTAAGTCCCCAGACATAAGAAGGGGAAGGGGAGGACAGATCTCTCCAGTTTTCACCAATAATCTCTCAGCAACAGAGCACAGAGGAAAAAAACCCATTGCAGACCTAAAACAGCTCTAATGCCAAAGCAGTGATGCAACATCTTCACCCCAGATGGATTCATAACCCACGTCATTCAGTAAAGTGAGGCCTCTGTGTTCATCAATGACATTTAGTATTATACAAACTGTTAGAGGTGTCTTGATCCAATATTGATATTTGATATCGGTCCATTATCAGCCAGAAAACGAATATCGGATTTTATCGGACTGCATCTAAAATCACCGATATAAGCTCTGCAATAAAATGTTCTGCTCCAACACTTCTATCCATAGGTGACTGTGTCACACTCCAACAAAGAGACCTACTGTTGCTGACTATTGTTCTCTGTTTGAGGAACATCACTTGATCAATTCTTTTCTAACGTTCCACACTACAAAATAAGCAATAAAAGTCTGATTTGTGCTGATATCGTATCTGATCAATATCGGCATCGGCCGATACGCAAGGCTGCAATATTGGTATCATATCGGAAGTGAAAAAGTTGTTAGGGGACATCCCTACAAACTGTTGCTACTGTCTTTTATCCCTGGAGTAGTTAAACACATGTTTATATAAAACTTTTTTTAAACATAAATTACACACAAATATGTCTATATTTTATGCAATGATGAATTTGTTATTAATTCTTGTAAACTTGTGTGTACTTTATGTACAGCGACATTTTGTTTCTAAATGTTTTCTAATTAGAGCACTTTGACCAATTGTGTTTGTTTAAAGCCCTTCATAGAAATAGCAATATTGCCTGATAAGTTATAACATTATGATGATGTATACAAGATTCCTTTTAAAACAATTGGTTTGTGAGAGTATCAATCAATATCAAAGCTTTTCTAAAAAATATTATTACACCAAAAAAAAGGTGTCCATAAAATTGCTTTGATATTCTCGGCCCATGATGCCTTGAATTTAATTTAATGTTAATGGTTTTCACCTTGTTTGGTTATTGTAATGGTCACTAAAGTAACTAAAGCTGAGAGTTCCTGTTTTTAAGGCGATGAGAAGATGGAGGTCAACAATAGACAAAAAGCCAGGATTGTTTTGTTGTTTGTGCTTTTAGCCAAGTGCTCAATTCAAGCTGCATCACTGCAAACAGCAAACAGCTGCTACTGCATGAGCTTCTTCTGGCAGATATGGTGTTGTTTGAAAAGAAAGGAAACAAAGCAAATCAAAGTTTAAAATCAATCTCCCGCTCTGGTGTAAAGCATTGTTTCAGTTTTTGGATAATAATCGGAGAGATTCAAAGTCGACTTTGTGGTCAACAAATGAATCCTTAGAGGAATGGACAGAATGGGTAATCCCTTTCTGTATATATTATAGCTGTCAAATCTTTTGCAATATCTTATTGATACCTATAATAATTTCATGGCACAGTAGGCAGTTGTTTGATTTATTGATGTGTGAGATTAGCATTTGTTATGTTTGTTTTCTTCTGTTTTATTTGAAGGTTTTCACCTTTCTGATGCTGACACTAACTGTTAAAGCAGACAAGAGGAAGAGAGAAATGACTTAATCCTCAAAATAAAACAATGTGAAAGAAGTAAAAGCAGTGAATCCAGTTTATTTTGGATGCATACTCAATCCCTTTCAAGCGGGGAGCTGCACTGAAATGAAGAACTTGACAGATATACAACACAAAAGCTGTTACATTTGCTGAGTTAGCAATAACAAAGGACAAAGTTCCACATCCACAGTACCCGCAAATATACTGTACAACTACTTCAATGACTTTGGCTGCTTGAAACCTAAAATATAGTCACTTTTCACAGATAGTACAAGAAATATGACGCAGCAGAGAGACGACTTCTACCTTCTGACATGTTCTCTGCACTGTACACAGTCAGTTCTATCCCCATGTTCCTTCCTGCATAACAGCATGTTTAACAAAGCCTTAGCTAAAAGCATGCTCTGCTGTTAGCCGGTTAAAAGCAGAAAAGATGATGTTTGATTATGTTGTTATGACTTTATAGTTTGGCTCACACATAGGGAATATGCAGTTTAGCACCGACCTATAGTGGCTTCAAATAAGTTGGTTCCTTGTAAAGGAAATATTCATTTAAAAAAGAAAGTACTAAACCTTTGTTCAATACATTTAGTGGAACAAAGTTGCATATATTGTACGTTCATTTCATATTGTCACAACGACACAATTAACGATTGTCATTAACTCAGAAATTTTAATCGTTTCACAGCACTAATATTTAATATTGAGACACAGTCAAGAATTTGAAAGCAGTGGAGAATTTCATACATACGCAAAAACCTCCACAGCACTTTTGAACTCTAGGAAGGGCTTATGATTCCACTCAATGAGCACCGACAGCAACAGAGTGTGCTTTTTACATTACAAGAGTGTAAAACACTCTTGTAAAACAAGAGATGTACACACTCTTGTAACACTTGGGACTTCTGCACTGTAAAAAAAATCAGTAAAATATACAAGACTTTATTATTTAAATAACACCCAAATGCATCAGTGTGGTGACACAGTTATTGGGTTAAACTGTGGAATTAAACAGTCTGATGTTAACATCTGTTAAAAGGATATCTCTGATATTATAGCTATTGTCCATTTGAATCTACAACACCACAATAAATGATAGGAAAGCTGCACTATGAGTATATCAGTAATATCCTGCCCATTTTGGAAAGTTTGCCTTTATTGTATAACATTAGGTTACCTCCCTGTAAACTACATAAAATGCTTTGGTTTTATTATTGTGTGATTTTAATTTAATTTATAAGAATTATGAAGAGAAGACCTTAGTTTTACTTCAAAAGTAATATTTTACATTGTTTAGTCAAGTCAACCCCCATTTATTATGTGAGTAAACTTTAATCTATTTGCCAATGTAATAATTGCTACACCCTAAAAATTGCAATTTTACAGTGTGTGCACATCCGCCTGGCAAAGCAAACCTCAGAATGGAGTGGGCCTAGCTTTGTGGGGGCTTTCTCATTTTCTCCCCCTCTCAGATTACAGCCATGTGATGAGGCCAAAGTAATGTTTGTGTGCTTCGCTGTCAGTGCGGCAATAACGGCTGTCAGAGCGCCGACACGCTCGGCTGCAGAAAAGATACTGGCCTTTTATTTAAAACAAGCCAAGGATAAAAGATCAATGGCCCAATTGGAGCCATGAATTGGAGGGAAAAGTTCACAAACATTGTGGTAGATTATGAGAGGGAGATGTATGAGTGGATGGAGCTGGGTGAGGGGGCATCTTGCTCATCTGGGTGCTGGTGGCTTATTGATCGGCAGAGAGACACTCAGCTCCCAGCCATTCATCACAGGCCACTCTCAGGCCCTCAGATAACTCCTGTGATAGTACTCTGCTGTGGAGCAGCTGCAACTGGCCACATTCATTATCCTCCAAAGTAAGCCCCCTGGCCTGGGAGCAGTGGGAGAAGGGGGGGTTCAAAGCATTTGAACCACAGGAGCTTTGGCAGGTTGGAGCTTCATGAAAAATGATGACCTGACGGACACAACAGAGATGAGAAAGGGTGTTTGCACCAGTAGAAGGAGAAGAATGTGGGACAGCCCCATTGTTTCTACTTGGCTAAACAGTTGGAGAAAGGCTGGTTTATAGCAGATAGCACACAAACACACTGGAAGACAGGCAATGTTGTATCTGCTAACCAGCTCTGTGTGTCTGACACATTACAGCCTCCTCTCTTTACAGAATCACAGCAAGGTTACTTTTGAGGCACTGCTTCTCCGATTTACGTGATGTCATGAACGCCTCACCTGATTGATGTCATTTTTTTTTAATGTATGAGCTTTTTTCACATGCTGATGCCATAAAAAGAGCGAGTGGGTAAAAGCACGCCTAATTTATCAAATTCTGACATTGAGCAAACTTTGGATTGAATGCATACAGGATACAGAAGGTAATATGACACCTTGTGAGCAGAGCTTGTCCAATCTAAATTCAACTCTTTGAAATACCATCTCTTACTGCCTGTAGTAAAAAAGGGCAAACACATCTATGAACTGATGGGACACAGTCAACGGTATTCATGTTACAAGATTTACTGTTAAGAACCAGGTTTTACAGTATTAGTGCTCCATTCCACAGTTTAGCATTATCCCACCCAATTCCTCCTGAGGAGGCGCTATTGTATATTTGACTGTGAGCACAGCTTGTATCTATTTAACAGTATCTTCATCAGTGTCTTTTGTCAACTATTAAGTTCAGCTGTTCTTTGTTTTTTGTTTGATGGCTGACTGTCTATAGGTAGAATAGGAGGCAAAGCATTTCGCTATCACTCTGAAACCAGATTCAATTTTCAATATGCGGATATAAAACCCTCTCTACTTTTAAAGGGACCCTCCACTGTTCTTACAGGTAATAAAAATAATAATTAGAGCTGCAAGCAGTTATGAAAGGTGGCCAAGCCTCCCTGCGCGACACGGCCCCCAGGTTTCGCGGAGCCCACAGAAGTATGTCACGAAGGATGACGGGCTTGGAGCAATCAGGAGAGTCTGTATGTGCAAAGTCTGATGCAGAACACTAGGAGGAGTTCAGTTACAAATATGCCGTAGGAGTGGGCGTGGCCTATATCAGAAGATGCAACATTATTTAAAGAATACGTGGATATAAAGTTTGTGAAGATGTGATTTAAAATGTGAAAATTACAGGCCAAAATGTGCCAATTTTCATGCAAATCTGATCAACTTTAATGTTGCTTGATGTTTCTGTGTTTATAGCGCCCCCTATTGCCACAGAGCCTCTGGTTGACCTCTGACACAAGTGAATTGAGTTTGATGTTGATATCTTTTACTTTGACAAAACTGTGCAACAGTATGTGTTTTTTAGCTAGGTAGAAAACTTTGCTCATTAATAATTTGCGCATATTTTGAACGAACAAAATTTTTTGCACAACTTTTGATAAGGAAAGTCTGGAGATTGGATGAGAAAAGTCTGGTGCAGATAGAGCTTAAACACAAGGAGGACTTCAAAAAAGTAGGTTTTTGATGTGTAGTGACTTACAAAGAGAAATATGCTAATACGATCATTTCTACATTTCATAATAATTTATGAAATGTAGAAATAATTTCTACATTTCATAATAATTTGTTTCGTATTGTTTTCTCATTTTCAATTTGAATATTGGTGCAACCCTAATAATAATAATAATAATAATGGCTTGGAATTATAAATTGCTTTTTTCAATGAGACTCAAAGCACATTAAAGAAACCATTATTTATTCACACCAGTCATACCGGTGGTGGTAAGCCACATTATAGCCACAGCTGGCTGGGACATGCTGACAGAAGCGTAGCTGCCATTTTGCACCTACGCCTCTGACTTCCACCAACATTCATGCACATTTTATACCGATTCATAGGATGCAATGTGGGTAAAGACCCTTAGCCAAGGACACAATGACAAGGATAGAATGGGATTTGAACCGCAAACCCTTTGGTTATTGGACGACCACTGAGCCATGACCGCCCCAGGTTGGGCCTAGAAGCTTCTAAATGTGCTTATTAAAAGATATGTCCTTGAAAAACACATTATTATGGTAAATGGTAAATGGACTTGATTTATATAGGGCTTTATCCCTACACTGAAGTAGTCTCAAAGCGCTTTACATATCAGCTCATTCAACCATTCACACACCAATGGGACATAATATAATAATATAATTATTTTATTGTCTTTTTAAGTTTGGCTTTATAGAATCTGTGGTCCGCTATCATGAATTGCTGCAAAGCATGATGGGTTGATGAGCTATTCCAGCTGAACTTAACTTAAAACAGAACTAAGTCACTTTTTCACCTTAATAAATCTTTCTCGTAGTCCCTGTGAAGGTAATACAAGTGTTTATGGGGTGATTGGGGGGTCTTTCACCTCCCCCTGCTGTCTCTGGCCAGAAAACAGCACTTGTAACTTTCCTACCTCCAACCCGGTGGCAAGACATACTGCTTTACGTCAGCCCAGTACAAACTAATGCTAGACACGGCTGTTTACAAATGCACCATTTCCAAATGTATATCATGGCAGAGCCAGCAATAAAAGCAGAGAAGATCTTTGTCTGAGGAACAGAGCAACTCCATGCAGTGACACCTCAGCAGCAATCACGTACCGTCGTCCCGGCAACAGGCACGCACACACTCACAACCCAGAGCTCCATCAGGCAACACACAAGGAAAATCTATCCATCCATCCATCCATCCATTTTCAGAGCTGCTTTGTCAGCACACAAACTAACACATCACACACATTTCCACACTACCTTCCGTATTACTCCTACATCATTTATTCTACCTATCTCTCTTCCTCATACTGTTCATAAAGTCACATGGGACTATGTGTGAAAACACCCTTAGTGTCACTGAGGTATTTGGATTTTTCAGTGATCGGTTGCTACTGTCTTGGGAGAGCAAAGGTGCACATGTAGCTGTGGGGTGGGGCAGGCAGCGGGGGATGTGGAATTTCTACAACAGTGACATAACCAAAAGGGACCTTTAGGGGGAGCGCTAAGCAAGTTACTTAGTTCTACTTCAACACTGAGCAGCTCATTGACTGAATGGGTTTGTAGCATTAATACTGAGACGTAAAGTGTTTCATGTTTTATCATCTCTAAAGATGTAATTAGGTTCCAGGCAGCTAATTGTTATGCTATGTGTTCTTCTTCTACTTCAGAGGAAATCATCATTCCCATACATGAACAATTACCACATTTTGCACAAATGTCCAGTCCTATGCCAGATGACCTCAGCTGCAAAAAACTGGCCATTAGTCCTAAAGGTGGTGCTACAACAAGCCTCTAAAGTTCAACATTTTGAAAATGTATAACTAATCAACCATATGTGCTACACATCTGCAACTTTAACCAAAATGTCGGCCAAACAATGAACAAACTTTTTTACATTTCATTTATTGCAAAATATGAAGTCCATGACTGTTTTTTTGCTCCAAAAACTATAAAACTTATATACACCATCAGGTTTTGCGTAACACCAAACTTGCTACAGCACATCTTCAGACTGTCCTACACAAATAGTCCACACAATATTTTGATTTACACAGTGCATCAAAATGCTTGACCAGAAATGATGTAATCCTTTACTTGCTTAACACGTTTTCAATATTCATCAAAAAGTGACAATAATTCAGTCATTGTAGATGAGGTTGGTGATCTGACAGGAATCCCCCAAAAGAAAATCAAACATCTACAGCTGGTTCAGTACGCTGCAGCTCAGGTCTGAACTGGCTCCCAGTCAGCCTCAGAATAGACTTTAAAGTTCTGCTGCTGGTGTATAAATCTGTGAATGGGTTTGGTCCAGAATACATCAGTGACATGTTAGTCATGTATGAACCCAGCAGGTCTCTCAGATCTATGGACACAGGTCAATTAGTGGAACCCAGAGCTCACAGTAAACATGGTGATGCTGCTTTTAGTTGTTATGCTGCAAAGAAGTGGAACAAACTGCCAGCAGAGCTGAAGTCAGCATCACATGTGAACATTTTTAAATCAAAGTTAAAGGCACTTTTTTTCTCAACTGCGTATGATTGAGAGAGAGATTTTTGGTCATGTTGTTGTTGATGTTTGTTGAGGAGTTTAAATGTTTTGCTGCCAATTTTAATGTTCTTATTGATTTTAAGCTGTTGAATGTTTTCTGTTGCACTTTTTGATCATGTAAAACACATTGCCTTGTGTATGAAATGCCCTATACAAATAAATTTGCCTTGTCTTGTGTGGAAAATATGTTATCTCAAAAACTGAGGTTTTCTTTTTTTTTTTTACAGCGTTTAGAATTAATGCAAAAATGGCACTTTTATAAATCAGTTTCTCACTTATCGAGCCAATAAAACAAAGTACAAACATCTCCAAGCTGTCTAAATGCAATGTTTTTTGTTTTTTACACATTTTTTTTTTTTTTTTTAACTGAGTTTTTGACAGCTGTTTGAAATCTGCCTCTGAACGCTAACAGCTGCTTTCTTGCACACAGGTTTAGTCAATTAGTGAAGCTACATGTGACATTTCTAATGGCCAATTAGCTCAGTGACATAGAAGATGTTCCATCATGAAATATTCATAGTGCAATAATTATGTGATTGACTCATTGATTTATTGACTAATCATTGCAGCTGTGGAATTCCTATCATGAAGACAAGTTTTAGACATACAGTATGTATATTTATATTAGGGATGTAACAATTCACTCAACTCCCGATACGTTTCGATTCATGATACTGGGTTCACGATACGATTCTCTCACGATTTATTTTACAAAATGGGACTGTAGACATATTTTTTTTTGGGGAAAAAAACTAGAAAATGCTGTACTATTTTTCTTGTATTTTTCATTGTCAAAAGAATTCCTTGATAAACTATTCAAAACAATGCAATTTAACTAAAAATAAATCTTGAATGAAATAAATAAAGGAATAATATAAATGAAAATGAAGTCTATTAATTTAAATTCTGGTTCTATAATAAACAATGCAAAACTGCATAAAAGTTCTTTCTCTTTTAAAAGTGCAACTGAAAATGAATTTTGTCCCTAACAATTGGACTTAAAAAAAAAAAAAAAAAACCGTCATTGCACTGATTTACGTCATATTTGTTTGGACCAGCAGAGGGCGCTGGTAACACAGTGGTCGGTTGGCATGCCGATATCTTGCAGTGAAGAAGAGAAGCTACGCTAGCAGACAGAGCTAATAGAAAAACGTGACTTTTACAGATATTCAAGTAATATTACAGATATTCTTTCGGCGCTAAAGGGGTAATGAATCATTTATTAACATATTTAAGAGTAGAAGGCAGCCAGAAAGAAAGTATTAGCAGACTCCGCCCGCCGCCTACACTTGTGGATAACTTTCCTAAAGAAGGCATATAGCCTTATTTCTGAACATGGTGCTACGAGTTTAAACTGGGTACTTTTTCTGGTGCACCAAGCAGTTCTCTTTAGGTACTGCACATTCTTTTGATGTACATTTTTAATCAATAGTGAATAGCAATTGGCTGTCCTAAAAGACACTGAATCAGAATCAGAAATGTTTTAATGGCCATGTACAGTTTGAAGGACAGTACAAGGAATTTGTCATTGCCTAATTTGTTTACTTGTGTGTAATAAAAGCTGTCGGAGAGAGGAATAACATTGTGGGAGAGAGTTTGAAAAAACGTTAAATATGATTAGAACTACAAAATAACTTTCTTCTGTTGATTATTGGTTTGTTTTCTTTCAATTTAATTCAATTTTGTTCTGAATTGTTAATGGTTAAGAGCATCAAAATTAGATTAAAATATTGTTGTGGAGGGTTGTGACGTTCACCAACAAAGTGAATCTATTGACTAGGTCATTAACATAAACATGGGAACAAGACAGAGTTGTGGGCCATTTTTTTTTTATTATATTTTTTTAACGCTGTGTCTCACAGATGCAAACACAAGCTCCTCCTTCGTTACCCCACAGACTATGACAGAGAACAGTCACAAAGCGCGTAGAGTACACAATCTGCCTATCTCTGATGTGCAAATATCACATGTGGGTCTCCTCTCTGCTCTGACCTGCAGCTGGAGGTGCTGGGACCAGGGGCAACCATGAATCTGACCATTGCTCGTTGAGGACATTAACTGCAGAGTGATACGTGCTTTCATGTCAGAGTCTCTGACGCATCAGAAAAGTCTCCAATAACACAAGCAAAAGTCACTAGATTTGTCGCTCGTCGCTTTAGAGAAAAAAGTCACTAAGAGGAGTTGGAAAGTTGCCAAATTCAGCGAGGAAGTCATCAAGTTGGCAACACTATTTTAAATGTTTTAACCATGTTTTTCTTTATCTGCAGTCTGTGCCCTCCTCGCGCTTCTCTTCCTCCTTTTATCGTTTTTTGTTTGCTGGCATGGAACTGGTTGTGATATTTATTGTCCATATTTCTTTCCTTTATTTAAAAACGTCTTTGTTTAATATATACAGTATGTGATGAGTGTCATGAGATTAGTTTTTGAAATTGGTGCCATATAAATATAAATGAATAAAATTACTCAATGACATAATGTGACATGGTTTGATTTATTATCCCGCCCATAAGTTAATCAGAATACTATGTACGTGCATGTTGAATGAACAGCAAGATCTGACAAGCACAGTCTTCAAACGACTGTCCACTAGGGATGTAACGATTAATCGTAAGGCAGTTAAAAATCGATTCATAGGTATCACGGTTGATATCGATTTTTTGAAAATTGAATCGCAGTACTTTTTTTAACCAGCAGAGGGCGCTATCCACAAGTGAAGGCGGCGGGCGGAGTCTGCTAATACTTTCTGTCTGGCTGCCTTCTCCTCTTAAATATGTTAATAAATGATTCATTGCCCCTTAAACACCGAAAGAATATCTGTAATATTACTTGAATATCTGTAAAAGTCATGTTTTTCTATTAGCTCTGTCTGCTAGCATAGCTTCTCTTCTTCACTGCAAGATATCTGCATGCCAACCGACCACTGGGTTACCAGCGCCCTCTGCTGGTCCAAACAAATATGACGTAAATCAGTGTAATCACGGTTTTTTGTTTTTTTTTAAAGTCCAATTGTTAAGGCAAAAAATACATTTTCAGTTGCACTTTTAAAAAGAAAAAGAACTATTATGCAGTTTTGCATTGTTTATTATAGAACCAGAATTTAAATTAATAGGCTTCATTTTCATTTGTATTATAACTTTATTTATTTAATTCAAGATTTATTTTTAGTTAAATTGCATTGTTTTGAATTGTTTATCAAGGAATTCTTTTGACAATGAAAAAAAAAAGTCAAACAGTACAGTATTTTCTAGTTTTTTTCCCAAAAAAAAAAATTTGTCTACAGTCCCATTTTGTAAAATAAATCGTGAGAGAATCGTATCGTGAACCCAGTATCGTGAATCGAATCGTATCGGGAGTTGAGTGAATCGTTACATCCCTACTGTCCACTATCCTAAAATAGTTTAAATGTGTCCACTTGTCCTCCCCTATCTATTAGAATACTAAAATGATGAACTTTGACTTGCTAAGCCCTGGTACCCGTTGATGTTATAATTCAAGTAGTGAGGCATGTTCTTTTGTGGCTGGTTTCTGATAGCACTGCTGATTATAACAGATATTCTAAAAAAGGAAAAATAAAGCATGGTTTTATTTAATTGTGACAGAACAAATTATCCTTATAACATTAAGTGACAGCACTGAAGCCATGTCCTGCTGTAATGCATCACCAGTTGTACTGACGTCGTCACACTTCCTCAGTGCTTCTGCCGTGTTGTTTTTTGCTCAAGTTGCAGTGGTGCTGCCAGTAATTCTGATCTCCTTCCAAGGTGTGAATTTGATTGCAACAATTGAAACAATCCAAGTAGAATTTGCTTCCCTGATGCGCTCTAGACTTTGATTGCGTGATCAGATCATATTGGCCCAAAATGAACTTTCACATGAAATGAAGCCTACAGCATTTTAAACATTCTAGGATTCACCTTTGTAAAGGTTTTATAAAGAATGAAGAAAGTGTAATACTCATTGTGATGCTCAGAAAACCTTTTTATTCAAGCCTTACAAGTGTGGACTTCCAAAACTTTTGAAAGTATTTTCCTGTCATATTTTTCAGTAAAACTTTGAATGTTTTGAAAAACATTATTGCCGCAAGAATAAGTCTGGGTCAATGACGGTTTATACCTCTTTGTTGAAATAACACAGGAGGATGCCCTGTAGGGGGTTGGAGGGCGTCGATATCATGGACAGGATGTTGATAATCAAACACAGCTTGATGTGTTGTGAACTTTTCATCAGTTATACATGGTTTTATTTCTCCGTTTTAAAACCGTACCTGGAAAACAGGCACATAACCAAACATATCTAGGTTTTCCCTGGTTGTCAGAAACATCAATTGGTGAAAAATTCCCCTCAAGCTTTCAATTTTGGAGTAAAGAATCCTCTGCAGGTGGAAATCAGCCATTAATGAGCCATTCAGGGAGAAACAAGGCCAAAGAGTGAGCAAGGATGACAGAGTGAGAGTGATGGAAGGGGAGACAAGGCCCCAAAAGAGCAATTACACAAGCTCTGGAGAAGGTGTGAGCTTCAGCCCCCCAGGCAAGGTTTTAGACATCACATGCTTGCCCTACTAGGCACCCACACCCACAGATAAACATACTGTACTGCTTTGATACGATTACAATGCAGGCATAGAGATAGACGCCACAAAACTGAGATTTATCAAAGTGGATTCCTCCCAGGAGAAAAACATCCACCTTCAGGGAACATTTCTGACCAGACACTTTGTTCCTGTGGTTCTTGGGTAAATCAGGTGCACGGGAATGTCATCTTCCAATCAAGAGGTTCTTGGTTTGATTCTTCAATATTATTAAATGGCATATGGGCTTGATTTATTGGGCACTTTAATTAAGATACTAAAGTAGTACAAAAGCACTGGTGTGACACCAGGAGTGTCAGAGCTGCCATGCAAGGCACTAATCAACCATTAGGAGCAACTTAGTTTTCAATGCCCGGCCCAAGGACACCTCAACACACTGGTAGAGACCATAACACTTAACTGTGCACATCTCCAAAACCCAAAATGTTCTGTATGTTTTGCCATCAAGCTGCATAGTTTTTGCATATCGGGTTTCCTCCCGCAGTCGCAAAATGAATTCCATCAGTTGGTCTCCAGGGCTAAAGGACACCCCGAGTATAACTGGTTGGTTCTTTTTTTTATTTCTATTTAATGGCAACCGTTTATTTTTTTTTTACGTATAAGTGAAACTTTGAATTTTGTCTCAAAACATTGATTATGGAGAGACAGGGTCATTAAAACTTCTTACAAACATCCAGATGTGTGTAGAAGAAGCCACACTCTACACTCTACACAGGTGAGAGCCTGTTGATGAACTAAGAATCTGAATTCCCTGCATTGAGGCTAGCTTTAAAGTTATCTGTGCTAATCAGCACTGAAGAATCTGGACAGGCTTGAGCTATAGCTCCTGTCACAGATATGGAAACAAAGGCAACCAATTCTGCCGACTACATCTCTCACAGGTGAACAGCAGGAGGGCGAGAAGGGGCAGGGCTCGAGACAGTGACCAAAATGGTTGCATATGCGAGTATATTTTCAGAGTGCAATTGAAAATTTTATCTGGTGGCATCCATGCGAGTGCGTATGGTTGACCTTATGTTGGACGGAGCGGCTGAACGCTCCGTCACGTCCCTGTGTATTCCGTAGTTAACTGATGTTGAAATTTCCCATGGCCGAGAAGGCATCATGGTTACGTGCAGCTTTCTCTGCCAATGTGTGTTTGTTTACATGTATTCTGAGTGTTGATTGGCTGGGAGGCTGGGGAAAGGGCGGGCGTACGCGAGAAAAATAGTGAACAATTCTGTTACCACGGCAGTGTGGGTGTGTTCTTTGTGTGTTTGATTGTGTGTTACTACAATCTCTATTAAAGCCAGTAAAACTGTGAAAACAGCTCGAATCACGTCATTACAATACCTTTTGGGCAGCGGTGAGTGTGTGCGCCCCCCCACCCCCCCCCCTCGCTCGCTGTTATTTAAAAAAAATTGTTACGTCTTCTTGTAAAATTATATAAAATAAATTACCTGTTATTTTAGTCACTGCTTGTTGCAGAAAAACTTAATATTGTCACTAAAACCTGAAAACATTTTGCAAATATCTCAAGTCATTGTCAATCTTAACTTCATACAAAACTACAGTACGCCAGTTAAGTCACCTATTCATCAGCATGCATGGCTATGCTGTACCACCCCACCCCCCGTTCAAAAAAAAGGGTGCGACCAAATTCTGTGCTGGTGCAACCAACTGAAAAAGTTAGTCACACCAGTGCTACCACTGGAAAAGTTGGTATAGACCCCGGGGGGGGGGGATGTGCAAACAGATAACGGGGTGGGGAAATGAAATTAGGAGGAAAGTTTTCACGCGCCGATGTGCATCAATGATTTCCCATTCTGTTGTAAACATTTAATGAGCTTAAAAGAGTGCCAGGTTCGAGACTGCTGCAGTGACTGAGAGGGAATCATTCAGGGACTGTGACGGCTACCAGAGAGGGGGGTGAATGTTTTCATGTCACAAGTGAGACAGACGATGGCTTATGCCTGGGAAATGGTTCATGGGTAACTGCTTGTTTGGTTTCCAGTGAAGACGTGAATGATGGAGGCTAAAGGTGGTCTGTGTTCACTTGAGTCACCTCGTTATGTTTTTGCTTTTTCCACAACAGGCACTCATTACGACTCAACAATGTCCAACCTGATTGGCAGTTTACCTCATTACTTGTTGGATGACCTCTAGACAAGACATTTAACAGACAGCAGCTTCAACCAACCCCTTCTGTACGTTCTTCTCCATCTATTGGCAAGAGGACTATAGTCCAAGAGACAATAGACCTCATCATAATTTAAATCTGCGCATGTTCCAATTGGCTTTATATCACTCGTCACCTGGTCATCTGTAATAAAACCACAGTGTTCCTTTTGACTTTGAATGGAGGCCGTTAAAAAAAATAAGGGAAAAGAAAGAAAATAATTGCAACTACAGATTTTACTGCCATAAACAGAACATCAGTCATAATTTTGAAACGCAACCCAAGTCATTTGGCTGTATGTGTTATTTTGAATTTGTAATTATTATTTTTTTTGTTTCCATGTTGTGTTACAGGAGAGAAATGTTTGGGTTCGGAGTTGTTTTATTCATTTCTATGGACGCTTTCAAGGTGACAAAAGGATAAGGCTAGGAAATGTGAAAATGTTGTGTTTTATTTATCATAAAAGTTCTAGGTGGTCAAACTTACTGCTTAACAGAATCCAAACAGAGCCACACAGTGTAATTGTGTGCGAATGATTATAATCAGCAATGATAACCAGTGTTTCTTAAAACACAGTGTGAGGAGGTTTTTGTACAGACACGTAATCGTACTAATTTTGTCCAAATTCATACTTTGGCTAGATTTTGCTTCCTGATAAAAAAGCAGTCAGCTCTGTTCAGTAAAATCCTGGAAACTCACTTTACACAATCATGTAGCATAAACAAACATTTATTGTATTGCTTGATTGTGACCATCACCAGCCCACCAGTGGGACTTTAGAAGGAAGGATTGACGCTAAGCTTTTTTGGTTGCCCTGAAAGTGTAATGTGATGTTACTATTGTGCATAGGTGCTGTGGGGTGTGATCTACTGAACTAGCTTAGTGACAAAGGTAGAAAGATTAAAAAGAGCGCAAGACATCACACTGCTTAGGTATAATAAGGCTGACCGTGAACAGAGGGAAAGGGTGGGTGCTTACACCTGTTATAGAACTAATGACTGGGATCAACATATCTAAAGTTAGGCTCTTATGTGACCTTTTCCCAAAAACCAAGGCATGTCTGAGTATCTGCAACTGATACTACACAAACAATACCTGTCGGTGTTATCAGGAGGTAGCATGTGATGTCAATACAGTGCTAGCAACAAGTTCGGCAAAACACAAGGGCAAAAAGTTTGTATTTCCTTCATGTCACCTTTAGTTTTTGTTTACAAAGAAATTCCTTAAATGCAAGAACCGTCCACGTCAAAAAACGTAACACACTGTCGTTCTTAGCAATCAAGTAACAGCAGTAAATGAAGTAAAATGATTTTGATTACTGTGTTTGACTACCTCAAATCATCTATAGAATGAACATGCATGGCAGCGGCCATGTGAGTGCTTCTCTGAGCTTTCATGTGTGACGTGCAGCTGAAATTCTGTTTGGGGAGTTTTTGTTATTGTGATGAGGAATCCTGTGCTCAAATGATCAAGAAAACCTCTGGTGATTAATTATAGCAGAAACAACACAGCCCACCACAGTGTGCATTGTTTCCATCTGTAGTACGTTAACACAAGCGTGCACTCCCAAGTGTACGTAAACATCACTGGAAGACATTTTGAACACACCAAACATGTGAAGGCATTTTAGTAAACTCATTTTATGTTAATCAAATATCAATATATTTTATTTTTATAGAAAAAACTCCCCCAAAACATCCAATCAAAGTCAAGAAAACTGGCATGGTTATCAATAACATGAAAGATGAGCAGGAATGGAAAAAACCATGTTCATGGTGAAACATTTTGATGCCAAATGCTTGCTTGGATGGCCAGAAGGCCAGTCGGACCAAGCGGTGCCCCCACTCGCTCATCGGCTCCCCATGCCCACCTCAAAACCGACATGATGATTAAAATAACCCCAGCCACTGACAAATTCTTAATTCTGGCCCACCAGTGAGTTGGAGACTTGGAAAGTCTCAGGACCAGAGTCAGGAGCCTGACTTTAGACATAGGAACATGTCTAAAGTCAACTTCCCTGAGTACAGATAAGGAAAAATACATGGAATGCCACCTCCTTCAACTTGACCCTGGCTCAGCCCTTGTCTGATAATAAACCCAGGGGTCGTTGTCCAGTTAAACATTTCCTTAAACTGCTTGCTTCAGCAAGTCTTCTGGGACTCACTGCTGCAAAGGAGTCTGCACCGCAAACAGGGCAACAGAGCCCTCCAAGTAGGCTCTTCCTCTTCTCTGCATACTGGACCTGCAGCTCTACTAGCAAAACTGACATGATAAAGCCAGTTTGTTTATGGCTGTTGCAATCAGTGGCAAGCGATCAGCTACTTGGCCTGCTAACTTAACTGCTGATTAGTTTGTAATAATAAGCCATGGAGGTCTAGGTACACACAGCTGAGTATTTGTTTTGTTTAATGCAGCGGTTGGACAAAATTAATGATTATCATCTTAAATGCACGACTGCATAAAAAAAAGTCAGCTCCATACCTCACAGCTAAATCAAACACTGCAGTTTAATATAGAATATACATTATAATTTATTGTCATATATGTAAAACCACATACACAAAATGTGTTCCCTGCATTTAACCCCTCCCCGAGGAGCAGTGGGCAACCACGAAGTAGCGCCAGGGAGAAGTTCCATTTTTAGTATCCGTTATACTGCCTCGTATTGCCTTTGACTTGTTCTGACATGTTTGTGACACAATGCAATGCAGCGGTTGGACAAAACTAATGATTATCATCTTAAATGCATGATTCCTGTGGTCAGTAGAGATTAGGAGGAGAAGAAAGTGACCTAGCAGCTTAACACTCTGGTGAGAGTTTGAAACAGCAGACTGACTCCTCTGATGCTACCACACACACACATCCTGAAGCAGAGCTGAGACGGACTCAGAATTACAATAGCTCCTTAAATAGCCATGTGTTTTACTGTAATATGCAGTTTTTTTTTTGGCTAAAAACAATAACAGTGAGTGGATAGCAAAAGAAAATCACTTCAGTGATCACTGATCTCGCTCGCAAATATAGACATGCCCACTCTTGCATATGTATGAATGCCCTAAAATGGCCGGTTTTTAGAGGTGTCATTAAAGGGACTTTTCAGAGGGCTAAAACTCCAGAAAACAGGTGAGTTTGGGAAAATAAACCTCAAATACTATGTTGTTGGGGTTCTTAGAACAAATAGAGATGGGTGAACAATAGCATAATACTGGACCTTTAAATGCTACAATGGGTTACAAACTGTATGACACATGGGCCTGGAGTTTGAAATGTGGCGTAAACAATAATGTAATGTACAAATTATGAATAATTACCCAAAAACCTTATCGACTTTAGAAACCACTTTTACGTGACTCAATTCAATGTTTGCATGTGCTTTGGCAGCTCTCTATACGACTATATAGATGTGTCATCTATAAAGATCACAGAGGGCCACAAATCTAAATATAGCTCGTGGAGAAAAGGTCATTACTGAAACCGAGAGCTATATTTCATAATTGCACAACTACCCTTCTATCCCCTCAGTAAAATACGCTCCCCAGAATATATTCTCTGAAACTCTTTTTTTTATCCCTCTCTTTTTCGCTGTCATCCGTTGAAGAGGCCGATTTCAACAGGCCGACTGTCTCTCCTGATGCAATAACCACTCTCCATTTGTATCCTAGGAGGGTGCATTAAGAAGACAGTGTAATCAGGAGAGGCAGAAAGCCTCGCCAAATGCCTGCTTTCTCCCACTCTAAGCCATAACTGCAGGCCATTAGCCTACAATTAGCACAACTCACTGAGGGAAAAAAATAACCCACCAGAAAGAATCAGAGGGGACCTGAGAAAGCAGGACTTTTTTTCAAACCCTTTGTTGAAACAAGACACTTAGTTGGAATAATTTTATCTGATGAGGGTGGTTAAATGTGGTGATATTTTTAAAAAGCATATGGGATAACAAGGTGGGACCATCTCCCACCCGATTGTGTCTGAGCTTAAAGAGGCAGCTTTCCACTGAATGATTTGGAAGGAAAGGGCAAATCTCCAGAAAGAGCAGGGATTAAAAAAAAAGCACAGTAATGAGAATTTAAAATAACAGAATTCTGCTACAGATTCAGATATCCATGGTACAGCTTCTTAAACATGAATGACTCCAACCTAATACAGTCCAATACAAAGAATGCCCTGATCGATCAAGACTTATCCATAAAAAACTTCTCATCAAAGTCATTACACACGAGTTGATCAATTGACTGAACGGTCTTCCATCCACGTGGCTAAAATATTGTGCTGTGTCAGAAGAAAATAAAAAAAGAGCAGTTTTCTGGGTGTCATGACATAGCACAAATTCTCAAGCTCTTTGAGCAGGGTTGCTTGTATCCCTATAAAACAGTCAGTAGGTTGCCAGTACACTCCAGGTAAAAGAGCTCTTGAAGCCATGAGACGAAGTCCCTCCTTCAATGCTTTGAAACAATAGTGTGTCCTTATGGTTATGTGTGACACACTGATAGTGGTCAGACTAAAATAACGGGCTGACATGCAGCAATGATCTCCTGCTGCCGGATTAGACCAGCAATGTCATTGAACACAAGAGCCATGATTAACCGAAACATTATCAGGCCATTATCAGGCAACGCAAAAGTCTTTTCCTCTGAAAACAACAAACTTCGACAAGAACACACACATCATCGCCAGTTTATGTCCTCATAACAATTAATCAGACACGGGAGACGGGCTGGTACTGATCATTGTCTTGAGTTTGCTTTTTTACACGTTCACACACACACACACACACACACACGGCTGATGACGTCACATGTAACAACGGGGACGGCGTCTCTGAAGGTTCATTTATAGAAATGTAAACAAAGGCTAAACTAGAGCTTTACCCTTTAAATACAAAACAATAAGTGCAGCTGTACTTTTGGTTAATATGCTCTTTTTTACAGAACAATTATTTGTTTTATGTCTGAATTAGTTTTGGATGAAGTTGTTCAAGTTCAAAAGTAGCCAAAATGTGTTATATGTTGTAATAATAATTATTCATCAATTTCATGTAGTGCTTTTGTATTTATTATTATCCAGTGAAAACAATCTATACCTGGTGGATTAAAAGAGAGCTGATATTAAAGAGACAAAGATAATATAATAAAGATTTAAAGCATAATAATCAATCAATCAATCAATCTTTATTTGTATAGCGCCAAATCATAACCAATGGTATCTCAAGGCACTTTACAGTAGAGCAGTCTTAAGGACGGACTCTTCATTTTATGGATACACACATATGCATATATACGTATATACACATACATATGTATCCCACACCCAACATGAATTCATCATGGCGGCAAGGAAAACCTTCTGTTAAGCAGCAGGAACCTTGTGTGGATCCCATTCCTATGATGAACAGCCATCCACGTTATGCTGTGTTGGGTGTGTGCAGAGGAAAGGGTGGAGACAGAGCCGCTGAGTCTCTGTAACTCCACACTGAGGATCCCACGGACCTGCAAGACAAAAGCCAGAAGGAGTACAGGAGCAAACACACAAGGGAGTAAGCAGACATAGAGGGAGTGTTTGAGAGAGGAATGGGACCCTCTCCGGTCCCTCTCTAACCTAAATGACCTCTCTCTTAACGCCCTCTCCAACCTCTCTCCAACCGAGCATGCCAGACCCCCCCCCCCCGGCAGTCTATGCCTATTGCATCTTAATTATGAGCTATGAGCTGGTTCCTAACTAAAAGCTTTATCAAAGAGGAATGTTTTGAGCCTAACCTTAAAGGTTATAACAATAACAAAGATAATATAATAAAGAGTTAAAGCAAACAAATCCATTTCAGAATTTTTAGGCCTGATTTCTCCATTATGTACTTTGGAGACTGACAACATTCAAACGACCATAACTTCTTCAAACATTCTTTGATTTCAATGTGTGTAACCACTGATAAGCTTAGAAATCACACTTTCAGAATCTGTAAATAACTCAAAACAACTCCTGGCCGACTTGCGGCTGGATTTCAATTTGCGCGTCACATATAGTTAGCACACTTGTCATAAATAGTACAAGAAACATGATGGCAGCAGAGAGACCTCTACCTTTTGAACACGTTCCCTGTACTGCACACAGTCTGCAGTGTTTTGTCCCCGTGTTCCTGCACGGTAGCGTGTTTGACAATGCCTCAGCCAAATGCATGCTCTGCTGAACACTGCTGAACAATTTTAACTCAATGATGAATCAAAGAAGTCATATCACACTGAAAAGAAACTAATGAGCACTGGAATCTGTGTAGCAATTTGAAACATTTCTTTTGCTTAAAGCGCTGAAAAACAAATATTTGAACAAAAAACATTCCAACAAGCAGAAGGAATAATAAGGATAAATATTCAAACTATGGCAACTGTACAAAAAGCAACAAAATAAACAGTCAATTATTAAATCAGTTGTCAGAATTACTTTTCAGCTCTCAATAATAACGTTTTCAGGCCTCAGATTTATAATCAACAGGGAGATGGAGATTAGAATGAGAGAAGACGTGGATATCCACCTATTACTTAATAAAAAGAAGCAAAGTTTAAATACTTAAGCATAAAGACAGATACCATCACATTAGATTTAGAAACAACAATAAATACACTGACTTTTAATGTCCCTCATACCTGTTCATGCAGACACACACGGTCTTTGCTAACTGTGATCAGCCTGTGTGCGCGCTAATGTCCAGCTGCTATTTAATGACGTTCTGCTTCGACCCGGTGGAATTATAGCCTGAAACATTTGTGTTGCAAAGTTTGCATAAAACTTTGTCACTTTTTAGCCGAAAGTATTTCCAGAAGGCGCAAGTTTTCTTTCGTGCCGTCATCGTCTCACTGCACAACAACTCCATGTAGCGTGTGCATCAGCAAAGGATTTCTCACCTCAACATTGATAATTTCATAATGTTCTGGTTGTGCGTGTGTTTTTCAAGTTTTTGCTTATTATTTATCACACCTACATTTATTGAAAACTCATACTGCCATTAGATTATTACTAGGGATGTCCCGATACAACTATTTAATTTCCGATATGATACCGATATTGCACGTATAAGATCCTCTTTTGCAGGCCAGCACAAAACAGACTATGCTGCTCTGTGTTCTTACTCTTTCTAATAACTAGTACAGTGCCCGTCGGAAGTATGCATTCATGTGGGAGCATAAGTAGAGTTGTCAATTATGACCAAATGAGTATGTGTTTGAAGGTTGGATGTACTAAAAGGTGTACATACTCTGTACTCTCTAGTGTTATAAAGGGGTTTATTTGCAGGTGCAAAATACATTAATGTGTGCGATTTCCCTGGTTTAATTCTATGAGACATGCACATAATGAATTGATAAATAAAGTTTGTAGCAATGCTGCAGTTTATGTAGAATCTGTGAAAAGACATACATTCATACAAATAAAACTATTTATTTAGCATTTCAAAAAGGAATAATTTATTTTCCAAAAAAACATGATTATAACATACATTGCAATAAATAACAGCTAAACTAATGTAACTTTACAATAATAAGCTGTTGTATTCATATAAATCTGATCATGACAATCATTTTTTTATCATTGGTTGATTTTATATCGATGGTTGACTGATGTGATGTTTTAAGCATTTTCTTTAATCAGTGCAGCAATCTATGTGCATGGATAATCCAGCACAGGTACATCTCGTAGCAGTCACGTACACTCAGACCATGACACCGGCACTCTCACACGCATCAGCCGTGTGTGTGTGTGTGTGTGTGTGTGTGTGTGTTTGTCACTAATTGTCCGTGGACTCCTCCGTGGGTGCAGTCTCTCACACGAACTCGCATCTGCTGCACGCGTGCACCTACTCCGACTTGAGACCTTTGCTAGTATATCACTCACCCTTGCGCAGAACAAACGATTATCATCGTGGACTTGTGTTTAATATTGACCTTTTTTAAACCCAAACAAACTGCGACACAGTGACGTCATGAACCCGGAACCGGATGTAGCGCGCTCATTACCGAGAGGGAGCTGTAATCTTAAAATAAACGTTTTCCCACACCAAATTACTCCAAAATAACGGATGCACACACTGGTATTTGGAAGCCATTGACAAAGTTTCAGGTCAAACTCATACCGTGTTGGGGAGATATTCGCTCCACAAACACAAACACACACACACACATGCACGCAGACCTTGGCTGCTTTATAGATAGACTAGTACAGTGCCCGTCAGAAGTAGGTAATCATATAGTGGGAGGAGCTTAAGTAGAGTTGTCAGTTATGGCCAAATGAGTATGTGTTTGAAGGTTGGATGTACAAAGAGGTGTACATACTCTGTAATCTGTAGTGTTATGAAGGGGTTTATTTGCGGGTGCAAAATAAATTAGTGTGTACAATTTCCCTGGTTTAATTCTATCGGACATGCACATGATAAATGTGTTTTTTTACTCATTTTTATATTTTTTTTGTATTGTATGTTTTTTTGGAGTCATTATGTGTATTTTTGTATCTTTCTGTTGTGTTTTTGTGCATTTTTTGTTGTCACTGCAGTGTGATTCTGGATTCATTTTGTGTTTTTGTGTATCTTTTTTGGTGTAGTTTTGTGCATTTCTTTTGTCATTTTGTGTATAAATATTTTTGTGTATTTTGAGTCATTTTCATATTTTTTTGTTTGGTGTATTTTTCTGTAATGTATGTTTTTTAGAGTCATTTTGTGTGTTTTTGGAGCCTTATTGTATATTTTTGTGCATTTTTGTTGTCGTTTTTGTATAAATATTGTTTAGTTAATTTTTTATTTATTTTAATCATTTAGTATATTTTTATTATAAATACTGTGTGTGTGTGTGCCTCCATCTCCTCCGTGCGTTATCTCTCACACGCACGCATGTCATGCAATTACACGGACGGTTATATGGTTTAAACAATGGGAAACCTGTCGCCAAAAGACTCACCAGTGGCTGACAGTTTCAAATGATGCCGAGCCCCGTGTTTGAGATGCTAACGATAGTATGGCTCAGGAGGAAGTGAAGTCTGGTACACAGCTGGAGAGGGAGGAGGAAGTGGAGTCTGGCACACAGCTGGAGAGGGAGGAGGAAGTGGAGTCTGGTACACAGCTGGAGAGGGAGGAGGAAGTGGAGTCCTTGACCCGTGATTTAAAGGAAGTTTAGAATCACGAGAATAATCTAAAATAACCATGAAATATTAACTTAAATGACTTTTAGCAGTACAAAAACCCAAAGAAACTGCGACACAGTGACGTCATGAAACCGGAACCGGAAGTAGCGCGCTCAGTACCGCGCTCATTACCGAGAGGGCCGTAATCTTAAAATGAATGTGTTGCTGGACCAAATTACTCCAAAATAACAGATGCACACAATTGGGGTATTTGGAACCCGTTGACTAAGTTTCAGGTCGAACTCATACCGCGTCGGGGAGATATTCGCTCCACACACACGCACACGGACACACAGACCTTTTTTGCTTTTATAGATAGATACCAGCATCAACTTCTTCAGCAGTTGGAGCTCCAGCACCTTTCCTGTTGGATAAACCTAGCAGGTCAGCCTTCATTGCCCATGTGACAAGGGGTCTTATCCTTCCTTGGACCACTTTTGATAGATACTGACCACTGCAGACCAGGAATAGCCAAAAATAGCTGCAGTTCGAGAGATACTCATGATTTGGTATTTGGTCTAAATACTTACAGGATTTGTGTTAAAACTCCAGGATACTTACATTTCATTGGTCATAAATGGCTTATTATGGCTGATTAGTTTGTTTTTTACACACCGAAAAGCCTGACTTTAAGTACTGCTTTTCAGCACTTCCCTCCTCTTACACTGTGTTTTGGACCTGAAAACCTTACAGAGCAAGCCACGGGAGGTGGCGCTAACGAAAAGACAGAGTGTCAAGGAGGGCGTTCTTTCTGCTGAGTGCCATCTGGAAGTAGAAAGGTAGATAAACAATGACATGAGTTACAACCCATCTCCGTTCCAGACCCTGAACAGTCACACACCTGCCACTGCGCATAGACGCCACTGCCAGTGAGTCTGTGTGCCGTGCCAGGCATTGTCAGGGATTGGGCCTTATCAATCGTTGGCCAGATACCGAGCATGAGGCAAACAAAACAAAGGGGAGGGACTAAAATAGAAACAACAATGAGAGCCACACGTCCATCGGGCCTGACTCAGAATTAAAGCCATGTTCTGCAGAGAGGAAGAAAACAGATGGTGTGCTGTGGAAGTACAGTGGCCGATCGATTTATCCTTAAACTATTTTTATATACATGTAAAATTTTGGCTTTATTATTTATCGTCACTACTTTATCAATGGTGTTCTAATATATATGATGTTATTGTACATGTCATGGTTTTTATGAGTTTTGAAAAAGAATTCCAATTTTAACTTGGCTGAAAATGTTTTCACTCTTCAAAGGAGGACATGACAGAAAAAAATTGAGATCCACTGCTTTACAGGGCGTCAAGCTCGTCCCGAACCCCTATCCCTGAGGGAGCACAAAGGAAGAGAACCAGATACGCTGCTCCTGCATTCCTCTCAGTTAGGTTAGTTTCCCTCTTCTACCTGCTATCACTGACAGAGGATGAGGTCCTTTCAGGTGGGAAAAACTGAGGGAGAAGAGCTGGGAAGGGGCTAATAAATGAGACGTGTCAGCTGACATCCACAGATGTGAGGAGATGCAGGGGAAAAGGGGTGTGAGATGGCTTGTTAGGGAAGTGAGTGTGTCACCTAAACCCAATCCTTCAAAAACACTCACTGCGCCTTAAAATATAAGAAACTCAGATTAAAATGATAACAGCAAGTCATTAAAATAAGATGGACATTATGTAAAAATAAATCATGAAGATAAGTTAAGTCCATAGCATCAGTTCTTTGTTCATGAAATTTGTAAACTTTAATCCAAAAGAGACAGAGAGAAACAACAGCTTCTTTAGTCTTTCCCTCTGGACATAACTCTCATCTAAAATTCAAAATTTAAGTCCAATTTAAAAATAATTGACTTTTGTACTTTCTCTATTATGTAGATGTTGGATTTAGAGGTTTGTGCTTGAGATTTGTGGAAATATAAAGGTCTAAAATTGTAAGACCTTTCTCCATCAACAAATCTATTTATGAATGGTTCCAGAAACCAATTTGGACACTTGGTTTTATTAAAACAAGACAAAAAACCAGCGTGTTTCATTCTAATGTATCTATTTCAATATACTTTACAATCAATTTATCAAATGTTCTAAGTTTGTATAAGGTTTTATTAGTGTTTACCTAAGTTCTTATTAGTAACATACAGTACATGTTAAATAATATATTTGTTCTACATTATTATTAGTATTAATAATAATAATTTGTAATCATTATTGAATAATATTTATCTTTTTATTAGTGTTCATGAAACTGAGATTCAGTTTTTGTTTGGCGACATATTGTAGTATAGTTTTGATTTTGATTCCACTAACTTAATTCAAAATACAGTATGTTATAGATTTAAATCTGTAAAGAGTTTAGATAATTAAAATGACTTACTTGCATTATTAGTATTAGTATGTCTAATTCAGACAGAAAGAGGACTTCTGATTGGCTCATTCAATATCATGTCCCACTAATTCATGTGAAGTGTTTCAGATTAATTTAACCATTAACAGTATTGTGTAGTTATTTTATTATATTTTTTTGTATTTGGTTTCTTCAATCCAATCCAATTGCACTTAGTCTTAGTAATTTTGAGATATATTACAAACAAAGTTGACGGAATATCATTTATTATCTCTAATCTGATCTTCTATCCGACTGACTAAAATGTGGTGACTGATCAGTAAAGACGAAGGAGGAGGAGGAGGGGTTAAGGAGAACTGAAACACAGCATGATTGGTCCTTGTTCTAGCATGCAAACTAAAAAGACCGGAAACTCACTTGAAGGTGTTTTTTTTTTTGTTTTGAGAGTGTGCAATCCTTCAGCTCTATTCAGAGTGTGATAAATGCACGCTTCTGCACTGCTATTAAACACCAAAGAGACTTCTCTGTCCCAGTGCCAGCCAAAACTAATTAAATCCAGGCAGATGTGTCTGGACTGTGGAGTACCACACTCAGTTACACACACACACGCACGCACACACGCGACCCTTTGGATGGGCTTGTTTAAGCGTGTCCGCTGTGCAATCAGTGCCAGCTGATGAGCCGTCACCTGGCTAACTACTCCAGGTGAACACAAAACAACAGCATCTCAGATTTAACTCACAACTTTGTAGCATTCACAAACTTTTTGTCAGGCAGCAGCAGCCAGGGAGTGCATTATTATTCTAAACACTAGGATTTCGTTGACTTTTCTTTTCCTCCTTTGCTGCAGGCGATGAGCAACCAGCAAACAATTACCCGTAATCTTTTAATAGTACACACATTCAGTGTTATTCTTAGGCCTTGGCCTTGCCTTTATAAATATATGTATATACAGTATATCCACCATCCTCCGTTTAAAAAAAAAAAAGTTACATTCACACATCATTGTTTAAAAAAAAAAAAAAATCCATCCACACCAATTCGCATAAATGTGCTATCGGTATGGTTTGGTGGCTGCCGTGGGGTGGGTTTACGACCGTGCTGCTTGGCGCGTCCCTGGGGCCCGCCTCACCGCAATAGGGAGCGACCGCGCAGAAGAAAAACCCGCACCAGGACCAGCACAGGCCCGCACGATACAACACCGCCCTTCCCTCGACGACAGAGGATGCCATCAACCGCCCAAGCAGGGCCACCCCGCAAGCCACAGACCGACAAGCAGGCGTAACGAAGCACCCCCAACCAGGCACCGCTACCCCACACCAATGCTGCCAGCACAGTCCTCGTGACGTTTGGAAACTTAAAACTTTGGTTATCCATTTCCACACTGAAACGCAAAAACCGGAGTTTTCCCAAATCTTCACTTTGGTCAAAGTTTACCAAAAGCCCCATTTTTAATGACCGTATCCTTCGTTTTCGTGTGGATGACAGGCCAATCCGTAGAATAATATATTTGTTTTAGCAGATACCTGGCTACATGTGGACAGGGTCTTAAGCTGTATGAGGCTGCTGTTCTATGACTTGGTGAGTACACAGCACTTTAGTTAAAGCAGTGGGGATCTAAGGATATATCCTAAATTAGCTAAAAATCAAAGCAAATAAGAGGTGAATTAAAATCAATACAGCACAGTAGGTGCTTTGATAGTTAACCAATAGGGGGTGCTGTGACTGTTTTAGTGCCTCTTGTTTTGACATCGCTGTCTCATTAACATTAAGCCTGAACCGTCGGCACAGAGTGACACACGATGCACACACTGACACACAAAATATATAAATTCCAAGCCAGGAACATAAGCAAACTTTTCTTACATTTAAATTGTATATGTTTTAAAACATTTATATTTTTGTTTAACTCTGCATGGTGATAAATGAAGAAAGGCGCAGTTTATTTTGTTGTTTACGAGTTCTAACAGTTTAAGTGATTTGTAAGTAAGAAGGTATTAAAAAAAAATATGTTAGTTAAAGGATTTCTTTTTGACAATTTCAATAAAAAAATAGGAGTCTGTATTTTGACTTATCTGGTTTTTTTTCTCCAAAATATGGTCTGTTAAATTTGAAGCGCATCTTTTTTTTTTTTTTCTATTTTTTTTTTTTTAAATCAGGATTCAAATGGAATCAGTGTAGCTTTAAAAAGCAGTAAAACTGCTATTGGAGGCTCAGGAAGATGAGTTCGAGCAATTGCTTGAGATATGTTGGTATAATATAGACATTAAGATCACAACTGCTTCTACCCTATAATTTCAGCCATGCTGTCTGCTTGTTGGAAAACAATGTAAATCAAAGAATTCAAACTAGGAACCTTGTATGCTCTCTCCTTTTTTGCACAACCCAGACTTCAGCAATAACAAAACAGCCTTATATCTTATTACCTGGGAGCAAAAAGAGTGAACTCATATTTATTATCTCTATGAAAATAATGTCAGACAGAATGATCTCAAAATTCAACAATGGACATTTTCCTTAATCTATGCAGGTAACAAAAATAATAAAAAGAAGTCAGCCAAACAATATGGTCAGTTTGACAGCATCTGACTTTGTTACCAACATAAAGATCTGTTCAAAAAAGAAAAAAATATTGCAAAAACATGAAAAACTATCTCAATGACCAGCTCCATACATCTCCCAACTGCAAAATGGAAGGACAATCTATTAAAGGTGGATAGATCGTGCAACAAGATATCACATTATTAAAATGTCACAAGATGTATCAACGTGAGTACACGTGATAATGCATGTGTGGGGGGAGTCGGTGGGTGGGAGGTTGTCAGATTTAAAAAAAAAATCCACACAGTCTACAACACACCAGATTGTTATGGTTTGTAATTATTTGTGATATTCTTATTGAGTTGAAAAGGTCACAATATAATGTATTGTAAACATGACCCCATTAGCACGTACAGTAATGCATTGAAACCTCAGCATATCCCAGCAGTGCTATTTAACTTTCTCAGGGGATAACTTATAGACAGAATATGCAGAAATACATTTAGTTACAACAAAACCACCAACCTACAAATAAATCAGTTCAAAAATACTCCACAGAAAGCTTGTTAACCAAACTAAGATGCACAAAAAGGATTCATCTCTTTAAATAATAAACACGTATCTATCCTTTCTGTTCAAGTAATAGAAAAATGATTACCTATTATATACTGCAGGGTTCCACACTCACCACGTGTGTTTAATTGGCAATCTGAGTTTATGCACACTTGTACCCGAGAACAAGAACTCGGCCTCCAGAAGGAGATCTTGAGGAAGACGCAGGACACGCTGGAGATAGCCTGGGAATGCCTCGGGATCCCTGGGAAGAGCAGACGAAGCGGCCGGGGAGAGGTAAGTCTGGGCTTCTCTGCTAGGGATGCTGCCCCCAGCAATCTGACTATGGATAAGCGACAAAAGATGATGGATGGATGAATGGATGGATGGACTTAGTTTGTTAAAAAGTAGTTACCTTTTATTAATGTATTAAATCTAAACTTAGAGTACTGGTAAGTTGAATACTACATGCACTCTGCCTGTTTGCACAGGTCAATGTATTCCTGTATGAAAATACATGTATAATACAAAACAGCATTTACTGCCCTTCCCAGTCCTCAACCTGCCCCCGCCCCACAAGTCCTTTTTGTCCAGACTGACTCTTTAAGGTTGGCAGCTCTGGCATTAGGAGTTGGATACACTTGGATTCTCTGTCAGACAAACCTGCCTTATCAGGAGTCCTAAATGATATATGATTATTCTTATTTATAAATGTATATATTCCCATCCTCTCATCACAGTTAAAAAATAACTCTACAGTTCACAAAATATTAATTGGCAACTTAATAGCTCCGCCTTTTTGGTGCATCACTACAAATTATGGTCACCTTTACGTACACACCACTGGCCGCAGAAGGTCACATGTACAGAGGTAATGACTTATCACGAATTTGGATCAGACACTCGCAGATCTGGGTGATAAAGTGGCTGAGCACAGAAATACCATATATTCAGCAAAAAGGCAAAGGCTGACCCTGCTCAGATGAGCATGGATGGAGGAGGATAGACATCACGGATAAGTGTGATGTACTAAGGCAAGCTGCTCATGGCTATGTAAGTATATACGTGCTCTTGATTTCTATTGCAGCTCAAAGTGTGAAGGGCAGATGTGGGAGAAAGCTCCATCCTGAAGTTAAACATTTACTGTAGTAATGTGCTACAATGGCTTAACGATAGGGGTTCACACACACACACGCACGCGCACACACTGTTCATACACAAATATATTTGTGTATAGTCTATAAAGTCAGTATTATTTTTATTTTTCTATCCTTAATCATTTATTTATTGATCAGTTAAACTGCCTTTGATCTAAAAAGGAAATCTTTAAATGTCCCAATTGTCAAAGGGACATTACAAGAAAACTGTCGCTGGTCATAATGTTACTGACAAATCATGTATAAGAAACATATGCAGCAGATGAAAGCACATACACAACATAGGCTTTGCCTTTGTTTTGGCTTTTCCAAAACAGTCTTAGCATAGATGTTTGTTTATAGTAAGGTCTGTTGGTCCAAACAGAGCAAACACAAGGCTTTTACATTTCTAATCATTCCTATTAAAAACTAGGGGATGCTTGATATTTTATTGGCTTAATAACAACATAGTAGATTTTTTGCTATTGTCCCAGTAAGACAACACCTGTGCCACTACAGTATGAGCTAAGGTACTATGATGCTGTAATCCTGTTGTCTGACTTTTCCAAGTGGGACACTAAGGGGCGGATTGATTCACTAAGATCTAAAATAAAGAGTGGTAAACCAGTTGCTTCCCTAAATCCTTTGGTGATGCAGTTTCCTCACCTGCTGCAAGGAATTCACTAAGACTGCAGCAATGATAACGCTCGTGCAGAAGTGGTGGAGACCGCCCTATTCAAATGAACATTTTGCCCGTTCAGTGTGGAGAGGTGAGTGCACAGAAGCACACAATGACATTTGAGGAAGTTCAATCGGAGGCAGATTGGCTTCTGTGTCTGCTGCACAAACATTTACTAATGTAGAAAACTAAATAAACAAATACAAATGTTTTTTTTTTGGTTTTTTTAAACAACTTTAAAACCTAATGATATTTTTTCCCGCTTATTTATTGTGGCTGCTCCATCAGGTCCTGTAACTTTGCTCTGATCAGTCCATGAAAAACAGGCAGATTTGGACAGAAATCATCCTATTGATCTGCCATTGATTTGAGTTAATGCAGCAACACAGTCTGTCAATCAGTCGATCAGCACTATTTGAAGATGATTTACTGACCATAATCCAGCAGGTCTGAGCTCCTGAGCAGCGCTGTGTCACCACACTCATATTGTGCCATCGCTGCTTAAATTATGCATCTGATCAGCTGATTCTGGCCTAATGCTCCTTCCATCAATGCAACACAAGAGTTTAACGGTCAAAACATCGCTGGAGTGGTGCGTCCATAGCGTCACGACAGAGCTCCGTGCACAGCATCCTCTCTCCACCGTAGCCACACCAGACTCCACAATCACCGCTGTGGGTATGCAGCTTTTTCTCTCCCTCAAACACACTTTACTCTGCATTTTCTTATTCAGTTGCTGTTAAATATTGACTATTGTTTTATTTGAATTATTTTCTTATACTAGAAATATTAACTGGAGCATTTTTCCTTCTCCACTGTGTTTTGTGTCAACATTCAGTGCAGCCATGATCTCCGTGTGTGATTTTACACCTGCTTCTGAGTCGTACTATTTTTGGCACATAAAGCAATCACCGCAAACATTTCCTGGTTTGATGAATTATATTGCGTCCCCTGCATTAATTTATTTGCATTTCCTCCTTCCATTTTTTTGCTCCCCTAGTGAGATCTGCCTATTATACATATTCATCAGAGGGAAACGCGCTAAATGGATTGAGGGCACATTGTGACGCGAAGCAGCCGCACACTTCTGATTCTTTAGGGTTTTTACCCTTTATTAGCGTGTGGAGTGATGTTTTCACACGTTTTATTACCCCTACACCTTTAGTGAATCCACCCTTAAGACGGCTATGAGGTCACCTAATCGTCACAGTCACCCAAAAAGCCTACATAAAACAAAGATGGTGAAGAAATATTAAATAGCCAATGCACATGCAGTCTAAAAAAAAAATGTCATTCATCACAGTTTTTATCATTCCAGTTAAACATAGCAGTGAAAGGTATTTTCCAGTAAAAAAAAAAAAATTATAGCAACTTTACAAAAAAGATGTTCCTACCTTTTGTCTTCAAGTTAGAGCATTGTTAAGAACAGTGTTGGGAACGTTACTTTAAAAAAGTTATAGTTACTCACTACTTGTTCAAAAAAGTAACTGCATTAGTAACTAAATTACTCTATAATAAAAGTAACTCATTACCAAGGAAAGTAACTATTTGCGTTACTATTAAAAAAAAAAAAAAAAAGTTGCTCTATGTCAAATAATTCACATTTTTTAGATGCGTGTGTCGTGAGGTGCTTCATTAAATTTGAGTTGCTTACAACAGATGTGGACAAAGTCTTCTCTCCTGGATATAATGAACACTTCACATACACGTTCTTGTCTTTGACCACAATTAATTTAAAGTAGTGTTTGTATCGTCACCTTAAAAATGTCAACTTTTCATCAGATTGCTCCACGCTCGCCATCTCTGCTGCTTCATCCAATCTGTAGTGTGTGTGTGTGTGTGTGTGTGTGTGTGTGTGTCGCGGGTGCTGGCACTTCGCCTTAGCCAATCATATTCGCTCACCTTGTTTTTAACCCGCCTCCTCGTTGGCACATGTGTAAAAACACTGGCTCTGATTGGCTACCATGAAACATGACGCAGCCTAAGCCAATCATAATTGCTCACCTTGTTTTTACCCCACCTCCTCACTACAGTCGGTCAGAAGCCGGGATGCTTTCTGATAACATTTTATTTAATCAATGCATGTAACGCACAGCATTTAACGTTCAGTAACGATAACGGTGTTGTAACGGCGTAAAAAGTAATTAGTTAGATTACCCCGTTACTGAAAACAAACGCCGTTACTTTAAACGCCGTTATTCCAAACATTGGTTAAGAATACTACAGATGACAATAAATATAAAAAGGAATAAACTGTATTTTGTTTGTTAAACGATTAACTTTTCAATTTGTAATTTAAACCACTTTAGCAAAAACATTTGGTGGATTAGTTTTAGGTTTTTAATAAATATTAGCCATTGACTTTCAAAACTATTATTGATCAGATCAGCTACAAACAATTAATGTTGATACATCACTATTTAACGTCACGCATCACTTCCCACTAATCCAAACCTCCTGCTCCAGTACTGTAGGTGCCCCAATAATGCAAACCACTCCATGATATGTTGCAAAGACAGCCAAGCATGGAGAATTGCTTCCCAACTTGCGGAGAGAAGAAAATAAGGATTTGTTTTAATCTGAGGAAAATTGGATGAAGGAGAAATTAAACAGCATGAGGTGAATCTAAGCTTGACTCTAGAGAAGGAAAAGGAGAGAGGCCTCACATTCACAAACAGAGAGAGAGAGGAGCAGCTGTAAAACAATGTGTGTGCACAAACGTATCATTAGACCTGCCAGGGATGAAGAAGAGTAACCCAAAGCACGTTTGTGAGTTGGTGTTTGACGATCTCGATAAACGCATGAGTGAGAGAGAACGTGTGTCCTCAAGGCTCAGCTCCAGTTTGAACGGGCATTATGGAGATGTTTGTCATTCCAGCACACAGAGCGTGTCTGGACTAGGATGAGAGGAGCAGAAAATGCTGGAGAGTCCCGAGGCTCTTAGAATAAAAACACAGGGTTGTTTCTCTCCAGCCTTCACTCCAATTGGATTGAAAGATGTAGAAATGAGAAAGCATTTCAAAATATCAAGTAAATATGTTGGTTGTTAAAGGTGTCAAAGATGCTTCAGTCAAAACTGCTTCTCAAAAAAGACTTAGAAAAAGAGACAGATTAAAAGGGTGATCTGCAGTCTTCTAAAGGTTGCAGTGAAAATGATTTCAACAACATCTATTTTGGCACCTCAAGCAATCATCCAACTCATTGTTCAACTCTACAGACAAACTCAAATATCCCTTCAACTGTTAAATGAATCAATGGAAGCATGCACTAATCACAGCCAGTCCAAATGAATGGGTGTTTCATCTGTTATTAAGAAACATTTTCTACCTACTAAGAATTAGGCCTGGGTGATTTATCAAATATTAGATTTTAGGCAATAGAGAAAATGGCACTATCGCCTAAAACAATATGATTTTATTTTAAATTGTTTTTTCGCTTCTTGTTTCGTTCACTACTACTTTTGAGATGGTCTCAGTCTCTGCTGCTCACTCACTCACTCACTCCAGCCACCACTCATGTAGCCCCTCCTGCAAGTGTTTTAAAGGGGTCACATACTGGATTGCTGAGTGCTCTAAAAACTACTTTCAGCAACTCAGACCTGTCCTCCTGTATGAAGCCACACATTTTGTCCCTAATGTGAGGAAGAGCTGCTGGTGATTAATAAAAGGGCCTTTGTTGCATTTTTCTCCAGTAAATTAGACCCAGTATTAATTCCATATTAAGCTTATATCGTCTATCGACATTTAAAGGGCCCATGTTAAGCTAAGTGGACTTTTCTGTGCTTTAAACATCATAAGTGCTATATGGGCTCCACACACATGCCTAAACTGTTTTTTTTATCGATTCCCTCAATCATAAATTAGAGGGTGATTTCCTCCTTTCTTACTGCAGGTTCGCCACAGTTCATTTTCAGATGAATCTTTTTAATTTTTTTTTGCAGTTTTTCATCTATTTAACAACCGGTAATCATTTCATCAAATCTCAGAAATTGGAAAACTTATCTTCCAGAACAGTTGGTAAGACTGACAAGTGTAGTCATCAGTAAAGAAGCTGCCTCATTTTCCAACATTATATCCAACCTAGTGAAGACAAACTTGCTATCTTGATAACTTTTTCCAACACTAAAACTTTAATTAAGAAAAATTAATGAAGTCTAAACAATCTGCAAATGAGAGAAGAGGAAAAGATTTATTAAAAAGTCTTATAGCAAAAAGTAAGTAATTAGTAGTCAGAGACAAAAGAAATGCACAATTAGTCCAGATTATTTCCTATATACAGGAAAACAATAGTTTATATTCTGCAATGAGCAGCGCTGTCCTTCAGAAAGTACTTTCAAACTGTGTTAATAGGAATTCCTTGGTGGCCTCTGTGTTTTGGGACAGTTCTGTTGTTCAGGGATCGGGATCATTAGTTGATATGTAAACAGACAGAAATTAGAGCGCAGACAATTCATGAGCCAGGCAGTTTGATTAGTTTTAGCCAATAAATGTCAAGTTTTATTAATTTCCTGAGCAGAAGAAGGAGAAAAGCATTGTGATTTCACTCCTGCCTGCAATCAGGGGAAACCGACGCCGAAGCCGAGAGCAAAACCAGCCCTTGAAGTGTAGAGCAGAAATTATGACATCTGACAAAGAAGGGATCTAAATATCTGTGTACGGAAATTTTGTGGATTCAAAGGTTGGATGCTAACAAAAGGCCTTCAGAGAACTAGTGAGAAAAACAAGAAGTGACATTATGTTATCCCACGATATAAACGATAAATTCCCATGTCAGAAATTAGCTCTGACGTGCACCGCCCCTTTCACACACCGCCGTCTGTGTGTGTGTGAGGTGCTGGTCTCAGCTACCTGAAGCTGCCGTGCTGTGATACATCGTGGACCGCTACTTGGTTAAGACCAGACAACCATCCAACAAAGTGAACCAATCCAAGTTCCTCCATCAGATCCACCCAAAGTTCCATAAACACAGAGACAGAGATGAACCCGTAGCAACGATTATGAACTGGAAACTCAATTAAAGCTAACTATGCTAAGCTAACTCACCGACAAGTAAAAACAACACGTCTTACTGTCAGTAAGGTCAGATTTAACACTTTACTATGGAAGGATAAAAACGCATGTAACACGTTGTGTGATATAAATGTTAGCATAATCACTATTAATCCGTCCCAATTTGTGAAACGCAATATTTTTTTTTATTATATTTCACGTGTTCACAAACAAAGCTGGTCCCATTAGACTAATGTAACTATTGAGATTATTACACCAAAATATACTAATTGATTAAATCATCAGCTTGATCTGGTTTAATTATAGGGAATCAGAGAAATATTTATCAATCATGACTTTATGTAACTCATCAAATAAATGAAACAATATTCATCAGCAGGAAAAACACTAATGGAGTTATTTTTGCTTTTCATGTGCTTTTATTTTTAGAAAATTATTTTATTTCAAATGAGGAAATAAATGAATTACATACAATAACACTAATAGTGATCCACATGCACTAATATATTCTATAAAATATCAGCTCATGAACTCTTTGAGTCAGCAGATATTATAGCCTTTTTAAATGTCTCTAATATTGATGTATTAAGATTTATTTGTGTTTGTAAGGAACCTGTTTACACTAAGTTGTGAATTTTTTTATTATCATTTTTTATTTATAGTTTTTTTTTAATCGTGATTTTTATCGTTATCTTGATAAACACCAAAAATTATCGGGATCATTTTTTTTTTTGTCAATATCGGCCATCCCTAATGCATGTACACAACTGCGCATACACAATAGATGCCATTGTGGTTGACCAAGATTTTCATTGGTCGACCAGCAACGGTATCAGTTTCAATACCGTTTGAAAAAAAATGCAAAAAATGCAAGCTGAGCACGCTGAATTCACTGGGCATAGTGACAGTAGTGAAGCTGGCCCCCCACCCCACACAAAACTTTGTGAAAATGGTCTCAATTGTTTGTGCTGCTTTAGTGCCAAAAGAAATTATTGTTTGTGCTGCTTTCATTTTTAAGATATTAAACAATATTTATTTTAAAGGTCAATCTAAGTTCACGCAGCCCCCTGACAATGTCCAAATTGAACACAAATGATCTCAATGGTCAATGCTGCGTTAGTGCTGCGTTAGTGCTGGTTTGTGCTAATAGAATTATCGTTTGTGCTGCTTTAGTTTTTAAGAGATTAAATAAATAATATTTGAAAAGGAGTGCATATGTGTGCGTGCCCGTGCGTGAGGAGGACGTCGCACGCACCCATGCAGCAGCAACGGTGTAACTTCCAAGTTCACGTAGCTGCCCGACAACGTCCAAATTGAACACAAATGGTCTCAATCGTTAGTGCTGTGTTAGTGCTGGTTTGTGCTAATAGAATTATCATTTGTGCTGCTGTAGTTTTTAAGATATAACAAGTTTGAGACTATTTTCACAGAGTTTTGCATGGAGTGGGGGGCCAGCTTCACCTAGGTATGGTGTGCATGTGGGGCGATCAGCTCGTTGAATGGAGAGCTTACACGCTCAGCGCATACACAATTCCGTAAAAAAGAGGAGGACCTCATCAGAATCAACATGGAGGGACCAGAACTGATGGACTATGATGTCAGGCCAGATGTTCAGCTGTGGTTCTCTCAGGACAGGGGCCCTTTGACTCTTTTGTAATGGCTCTCTGTAGCTTTAAAAAAAAAAACTATTGAAATAAATATTTATCTTTTTTACAGAAGCCATTAATGAAAAATGACAAGCAATGCAGATGCTAAGTTGGTTATGCTACTGTTAAATTAATTCAAGTAGAGCATTTCTGCAAAAAAAGAAAAAAAACAACAGAATACATGTAACCTGTTGTTATGCTTTGCTGTTATTGAAAACATTTGTTACGTCTAAAACATTTTGCAAATTTCATATCTCGAGTCATTGTCAATCTTTACTTCAACTACGATACGCCAGTTAAGTCAACTATTCATCAGCATGCATGGCTTGAAAAAAAAAAAAAAAAAAAAAAGAGGGTTGCAACCAATTTCTGTGCTGGTGCGACCAACTGAGAAAGTTAGTTAAACCAGTGCCACCACTGGAAAAGTTAGTGTAGAGTCCTGCACTAAAACAAACGTTAATATCATTTGTATAAGGGAAAATAGGTTTTAATTGTCGGTTACATGTCGGGCTCTGATATAAATACCTAATATCTGTCAGACCTGTAGGTTTCACTTTGGCTTTGTTGGGTTCTGGTCAAAGCTTGAATAAGGTTCATATCATAAATGGTCTGCGTTTAAAAGCAACTCGGCACCACAAAACGCCAAAAAAAAATTATTTGTCTCTTTTTTTTTTTTTTATCCTCGTCCTCCTCTGCACTTGCTCATTCATTCTGCGTTTTGTGTTTGTTTTTTTGGTCGACTAATTGCTACGTGGGCCATAGTCTTGGTCGACCAACCATTTCCTTGGTTGACTACAGCCCTAATACGCAAAATCTACTGATTACATACAAGACCAGCATACTCAGAAGGGGGGCGATGAGAAAAAGAGCACTGCTGTGGCTGCCTATAGATCGCCAATCAAAGGAAAACGGAAGTCTTTGCTTATAACTGTACCGCTGACTGTGACCCGAGTTTCTTTGTGCCTCATGTAAAAACGAGTGTCGCAAACCTTGGCTTTAAGCTAGATGACACCCTCAATTTTGATAGCCAGATCAGAGCTGTTGTCAAATCAAGCTTTTTTCATTTACGGCAACTGGCCAAAATGAAACTCATGCTTACTCAGCAACATTCTGAGACAGTGACCCATGCTTTTATTACCTCTTGACTGGACTACTGTAGCTCACTCTGTGGGGATTAGTGAATCCTTCATCTCTTGTCTCCAGATAGTACAGAACGCTGCTGCACGGTTTTTAACTGGCACAAGGAAATTTGAGCACATTTCCCCATGTCCTGAGCACTTTACACTGGCTGCCAGTTCATTTTTGGATTGATTTTAAACTCCTTTTATTTATTTTTAAATAGGGATGTAACGATTCACTCAACTCCCGATATGATTCGATTCACGATGCTGGCTTCACAATACGATTCTCTCACGACTTATTTTACAAAATGGGACTGTAGACAAATGATGACTGAAAAATATTCCTTTATTTTTTGGGGGAAAAAAACTAGAAAATACTGTACTATTTTCCTTTTATGATTCATTGTCAAAAGAATCCCTTGATAAACTATTCTAAACAATGCAATTTAACTAAAAATAAATCTTGAATGAAATAAATAAAGGAATAATACAATGAAGAAGAAGCCTATTAATTTAAATTCTGGTTCTATAGTAAACAATGCAAAACTACATAATAGTTACTTTTCTTTTCAAAAGTGCAACTGAAAATGAATTTTGTCCCTAACAATTGAACTTTAAAAAAAAAAAACAGTCTGCACTGTATTTACGTCAGATATTTGTTTGGACCAACAGAGGGCGCTGGTAACCCAGTGGTCGGTTGGCATGCAGCTATTATTGGAGTGAAGAGATGCTATGCACTAGCAGACAGAGCTAATAGAAAAATGCGATTACAGATATTCTTTCGGTACTAAAGGGGTAAGGAATCATTTATGAACATGTTTAAGGGGAGAAGGCGGCCAGAAAGAAAGTAGTAGCAGATTCCGCCCGCCGCCTACACTTTTGGACGAGAAGGATAAATATATAGCGCCCTCTGCTGTTTAAAAAAGTATTACATTTTTAGAGCGTCGATGTTAACCGTGATATCTATGAATCAATTTTTAACTGCCTTACGAATAATCGTTACATCCCTATTTTTAAATCATTGCATGGCCTCGCACCCAAATACCTGGCAGACCTTCTTCACCCCTATGTCCCTACTCGGGCTCTTAGATCATCTGACCAGCGCCTTAAGGATGCCAGACAGCAGAAAAAAAGCTCAGAGGCGACAGAGCTTTTGCAGTTGCAGGTCCGAAGCTGTGGAACGCACTGACAGTTTATATCAGAGAGGTTTCATCACTGCCTGTTTTTAAATCTCTTTTAAAAACACATTTTTTTTTGGCATATGGTTTATAATTGCATTGATTTTATGTCCACTGTTATTTTACATTTTGTAAAGCACTTTGTCCCCCTCTTCCTGGGTTATAAAAAAGTGCGTTATAAATAAAGTTGGATTGGATTGGAGCCATTATCAGTGAGCACAGGGTGAAACAATGAGGAAGTTTACTGGTGTTTTATCTGGAAGGGCATCAGAGGGAGCTGAGGGAGAGAAGTAGACAGTGAAGAAGAAAAAGAGAAACTATCCAAAGCAGCATGTTGCCTCACTCACTAACAGCTACTACAGGCCTGCATGCATGCCATGTACAGTAGATTGTGTTCATATTATTTTGCCCCTGGGTGCATCATCATACTATGCGCATGCATGCTGTATAAATGGCGTGATTTACTGATATGATTCACATATACACATGTATATCAGTAAGGCTGCATTGACAGAAGAATCCTAGAGGGATTCAAACGCTCTGGGATTCGTTTTCCCAGATCGTACGCCACATTTGGGCAGTGTGAACAAGCAAATCTAGAGCGAACCAGGCAAATGTATTCTCGAGTGATAGTTTTGGCCGGATTCGGCGCACTTCCAATCAAAGTCTCAAGATTCCGATCAGACCAAGTGTAGAATATGAAGTAGAGCGCATGGCATTGTAGGTGGGAGGGAGAACCGGCTACGAAACAAAATATCAAAACCACCAAAAGTCTGGCAATTTGTTGCTGCTTCATTGTTGACTAAAAAAGAGCCTCAGATTAATGTTAATATTGAGTGACAGCGTAAAGCCTGCTTTCTGCCATAACGCTTCACCATTTAAAATGATACCCAGAGTGCTTTTTTACTCTCCAAGTGATCACACCTGGGGACAACAAATTATTCTCACTGCCTTCAGAGAGCTCCGTTGTCAGCTGAAAAAGTGCCTTTGTTGTTATTGTCCCCTTTCCTCAACGCTCAGGCAGTGGGCGTGTCTTTGTGTACGGGCTGTCAGTACACTGCTCTCGTCCTTTCCACCTTGAGAACAACCAAAAAGTTCTGTTCTCGTGAAGTCTATAGAACAATGGGCTGGTGTCGGCACAGTTGGAGACTGAATGTGACCTTTGATGAAACACTCAAAGAGGAATAAATACAGATCAAAAAGTAGGACGCCTATTAGGAAAGGTGATGGAAGAGTTTCCACAGCGGCGTCCAGAGAGCGATGAGAGTGTCCCTTCCCAGTGAAGCAGCAAACCACTCACACGGTCATAGAGCAGAACGCCTGGGCAGCCCACCAATCAGACCTGACCTCTCCATGGCCTAAGATCCACACCTTGGATTGGTCCTACTGTCTTGAGGGTAATTACTCAAAGCTTGTCTGTGTAAATCTGCACACATAAGAAGAACCAGCTTTTCTTTGGATGCTGCCAACACAACCACACTTTGGATCAAAACATTCTGTTAGATTGCTTCACATGATAGAAAAAATCATCACACACCTGGAAAAACCAGAAGGAATTCATGCATATTATGACTAAACACCAGCCTTTAAACTTTGAGAACTCTAGCGTCTAAACCAACTCTAATGGGTGTGAGTGTTGCTTAAGTTTAAGGCTGAAACGATTCCTTGATTTATTTGAGTAATTCGATTACTAAAATGCGTCGAGGCAAACATCTCTGGCTCAATCCTTTGTTTAAGCCACTTCCGCCTAATGCAAAATGTAGACAGACACCGACAGAGGGAAGCGACAGGGAGAACAAAGAAAACGACGTAAACTGTTGAAATGTTGAAGTGTATAAACTAAGTCGGACGCAAAACATAATATAATGCGTTAGGGCTGCTTGATTATAGAAAAACTAATTATCACAATTATTCAAACAATTCTTTATCAACCAAAATTTAATTTATTTTTTGTACAAAAAAAAAACAAAATAAATATTTTTAAACATAAATTAAATCCTTCAAACACTAAAATCAAGTATGTTCATTTTTGCACCAAACCCAAAGTCTTCCCAGGGAAGAGAATTTGACTTGTTTACCAAGCATTTTTGCTGTGTCTTTCCTCATGTTAGCCTGCATGCTAGCTTTGGCTTTGAGAGGGGCGGGGCGCAGGGGAGGAGCTTGCATGTGCTTGCGCTTGCAATACAACTCGAAGTTAGTATTGTGTGTGTCAAGCTTTATTATTTGTAGAAGAAAATATTGGGTTTGTTTTATTAAAATAAAAAAAATAAAATAGAAAATGAATAATCGTTTTTTCTTGGTTTTGTTATTTTTGTAATCGTTGGGTGTAATAATCGAAATCGTAATTGAATTTCAATTAATTGAGCAGCCCTACAATGTGCGTACTGCAAGACACAATTAACTTTCCATAACAGCATTTCTTCAATGCTACAGCACCCGAGCCAAAAGCATCCGCTGTATATATCGAGCCTGCCGAGTGGACCCAACAGGTAGGTCCACTGTTAATATCACGTACCACAAAAGTATTTCATTTAGATCAGTGGTTGCTCGTGTAGATTACGACATGTAAAGAACATGCGCATTGCTGAAAAATGGCTGATTAACAGGGGAAATGGATGTAGTGGCCACATGGTGAGGCATTATGTGAAAAAGTGTATCAGTGAAGTGGTGTTGGAAAATAAAATGCTACAGTTACTTTACGCTTCATTCACGTTATGGTTGTGCCACACAAACGCACGCACACAGACATGTATGGGCAGCACATGGAATTTGACCAAAAACAAAAACACAAGCCAGCAGCAATAAAAAAAAATAGTGATAAATATAAAGAAAAGGGATAAATAATGGATAGAGGATAAAGAAAGATAAAGATAAGAGAGAGGAATTACTGCAGTAGATTGACTTAGGATGGTCTATTTTACTGTCATGATGAGTGAATATTGTAGAATAATTCCACACTAGTAGTAATACAAGTTTGCAACATCAGCCCAATGGCTCTTTGCCACGCTAGCTTAGCTTTAGCATTAGCTTGATTTCTAGCTTTAAATGCTGCATACTCAGTGTGTGATGGTTTCTTATGGTGAATACGGTAGTGTTTTGTAGCGTTTTGTTTGCAGCTCCACCAGGACTTGTTTCCGTATTAAAGGAATTACAAATTGTGATCCTTTGCTCTCTCTTTTGTGTATTACTGCCGACACGCTAAGCTAACCGTGCCTCTGTGTCCATGAGTGTTGTTCTCCTGTAGCAGAGGCATGCGCACGCAGGCACATGCAGCTAACACCAGAGCGCTACTGTTTACCTTCCTATTTAGAAGTGCAACGTTGAAAAGGGTCCTTTGTGTAATTGTGCGCAATTACACAAAGTTGTGTAATTGCGCACACGCACGTATACACACACACACACACTATTTTATGGGGTTAGGGTTAGCTCAATATAAATATATTTGCTATCCCTATACAATGGCAACAACAAAACAAGCTAAGTTCCTAAACAATTCATTGAACGTGGGCCGTGGCTGGCTGCTGATTACTTCATCCAATCACACATCAGTTCAGGAAACCATGCATCTCCAATGCTTTGGGCTTTTCAAAAATGACCGTCACAATCCCTTGAGTATGAGCTCTCTGCAGTCCTGACAAAGTACCAGTGGGAAATTTACGGTCATGGTTCTACTGGTTGGTACACAGACAGTTCTGGTGTAAGCTCCCTGTCCCAGAGTAAAATGTGGTTGGTTGGCAAGCGACTCATTATTCCAGTGACTGGTGGCCCATTTCAGAGAGAGTTTGTTCCTCTTCTTAATTTATTTTTATTGCATTAAATAGTAGCTACTTTAAAATTGTGTCTAACTAATATTTTCACTAAGATGTCATTCACTGTGACCTACAGACATGGCACAGATACTGATGTCAAGAGACCCTCAACCTAAAATTGACTCAAAAGTCAAGATTCTTTATAAAATTGCTTTGCAGATTTTACATTTCAGGTGGAACAGAGCGTGTGGATGCTGAATTATCAGCTGTGAGGATCATGTCCGTGAGGGAAGCCAACCAACATTTCCTGCACATCACATTAATGAAGACATGGTTCATTTCCTTTTTTTTTTTAAGCTGCTATATTGTGTTAATACATGTTGGGATACATACTGTAATTGGTCTTATACTTTCTTTTAGTCTCTTCTTTTCAATTGATTTGTTATTACAATTTACATTTTAGATAGGTAACTTTCACAATGTATTGTATAGAATATCAAATTCAAATTGTTCATCACAGGTTAAAAAAAAATGCTTAATTAATCAGGATTGACAGCTCTCAAAAAACACTGCTGCATGGTACTGAATTCAATATAGTGAAAAAATATTGTGAATAATGTGCAATGGCATTTTGTAAACTCCAAAAAATATTACCCAAGTACTATTATTATAAGACACTATTTAACAATTAATTAGTTTACAATTAGATAACTGAAGAAAAAAAAACTACTGACAACCCCACTGCCAGTAATCTATTGAGAACTTACAGAGAAAATACAGCAAGGTACTGCAATTCAGCACATGGTATTATTACAGTCGCATACTGTAAAGTCGATCACAGTAAAAGTGTAAAATTTACCGTAAATGGCTGGAGACACTGCTGTGTGTAAAAAATATACATATTTATATCAGATCGCCAACAAAACAAACCCATCTCCTTGTTAGCAGGTGAGACTAGATCCAACGTGCTCACCCACGGAGACAACTGAATTATTGATCAGCCAACAGATTGTCTTATAACAAATTAATGGGTCCAACCCTAAGCTGCCCCCCCACCCCGAGGCTCTAGAGCAGCATTATTCAACTGGCAGCCCACAGAAACAAACGGATTTACATTTATTATTATTAACAGTGTAAAAGAATCAGGTCCGAACAAGATTAAGGAATTCACAAGTGAATTTGGAATGCATTAGCATTGTTGAAATCTACGATACTTTCTGAAATCATAATAAAATATGACATTTACAGCACATTCTACTCTCTTTACATTCACGTAAATCTGTCTTTCAATCAAGGTAAGAGAATATATCAAGAAAACAGCCATGAACAGCTATAAAATGCCAAATGTAAGTAGGTGAGAACAGAGAAGGCAAGGCAAATTTATTTGTATAGCGCATTTCATACACAAGGCAACTCAATGTGCTTTACATGATAAAACATTCAACTGTTTAAAATCAATAAGAACAGTTAAAATCATCAGTAAAATCAATTAAAGGAGACATATCATGCATTTAAGTCCTTCCTTTTTTTACATAGAAATCATACAGTTGTGATCTATATAAAGCGGAACTGCAATGCTTGGGTCTGAATTCCTCATTATTATAGCTCCACAGACCCCTTTTCTGATGTGCTTCTAAGAGCAACTCGTTTTGGTGCGGTATCTTTAAATGCAAATGAGACACTTCATACTCCGCCCCCTCTCCAGGTTGCAGAGATGACACTCGGTTCAACTCCACCCTGTTCGGTCATTTTTGTAGTTTGATAGAAGAGATATGGCTATGTAGCGGCGCAGAAAATGTTTATTCACACGTTATTTACAAAATGTCAACAACGGAAGACTTGTCCATCCAGCCTTACATGTTCGAGCCAGAGTCTGACCCGGTGAAGCGAGATGAAAATGAATATGATGAACCTGCAGAACCCTAACAAGTGAGCTAACACAAGCACCGAGCTAACGCGAGCGCCAAGCTACCGTCATGAAATGCATTTTAATACAGTCTTTTCAGAGACAAAAGCGGCAAAATGAAATGACTAATAAAAACTTTAGACTTAAATTAAATCACGTAGGCCATATCATCAAGGATCTAAAACGTGCACACAGCGCTAACATATGAAGACGGTGCAACTGCTAATGCTAACAAAACAATGACAGGGACGTCTTATCATCACACTTTTTAGCGTTATTTACAGCTTACCGAAGTGCTCTGTTCGTCGTCTCCAAAGATAGAAGGAATTGAACCCTCAATCAGACAAAGTCTTTCGGCAAATCCTTCTTTATACTGGCGGAGGTTGCTGAAGCAGTCATCCTTGAAGTGCTTCGCACACACTAAAATGACCTTACCCACAGATGTGGGTACATTTCCATGAAAAATAAAACTCAACCAGGCACTTTGAAAAGGTTCTGATGCTGGGAGACGGTGTAATGAAGCGTGTGGGTTACTACATCCAACAACCGAACATTTTGACTTATCCTATCGTAACTTCGGCATCCTTGAGCTTGGACTACAAAATAAAAGTGAGAAATAAAAATGGCGGATTGCTCGAAGTGTTGGGCCTGGAGTCGATGTCCTAATTTGGCAGTTCCGCTGACGTTATTGTTCAAAAAACGTAATAGAGAATAGAAAAATCAAAACAGATTGAAAAATATGAGCAAAACAGAATATAAAGATATCAACGGAGCACCTGAAGAGACTAATTTGATTTTTTTCTGTATTTCTAAACACTCTAAATATACAACAAAATCCATTTAAGGGCTAAAAAAGTGGATTTAGCATGATATGTCCCCTTTAATATCATCAACAACATGACCAAAAGTCTCCCTCTCAATCATATGCAGTAGAGAAAAAAAGTGCCTTTAACTTTGATTTAAAAATGTTCACATGTGATGCTGACTTCAGCTCTGCTGGCAGTTTGTTCCACTTCTTTGCAGCATAACAACTAAAAGCAGCATCACCATGTTTACTGTGAGCTCTGGTCTCCACTATCTGACCTGTGTCCATAGATCTGAGAGACCTACTGGGTTCATACCTGACAAACATGTCACTGATGTATTCTGAACCAAACCCATTCACAGATTTATACACCAGCAGCAGAACTTTAAAGTCTAGAGGGAGGTATAAGTGAAAAAAGTAGCAATAAAAAATTTCAAAAGTGTACTGTCATGGAGTTACAGTTTTTTATGTGATGTATTGAGATTTGCTTCCTGTTATTTTCACACAATAAAAACAGGGTTTATAGTCAGAGTATTTTGAATAATGTGTATGGAATTTTGCTTTGATGAAGAATAAGAGAAAAACAAAAACAATACATGAACATATGACCTGGAAACTTCAGAAACAATATCCAAATTAATTAAGACGCAGACGTTTCCAAAAAGCACAAAAACAAACAGGGGGCGTTAATGTCCTTTTTCTCTTCCATTTTTCCAGCTTTGTGAGAACTTGTTTTTTAAAACTGTTTCAAACCATTGTGAGAACTTCAATGTCGTCATGCTTGTGTTGTTTACGTGTTTGGTGGAATCACAATCAGAGACTGAAGGACACCTGCTCTGGTCAAAGTCTGATTAGCTTTCTGTGGGCAGAGTGAGCTGGTACTTAGATAGGACAGGACTAACATTGGATCGATGCACGCAGGAGAAAGGCCTCGCCCATGCTGCGCTGACAGGGCTTTAACTGACACACAGAGTGGCTTTTTCCCCGGCACTCAGGCAACTGCACAATGCGAGGCTCCCAACACATCAACGGAAAGGGAGGAAATGGGATTTTTATTTGTCTGGGCTCCACGTTGGTTTGCTGTTGCTATTAACGCACTGAAGTCAAAGGAGGAGCTTGTGTTCTGGTAGTAACAGCACATGATAAGGTGCATGAACCAGTGTTCTTCTCCAGCTGATCCTTCAGAAAACAAGAAGTCAGCCTTTCTATAAGAATATAATTACCATGTAATTGTCGTTTATTTAAGAAAGTGTCTGGCACTACGTTAAATGTAGCCATAGCCCCCGGGACTATAGATACATTTCTGGAGCCAGGGTAGTAGAGTGGTCAAAGGTGCTGCACTCACCGCTAACATGGGTTTGAGTCCCACATTTGACAAAATATTTTTCTCATTTTAAAATATTTAACACAGCAAATTACACCTTTAAAAATACATTTCCGACAAAAATAAACATTTTAGAGTTAGGGTTAGGGTTAGAGTTACAATTACAGTTAAAATAAAAGAGTTAATGGGGTAGCTAAAAATAAATTTGAGCTAAAACACAATTTACAGAACTTTAAGTCACGTGGTGCACCTATCATGTGAACTAAACTGGCCAATGAGGGGTGCTGTGTATCCATAGAGTGGCAGTCTACAGGTACGTTTAACGTACCGTAGCCATGGCCTTTAGTTCATGATAACCACTAAATAAACCAATCATTTGGGAAACAATTAAACAACTGTGATTGTCTAGGTTTAGGAAACTAATCATTTCTAAAATAAAAAAAATCAATACAGTACACCCTCCACCCACAAACAAACTCTGTCATTTCAGAAGCTCTTAACCTGACCTAATGCAATGTAAGTGAACGTGTGACCTGACTGAGGTGATCTAAATCAGATATCTGAGCTGTTTTGCATTAAATGCAAACAAGAAGGCGGAGCTAAAACCCGCATAATGTGTGTAAAGCCAATATACAGATCTTTATTAATACCTTTACCACAAAGCAAGGGCAAAAAAATGTATTCAAAAATTGCATTTAATGTTACATTTTGACTTTTTTTACACGTAAGGGTCATTGGTAATGATAGATACAGCCAATGATCTCAAAACACTGTTGGAAAACCTATTTTAGCATAATTATTGTTAATATAACAGCTGTTTACCGGCCTTAATTATTATTATTTTTTTTTTATAACCACTTAAAAAGCAGGAAACCATCAAAATTGGCAGAACGGACAGGATGCCAGATTGGCTCTTGGAGTTGATCCAAGATGACATGAGGTACAAAGCAGGACACCCTGGACCTGCCAGCAGTCCATCACAAATGCTCATGGAAACAGTAACAGACGAAAAGAGAGACAGACAATCACAGACACATCATAGAACACACACCATCACAGACATAAGACACACAGAGATGCACAATTATGTACACGCTCAGTGACAGACAATCACAGACACGCATGGATGCAATAATAAAAGACACAGTGACAGACAATTACAGACACACACAATAGGGCTGCACACATATTCAAATTTTAATCGTGATCATGATTTTGGTTGAAACGATTAAATAACTCTGATCGTCTGCAATATTTACATTTAAAATATGGGCTCTGTACTCTAATAATGTATTTATTTAGTTAGTCTTTGGAATATTTATATTCTGAGTTTAATTTCAAATATATATATATATATATATATATATATATATATAAAACTCTTGTTTAAAGCTTCATGTTGCACTGTAAACTGTACACACATTTAAGTGTAATTAAAAACAGATTTTTTTTTTTTTTTACTAACATGATAAATAATTGTTGTGACTATAATTGTGATGATCATTTTGCCCATAATTGTGCAGCCCTAACACACACACAGAGGAACAGACCATCACAGATGCAGACGTGCACAATCACAGACACCTACAGGAAAAGAAAATCACACACAGAGACAGACCTACACTGAGATAGAACACAGACTCATCGCTGATTTGACAATTTTTGTTGTTCATTGTGTGTTATTTTGGAAAAATGTAAATCTTAATAATTTCAACTACAATATAAAAAAAGCAAAAAATCAAATCCTTACTTCACCCTAAGGAAAATATGTAATGTATAGGCCAACTTGTGATTTTCAAAATCAATGTAAAACCCCAGAACAGCAGCACAAATGTTCCACTTATTAAAAAGTGTTAGTTGTACGGGGGAGAGAGCGACTGTCGGTGATCAAAGAGGTGAGACAACTATGATTAAAATGTGTGCAAGTAATTTTTAAGAACAACTGTAAAGACTAAAGTAGCCTACAGAAGAAGTAAAGGATAACTTGTTTAAGTAATTACCTAGTTAATAATGATACAATTATATATTAACTGTTCATATATTTACATATTTTGATTCATATATCAATGTGACATATATGCACTTCTTTTGAAATATATACAAGCTACATCTATGTACAAATATTTATTTTCTGTATAGGATTGACAGATTGTTAGTTGTGGATATTGTTATATTAATTGAAGAACAGGTTCCATGGCCTCTGCGTGAGATGTGCGGAGGTGTCGATGACATGCACTGTTGTGCGACCCGACAACAAGCAGGTAATCAGAAAGATGAAAAACCTCCGCAAGAAGTTTAACGAGGTCAGTGACCACAACAACCGGAGCAGCAGAGGGAGGTTGGACTGAGAACACTTCGAGGTTTTCTCGACCATCTGGGGGTCAAAGCCACACAACGAACCCTCAATATGTCCAGGGCAGTTTGGACAGCATGCTCCTTGATTTTCCCATGGTTGAAGAGAATGCGCAGCGCAATCAACATTGCTTGTTGTACTTCCGCCATTGTTGTTTTGAAACTGAGGCTGAGTTAAATATTCTTCCGGTGCATACATTTATACGTCACGTCACATGTTTATGTCTACCCCAGAGGCAGCCAAGTAACGGCTTTTGAAAAAGGAGGAATATTACGCCTTGTTTTTACACAGAAAAGGTGGAGATTTTCTGGCCTAACATTGGAGCAAATGTGCTGGGAATTACACCACATTTATTAATCCTGCTGGGTTTTAGTGATTAGGACTTTGTTTGGTTCACAACATGCACGACCAACAGATGTTAGTTTTTCTGTGTGTGAGGGAGGATTGTTTTACGAAGCAAGGTTGAGAGACACACTGCATCCCGGTGGGACCCCGATGGGACCCACTTGTTTTCCATTATCCACAGACACGAGCAGCTCTAGACTACTTATTAAATGCTAGGCACGTTGGTGTTTGGGATGATGTAGTGAAAGTGAATGAAATCAGAGACTTATATTGTAAACTGCCTGCTTGTTTTTGTGCAGTTTTGTAGATTAAATCTACTATTTGACCTAAATATGGACTACTGATGCTTATGGGGAATGGGTAGCTAAGCAAATGCTTCAAACTGGTGCTTTTCTCTAATCAGCTGTGGTTGGTGAGATAATCATGTCTTACGTGCAGTTACTACAGCACACTTTCAGACGTGTGAAGAAGTCCATCTATGCTTTAGTTAAACTACACCAGGCAGGAACTTCTAAACTGAAAAAATACAACTTCACACTTAAACGTCACTTGGTTTTCTTAGGTCACACACTCGAGTGAGAAACAAACTGTAAGACAGAACTGCTTAATTACGAGCGAGCAACTAAAGTCAAACCAAACATAAAAAGCAATATTTATTTAGAATTAGATAACAAGTCCTACACTACAACTGAGCCAATTAATGAAAGACAAGGGATTCAGATTTTAAGTATGCAGTAAAGCTCCAGTTATTTTTGTTATTTAAAAACATTCTCTGAGTAGCCTTCAAATAACACCACGCAAGCCTACATTACCGCCTAAATGATGGTAATGATGAACTATCAAGTTTCCATCTGAGTGCAGTGTCATTGTACCAAATCAAAGAAAATTGCAATTGTAGAGATTTCTGTCACTGATTGTTGATCATTTTCACTCTGACGGCTGCAGAGGCACAGTGTGGCCAGTAAAGAGCCGAGGCCTTTGGAATCAGACTCCGTTAGCCCAGCAGCAGATCTACTTCAACTAATCACTGTGATTAAAAAGCCCAGCTTCATCGAGAACATGCAGTGGGATTGAACCCGACAGGACGAAGAACAGACGCACTTCAAGGCTGTATCAAATATCGAAACTGATCGTTGCATAGGCAGATAGCGTGTGTTGATTATTCTCTGTATCCTTTGTTCAAGCATTTAAAATTCTCATTACCATTAGAGAGAGCTGGGAAAGCATCACAAACTAAATTTAAAACAGGAAGAAGGAAATTTGAAAAGCTGTCACAATGTCCCAAATTATTTTTTCTTGGTTTTTCTCTGACACAAGCTTTAAGTTCCAGTAAAAACAGGAAGGTTTTTACATATAAAGTTTTTAAACATGTTTCAGTTTGAGTTTTCTTATTGTTTAGGCATGTGGCGGTGTTGTAGAGGTCATTGCTCTCGGGCTTGTCATTTGCTGTAGTTCAAAACCAGCGGAAAACACCAATTGGTTTGTCACGGTAACAAAAACGGGTTATCTGCATGATCATCACATGTATGATTCACTGTGCAGGTCACACTGTGAATACAAGATGTGGGATACTATGCGTGATCTGCGTAACGTTTCCCCACTTCTTTTTGTTAACCTCAGTAAAACTTTGAGATAGGGAAGTGAGACGGGCAGCGATGACTCAGAGAGGAATAATGTATGTGGCGTGTGAGGAGAAGAGCAAAGCTGGGGGGCAGAAGCAGACACCAAAGACAGTGAGGTGGGATGACACCTCCACAGATCTGCATTTCAGGAGACAGCTCACTGCCCCGGGCAGGTTTGAAGCACTAGGATTAATATCCACGTAGACTTCAGGCACGCTGAGGATAAGAGACAAAGGTTCAGCCTGAAAAACTAGGCAACTCAAACTGCTGCGATAAGTAGAATTAAAAACATTTCGTCATGTCTGTTTCAGCAGGAAGTTGTGTGGTTCTTGCACAAGCTCGAGCACATGGGTCACAGTCAGCAGTTTGGACAGGGATTGCTAACTTTACAAGGAGTACAATCATAACTGGCTTTTAAACAGAATATCTCCATTAGGGTGGTTCACAAAATTAATTTTCATCAATTTTTGCCAGATTGCTTTTTTCCTTGTTCACAAATGGAATAGTGTTTGAACTGGTGTAATGTTCTTACTCATTCAGTAGAAACACAATGAGAAACTGTTGAGGACCATTAAAGTTTCCGATATCTGTTAAAGTTACGCATTCTTTGGTTGAGCAATAAAAACTTTATTCCTAAAAGTTGTTCTACAACTTCTTCCGACTTCTGATTGATAGATCAAAGATTTTAGACATTCAACTTTTTTTGTCAATATGTATGCATTATTTACTAATTAAAATTAAAAGAAGGCTTAAAGAGTATGATTTCCAACTCAAAGATATTAGCAATAAAGAAAAAGCATTGCTTCCCAGTTTTAAACTACAAACGAGTCTCAAGCGTTTCAAAAAATTCTACGATGATCCTTCTTTCAAATTTACATGGATGAACATTTTGTTTTGCTATTTGGAATTTCAACAATTTAGTTTTTCTGTTTTACATTGAAAAATATTTCAAGAGACACTTTAAAAAAAAAAAAAATGGTTTCATGAGACCAAAATTTTAAGGTCAGAGTTGACAGAAAAAGCATCCAAATGTGTGTCAACTCTAGTTGTTGATGAAAGATGGAAACAATACACTAAATGTTTTTTGTCTGGGGCTTAATCTAAGTTCAGTTTAGTTGTGGGCGATAATGACATACAAACATTTAGGCTATATCTTTCCAACCTTATACAGAAATACAACAATGAATGATAAAAAATAATGGATGAGCAGGGCTGGACGGTACACCAGTTCATACCAAATACCGGTATATATTTTGGTTATGATAATAATTTTTAATATACCACCATACCGGTGTATTTGATTGGACAACTTTCAGAACGCTACGCTGCACCGAGTTTCAGACCGGACCTTTTTCAACGTTGGACTTCTAAATCAGAAGGTTAACAGTAGCGCTCTGGTGTTAGTGGCGATGTAAATCATACATGTAAATGGATAAGAAAGACACAATTGAAAGCTCTGAAGCTGCTTGTGAGCATGTGCCTGTGTGTGCATGCCTCTGCAACAGGAGAACAACACTCACGAACACGCAGGCACGGTTAGCTTAGCATGTCGGCAGTAATATCCAAAAAAATAAAAAAGACAGCAAAGGTTCGCAATTTGTAATTTCTATAACGCAGAAATAAGTCCTGGTGGAGCTGCAAACAAAACACTACCGTATTCACCATAAGAAACCATCACACACTGAGTATGCAGCATTTAAAGCTAGAAATCAAGCTAATGCTAAAGCTAAGCTAGCATGGCAAAGAGCCATTGGGATGCTGTTGCAAACTTGTATTACTACTAGTGTGGAAATATTCTACAATATTCCATCATCATAACAGTAAAAAAAGACCATCCATCTACTGCAGTAATTCCTCTCTCAACCAGTAGAAAATGCTGTGAGCACCTGAAAAATTCCGTGATACATTTTTGGTCATACCTTGCCTTAAATTTGGTTCTAAAATTTGATAGAGGGGCCAGAACTTGAGCATGGATGGTGTTTGTGTGAATTAATATCATATAAAAGACCCTGCATTAAAACTTTTGAGAGTTGAAGCTGCAGTGTGCAAGTTTTTTTGGCTTCATTTGGTCAAAAATCCATAATGATGTTTGAGAACATTGGAATTCATTGTGTTCTGAGAGGACACTGGACCTCTGCTCCTTCTCTTGGCTCTGTATTTGAGCTTCAAAAATCCAGGAGTGTGAGAGTCCATTTAGACAATCCAAAATCTTTTTACAAACAGAGTGCTCCATGAGCTGTTTTTGGCTGCTCGATTAAAGTCGATGCGCATTCACATCCTACCAATTTAGGACATTTCAGCAGGAAAAATGGTTAAATGGCAAAGCAAGCCAAAGAAAAAAAAAAGAATGGAGAAGCATTTCACTCATGACAATCACTTGCATTTTATTTACAATAAAGATATACTCTCTTACCATTTTTCATTTAGTGCATTTTTTTTTTTTTTTTTGCAGTTTCATCTACATACTGCATACTATGTTTTATTCTGTCATTATTTTATTTATCTTAATTGTATTTCTCTACTTTTGAAGTGTTGCCCTTTACCGTTTGTTTCCTGTACCGCTGCTGTGACATGCACATTTCCCGCTACAGGAGATCAATAAAGTCTTATCTATATCATCTTATCCAAAAAAGAATGGTATCCTTACTTACCACTGCTTCATTAAAGTGAGCTAGCAAAACTCTAAAGGGTAGCCCCACTCTACATACTAACTAAGAAATATTCTCTTTCTCAAAGCTCTACATCCTAAAGAAAGTTAACATGCATTAAAATTAGCATCACACGCTCTCCAGAAAAGTCAATAGGAGTTGTGTGTATCCTGCATCTCAGCAAAGCAAAAAGCTTTAGTGAAACAGACCGACATGTCTGTGTCCAGCTGCCAGCGGCACCAGCAGATGTCAGAGATAATAAGGACAGCATATGGTTTCTACAAATATTACAACGCTCTAACTATTTTGGATCTCGTGTCCACAAACCCCATATGGATGCATTCCTGCTGCAGTTTTGTCCTTGTGCATTTTTCTCCCAATAAATAGTTGATAAAATATCTGCCTCATCAAGAAAAAAAATGTGCCTTATGTTGGCATGGAAGATATTTGAAATGTAACCTGAATGTAGCAACAAGTAACAAGGCAACAAATCACAACATATTTGCGTTGCACAGTCTCTCTTTCTTAACTTAAGTAATAACTCTTGTTTAAAATACAATTTTATTACATCAGAGCAACAAACAGGTGTTGACCTTAGTAAGAAACTGATGCATAGTCTATAACAGATGCTTTTCATCATTAAAAGATATTTGAGCTCCATACAACTTAACGTTGACTGCATTTCTTTATTTTTATTTTATCACAGAGGGGAATTGCACCCATGTTCAGGATGTAGTACCTCCAAGAATTAGGGTAACACTAAAGAAATTAAATGGAAAAAAAATCTAAACAGATTTATTAAAAATTCTGTAGTTGAACTTTTTGAATAAAAATCCTGTTGATGGAAATTATTATTCAAGAGTCGGGGTACATTTGCTGTAAATAATTGCGCTTATCAAATTAATTTAAATTATTATTATCCATCCTTCTTTCATGCTCTCGGGTCTGCTGGTGCCTATCTCCATCTCTCAATGGGCCTTAGGTTGGGGCACACCCTAGACCAGGGTTCCCACCAGGAGTGTAGGGGGATCGCGAGAGTTGAAACTTATAACCCTCTGAACTAAAAAGTAAAGTATGATTTTTTTGTCTTACAAAACTTCATTTTTTAATTGGTGAAGAGTCATGATGAATGTAGTTTCAAATTTAACTGAGGTATTTTGTGGGACCCACAGCTTTATTGGGACTGTTACACCCCCCACCTGATTCATTTTCTATTCTATTCTATGTTTTATTTAATTGATTGTTGTTGTTCAGATTATGAAGTAGGGCTGCTCGATTATGGCAAAAATCATAATCACGATTATTTTGATTGATATTGTAATCACGATTATTAAAGACGATTATTCATTGATTTGAGAAAAAGCATTTATTGATCTTTTAACTCTGGTATTTCTTTTAACACCATAAGCTTGAAGTGAAAAACAAGAAAAATGCAAATAATTAAGATAAAAAATATATTGATAAAATGAATTAAATAATATGTAAAAAATAAAAAAATAAACACTATCCCAGACTTAAAGTATTATACACTGAAACAAAATTACTTTACCATAAAAAAAATTCCAACTCCAACTCTGGTGTAATGCACTTGCTACAACAACCTTACCTAGTACTGCAAAAAAACCACTGTCGTATTAATCAGTATATTAACGATATAACAGTTAACAAATTAAAACTATATTTGAGGTAAAGGCACACCCTTTTGGCCAAAATTAGTCTTAACAAGAATAAATGGACTGAATCGTACTCACGAGAAAAATCAGCTGCCAAAACTTATTTTTAAACTCTTTTTAAAAACAAAACAACAGTAGTTGGCACCTAGTCCCATACTCCCTCATCCAGGCTCCCTGCAATCTGACACCTACAACCTCTTAAAGGTTTTTAGCCAGGAACACCAGTCTGTTAACTTGGTCTGGTTTCAGGGATGAGCGCAGGCAGGTGACGACATTACCACCTGTACTGAAAACCCTCTCTGACGAGGCACTTGTGGCTGGAATACAAAGATATTTCCTTGCCAGGTTGGAGAGCCGTGGGTAGAACTTCTGGGATACCTTCCACCACTCTAGTGGGTCCGCCTCAGTGTCCAGTGTCCCTGCCTGAAGGTAGGACTGTAGCTCAAAAGCTATGGCCTTGTCCTGGTCCTGGTCCGGTTGCAAAGCAGCGGATCTTGGAGCTGTGCCTTCAATGACCGGCTTGAAGAAGCTGCCCAGGGCTTTCTTCTTTCGTGCACCACCAGCAGCGGTGGCGTCAGTGTCATCAGCAGGAGTCACTGCTCTCTCAGGGGCCTTCTCCTGGGAAAAGGAGGAGGAGAATATTGTGAAGAGAAATGATTAAAATGTTTAATCTGACTAAATGGTTATGTCTATTCACAACTAGAAATATTAAAGTATAACTTAAACGACTTTTGTTTACATTAAATTACATTGTATTTACTGGTTGTTATTAGTACCATAGCATTGTTATTATTATTATAATTATAATTACCATGACAGCCTTCATCTCAGATGACAGTCTTTCTTCAATTGACCCATGCTTGTCTTCACTCACATATGTGAGCTTGAACCTTGGGTCCAGGGCTGAAGCCATGTCCAACAGCTCTTGTGTTGGTGCATCATCATATTTCTCATTGAGATAGCCCACGATCTTCTTCTTGATACACTTTGCAAGGTCTGTGTCGTCCTCCTGCACAGCCAATATGGATGTGTTGAAAAGGTGGAGAGTTGGCTTGACAAAAGACACACTCACATATTGCTCCCCAGAAAGTGCATCGGTAAATTCAACGAGAGGGCTTAGTGACTTGTTGATGGCCTCCAGTACATCGATGTCCTGCCATGAGGGGGTGAGGTGTCTGTTTCTTGTGTCATTGTAGAGGACCTCTGCAATGGCCTTCTGCTGCTCTAGGACCCTGCCAATCATAGCCTGCCGAGACCCCCACCTCGTTGGACACTCCGTCGTAAGAGAGTGTTCAGGCAAATTCAGCCTCTTCTGTACATCTGTCAGCTCCCTTTTTTTTTTCCAACTGTAGGAGAAGGCACTGACCAGTTTTTTGCAGACCCCCATTGCACGGCCAATCCTGTGGTCCTTCATTGCATTCTCTAAAAGTACAATAAATATAAACATTTATCATCATTACCATCATCATAATCTTCATCAATGTATCAATAGGCTGGGAAATATGAATTATTATTAGGAATTAAATACATTATCGTGTGTGTGATAGATGGATAGATAGATAGCTAACATGATATATTCTACATCCTAGATTCCCAAAGTGGGGAACACAAATTGTCATAGAGGGTATGTGAATAAAAAAAATAAAAAATGGAAACTAGAATATAAATCGACCAGCAGTCAGGAGCCTCCATGCTTTGCCACAAATTACACATTAGCTGATGTAAGACAACCCATGGTTACAGAATATTATTATTATTTAATTTATTATTATTATTATTATTATATATTTCACTGTAGGGCTACATTGTTTATCAGTGGTTCCCAACTTTTTTGGGTTGTGACCCCATTTTAATCTCCAGACTTTTTTCTTTCTTTCTAGAATTAGCTTTTGATAATGTTTATTGTTTGTTTTTTATTCTGCAATTTATTTTGAACTAGATTTATATTTGAGAAAGTGAAAGTATACAATACAGTTTAAGATTGTTGTGTGATGTTAAAATTTGAAAAATAATAATTACAACATTTTTAAAAATACATTGATATTCAGCTTTGTTTTTTTTTTTTTTATCATTATAAACTATTAGACTTTTCAGGGGACCCCATTTGAATTCCAGGCGACCCCACATGGGGTCCTGACCCCAAAGTTGGGAAAAAACTGCATTTCATTATTATAATTTTTAAGTGTGCAGAAGTAGGGGCTACATGGCTTAAGATTACATGTCTGAAGGGGTACGGGACTGTGAAAAGTTTGAGAACCACTGTTGTACATGATTTGTTTAGTTATTAATAAATTGCATCACACAATCAGGAGAAGGAAACCTACTACTCACCTATGGCCAAGTGGAGTCTGTGCCCGAAGCACTGCAGCCTCATCCAGCCATTGAGTTCAGCTGCCAGCTTCATATTTGAGGCATTGTCTGTTGTGATACAGACGAGTTTCTCTTCGTTCAAGTCCCATGCAGCCATCGCTTGCCTCAGGCCATCGGCTATATTTTGCCCTGTGTGGTCTTCGGGGAAAAAAGCCGTTTGGAGACAATTCGTCTTTATGGTGAAATCCGCGTCGATGTAATGAAGTGTGAGGCTAATATATGGCTCCATGGTGCGGCTCGACCATAGGTCCGTTGTGGTGGCAAAATATACTGCTGTTGACACTTCTTTTGCAACTTTTCCACGACATTCGTCATAAAGTGCAGGCAGCGCAATTCTGCTAAAATGGTGACGTGATGGTAACACATACCGCTTGTCCATTGTGTTCATCAGTTTAATGAACCCCGGGTCGTTAACGGTGTTGATAGGGCTCATGTCTTTGGCAATCATGTATGTGACTGCATCAGTTATTTCTTTATGCCTGCGGGAGCTGGGTGGATATGCGGTGGCATTATAAAGCGTGTCCTTAATTGAGGACTGCGTGGCGGTGGCAGGAGTCGAGGAGCTTTTCATTTTTGAGTTTTGTTCCTTCACTGCTTGGTCATATATTATTCTGTGTGTGGACTTTAAATGGTTAAATAAATTGGTTGTGTTTCCTTGAGGTGCAGACACGGTCGCGTGACATATCTTGCACAATATCTTAGTTTGTTCCGAGTCAGACTCCTCAAAACCGAAGTGTTTCCACACCACAGAATTCACCTTTCCTTTCTTCACGACCAAAAGCTCCCTTTCTGCCATCTTCTACCGTCTCCTTCCACAAGATTTTTCTAAACACTCACTTGCACCGGGGACTGGGAAGGGGCGGGGCGGAGTGCACAGTTGGAAGGGTCGCTGCATTTACCACACAAGACGCGCCGTGCGGGCGGCAGAATGATCGTTTTATAACGATTATCTTGTTTTTGTAATCGAGGGCAGCCAAAATCGAAATCGAAATCGAAATTCAATTAATCGCCCAGCCATATTATGAAGCACACTGTTTATATTGGGTGATTATGGGTTACAAAGCAGAGGATCCACACAGTCGAGCTTTAATCCGGCCGGAAAAATAAACCCAACCCAGCCTGAGCCAGACAGAACACGGGCCCTACCCGTCCGACCCAAATAAAGCCAATGTCTCTATAAGCCTGAGTCCAATGATCCATTTTATGTTATAAACATGACAACCAGCACTGATTGTATTGGATAGTAATTACAGTTACCAAGCGCACAATGCACACAGGCAACATCGGGGGCAGCTACGTAAGTGGCTACAGGGGTCCTCAGGTCAAGATGGGAGCATCCGAGAAAACTGCCTGTAGTACATAGACCGTGCGGCTGATGTATGTGTTTCTCTGTTATGCAAATTAAAAAGACAGTTTAAACAATTTGTGCACGCCTGGAAGCCCCTTCTGTGTCCAAGTGTGCAACAATTATTATAACGATTAAAGAAGGAAGAAAACAAAAGAACAGACCCCCTACGCTGGTTAAAACACACCGTAGGGGGTGATATCACAGTATAGGGGATCAAAATCACAGCGTTGTGGGCCCCTACACAGCGCTGGTGAGAACTCTGCTAGACAGGGCACCAGTCCATCACAGGGCAGCACACAGAAACAACAGTCATGCTTTTGGAATGTGGGAGGAAGCCAGAGTACCTGGAGAAAGCCCACGCAGCACCGTCAGAACATGCAAACTCCACACAGGGCTTGAACTCATTACCTTCTTGCTATGAGGGGGATGTGCTAACCACTACCCACCATGTGCCCTATTAATAATATTATTATGTTTTAAGTCTTTATCCTGTAATTGCTTTAGGGATTTGATGGACAGATTAATAATCTGGTCAGTGACATTGAATCTCTCATTTTAAAACTTTCAAAAGAATAAAGAGCAATTTCATCTACTTTCATTAAAGTGAAAGCCTGCATTTAGAGAAACATGTTTCAGTTAAGGCAGCGAGAGAAAGCTTTTTTCTTTTCTTGGCCAAGCGAGTTGTTTCAAGGATCGATGAGGATTATTCATCTCCTAACTGAAGCTGGAGCTGCATCTCTGTGTCCTGCTCTACTGTCGCCTTCAACATCCCAGGTTGGGGTGACCTTCATCTCCAGCTGCTGCCAATGCACTGACCCTTCATGCATCTGTCACCCAATGATTCTGGCTGAGCCTTATAGGCAGCACTTCATAATTACTTCTCCTGTGTGCACACTAAATAAATAGAAAGAAGAAAAGGGTCAAGTATTTGACAGCAGGCGCCGTTTGCGTGTGAACTCGCTGGACATCACATTTGATGTTATAATTAAAACGGATCTTGGCAGGTGTGAATTGGTCAGTTTGAGGATTAACTGTGAAAGAATGCATGAATGCATCAATTAAATATCTCTGTTGTGTCATTGTAAGGATTAAGTGTCAATCCACATGAAGCAACTCAACACCAACAAGTCCATAAAACACATATTACATGTGGAAGATTCACATCAGCATCACTTCACACAAACACAACAAGCTGCCAAATCTTGCAAAGATGACCTCCAGGCAGGAAGAATAATGTTGTCTCATCTTGGACATAATTAAAGATCCGAGTCCTCTTTGATCAGACAATGAGTAGGTGCACGCCTCTCACTTCACTACAAAATCTGTAACCAGATACTCTTTGGACTGCAATGTGTGCCAGACTCAATTACTCCAGCCAAAAATGAATTACCGTGCTGCTCCTGCCAACACAAACCGTTCAACCATCAGATTAAGATTTCCCAGGATAAGACTGAAGGTGACCCTTTAATGCCATGTTTGCTGATGAGCTTCATGAAGCCGTCATTTTCAGGATCAGGTACGACACCTGTCGTCAAACAGAGAGCCCCAGGTACAGAAGAGGATTAGGCCAAAGGCAAAATGTTTTATTCTTGGAATAAGATCCAAAATCTGCACTAAAATTAATTCAAAGGTTTTCTGACAACAAAAGCTATTAGACTTTTATTTTCTTTGATTTGATACAAAAAAACTATCTCTAATTAGTATTAAAAAAAAAAATAAAAAAAAGTTAAATGTGACAATAGATAAAGCATTGGTTGAAACACCAGTGGGAAGAGAGTTTAGTGGCTTTTTTTGTGTGAATTTTTCGAATTTAAAATTAACTACTGCACAACTAGTTAGTGTATTTAAAGTGTCGAGTGACTTATTTTGAAGGGGAGGTCTTTTAACTTTTGAGACATTGCGTTAAACCAGGGGGATCAAAAATGTAGGTCACGTGACAAAAAGTGTCTGCCACAGAATTTTATCCGATACCGGTGCCTACTGGTATTTTCTAAACGGTTCCAGTGCTTAAACCGGTACTTTTAAAAAAAAGTAAACCGCATACACTTTGTCAAAATGCAATATCCTTTTACTTTCAGGGCCAAATTGAATACAATATTACCTTAAATAATATATATACAAGTAACATAATTGGTAATAATAAATAAACAAAAACATTTAAATAATATCCAATAAAACTATTATATTAAACTATATAATACTGGAAATTAATATTGTTATCATGATTTTATTTGTCAATAATCATTAACTCACTCAGTGCCATTGAAGAGATAACTCGTCATTTCAAATCCAAACGCTCAGTGCCACTGATGAGATAACTCGTCATTTGCGTTTTTTCACGGGGATTACTAGAAAACACCCTGGCGGAGGTCCCTCATCAATATCTAAGATGTGGAGTGTTGTAGTGACCAACTGTGCCCTGACGATGGCAGCAGTACACCTTTAGATGAGATATTAGCCACTGATGCTACCATTAGCTCGGGAGGAGAAGCAGGAATGAGTGAGATTATGGCGCTACAGAGTGATATTGTGACGTATCCAGCAGCTCACAGCACCACATACAAACACAGAACATGTGTGGAACTGAGTGAATTATTGATAATGTTGAGATGGTGAGATAAAACCATCAACTATCCAGGCTAAACGGGTCATCTCTGCGTGTCGGGTGGAGGAGGGGGGGGGGGGGGGGCAAAATACCCCCAGCCTGTGAGCCAGATAGCAAAATAATAGGTGACACGTAGGAGATAGCAGCGCACATTTGGATGAGAGATCATCCATGCTCAGCAGAGCTCAGAGGAAGAGGAGGAAAGGCGTTTACGAGACAGAAAATGGCACTACGTACAGAGTTGACGTTCCCGGCAGCGCACACTCGACCAGAGCCTGTGTGGAACTCATGAATAGTGTGGCGATGGTGAGATAAAACAATAAAAAAAAAAAAAACAGGGAACGCTCTGAGCGTGACACTCGGCACGTCCGGGAGGAGGAGGAAGTTCCGTGTGTGCAGACTGATGGGAAAGAAAGTTGGCGGAACGCCAAAACACAGTAAGAAATACATTAAACTCTGACCCAGATAGATAAATAATAATAATTTTGCCATCAAAAGCCCGGTCTCAGTGGTTTTTTTTTTTGTGTTTTATATAAGGAAACAATGTTCAGATGTTAGAATTGTCACTAAAGCAAAAAAATTAAAAATAGCTTTAAAGTCACTGACAAGGTTTTTTTTTTTAGAAAAAAAGGCTTTTTTCTCAGCTTTTTGCTCTGAAACTGAAGATTTGTGTAAAACTTGCTCTATTCAACGGCTGATTACAAAAGAACGAAACAAGCCAGAAACAAATTCTTTTTTTGGATTAAAGTAGAGGCTTTAATCTTTCACAATCTGGTGTCAGATTTCAGATAGTCATAGTAGAAAATATTCTGTGGGTCTTTAAAATCAGTCAAAATGCTCAAAAACGGCTGGCACTGAGGGGGGTAGAAAATCTGAAAATGGCTGGCACTGAATGAGTTAATAGCCTTTGTAAAAAAAGAAAAAAAAAAGTAACTCTATTTCAATCTCTTTTAAAGCTATAGGGAGCCATTGCAAAAGAGTCAAAGGGCCACATGTGGCTCCTGAGCCGCAGGTTGCAGTAAACCCCTGAGCTAGCAAATCTGTTGCCTTTTAAATCAGGTGTTAAAGCTTAAGTTCAACATTTTGTCTACAAACATGACTTGTTACGAGCTTAACATTAAACAGAAAGTCAGCGGACACTGAGTTGAAGTATAGACATGTTGTCGCACGTTGAATGGCTACAGTGTTTGCTATTGCTTTTTGTCATCATCTGTGATGATGTCCGCCACACTGGCAGCGCTGGGCGCGGGACTCACTTCAATTTCTCTGGGGAGGTCGACACTGGCTGCTGCTGTTGCTGACGTGCTTGGCTCCGGGTGCATTGTTCGGATTTTAAGTAAACTCCATGTTGGTTTTTATCATCTCACTATCTGTTATAAGCAACGGGTGTGCTGAATCTGCTGAGTAGCGGCAGTGACGTCACAATCAAAAACTGGGGGGGGGGGGGGGGGGGGTGGGTGGGTTGGGGGGGGCACTGAAATGATCGTTGTAATTCGGTCTGGTTACTACCGTTTACGTGGGAACCGGTGACACGTGCATGACTGAATAGTAAGTTCCTGAGCACAAAGGAGCTTCGTCTGTAATCAATGGATTAAATAAGTCAGTGAGGGACACCGTTAAGCATTAGTCTGTTGCAGTTGCGAACTTGAGATAGCCTGTCCATCCAGACGGTGGTCAGTCCACTTTGCGCATCCTGCTTGACATCTGGAGGTTTCTTAATTTAATGGATTAACGGGTTTCCCACCAAACACAATACACTTAGGCAAGCACTTCAGCAAGCCCACCTTAAATTACCATAACTCTGGCCAAAAAAATGATCAAAAACCTAATGATAAAATTTAAGGAGGCCATGTCCAAGGTAAGGTATTTGGTAGGCCAAAGATAGCTTCATTTATACATTCCCATCTGAGTAGACAGAATGTGTGATCATTTTACTAAAGTTCTGAAATGAAATTGAAATAAGATCAAATAAAAACATTTAGGAAAAAAAAGAAATCTCCATGCATGTATCCATACATCTCAATATTTTGGGCAAGCAATGATTTCAGGACTTTTGTGTACATTATTAGTAATACCCATACCATTCCCATCTCAAGTCATTGTAGCTGAGGTCCCAGAACCTTTTGGTTACACATAACTTCCTGCCAACAGACTTTTAGCAAAGCAATTAACTTTCCCTTCCTCACATGAGTCACTCAAGGTTTTAAGAAACACCTCAGTCATGTTTCCCTGAACCATGCACTAAGCAATGATAAAGGAGATAAGCAACACTGCAATGACAAGTAGGAAGGACAGCTTTGGGAAAAAAAACCACAGGACTCCATGTCTGGCCTGTGGACAGGGGAAGTTGTTTCTGAATTAAAACAGCACCGTGCCGAGTTCCGCTTGACCATGAAGTCTGAGTACAGAGTGTGTGTCTCGGAGGCCTGCGGCCAGCTCAGCTCAAGGCTGGGATACACTGTGAGATTTATTTTTCAATCGTTGTACTCAGCTCCAGCTAAAACTGTGCGACTCAACTGCAGAGCCTGAATGTGACCAGCTCACGATTCATGTTCTCACACTCCACAAACTGATACTCGGACACATTCTGACTGCTCACACTGTATGTCCATGCACGTCATGTCGGGGTCTTGTTTCCGGAAATACAACGTACAAATTAGAAGAAGAAAAACAGAATAAACCGCAAGTGGAGAGACACTTGCAAATCTTATCAAAAAGAGCTTTAAAAAAAGAAAAGGTAGTGATGCGATGGAACTAGCTGGACAGATGTGGGCAGTACAGTCTGTCAATTTTACAGCGGTCCTACAGTGTTTGCGCATGCGCGGTGTGAGAGTTTGAGGTACCCTCACGAGGAGCGACCAGGAATTCAAACACAGGACTCTACACAAACTTTTCCAGTGGTGGCACTGGTGCGATTAACTTTCTCTGTTGGTCGCACCAGCAGAGAATTTGGTTGCACCCTTTTTTCCTTCTTTTTTGAGCAGGGGTGGGGAGAGTGTACAGCATAACAGGTTACATGTATTCTGTTTTTTGTTTTTTGCAGAAATACTGTACTTGAATTAATTTAACAGTAGCATAACCAACTTAGCATCTGCATTGTTTCACTCCATAGAATTCAATTCAGTGGGTCCAGCTCTTATAGTGGGGTCTCCTAACCCTCTTCCCATCTGGGAGAACCACAGCTGAACATCTGGCCTGGCATCATAGTCCATCAGTTCTGGTTGCTCCATGCTGGTTCTGATGAGAGTGTACGCTCTATCACTGCGCTCAGCATGTTCTTCATTTTTACTGCTGCCCTCAAAATGAGCACGCACTCAGTGAAGGGCTCGTTAGACTGGCTCCATTTGTGGACCACGCTCTGTGGGTCACCCATACACACTAGCACAAATGTGACCAGATAACATTTTCACTCGCAATACTGAAAAAATAGTTGCATATGCGACCAATTTGGTCGCAGTCTCGAGCCCTGAAACATGTTTGATTTTCTTATGACCATACAATTGCTGATCAGGAGTTGGTCGTGAGGTGTTCACTTCTCGTGACTCTATGTACGTATACTACACGATACACGACACACGATTTAGCCGAGGCTTGGCCCAATCCCAACAATAGACGCACGAGTCAAAAATCGGCTCATAATGGGCCGAAAATTGCACAGTGTACCTTTATTAGGTCGTACAACTTTTTCACTTCCGATATGATATCGATATTGCAGCCTTGCGTATCGACACCGATATTGATCCAATCTCAGCACATACATACAAACTTTTATTACGTATTTTGTAGTGTGGAATGTAAGAAAAGGCTTGATCAAGTGATGTTACTACAACAAAGTAACCTACTGTTGCTGACTATTGTTCTCTGTTGGAGTGTGAACCGCAGTCACCTATGAATAGAAGTGCTGGAGCAGAAAATTTTAAATCAGAGAGCTTGTATCGGTGATTTAACATGCAGTCCGATAAAATCCAATATTCGTTTTCTGGTTAATATCGGACCGATATCAATATCGGATCACACACCTCTAGCCTTTATATTACTATAGTTGCAGTGAAATCAGCACTTATCAGCCTTTTACATGCTTAACAAAAATATATACCGGTACTTTTTTATGTTCAATGTGGAAAGAACAGTGTTTTCTTTACAAAAAACAATTTACCAGCAATCTGTACATAGAAGCCTCATAAAGCACTGTCAGTGGTGTGAAGATGAAAGCGACACCTCATGACCTGGGGGATACCAATGGGAATAAGCATGATCACACCTTTGGATGTCTACCATACTCCTGCCTTGTCAGTTGTGATCTCAGGCTCATGTGAAACAAGGAGAGAAGTGCTACTGCACGTGTGCAGAGTGACAAGTCCAAACAACACCATGTTGACCAACAAGCCAAGGGAAGGGAAGGAGAAGCCAGTGAGGTGATGGTTGAGGACAACGACAGGCATCAGAGTAGCAACTGGATAAAATCTAAAATCCACCTCAGCATGATGTCTCTTCGTCACAGGATAATCCCCAAGACATGAAAAGACAAGCAAATCTCTAGTGGAAATCTTAAATCCGAGGATTTCTTGGCCAGCTGACACCAACCCGACACACCCGTGGAGCGCCTGCCAACACTCTGCTGAAATCTGTGTGTACCTTAGATAAGGAAGACGGACAATGGGAGACATGTGGACCTTTCTCAGGCACATACCTACAGTAATTTCTTACCAGCACGGTTCCAAAGTCCACCACAACTTAGGGCTGCTCGATTATAGAAAAAAATAACAATCACAATTATTTTTGTCATATTTGAAATGATGATTATTTGTCAACCAAAAAGTTGTTAATTTTTTGGATAAAATCACATAAAATATATTCTTTAAACATACATAAAATCCTTCAAACACTAAAGTCAAGTATGTTCACTTTTGCACAAAACAAAACACTTCTTGCACATGATGTGTCTTTGCTCTAGGTCTTCATTATTGAACCCAAACTATACCCATATCAGAGAATTTGACTACCAAGTGTTTTTACTGCGTTTCTCCTGCCATGTTTCAAGACCACGAGCAACAACTTTCCTCGTGTTGGCTTTCAGTGGGGCGGGGCAGAGGGGAGGAGCTTGCATGTGCATGGATTAAACAACTCAAAGTTAGTATTAATAACATGTGTGCCAAGCTTTATTATTTGTAGATGTCCAAAATAGTGGGCTTGTTTTATTTAGCGAATAAAACACATGTAATTATTTTTTTTTTTCTTTAATCGTTTTTATCAATTAAGTTATTTTTGTAATTGTTGGGTGTAATAATTGAAATCGTATTAATTGAGCAGTCCTACCACAACTCAAAAGAATGCGACCCTTTGGCCCATAAAATAAAGCAGGTCAGAGCAGCAAAATGTTTAATAAACAGGATGAATTTAGCCTACATTATGTAGGTCTGATACAGAAGGAACAATACTATCACTCAGATTAACCAGCAGTTTTAATTCAGTCCTTCCTGACGTGTGTGTGTGTGTGTGTGTGTGAATGTGCGCATGCATGTGCGTTGCACAGAGGGGTGGAGGTTGGACATTGTGGAACAGGATTATAGATTTATTATCAAAATCATACAAGGTCAGTAATCCAACACAAAGAGGAATATAGCCAGCTTTTATACCCACTTAATCTGATCAGCAGGGTACACGCTGGATATGTCATCAGTTTGTCACAAACAATCAGTTCTCTATACTGGGTTTAAGCAGGGTTCCTCATATCTGGGTTTGGTGAGCCATAATCCATCTTGTTTTTAATGTCCCTCTGCTCGGACACTTTATTAGACGTAGGAGTGTGGGGAAAAGCAAAACAAATGAGAGAGATACAGTTTGGTAACTTCACCAAATATTGAACAAATCTGAGGATTATTTCTGTTCCTATGCATGATGACATTAGAAAAAGACAAACCTGCATGTATCAGTTCAACTGGTGATCATTAGAAGTGGTGCACTCCTTGTTTACTTGAATCACAAGAGCTTCTTCATCAATAAAATAAGAATACACTTCAGTTGACAGCTATGCAATTATTTTCAGCTTTTACATCTCTCATTGTAATCAGTTCTGCTGTCAGTAACAATTTACAAGATAAACAGATTACTCGTCACGATGTAGCACCAACTGGCCTGGCGTCTCAGTGCAATCAGATTTCAGGCTTTTCCTTCACATGTAAAGAGAATAACAAAGGGACACCGGAGGTCAGAGGTTCGACTTGATGACAATGAGTGTCAGATTAAGTTATTCATTCAGCATGTACACACATTACGTGCTGATTGACCCACAAACAGAAAAGTAACAACACAAGACACACACATCAGGTTTTTCCTCCATCAAATTTCTGATCAATCACACAACAAGTTCTGCTCAGTGTGTAATATTTCTGAGGCTGAGAGAACATGGTTCTCTGGCTCCAATAAAGCATTAAGGTGTGGTAGATACCTTCAGGGCAGTGTAGACTGAGATATACAGACCCTTTCCAAAAAATTAGAATATTATGGAAAAGTTGTTTGATTTCCATAATTCCATTCAAAAAGTTCAACTTTCATAAATTATCGGTTCAGGACCCACAATTTAAATGTCCAAGGGTTTAGAGGAAGACGGGTGAGGAACCTCTGGGTACCTCACGATACGATACGCGATACAAAGCTCACAGTAACGATTATCTCACGATATGAGAAATCAATCTACCATAATATATGACATAACAAGAAAAAAAAAGATGACTGACTGTAGATATTTCACACCGAACGTCAAGCAGCTTGGGTTCTGTTCCTCACCAGTATTCCTCCAAACCCTTGGATTCCCGAATGAAAGACACTTTAATTTCATCTGAAAAGAGGACCTTGGACCACTGGCCTAGTCCAGTCCTTCTTCTCCTCTTTTTTTCTGCAAAATCTCACAGTATTCTAATGATGTGAATTCCTGTTTTCATGGGTTTTATGAGCTGGAAGCCCAAATTATGTAAAAATAAACAAATAAATACTTGAAATTGTTTCAATTGTGGGCTCTGAATCTATAATCTATGAAAGTTTAACTTTTTGAAAGGAATCATGGAAACTACAGAATCTGTACGCTCTGCTGATCTGTGCACTCTCATGATCAACCAGAATATTGTGTGTACGTTAAACTGAGTGGATGAGCTTTATTTGCCCCATCACTGTTCCTCTAATGTCTGTTGTTCTTATATCCCTTTGGGGGAATTGTCTCATAGCCTCCTGACCTGAACCAAAAGTTTCTCCTCCTCAATAATCCATAAAAGATCATATTTGTCGTGATGAAGAAGAACTTGCATTGTGCTCATCATCCTCAGGGGAAAACATTGACAGTATTACCACTCTCCTCTGTTGAGAGAAGTCTGTTATTCAGAGTAGTAAAGACAAACTGAGTTCTGTGGGACATATGGAGCGAAGGGAGCAAGAAGGAGAGAAACATGGTTAACTGCTGGTGTAGTATCAGTGAGCAGATGGTATCCAAGAAAACTGGTGATTGACCTCCTACTTCCCTCCCAACAACAGCCTTCATTCGCCCTTTCCTCATACAAATCCTTTGCTGCCATGAGGCTGCATATATACTATTTAATGGGAATAATCCTGTGGAGATGAAGAGCATAGGCCTATGTACAGGATCTACAACAGGAGCAAAGTGGCAGGTCAACAATGAGAGGTCTGCACCAGGAACACAGAGGCACAGCAGGGATCATGAATAGAGCCTCTGTGTCCTCCACAGGACACAAACAGATGTTGGTGGAGAACAGAGAACCGAGGGAAAAGCTTCGAGTCCGCTCAAGTTTAGGAACAAGTTTGATCATGAACTTTCTCTAAACATGCAGCTCTGCACACACGCACACGCACGCACACAGGAGCACTCTGAAGGTGTGGAGGAGGATCAGGAAGTGCGCGTGGACATCAACTGTAAAAGACTAATACTGCCTGGTTCTTTTCCCACCCTGAACAACTTCATCCAGTGTAAAAGAAATAAAAAGCTGGTGTCGAGCGCAGAACTCACCTCAGAGGACCTGGTCCCGGTGTGGTCTGAGCAGGACTACAGAGAAGTAAAGTGAACCAGTGCACATGTCCTCCAGGAAAGCAAAGCTCCGATGATCCTCTGCCGCGCAAAGCTCCGAGGGCACGGACAGAGGCGAGAAAAGAGCCGAGGAGCACCGAGCACTTTCTCCACGCCCAGGTGAGGTCACATGGTAGTCCGACCTCCAGGTGCGTGTCTGATGTGCGTCGAACACACCTCTGGATGAGCACGACGCGCTGCGTCCGCCTCCGCTGGCACCGCGGAATGAGCGATGGAATGAGGGAGAGGCGGAAGCTCCCAGTCCCTCCCTCCCTCCCTCCTTTCTTCTCTCTAGTTCCCTCTTTCAATGCTTCCAAACAAACATTGCCAAATTCATACTTTTTTCTACATAGTGTTTATTCTTTGTTGTTGGCATAATGCACAATGACTTGCGTGCAACTGTGTACTTTCTTTGCTATGGATTCTCCTGGTGTTGCAATAAAGAGTTCTATACGAACTGTGCATTGGATGCTATGATGGGCCAAATCTGACCACTGCATGATTCATATACAGGAAAACATGTGATTCAGTTTCACATTTTTGTGACTGAATGCTTTGTAACCTCAGTCTTCTGTAGGAGACAAATGAAGTAAGTCACATTTATAAATGATAAACTATATGTCGTAATATTTAAATATGTTTTTATTTCCTGTAGACCAACATTTATTTGATTTATTTCATTTTATTTATTTATTTTTTGTTATGCCGGTCTGAAATATAACAGGGCCTATTGTACTGCGGTAACGCCATCCAGGCTTCCCATTTCCTTGGTCGCGCTATCCGAGCTTCAAAATAATGCTGCGCGTTTATTCTAACATGAACGGTAAAGGCTTGTTGGGGACGGTGCTGGATTCAGGAACAGCTCGTAAAACTCATACAATGCATTTCATTGTTTTAAATAGAATACCATCATGTTTATGTGTGTTTTGTTTTAGGTTTAAACTTTACTGCTATAAAGAAAAAAGTTTTACAAAAGTGTTTTTTGTTTCTTTTTTTAAGGATCTTCAAAACATACAGTAGATATAGGCAGCAATGATGCCAATATTTAAAAAAAAAAAAAATATATATATATATATATATAATCAAATACAGAATGTCAAGACAAAAAACCACTACAGTGTTGTAGTGGGCACTCTTTAGTGTCTCTATGATCAGTTTACTGTAGAATATTAAAATCAATCTTAGACCAAAAATGCCCACTTTTTTCTTTTTGTTCTTTTTTAGTGCAATCTTTTGCAAGAGCTATGCATGTATTATTATTGTAATTAAATAAACAAATCACATAATTGTGAACATCACCAGCCCTCCCCAAGGAAGGGTAAGAAAAAACTTTATTAAAAGGAGAGTATAAAAAGAGAGGGCAGTGTTACAACTAGGTGAGGGGAAGGGAACAAGGAAGAGGGAGTCAGGGTAGGTAAATGTAAGGAGTGGGAAAGAGTTGACTATTATAAGGTGAGAGTGAAATATGATGTTTTAGTTGTGCATATTGCACTTATTGTGTTTTGTAAGCAGTTCAGCCATTCTGGTGACAAGTGTGGATAAATTGAAGTGGGTGACACAGCACCCAGTTTAAGTATAATGGTGGTGACTGTGAACAGAGGCCAGGAGTGATTGGTTATACGTAAAACTAGAATTTTGGATCAATGTATCTCAGGTTAAGCCGAATATGAGCTTTTTGGTCTTCTTAACGTAAGATTATTTTAATATTCTACAGTAAAATTTCATGAAACTTATTACAGTGATACTAAAGAGTGTCCACTACAACACTGTAGTTGTGGTTGCTTTGACACTGTTTTTTTTTTAATATTGGCCCTTTTGCCGCCTATATCAATGCCTTTTTGATCGTGTCAGTTATGTTTAATTCACAGTAAATTCTAATTAAACTTATCACAGTAAACTTTTAAACTATTTACTACTGTGATTTAAATTTGTAGTTAATATTTGTCATAGTTTTGATTTGTATGTATTATTAACCACAAGCATAATCTGTAAATAGTATCTTTGATGTAACCCTGCAGTTGGGTTGTTTTGATTTAATTGTTTGATTGCTTTGTTTATGTCCAAATGTAAATGTATGTCTGTATGAATCTTTAAATAAGGAAACAAGACTCTTTAAAGAAAATAGTTTTTTTTAACAGCAAAATTTGAATTGAAAACCAAACACAAAAATATGATGGTCCGCTATTTACATCGTTCAAAAGTATTTTACGAGCTGTCCTTGAACACACCACAGGTCCCAACAAGCCACAGCGTCTCTTTACCGTTGAACTTGGTATAGAAGCGCCACTATATTTTGAAGCGCGACCAAGCTTTCCTGAAGCTTGGATGTCGGTACCGCAGTCCGAAACTGCTCCAAGAATTATATTAAGTAAGTTTGACACCAGGGCCGGCCCTAGACATATTGGGGCCCAAAGCGGAATACCTTTTGGAGGCCCCACACTGCCATTATTCTATAGAGGGTTTTTCACTGAGTGTCATCAAGTCGCCATTTTGGAGATAAAGCAGCAGGTCTGCAAACATTCGAATATTGCAACAAGTTACAACACATCATCAGTAGGGTAAAAACTAACCTGCAGTGGTGATGATGATGAAGTAAACATGTGATTATTTTTTCCAGTATTAACGAGTGTGCGTAGATGTACAGTAAATAAAATAATCTACGTGTATGTACATTCACAGTTACAGTTTAGTTCCAGGGTTATTTCACAGCAACAGGTCTGACACTCTTTGACTGTTTAGCGTTCATTAGAGTGACAGCCTGGGGGAAGAAACTGTTCATATGACGGGTTGTTTTGGTGTTGATATGAGTTATATTATTATCATCACACTAGAAAATTAATTAAGAGCTGCTGCAAACAACTATTTACTTACCTGACAAGAAATGGGCTCAACAAATTCGGATGTTCAGATTTTTCCTCGTAGATCCTGGTTTAGCTTTGCTAGCCATAAGCGCCTCCTTTCCTCTGATAACTAGTGAGTGTTCTCCCTGATTTGTTATGATTTTTGGCAATCTATAAAATTACAAATGTGTCTCACTGTTTGACCGAATAGTACAGCCAAAAACACGGCAATAGTTCACAACTTAGTCTCGAAATTTGAGATTTTCTTGTTTGCGCGCCATTTGTAGACCTGCTGCTTTATCTCCAAAATGGCGACTTCCGGGTTGATGACGCCCCGTGAAAACCCTCTATTATAAACCAAACTAATGACATTGTCGTCTCTATGAACATGATGTCTATAGTTTGCTTACTGCTCCTCTACTGTCTGAATGATCCTCACTGTCAAACATTTTAAATGACGATGATGTTGAACCACTTTAACCTTGAGCGTAAAATAAAATGTATGTAAAGCCGCTCTAATGGAAGATAAATAAATACATGTTAAAGCCTGATTTTAAATGTATTCATAACGCCAATAATAATTAATTTGCATCAGGGAGTCCTTTAAATACATTCCAACTCTGAAATATACTTAGCAGAAACACAATGAACAAGGTAATTAAATCACTCATTGTGACAAAAATAAATATGATTAGTATTTAGAAAGTGGTAAATGTATTTGTTTATTTTTTAAAAAAAACAAAGGAGACTCAAAAGAAATCTAAACATCCAAATGATGAATGCTGGTGGACACGGGGCCCTAAACAGCCGCTTAATCTGTTTAGTGGTAGTACCGGCTCTGTTTGAATCACCGAGACCTACGGTATGTGAGAAGTGACCTTATTGCTGAAGCTACGTGAAAACATTTATTCTTTTATTAAGCTAATTTTCTAGAGATTGCACACTTCAAACACAATAGTGTAACGTTATATACAATGTAGCCCTACAGGGAAATTTGTCTCTCTATCCTGCTGAGGTAAATATATAATAGAACAAGAATAATAATCTGTCAGGACACAATAAAACATCTTTAGAATTATCACTTGATTTATTTAAATATCCTACAGGCATTTTCTGTGAGAAAAAATATATTTTTTTTATCACCATGAAACTGTGAAATGCTACTTACCGGTGCCACAACTTTATTGAGAAGCATGAGAGGATGCACAGAACTCTGCACTTTTTGGGTGAATTTGAGAGAGCCCGAGTCTCCACACAAAGTTTTGTTCTGTGTTTTGTTTTCATGTTCGTCAAAGACGAAAATCCACTTTTACACAAGTACGTGTTGGCAAAGGTCATCATAGTCTTGAAAGCATGTTTGGCTAGCGCAAAGCAATGTAGCTCTTGTCATATTTGCACTTTTTTTGTTGAGATTGTTTCTCTGTCACCATGGGTAATCTTACAGAGACCAATGTGTTATTTGTACGTATACGCCATATGACAATTTGCGTATGCCTGGGGGTACCAGTACCCCACTTTGGGAACCTAGGTTTTAGGACAAGCTGTTAGTCACAGAAGTGACATTTTCACATTTTACAAATTGTTTTTGTTTGATTGAACATAATTGTATAAAATGAGCGACCGATTAATCATTGCAAAAATGATTGATAGCATCAGCTCCAGTTCAATTGGCCACCTCCTCTGAGCACCTACTGCCAGGTTACCTCAATATGCTTCAACCAATCTATTGAGAATACTTCCCCTCATTTATTTGAGTTTTTCAGAGTGCAGAGATCTGTGTAGATTGAGGTGTCATCAGGTCAACATGAAGCTTTCTCAGTGGTTGCTTCTGTGAGCTTAAGCAAACATGTTGGTTGGGCCACATGACAACTGTATGGGAGTGGATAAGGGCCAATTTTAATGGAGAAAACAATTTTGGGAAAATCCAGAATAAAGTCAAAATGTCAAGAATAAAGTCAAAATGTTGAGATTAAAGTTCAAATTTAGAGAATGACGTTGAAATATAATGTCAAGCATAAACTCGAAAAATGGGATTAAAGTCGAAAATGAACTAAAAATACTTTGTCGTGATTAAAGTCAAAGGTCTGCTGATAGAGTGAAATCTACAGAAACTGACAAGGGCCAATTCACCACATGACAACAAACAGAAATCCTGTCCGTCTACAAAATGTTGCGTATCGATGAATGTCTTAAACCAGTGTTTCTCAAATGGGGGTAAACGATGGCACTACACTACACTACAGAGAGAGCGACAATGTGAGAGTGGAAAATTAATTGTCAGACTTAGAGTGAGGTGACTGGAAATATAAAAAAAACTATAAAAATAAATCTATTCAGGAGCCACTAACTCAGTGTATTTGAACCTTTGGGGCCGGGCCCCCTTGTGGGGTTGCCTGAATTTTCTGAAAAATTAAAATAGATTTTTGAAATGTTTTAATTATTATTATTATTTATAAAATAACACAATCTTAAACAACTGTTTCTATAGTTTCACTTTGTGAAATATAGATCTAATTAAACTAAAAAGCAGCCAAATATCTGATATTAAACATGATCAAAAACTAATTCTGAAAAGAAAAGGCCTTTGGGGTTACCAGAAATTCTTGATATCATAATGGGGCCACGATCCAAAAAAGGATGAGAACCACTGCACTGACGACTGTTTCTTTCCACTTATTTACAAAATGAGATTCTTTCAAATGTGTGATATCACTTGTTCATTCCATCATTTTGCTCTATAGTTGTTTTTGAATAGTTTTCTAAGCAAAATGTCATAGCCAGACAAATGGGGTTACTTGGATTCACAAATAAGGAAAAGGGGGTACTTGAGCCAAAATAAGTTTGAGAGCCACTGTTTTAAACTCTTTTTTAGCTCATAAACACAGCATTGTAATCTCTTTAAGGACTTTGAAGAGATATTGCCAAAAATGTTATCTGTTCAGAAAGAAAGGAGCTATACGGAAACAGATTAGGGCCAGTTTTGATGGAGACTGTTGTCGTATATGGGGAATTGGCCCTAATCCGCTTCTGTAGATTTGAATTTAAAAGCAAACCTTCAACTTTTATTTTTAGTTTATTGTCTAAATTTTGGCTTTAATCTTGACATTTTGACTTTATTCTTGATTTGCCCAAAATAATTTTCTCCATCAAAATTGGCCCTTATCTGCTTCCATACAACTGCGATGCATCACATCTGTTGTATTTGGAGTGCCTGGTTGTGGTGACGCTAATTACATGATGCCTGGTAAATAAAGCAGCCAATGAATACAGATTCATGTGCAGAGGAAGGAGGAGATTCTCGTTTGATTTTTTACTGACGCAACAACTCGTAGTGTGTTCATGTTTCATCTTTTGACTCGTTCTAGCAGGACTTATGGATATCCTCGCTGTTCACTGGCTGCTGAATCATTAATCACAGAATCTATAATTTTGCAGCTATTATAACCAGCAAGGTTTTAGAAAGTGCTCATTGGCCTGTGCACACATGCATGGTATGCATTGAATCAGAAGTGTGTTTTGGTGCTTTTCATTCCCCCAGCCTCATTCACATCGTCACTGCTTCTTGACACACAGAGTGGCTCTAAGTGATTTCAGACATTTAAGCCTGACTCCTATACTTGATTGGTCAGAAGAGGTTCTATGAATAGCTCAGCTTCGGTGAGAGCTTGATATCTCAGCGCCTGTGTTTTGTGACACAGGAGTCAGAGTTATGTCTGGTGTTCGCTTTCTGAGTAATTTGAAGTATGCAAATATGCATGTCTGTTGGTCGATGGAGGTTAGCTGCCTTCATCACAAAATCCACCTTTTGTCAAAACCAGAGCCAGAGTCATTCACTACTAGCTATTAGGTGACTAGAGCTGAAAGAGATGAGGAGATGGCCTTCAAAGGTCCTCACGCTGACTGATAAGATCAGGGAGAAAGTAGGCTGAGCATCAGCAGAAGAGACGTACAGACAAACACTCAGGAGAGAGAGTAGAGGGAGGACCAGAGTCTGAATTTAATGTGTCCACATCAGTTTGGCTTTGGAGAAATGATGCTGCAGAGCTTGGAGCAGGTACTCAAGTCCTGACGGTGTGACTTTACTGAAGAAGTGTTGGAGCAGAACTTTGTATCCCAGACATCCAGACAGTGATGACACTGATCAATGTGCCTCCACATTCCTTTGACTTCAGTTTCTGCAGCTCACATTATGATGATCTATTATCAAAGTAGTGTCATTCATCTCACACATCCTTTCTGCTGCTCTTTCAATAAAGTTTGGACAGTGAAAAACAATTTACAGCTTTATTAATGACGCAGTAGTTTAAAACATACACAAACATGACTTTCAAGGTCCATAGTTCATCTCTGTTTCCTATGCAGACAGGCTGCCCTCTGCTGGCTGCATTTCCCAAAACTTTGCAGCTCAACACATGGACACCTGTATACTACTTACTACATTTATGGGATAAACCTTTTAAAAGAAAGTGTTTAATAGAAAATAAGTTCATAAACTGAACAGATAGCAAATTTACTCTTTTGTGTCAAAAATCAGTATGGGGTCCCAGCCAGTAGTTTGGAAAACACTTGAGGCAGAAAGTAAGACGAGTTCCTGGAGGTTGTGGTGAGCCTCCATGAATCAGATGGGCTTGTTTCTTTTCTGCATCACACAGATCTATAATCTGAGGATCTGTGGGACTGAGATTTGGGATTTTGGAGGTCAAGTCTACACCTCAAAACACATAAATATGAATAAAATACCACAATCACCAACAACACTTTTGATTACTGTATTTTTAAAATGCATTTTATTTTTATGCTTTATGTTTTGATGTCTTTAATTTTTAATTATTTTTAACTTTGATTAATGTTTTCAGTTGCACTTAATTATGTAAAGCACATTTAATTGCCTTGTGTATGAAATGCACTATTCAAATGAATTTGCCTTGCCTTTAAAAGTTAAATATTATTTTCATGTCAAATGATAAAAAAAAAGTTATTAATAACTATTAATATGATTGTTGTTGGTATGGCGGTTTGGATAAATGAGTAGAGTTTGGGACGGACAGACTGGATTTGGGATTTGGAGCTCAACCAGTGAATCTGCTCTTCGGCGCTCTCTTTGTGTAGGTGTGTTGCAGAGACCTTGGTGTGTGCTAACAGTGTGCTGTGGTATCTGTGCTGCTTAGGGCAGTCTGACCAGAAGTGACCAGATAGTTCTGTAATCGCCATATACATTATTAATATTATTATTATTGTCAGTATTAGTATTATTAGTCTTTTGGAAAAAAATGTCTGAATTGCACAACCTATCTTATATATTTTATATAGTGATCTGGCTGTGTAAAAGACCTCCAGAACTATACATAACAACAAAAATGCCACTGTATGCCGAGTGGTGCAGAAAGCACTAATGCATGGTTTGTTTGGTCCAGCCTGCTTTTTAGCAGATAATTTAGCTGAAATGCGGGTGTGCTAGAATGCTAATGAGGACATATGCAACGCGTATGCATTCACTTCTCCCTGCAAAACACAGAACACTGAGTCAGTCAGTAGCACACAACAGTTGGTCTTAGCTTTCACTCATACAAGCATCACAGTCAGTGCTGCCATTTGTAACATGATGTTTGCCTTAAGCTCGTTATACTCACCACTAAATCTGGTGCCCTCATGTATGTGACAGTGCTGTCATAGTCTTCTGGCCCTGATACTTCTTGGTTCTCAGGGTGATAATTGCCACTTACACTGTGGTGTAAATTTGAAGATGGAAAGGAAGTCGTCAAGCTGCCGATAAATGAAGGTAGGGACATTGAGAAGGTTATTCTAAGCAGAGGACCTGCTTTGATATTGAATGATCCCTGACCAATCAGAGATCACCTCCAGCTGTCAGTGAGAGTTAGGCGTAATTAAAGAGTGACTCTAGCATGCAGGCCCCACATTGTTGGCACTCACATACAGCAGGCTTGGCAGAATACTGACCGACAGTGCCCTGTTCTGACTCAGTCTGGGAATAACCACAGGCTGGGAATAGCAGAGTAGCAGCAGTGTGTGGGCTGGTGTGAACTCACGAGTGTGTGTCAGAGAATATGGAAGACTAAATATTCACGTTGGGACATTGAGAATGAAGTACACAAAATACTATTCACCAACTTTTGAACAACATGAGCTCCGCCCTATCCTGGTGTTTTTCTTTAAATGTGTGTTTTCAACAATAAATACTGGATGAAAGACACTTTCTTACATTATAAAATCATCTGTACTGAGACTCCAAAGGATCCATGTTTTTATTTCAGGTTGCAATTCAGTCCAATTTTTAAAATGTTTCAAAAGTTCACCTTGTAGCATTTTAGGATCTTGGGTTTGACACCCTGAGCCAATGCACACTATACTGTGAAACCTAGATAATAATCTATCTAATGAAATAGAGATTACATTTTTCCCTCAGTCTGTTGAGGTAGATTCCTAGGTCACAACTACTGAAATTCAACAGCTACCAGGGTGAGATGACAAAAAATGTACCTGATATTGTTAGGTAAATTTATCTTCATTTATTGCACAACTTTGTGATTAAATAACCAAAGTATATTGTTAGATGTGGCTGATGAATTGGTCTTATTATTCAATGTCCATCTGACAACATATCAAAATGACCTATGTTGGTGAGTGATACCTGGAAAGCCGCGAAAAATTGACACGACATTGTACATTTACATGACCCACATGACAATATTTAGGCAAGTTTCTATGAAGAAACTGGGTTACCTTATCAAGAGGCCCTTTTGCTTAAGACAACATCTCAACTGGTCCTGCATACTTGTATGATATATATAACACATTGGATAAGAGTGGGACACTGATTTCTAAACTCTGCTGCTTTGTGCTATAGTTCTGGGTGGAACAAAGAATGGGGTAAACCCTGACAGCAATTGAACTCCCTCGAGTAGACCTTGTGCAAAAATCCAAAAATGGATAACACAGCTGGATATCTGTATAATAACTATGGGGCGGCAGTATCTCAGTCCGTAGAGACATGGGTTGGAAATCGGAGAGTGGCCGATTCAAGTCCCAATGTGGACCAAAATACGGAAGTTGTTCTGGTAGCTGGAGAGGTGCCAGGGCACTGTAGAGGTGCCCTTGAGCAAGGCACCAAACCCCAACACTGCTCTGGTGCGCTCCCTTCATTGTAAAAGCAGCCCCACAGGTCCTGTTTGTGGATGTGTGTGATTCAGGCCTGTGTGTGATAAGAATGTCCCTAAAAATAACAGAATGTAATGTAATTTCCCTTCAGGGATTAATAAAGTAATTCAAATTCAAATAAAAAAAAAAACTTCCGCAGGTTAAACCCTGAAATGCTGCTGCTTCATTTTTACATTGGTAGAAATGGTATTTCCATCTCTTAACTTCCAACTACAGGCAGCTAATTCTGACAGAGCTAGTCCTCAATTAAGTAATTAATGATGGCAAGTGATGACTCCTATTCTTACTATTGGGATCCATTGTTTCACATATTGGGGCGGATTCACTAAAGGTTTTGGGGTATTAAAAAGTGTGCAAACGTCACTCCACGCACTAATAATGAGTACAAACTCGAGGGACTCAGGACTGCACGTGTTAAACGCGTCACAATGTGCCCACAATCTATTTAGCACGTTTTTCTCAATATAGGTCGCTCTCATAAGGGGTGCAAAAAAATAGGAGGGGGAAATGCAAAAAAATTAATGCAGTGGGCGCAATGCAATTCATCACAACTGGAACTGTTTGCGGTGACTGTTTCTGCACTGAAAATAGTACAACCCTCAGGCAGATGAAAGCTCATGCACAGAGATTATCGCTGCAGTAAATTTTGACACAAAACACAGCGGAGTCGAAAAAAGGCTCCAGTTAACCTTTCTATTATCGAGTAAAGTGTGTGTGAAGGAGATAAACAGCTGAACGCCTTAGGCAGCACATGAGGATTCCAGTGTGTCCGCCCGCTGCAGTGCAGAGCTCCATGGATGTTGCTCCGGACGCACCACCCCAGTGAGCTCCTGTGTCTTCATCTCCATGTTTTGACCGTCAACCTCTCGTGCCACGTTGATGGCAAGGAGCGTCAGGCCAGAATCAGCTGATCAGCTGCGCAATTTACGCAGCGATGGAACAATGTCCACATCTGAGTGTGCTTGACACAGCACGCCTCATCAGCTCAGACTTGCTGGATGATGTTTTCCATGGACTGATAATAGCAAAGTTAAAGGAACTGACACACATTATTGAATGTTTGTGCAGCAGACAGAAGTCTACTTGCCTCCAGTTTCCCCTCTTCAAATGTCAATTTGTGTATTTGTGCACTCACCTCTCCACGGTGAACGAGCAAAATGTTAATTTAAATAGGGTGGTCTCAACCACGTCTATATACGCACACGCCCACTTACTAGCAGTGTTGGGAACGTTACTTTAAAAAAGTAATTGTCACGATGGGGTTTTATTTTGGAGGGCAGGCAGGAGATCTTGGACTCCCTTCCAGCAGCTTTCTCCTGCTGATTGGCCTGCAGCTGCAATTGATTAAACTGAGTATAAATGTGGAGGCTTTGGTTCACTTCAGTGCTGGGACATTACTTTTGCTGTGACTATGGTTCTTGGTTTTGCCTTTTGTTGTTTTCTGATTACCTCTGCCTCCCTGGACTGACCATGCCTATGAGAACAATAAATACGGGTATGATGCACCTGAGCTCCGCTTCCGTCCCTGCATTTGGGTCTGCACCCACACATGCCCATGACAGTAATTAGTTATAGTTGCTCACTACTTGTTCCAAAAAGTAACTGAATTACTCTATAATAAAAGTAACTCATTACCAAGGAAAGTAACTATTTGCATTACTGTTAAAAAAAAAAGTTTCTATATGTCAAAGAATTCAGATTTTTTAGATGCGCGTCATTGTGAGGTGCGTCATTAAATTTGAGTTGCTTACAAATGGATGTCGACAAAGTCTTCACTCCTGGATATAATGAACACTTCACATGCACGTTCTTGCCTTTGACCACAATTAATTTAAAGTAGTGTTTAAAAAATGACAACTTTTCATTGGACTGCTCCACGTTCAACATCTCTGCTGCTTCATCCAATCTGTAGTGTGTGTTGGCACATGTGTAAAAATACTGGCTCTGATTGGCTACCATGAAACATGACGCCGCCTTAGCCAATCGAAATCGCTTACCTTGTTTTTAACCCGCCTCCTCTTGCTGGCACATGTGTAAAAATACTGGTTCTGATTGGCTACCATGAAACATGACATTGCCTTAGCCAATCATAATTGCTCACCTTGTTTCTAACCCACCTCCTCACTACATTGAGTAAGAAGCCGGGGATGCTTTCGGATCACAGTTTATTCAATCAATGCATGTAACGCACTGTTACGACCCCCTCTAGGATGTGAGGTCAAGGCTTGAGGGGCCGCAACATAAACAAGACACCACATAGAAATCAAAGTTTTATCAAAAGTGTTTAACAAAAACCTAAAAGTAGCAACAGAACAAACTAAAAGGGACTGGAGACCCTGGTTAAACTGAACACGTCCCAGCGTCCACCCTCTAAACTACAAAAGACTAAAACTTCCTAAAGACGAAAACAGAACTACCAGAAATCTCCAGTCCAAACTAAAATAACAAACTTACAAAGATCTCCATTGAGGAGCAGAAGAACTCTCCCCACGTGTCTTCTGCTGGTCAGTTGTTGTGCCTCCCTCTTTCTGGTCCTCTCAGCCCTTTGTACAGCTCCTCCTCCATCTCCTACCTGATTATTGATGCGAGCCAGGTGTGTTAGGAGAGAAGAGGAAGGGCAGGCTGAGAGGCTAGAAGGCACCAGCCGTAACACCCCCACCCTTAAAATTGTGAATGGGGAGCCCTGCTTCCACATTCACAAACTATTTCAGGTGACTGAACACAACTACTTAAAATCATCTGAAAAACAAAACAAAGGGTAAGTAAACAGACACAAAAATTGAGCACAAAACGACAGAACTAAACTTAGGCGTCCAAAACAAAGTGTGCCAAATTAATGCACACAAACGAAAGATCCGAGAATGAAATAAATCAGTCCTTCACGAAAGTGTTATGGCCAAAACCCCAAAACACAAAGCAAAGATTTAAGCTACTAAAGTGATGATGCAAAATACTGGCAAACGAAGAAGTATTAACGTGATATCCCAAAGTTATCTTAAAACTAAAATAACTCTAGGCAAAACGAATCACGATAATATTTTCTGGACTATTACCAAAGTTACTGCACGACAGACGACAAACCAGTGGAAAATTAAACCAAGTACTGCAGTGCACTATAACAAACTAAATACACATAATGCCACTGCAACCCAATTTACCACATACCCACACCCACAAAGCCAGTGATGAAATACTGCACCCATCAACACAAATCCAAATGACACTTTTGGGAGGGTAACCCACTTGAGATGGGGCCCTCAAAAGTGATCCTGGACAAGCCCCCAATTTATGTTACGACCCCCTCTAGGATGTGAGGTCAAGGCTTGAGGGGCCGCAACATAAACAAGACACCACAGAGAAATCAAAGGTTTATCAAATGTATTTATTAACAAAACTCTAAAAGTATCAACAGAACAAACTAAAAGGGACTGGAGACCCTGGCCAAACTGAACAAAAGTAGGGAGGACACTGGGCCAACCCTATACAGGGCCGTCGTCCCAGCGTCCACCCTCTAAACTACAAAATATACAAAAGACTAAAACTACTGGAACACGAAAAAAGGACTACCAGAAATCTCCAGTCCAAACTAAAACAACAAACTTACAAAGATGTTCAGTGAGGAGCAGAAGAACTCTCCCCACGTCTGCTACTGGTCAGTTGTTGTGCCTCCCTCTTTCTGGTCCTCTCAGCCCTTTATAAGCTCCTCCTCCATCTCCTACCTGATTATTGATGTGAGCCAGGTGTGTTAGGAGAGAAGAGGAAGGGCAGGCTGAGAGGCCAGGAGGCACCAGCCGTAACACGCACCACATTTAACGTTCAGTAACGATAACGGCATAAAAAGTAATTACTTTGATTACCCCGTTACTGAAAAACAAACGCCGTTACCTAACGCCGTTATTTTAAACGCTGTTGTTCCAAACACTGCTTATTAGTGCCGCAATGTTAATGAATTCTCCACAGCAGGTGAAGAAACAGTGCCACCAAAAGATTTAGGGACGCACCTGGTTTACCACCCTTTATTTCAGTTCTTAGTGAATCTGCCCCTTAAACAGGATTTTCTTAATCCATCTATCCATTTTCTGTATCTGCTTATTCCTGCCCAAAGACGCCTATCTCCACCTCACATTGGCCCTCATTTATCAACTTTTTGTAGTACCCTGAGGGGCAGATTCACTAAAGGTTTAGGGGTAATAAAACATGTGCATACATTACTCCGCCAAGGGTACAAACCCCAGGGAATCAGGACTGCGTGTCTTCTGTGCGTCACAATGCACCCACAATCCATTTAGCACGTTTCCCTCTGATGAATATGTAAAATAGGTGGATCTCATAATGGGTGCAATGCAATTCATCAAACCAGGAACTGTTTGCCTTTAGTATGGTTAGGATAATGACCATTTCCACTGAAGTATACTTCCAACACTGACTATCGTTGTTGATTTGCCACCTTTGAAAGTTCTGAAAGCATTTTAAGTAATAAAGTGACCAAGTAGAATACAGACATGATCCATAGAACTTGCTGAAACACATTTCATGCCAACATTTTGGAGACTCACCATTGTGCTACTGACAAAACTTCAGGTTAACTTCAAAACAAGAGCCCTATTTACAAAAGCAGTAAAAAACTAATGAAAGACAAGAAGAGATGCTTTTGTTTTGAAAAGGGAATGTTTGATTTTTTTTTATTATCTTGAAACCAGTCCAAGGACAGTTTTACGAACTCATAAATCCATCATGGGGTAGTTGAATATGACTTGTGTGCCCACCATGCATACTTAAAAAATGTCCCGATATAGTTTACATCTGGGTATTTCTCGCATATGAAATCTTTCCATACTATTTAATGTGAACGCTCTACATACTAATCTTGACGTCAGACTTAGTATGAGTAGTACGTTAGTATGCGATTTCGAATACAGCTATAGAAAGCCACATTAACACATTCATTTACCCATTTGGGCAAATAAGAGACTCTTATGAAGTCAACATGCATGTTTTCAAACTGTCAAAGGAAAGCTTTGGGAGAAAACCCACACAAACACGAAGCTACTTTTAAAAATGAAAGATCTTTAAAAATAGAAGGTGTTGATTTTAAGTCTGCTGACATTTAGCCCACGTCTTCAACAGGTTCTTGTTGTGTATGTTGATTTAAGCCTTGAGTCAGCTGGGATTGTCTCCTTAGACCTCCATCTGGATAGGCAGGTATAGAGCCAGTTTATCCACTGCAAACAGTAAGGCCTCATGAAAAACAATGTTTCAGACCACAGACATTAAAAACTGCATGAAAAGGCCTTATTACTGCTCATTTAGACTAATTACAAAGGTATATCACTCTTGAATTAGAGGTTTTATATCTCAATAGGATTACCTGTATGAATTGAGGAGAAAAAAAAAAAAAAAAAGTTTACCATCTCTTCAAATTCTGTTTTTGCCAGCGAAATTCTAAAAACCCACCCAATGTGGCAACACTGACTGCAAGCACACAATGACAGTGCTGTTTTTCATCTCTTATCAGAAGTCCCACCGTAGCTTCTGAGGTGTCGGTTAATCCACGTAAATTTCTTTGGTCCATGTCTGCTAATCACAGCTCAGCCTCTATTATCCACCTTCATCTTCTGTAAACCAGGTTGATTTAATGCTAACCAGATTACACAACAAACTTGAAGAGTCCAACAATACTGTGTGTCCATAAACAACTGTAAAACCACAAATGCACACTATCCTTTTTCTTTTTGAGCCGCTGATCAGGAATTCAAAGGTTGCGTGTCCTTGGCAGAGGGAGTAAAGGTGTGATTACAGGAGCGTTGTGAGGAAAGCTGGATCAGCTTCCCTGGCACAAAGACAGTCTGAGGACAGTCTTCTCAAACTCCTAGTAGCAGCTATGAGATACAAAAACAGCATTAAAAAATCCCAGCTGGTGCCTTTTTACATTTACCATCTTTTTAGGAAAGAACTTTTCCATGTTGATAAAAGTACAACTTAAGAGTTTGCTCACATTTTCTTTCTCACATTTTTCCTATAATGTGGTACAATATTAACATATCAAACTTTTTCCCTTTTCAGAATCATTTAACTTTAAATAAAACATTGTTTGTTGTTGTCCTTTGCTTGACTTTGTAAAGTACATTGAACACACCACAGCATAGAGCCTGTACAGCTGCAGTGTTAACTTAAACATGTCCAATAAAAGGAGTTTTTAGCAACTAAACCAGGGGCTGGCAACCTTTAGTATCTTGAGAGCCACATATCAATTTTGATAATAAAACACAAAGAGAACATACACAAATTACATGTACTGTATATACTCTCAACAGAGTGGCAAATGAGATTCTAGGCCCTACTTCAGACACGCCACTGTGTCTCAGCATGTCGAGGACTACAGGCTGTTGGCTTGCCCCGTGTGGATGACTGGTATTATGTGAGCAGCCTGTGCTAAATGGAGGAAACAGCTCAGCCATCTGTTACTCACTATTTTCATCACTCAGCATACAAGGACGAACATCCACAGCCTGAAACAGGTTCCAGCATCCTCTGTAAAGTCCACTTTTCCTCAGGTTAAGTTCAAATAATTATGAGGCAGGCGATGAGATACCATCTTTGCATTTCTTTTGAATGAAAGTTCTTGATATATTGTTATTTTTAAGTATGCAAACGATTGCATTGTTTATTAATATTCTTGAAAAAAAAGACAACATAGAGTTGGCATTTTAAATAGTAGACACTGCCATGTTTGGTATTATAAAACATTGTTAAAATTATTTACTATACATTCATAAATATTGTATAACATATAATATATTTGCTTACATTTTTTTAACATTACATTACATTTAATATTAATTTAATAAGCTTAATATTCTTCAACATGTCACTAAAGATTTTGTAGGAAATGAAGGATCCATTGTTGTTAATTCAAATGATGCTATTTATTGTCAACGTATAGAAAATGTATCTGCTGAGCAGGTACAGTGTCTGGCTTGTAAAATTCCTCATTATTTTGGAAATAAATTCAAACTGGTTTACAAGATCCCCTGCAAAGTGCTCAAGTACCCCAAGGGGTACACAAACCCCTGGTTGGGAACAACTGTTTTAAAAACAAGATCATTCCATATACTGTGGTTTGTTCTTTTGCTGTTGTTTTTTGTATGACATTTTTTATCACCGGATTTTCCCTCATTTGTTGGAATGATTGTTAAATGTAAAATAAAAAGAATAAAGTAAAAAGTATTGATAAATATATTAAGTCATCTTTTGCCACATTTGATTCCTGTGGCAAACCTTCCTCGGGCCAATTTGTGTAGTGTTTTCATGTTCTCCACATGCTTGTGTGGATTCATTCCTAACACCATCCATTAATATCTACTGTATGTTAGGTTGTTTGGTGTTGCTGTTTCCCCCCATGTGGCCTTGTGACACATTGGTATCCTGTTCAGGGTCTCCCCACTTTATGCCCACTGTAAGTTGGAGAGGCACCAGAAGACCACCTCGGCCATCAGTGATTAAAAAAAAAAAAACTGAACTGAACTCACTGTTTTCTAATAGCAGAGATCAATGTGCCAGGATCACTACATGGACACAAAGGGCCACTACACACCAAGCTTTCAAATGTCTTAGATGATTTACTTCAGGTATACATTGCTGGTTTGAGATATTGATCAAATATCACAGTAAATCCACATCCATGATGTGATCAACCCTAAGGTGCTCTATCAGTCTCTAGGGCTAACTGGAACTGTAGAGGATATTGGAGTTTAGTGAACTGGTTGAAGAAACCAGTTTGAGATGGTTTGAGCTTCTATGGGGTTCACGTCAGGTCAGTTTGCTGGCCAGTTCAATAACACCATGGTCATTGAACCAGGTTTTAGTACCTTTGGCAGTCTATGCAGGTGCCAGTCCTGCTGGAAAATGAAGTCAGAATCTCCTACTATCGCTGAAATTAGTGACATCATCACTAACGATGGATGATTCTTATCCGATATAATATACCTAATAAAAAATAATTATCATTAAAATATACCAAAACAATACATGATAAATTTGAGTTGTGTTCTTTTATTTTCAACTATGCCATGCCTAACAAAAAGAAAAAAGCTTTCCAGGGAAATCACTATTATTGGACTAATTAAAGATAGCATGGAAATTTCAGGACCATTTTTACTTACTTTATTCTTTACATGCAGTCAGTACATAAAGGGTAGTAGTAATGGGACACTATCACTATTGCTATTGTGAAAATCCCACTAATGAATGCCTGTAGGAAAAAGTGGGCTTTGGAGTTGGGGAACATCCACACCTTCTAAAACTTCAGAGAATATGCTGATGCTACCCTGGAACACAAGACACTCTGACAAACACAATTTCATGAAAATAATGTAAACACGTGTTATGGCAATTTTTATATTCATCATCATATCGTCAAATGTATGTTCATGTGTACAATTTGTCATGTTTTAATACATGATGACTCCATTACTCTTTGCACTTTTGAACAGCTGAGTCATGTTAGACTAAACAGTACAGATTGTATTGTACTCAGTGCAACACAGAGTCTCTGCTGAAGGCCAAAACTCAAACTCACGTGCAGATATGCACGCACACACACACTATCAAGGATAGATAAGAGTGGCGCCCAATCTTCCGCATCTATACACGTCTTCATCATCCTCAAATATTTCCACTGTTGGGCATCTGACTCCCCCCTTCTCCTTACCTCAGGGTGGAACTTCTTATGTTATCTGTATAAAAGCTTAAGCTGTGAAACTGTTAGACAGAGCGGGTCTCTGTCTTCGGATCGCCTGGCCGGGCGGTCACCAATTTTTGTTCCACTTTGTACTCTTTTTTACTTAGTTTTATAATAAACCTTTTTTATAAAATCATCAATGCCTCGCCTGGACTCCATCACTCAACCAGAGCAATAAATCATGTCTCCAAATGAGGTCAACCGCAAATTTGCCGTGACACACGTTTGCTTGGGTGAAAATCCCCCACCAATATTATTCTAGGGTTAAAGTTTGTCTGCTGAAAAATGCATGAAGTGCTCTAAAATTTGCTAGTAGATGCTGTGTTGACTCTGGACCAACAGTGGACCAACACCATTCTTCCAGATTCTAGAACCTTGGTTTCCAAATGAGATGCAAAATTTGCTCTAATCTGAAAAGAGGTTCTAAACTAGATATTCTTTGCTTTATTCTAGGTAAGATACTTCTGTCATTGTTTGTTGTTCAGGAGTGGCTTGACAAGAGGAAAATGACATATGAAGCCCATGTCCAGAATGAGTCTTTGTTTGGTGGCTCTTGATGCAGTAACTCCTGCCTCAGTCCACTCATTGTGAAGCTCCCCTACATTTTTCAATGGCCTTTTCCTGACAATCCTCTCTAGGCTGCGCTCATTCCTGCTGCTTGTGCACCTTTTTCTTCCTATTAATGTGCTTTGATACAGCACTTTGAGAACATCCAACGTCTTTTGGAGGGTGTCAATGATGGTTTTCTGTCTGACTGTCAGGTCAGCAGTCTTCCCCATGATTGTGAATTATACTGAACCAGTCTGAGACCATTTAAAGGTTCTGGAACCCTTTGCAGGTGATTTGGATTCATTAGCTGATTTGAGTGTGAAACTTTAAGCCTACAATATTAAATCTTTTTACAATATTCTAAGATTCTGAGATTAGTTTCACCTCCTAAGTTGAATTACTGAAATCTGAAATAAATGCACTTTTGCAGGATACTTTTTTTTTTTTTGTTTCACCTGTAAACAGACCATACTTTACATCAAACACCTGCCGTGAGATTGGTTTTCTAGGTATTAAAGAAAGCTGTTGAAGCCTATTAGAGAGCAATTTTTAAGTTTGACATAATACGATAGAAATATATATATATGTATATATATACAGTATATGTCTAGAATGTATTGTAAAAACAGAAAAAGTATTTAAAGAGTATAGTTTCAATTTGTAAAATATTAACTATTAGTAGTAGAACTAAGTATTCAAAATTAAAGCACACATCTCTCTCTCAACAAATCCATAATCATTGTTGGTGTCCTGACTAGGTTGCCAATAGTCTTTAAAAACAGAACAGTCTATTATTTGACTTTTATTGAACTGATAAGAATGTATTTTATCTCATATTTCTGTGAAAATCTAAATAAACTGTCAAAAGTCAACAAGATTATGAAAGGATTGTTTGATTCATCTATGGAACTGTCCATGTTTCCCACCATAAATGTAGCAGCAGCACTTTTAATTACTATATCGCTGTCAAAGTTTGCCGTATTGGATAGGGTTTAACTGTTTCTATAAGCTAAGATATTTCACTTTACAGCCAAATTTGTGTCATTTCACTCACATAAGCTGGTCAATTGGTTTTGGAGGGTGAAGAAAAGAGAGCAAGAAAAGTGGATTTTCATCAAAAATGTCATCAGAAAATTTTTCATGTTCTCTCAACTTGTTGAGGCCCAACATGTGGTCACACATTAATCCCTTATTTAAACAGCCACCAAAGCAGATGTCATTACTGGTTTGGGTAATTATAAACCCTGCTTGACTGTGGGGCAGAGCTGGTGATAGATAAATAGACATTAGTAGTAATAGTGATCAGGCAGATTTGAGATTAACAGCTGGATTTTTGTTTTTAATATCACAGATGTTCAATGGCCATAACCTGTTAACCTGTATGTCCAGTTTGTTTCAAAACATGTGAAAAGGAGACAAATTCAACTTTCTTGTTGAAATGAGTTTCTTGAGTTGGGGAAAAACTCTGGCTATTCAAGGATGAAACACAGGCTGGCAGGATTCATTTGAGATTACTTGTCACAAACACGGTGTAATCCCCTTATCAGCGTACTTACCTGTCCCTGACAGTGATCCAAGCCTTCCTCTATGAGACTCATTGGCCTGACATTCTGGCAGGAGCAAATCCCTGTCTAATGTGTCGGCCCAGGCAGCTTTAACACCTGGCACGTAAATGCTTATCTGCTGAGCACCCAAAAGCACCTGCATTATCCTGCTGAAGCTTCCTAACAAGATAGGCCTTCGAATATCAAATATCCAGACAGTGAAATTATAGCTTGTGTCACATATATGCAAATACAGAGGTGTGTCTGCACAAACGACAAACGGTTTGCAGTTGTTGTCAGTAAGAGATGTGTCTATGACAGATGTGTATCTTTTGTGTTGGATGCCCCAAAGTAGGGCTAGGCAATATCAGTATATCGAATATGTTGAGATTTTCTCATATGCAACATAGGATGAGACAAGGTCATTTATAGCAATTTAGCTTTAATTTAATCTTTTGCACTAAAATAGTTGTTTTAAGAGTAGTTACTTTCCCTTTACTTCTCTTACAATCTGCCTCTAACACAAACTACCCTCTTTCCTGCATAGCACCTACTAACCTTGCCCACACTCACAAGCTTTGCAGAGACAATATGGCAACCGACACAAACGGCAAGTGTGTGTCCACCTCTGTCCGTTGTTGTTGAGGGCATAGTTTATATTAGTTTTACCTAGGGAATTGCGTAGAATGTCTGTGATGTTAATCCCGTGCGAATCGGCCATGTCAGTAATTTGTAAAGTAAAATTTCCCCCACAAATGACCTACTATATTTTGCTGAACTCCGAGGTCCTGTGATAATACTAATCCAATGTGAATAGGTCTCTCTGTGATTTGGACAGAAATAGGCAGGATCTAAATCCATTTATTCTTTGACTTTTCTGGTACTGTTCATGTTTTCATTCAGTATGTGGATGTTTTAGCTGGTAAAAAGCTGCTCACGTTTATGATTTGTTTAACAGTGTTACAGAAAGACAGAGAACTTATACGATTTGACACTTTTGCAAAAACAATTACAGCTTTTTTGAGGGCAATAAAATGTTTATTTCATATGTTACAAACAGCAGCAGTTTTGATTTACTGATGTATTAAAAACTTTTCAAATCACCAGTAACGTGACTTATGCGTTGTTTCTTTTTATGTCCTGACCTGGAGCAAAATTCCGCCCAGTCACCAGTTTATCTGGATACTATTTGGACTGATCAGTAAAGTTGTCAGATATTCACAAATTCGGACTTCCAGCATCAGTAACTCTTTCATGAAACGTCATCGACACACAAATTACACCTCTGCCATCAGTGTGAGGTGAACAATATGATACCAGATCATTTTTTATCAAACGCAGCAGAGGAAAACTCCGGCTGTGTGTCCTCTCTGTGTGGTGAGATTAAAACATGAAGCTCTCGTCCTCGTTTCCTCGTAAATATCCAAATATCACACTAACAGAACCAGATCTAATTTTAAAACAGAAAAAAATGCTGCTTGTTTGTTTTTTTGTTTTCCTGTTTCTGGTTTTAAATTAATGAAACAAAAAAATAAATAAATAAATAATATAATAATTTGGTTTACGCAGCGCGTTGACATATCCGGGAGATGTCCGTAAATTTCAGCAAAAATCTCAGGCTTCGGTTATCCTGTGCGAATGCGCCACATGAAAAGCAGACGTTGGTGGGTCATTTACTTATTACATGTGGTCCTTAGGTAAAACTAATCCCGTGCAAATAGGGCTTTTGTTCCAACACTAAAAAAAATGACCCCTTGTCTTTTGGAGCATTTTCATACATTTAGGACTAATTGTGTGACTGGTTTTTCTGCATATGCCAATGAACATTGACACCTGTGTAGTGAGGTGAGTTGCACATTTCCCAGTGTCCTTGAATGTCCCATTGCTGCATATGCCACTCCCTGCCCCTCCCCAGGTCTTAATTAGGTAATCTAGAACACATGTGCACCCCTTTGGTTTGGTGTGGCAGGGATTTAAGTACCTCTGTCTTTTATTTGAATGTTTGTTTTATTATGACGAACATTAATGTTGGCTCCTGTTTTAAGCAGGAACAGAGTGAGCCCAGCTTTGCCACTGCTGTCATGTTATGCTCTTACTTTTATACCCGAGTTAAGCTCTCTAGTGTTTCTTTTTCCCACTTAACCAAAAAGTATCTTGATTAGTTTTGTACAGTTTATTTTGTTGTGTTGTGTGTGTTATTAATTTAGTTTACTGTGTTTTAGATTTGGTTTTGAAACACCTTAAGTATTTGGATAAACCAATGTTTCTGTGGTGGTTTTAAAAAACAATAAATAAAAGTTATTTTATATTAAGATTTGTAAATACAGATTCTTATGATTGGACATACTATCTCTCTGTGTTTACTGTAGGGTTTACTTGGGAATTCATTATTAAGGAACCCTCAGTTTAGTTAACCTTAATTCCTTTTCTTTCATTTGTGGTGGCATCGTAGGCTTAGCTTAAGTTTCTTTTGGTTTACAGACCAGTGGGCCTCTGGCCCCGCCCTCACACTATATACAGTCTGCAAATGTGATTACACCTGCTATTACCATGGCCTGCTATTTCAGCCCATCAATAACCTCATTTCCTGGTGCATGGTTATTTCACATCCATAAAGCCTAATATTTAAAAAAATGGTATAGTCACTCCAAATACTAAATCTTAATAACATAGAACATTTTTACAGCATGTTTAAATCAGACAAATTTTGCGTTGTTTTTAAACATTTAATATGTAAAAAAAAGTAAAAGCTTTGCCAAAAATCAAATTGAGTTATACACATGAACTTTACTTTTATTAAAATTTCCTGGGCCAAAACCCAATCTTGTAATGAAATCGTATTTCTTTTTTTTGTGATTACATGAAATACAAAAAAACACAATAGTAATAAAAAGGCTCATTGTGATCAGAGCCTCCTCCTACGTTCAAGCAGTCATCATGAGGACCCTGGTTCAAGTCCTGCTCTGGGCAGTCTTTGCAACTCTAAATAATTCTTTGTTAAATCTTCAATTACTGAACGAACTACTGTTAGTTATCTCTGGATTTGCATTCCAGGTTGCAATGTCGCAGCAATGCAAAGTTTCTAGTTATTATTGTGGTGGGAACAAAGGCAGCAAATAAGTCAAGAGAATCAATCAGGATAAAATGATAGCAGTTTAAAGGAAGATGAAGAGCAAAGACGGGCACGATTCAGAACAGAGAAGGGCAACTGTTCTCACAGTCAGAGCCACAACAATGTGATCCTCTAATCCTAGGGCCACGTCATCAACATTCATGTCAGCATTTAGAATAATGACCAAACTGAGCATTAATACCGGGAAGAACAACAGATTTTGTGTGTTTTTGTTGTTGTTCTGTGTATTTTTCTGTTTTTTGATTCATTTTGTTTTTTATGTCATTTTGTGTGTTTCTCGAGTCATTCAGTAGGCTTTTGCTGTTATTAGTGAGGATGCAATGGCATCCTCACTATTGTATTCACTAAAATTATTATAATATGTTATTATTATTCTTCCGTCCACTCAAACTCGTCCCACATTTTTCAACCAAATTTCAACAATTGAGGTATCAAACTTTTCATCATCAGTAGGGTAAAACTAACCTGTCTCACAACGGTCTAAACCCAGCTTACGTTCCCTATTAGTGGTGCTATATCTCAGTGTTTTGAAAACTTTTCAACTTTTTGAATTATTGAACTTTTTGTTCTCTTCCACTTACATTGAAAGTTCCAACCTTTTTATCCCTCATTGAAACTTTTAACATCTTTATCGTCAGCCATTTTGTAACTGATGCAAACCATTCAACCTTTAACATGTTCAGCTACTACAACCAACAAATTACAACTTCTTTCAACCTTTCAAACCCATTTCAACCTCTTTCAACTTTTTCAGCCTATTTCAGCTTTTTCAACTTTTTCAACCTTTTTCAACTTTTTCAACTTCTGAGCCTAGGGCCACGTCATCAACATTCATGACCAAACTGAGCATGAATACTGGGAGTAACAACAGATTTTGTGTGTTTTTGTTGTCGTTCTGTGTATTTTTCTGTTTTTTTTTTGTGGTCGTTTTGTGTGATTTGACCTTCTCTCAAGGTCATATTTAAGGTCAAGGTCAGTGTTCTGTTTTTCCTGCATTATATAACTTGTCAACAAATCCTATTTTTGCCAATTGTTAATTGCCAAATTCACCTTGCAAATACAGGTCTTGTCTAGTTTAAACTTTTTTTGTAGTCATTTTAACATCATATACCAATAAAGTTTGAGTTTTTATTTTGTGTATTTCTGTTTTTTTTTTGTTTGTGATTTTGTATGTCTTTGGAGTGGGTTGATTGGCTGATTTTTGTCATCATTTTGCGTAATTTTGTGTTGCTGTGGTTTATGTTATTTTGTAGAGTTACTTTGGTTCCCCCCAAGTTAGACTGAAGGCCACATGTGGCCCCTGAGCCACAAGTTGCCCATGTCGGTGTTAGAAGCACTGTGGATCTTTTTTTTTTTACACTTTGGCACACTTTCAATTAAGAAAAGTATATATAGTATCTCTCTCGCTGATGAGGTTCCTCTATTTTTGGATTGAGATCTAAACAATTTTTTTTTTTTTTACAGAATCACTGCAAACCTTTGAGGATATAATGAGATCTGCTGTCACCTAGTGCATTTCATGAGAAATTACAGTATAACAACAAAAAAACCCTACCAACATGACTTTTGTGTTCTATTACTTGAAGGTGAAAAAAGATGTAGGTAAATTTATGTGTCATCGTTCTTAATGTACATATCACAACAGGATAAATAAAACGTGGAATTAAACATATTCCTGTGAAAAATCACGACATATTTTTGGCTTAAAAAAGGGAACATTTACAACTTTTTTTTTTTTTTTTTTTTAGCACAGAAAAAATTTGTTACTGCGTATGAACTAAATTGTGAAACAGAAGAAATCCGACACAAAGTCAAACATGATAAATCAATAACTTCTTGGGCTCATTTAAAGTAAAAAGAAGCAAAACGGTGAGCACAAGTTGAAATTCTTAGTTTTAACTACATTAAACCGTGCAAAGTTATTAAAAAATAAAATACAAAGACTAAAAGCAAATAATGATTTTTTTTTAACAATCTTATCAGAACAAGAAACAAGCCTTTAATGTCATATTTTAAACCAACTAAATTATTTTAAACAAGCTAACAACAATTAACATCCTGAAGGGCTAAAGTGTCTTGATTATTTGAAATGATATTTAAAAAAATACAGTAAGAAAATAATATTTACTCCTAATAGAATTGTTTCTGCCTTTGGTATTCATTTGTTTACTAGTTTTGAAACAACAAATAAAGACAGAACAGAAAACATCCTATAGTAAACGGAATATGAACATATATATACAGTATGGTTTCAGTGATGGTTGATGTAGGAATTGTTCTCAGAGCTGCATTCACATCTTCTAGGAGACTTTCTGACAGTACTTCTCTTAGTCTTTGTAATTGGCTTCGGGGTTGCCTGCTGGACATTTTTGACATGATCTTATTTTTCAGGTCAGTCGCTGCCTTGTTCAGCGTGAATGCACTTATTGGGGCTTCGTATCCAATCTCCATTGGGGGCTGGTGTTAACTCCCCTCTGACCTGGTGTCCTGGCTCCCCGTTGCCGGAGCATTGGTGTTGTACCTCGTCAACACCAGCAGTTGCCGATTGTGGATGTTGGAACACTGAGCTACTAGTTGTTTCACCGTGAGTTTGGACTGTGGGTTTCGAAGTAACCGTTCTCTTATCTCGCCCATTTCCTCCTTGTTCCAGTAGCCCATTTTACATTGAGGTGCTCTGGTTCCCCAGCACCTGACGCAGATCTTGTTTTGCCGGGCGACGCCTGTCATTCATTTTATTGTCTCTCATCATTGTATGAGGTGGGTGAATGGTCTTGCCTAAGGACCCACACTGGCAGCTCATTTCGAACCGGGGTCTTCTGTGTGCAAGTCGGGTGACTTACCACTTGAGCTAGCCAGTCGCTGCACAAGTCTCCATCAAATGTGGCATATTCCAAGGAGACGCCCTGTCCCCACTGCTGTTCTGCATAGGTCTGAACCCCCTCAGCCAAATAATCAACAAGACTGGCTATGGATACCGACTCAGGAACGGGGCCACCATCAGTCACCTCCTCTACATGGATGACATCAAGCTGTACGCTAAGAATGAGCGAGACATCGACTCACTGATCCATACCACCCGGATATACAGTGCAGACATTGGGATGTCATTCGGACTAGAGAAATGTGGTCGGATGGTGACTAAGAGAGGGAAAGTAGTCCACACAGAAGGGGTCTCACTCCCAGAAGGAACAATAGCAGACATTGAGGACAGTTACAAGTACCTTGGAATCCCACAAGCAAATGGCAACCTCGAAGAGGTGACAAGGAAAGCGGCTACGGCCAAATACCTCCGAGTACGGCAGGTCCTAAGAAGCCAGCTCAATGGCAAGAACAAGTCCCGGGCAATAAACAGCTACGCTCTGCCAGTAATCAGATACCCTGCAGGAATAATTAGCTGGCCAAAGGATGAGATACAGACCACAGATGTTAAGACGCGAAAGCTCCTAACCATGCACGGAGGGTTCCACCCCAAATCCAGCACCCTGAGACTGTACGCTAGCCGGAAGGAAGGGGGCCGAGGACTAGTGAGTGTGAGAGCCACTATCCAGGATGAAACATCCAAGATCCATAAGTACATCAAGGACAAGGCTCCAACAGATGACGTGCTCAGTGAATGTCTCAGACAATGGGGAACAGAAGATGAGGTGCTGGAGGTTCCATCATGGGAGGACAAGCCCCTGCACGGGATGTACCACCGAAACATAACTGAAGGATATCAAGAAATCCTACCAATGGCTAGACAGAGCCGGACTAAAGGACAGCACAGAGGCACTCATCATGGCTGCACAGGAGCAGGCCTTGAGCACCAGAGCAATAGAGGCCCAGATCTATCACACCAGACAAGACCCCAGGTGTATACTGTGCAAAGAGGCCAATGAGACAATCCAGCACATAACTGCAGGGTGTAAGATGCTGGCAGGGAAAGCTTACATGGAACGCCATACCAAGTGGCTGGCATAGTGTACAGGAACATCTGTGCAGAGTATGGGCTGCAAACCCCAAGTTCAAAGTGAGAAACACCTCCAAAGGTGGTAGAGAATGACCGAGCCAAGATCCTGTGGGACTTCCAGATACAGACGGACAGAATGGTAATGGCTAACCAACCAGACATTGTGGTGGTGGACAGAGAGCAGAGGAAAGCCGTTGTGGTCGACATAGCAATACCAAGCAACTTCAACATCAGGAAAAAGGAACACGAGAAACTAGAGAAATACCAGTGGCTCAGAGAAGAGTTGGAGAAAACCTGGAGGGTGAAGGCATCAGTGGTGCTCGTGGTCATTGGGGCACTCGGGGCAGTGACCCCCAAACTGGAGGAGTGGCTCCAGCAGATCCCAGGAAATACATCAGACGTCTTGGTCCAGAAAAGTGCAGTTCTAGGAACAGCAAAGATACTGCGCAGAACCCTCAAGCTCCCAGGCCTCTGGTAGAGGACCCGAGCTTGGAGGAAAAAAGAGACCGCCCGCGGAGGGTGAGAAAGAGTTTTTTTTTATTTATATATATATAAATATAAAACATAATCAGGGTTCCCACCACAAATTGTCCACACTTTAAAGCCCAAAGTTATTTGCTAGCACAAGGGTTAGGATCATATAAGTTTCTACTTCCTCCTACTCCTTTTTGCTTTATTTGATTGTTTTCTAAATTACTATTATTAGCATTTTCATTGTAGTAAATACACTGCTGTTGTATTTATGTTCAAAATTAAATTAAATCAAATGAATTGGTGAGGGTTCATGGATGAATGTAGTTAGAGTTAAGCCTGGTATAGGTACTCCACTAATAAATACTCACAGACACATAACTACACACATGAACGAGTGCATTCATTTAGAAATCATTACATGTGTGCAGATGTCCACGTCACACCTACTGGGAGAGCACTGGGAACTATTAGATTGTAAATGATCAATAAATCAACATGAACCATGACAAAAACCTGGTGTAAAATAATAAGTAATTGTCATAATAATAATAATACATTAGCAATTTATTGACAGAAATTGGCTCAAGGTAAGCTAAAAAATACATGAAATTTGGGTTGGGATGTATGCATCATACTGTAGAGAAAAGGAAAAGTCTAAATGTCATATTCCATAAATCATCTTCTCCATGTGTGAGCTGTGTCAGTCTGTACGAAGAACTGATGAAGAAACATCCCAGTGATGAAGATGAGCTTGGATTCTGATGGAAAGTGAGTTGAAAGTTCAACAGTTTTTTGTATCAAGTTGAAACCAAAGCAGTCTGTGTAAACACTGCAGTGCTGGTGACGAACAGCTGGAACTGTGATTCTCCTCTGAAGCAAAACTCTGCAATCAGACAAGACAATTCACAGTCATTAATGTAAAAATAAAGATGACTTTTATACTAAACATGTTCAGATTCTTTCTGTGTAAATGAGAGGCTTTACTTACATTGATTGTTTTGGTGAATAGAAGTCTTTCTGTCCTGTGCTGATGTTCCCTCCTCAGGATGCTGTGGATACTGGTGTTCCTGTCCTCCATCTTCATCCTCCTCCTCCATCAGTGGATGCCGTTGTTCCAGTCCAACATTTCACAGGCATTAGTATAAAGTCACTTCTATTTTTACATTAAACATTAGTTCAGTGTCTTTCTGTGCTAATGAGAGGCTTTATTTATATTAATTGTTTTGCTTTCTGTTGATGTTTCCTCCTCAGGCAGTTGTGGATGCTGGTGCTCCTGTTTAAAAATAAACTTGACTTTATAATAATGCTTGTAAAGTATTACAGTAAACGTGTGTTCAGTATTTTTGCTTACATTGTTTTGGTTGATAAAGTCTCCTCTTGTCCTCACTTGCTGGGATTAAAAAGGTTATCTCTAATTCTTAATTCTAACCTAACTCAACCTAATATACATGCATGTTTTCATAACAGTGACAGGACAACCACTCCGACTGTGGCCTGTCATAAAGAAACAAAAAATAAAATCCTTTCCATTTAAAAAAGTCACGGTACCAGTCATTGCCTGGGACATCAGTCGCCCTGCAAGACACAAAGGCCAACTTACCTGAAACAACTATTTACAAAAAAGCCCAGGTACAAGACGCACTGGACAAGCACACATGGACACTCAAATGGCCAGCCTTGGTTTGTGTCAATGTAACCAAAGGCTGAACTAATCCCACTAGACGCAAGGACTAGCTATGGAAGCCAGGTACAAGCAGGGAACTCTGCTCATAGATGGAGAGGAGCAGGAAAAGGAAAAGCACAGATGACTCCAAGATGAGTCAGAGCTGTCGTCCCGTCTCGGCCTCTTCGTCCCAGACTCACAGTGACTGTCAGAGTCGGACGATGCAGGTTCCTCAGAACCGTCTACGTACCTCTTCCTGGAGACACTGCGTCCAAGTGGTGCCTCCTGGAAATACTCACCTTCATCTTCAGAGTCACCGGAGGCTGAGGAAGCAGACTCCTCAGGGTTCTCCCAGCCAGGGGTCACCTCGTAGAAGTAAAACGCAGTCCACTCAGGAAGGTCCTCCTCAGGGGCTTCTGTGTCTTCTGGTTCTTCTGTGTCTTCTGGTTCTTCAAGGTCTTCTGCTGCTTCTGAAGTTAAGTACCAGGTCGGGACCAAACCCGGAGGTTCGGCCAAGGCTTGTACCAAACCCGGAGGTTCAGCCCAGCCTGGGACCAAACCCGGAGGTTCAGCCCAGCCTGGGACCAAACCCGGAGGTTCAGGCAAACCTGGGACCAAACCCGGAGGTCCTGCCCAGCTCGGGACCCAACCTGGCGTTCCAGCCCTGTCAGGGAAAAAACCTAAAATAAAAAAGTAATTTAATAAATAAATAGGTTAGTATACAGTGATTTACAAAAATAATAATTTCATCACATTGTGAATATCAAATCTTTAAAGCACTTTTTGAACTGAAACATATTTGGACATTCATTTATTTGTATATTTAAACCGTTCTACAGTCTCCCAGTCCACCTACCTGCCTGGTCTTGTAGGTCCGGGATGGCGCTATGGTTGACAATAACGACTTAAATATTTTTAACTATTTCACTAAATACACCTCTGCAGCCCAAACGCTGACTTCAGAGTAAAATTGTCACTAAACATATCAGCATTTCTTAATTTTCATTGAGTTAACACAATTTTCTGTACGCCTATACATGTTTATTTTTAATTATTCGACCGTTTTTAAACCTAAACCTGTGTAAAGTTTAAACCAAGCGTCTCAGGCCACAAATCTAATTTAAAGACACAAACCTGGCAATTAAATGATACAATGTTTAGGCTCCATCATGTTTAATGCTAATGATTAAAGTAGGTTTATCAGATGAGAATAATTCAACATGACTTACTCTCTGCCATGCGTGGCCCCATGGTCTCCTCCTGGTCTTAACTTCTTCTCTGGTTTGAAGTCTTTCTCTGTCTGGTACTGGTCTGAAGTCCTGGTTCTGGTCCTGTAGAAGTCTCTAAAGAGACTTTTCTGTGGGTCTGGTAAACCTTTTCTCTGCTCAAAGCTCTCAGCACGTCTCTCTCAGTCTCTCGCTGCTCGCAGAGTAACTGAAGATCAGCAGGTGATTTTAAATAACGCCTCCTCTTTGCCTTGTTCATGCACACACGTACAAAATGTATCAAGATACAATTCAATGTTTTTAATGTGTATGCATTGATATGGGCTCTCTAAATGTTTTATATGACTGATAAAATCCTATATTTACGTAGCATGACCATATGTCTACTTTCACGTCATGTTTTGCGCGTAAAGTTAATTAGGATGCGCAGGTTTCCTACAGAATTTGAACGTGATTACTTTAATTTACTGTAACTCCGCCAATAATTGTTCTATCGGGACAATTTGAACAGTTTTTGAACACTAAAAAGTTCTTTGGAGCCAAGTTGTTAGTTACTGTTATGGTCTCCTCAAGGAAAGTACAAAAAGAACAAATGGCTTGAAATAAGAAGACCAGAACATAATTAAGGACATCACACAAAGATTCATTTAAGTGTTTTTAATTAAATAAATCAACTCACCAAAAGTGAAAAACTAAAAGGGCCTGGAAGCTCCAGCTGAAACCAACAAAATGCAGGGGGAGGCAGGCCAACCCCTATAGGGCCGTTGAAGCTGCTCCCCCTCCCTAAATTAGAAAACTGGGATTAAACTACATATATAAACGAAAACATTGACTACCGGTCACTCCCAGTCAGGACATTATCCCTGCCACGGATGGGCCTGACCTCCAGATTGACCCCCTGCAAAAATATGGACCACCTCATCAACCTGCTCTGCATCTGCCGCAGGAAAACAAGGGGATTGTGGTCAGTATACACGATGGTTGGTTCACTAGAGGAACTCACATAAATCTCAAAATGCTTGAGGGCCAAAACAAGCGCCAACGCCTCCTTCTCCACTGTCGAATAAGCCAGTTGGTGCTGATTGAGTTTCTTTGAATAATATAAGACTGGGTGCTCAATCCCATCATCCCCATCCTGCATCAGGGCAGCACCCACCCCTACATCACTCGCATCCACAGCAAGCTTAAACGGCCGCTCAAATACCGGTGCAGCGAGCACTGGTGCATTCGTCAACAATGCTTTAATACTATCAAAAGAGTGTTGACAGCTCGGAGACCATTTGTAGGGCAACTTTGGGCTCAACAGGTCAGTTAGGGGGGCTGCGACGGCAGAAAAGTTCCTACAAAAACTCCGGTAATAACCTGCCATTCCCAAAAATCGCATTAAGCCACGGCAAGTGGAAGGCCAAAGAAACCAAAGGACTGATTCCACTTTAGCATGCACAGGCTTAACTTGACCTCGACCCACAACTTTGCCAAAGTATACAACTATAGCCTGCCCAAACTCGCATTTGGCAAGATTTAACGTGAGATTAGCCTCACTCAACCGGCCAAACACTGCTCGGAGTTGCTGAATGTGTTCGTCCCATGTGGTTGAATAAATGACGATATCATCCAGGTAAGCGTTGCAGCCCGATAAACCTAACAAAATCATATTGACCAAACGCTGAAATGTAGCCGGTGCATTTCTGACTCCAAATGGCATTACAGTGTACTCAAGAAAAGAGTCAGGGGTCACAAAGGCAGATATTACTTGGGCCCTCGGTGTTAACGGTACCTGCCAGTAGCCTTTTAGCAGATCAAGTTTAGTGACGTACTTGGCACAGCCAACTTTGTCGACACAGTCATCCACTCTGGGCAAAGGATAACAGTCCGGTTTAGTGACTCCATTTACTCATCGATAATCAGTACAAAACCGATCGAGCCATCGCACTTGGCAGCTAAGAGACAAGGTGAACTCCAAGCACTTGTGCTAGGTACAGCTATGCCATTTTCAAGCATGTAATTCACCTGTTTTTGGAGACAAAGCCGTTTTTCAGGGTTAACGCAATAAGCATGCTGTTTTATCGGTGGGGAATCACCAACATCAATATCATGTTGCAACAAATGTGTTCTGGTAGGCACGTCTGAAAAGAGAGCTGTATTAGAGCCAATCAAATTGATAACATCCTCCCGCTGGGATTGAACCAAATTTAGAAGGTAAATGTCAAGATTATCAAGCACTTCTGAGTTTTTAAGTCACCCATGAGCAACATCAGGGGAGATGCCAACCACGTCATCGTCATCATCCTGAGATTCAGGAGAGATGTCAGTGGTGTTCAAAAGTGTCAGACGAATGCATTTATTAATATCAAAACTGGAATCTTCACGACCGCCATTAAAAGTAACTTGTTTAAGCTCCAGTTCTTTCAAACGTATTTCCGGTTTTGTCTCCTCTTCTAATTGTTTTATTTGGATACTTGTTCTTTAAGTCTGGCTGCTCTTTCATCTGCCTTGTCTTGTAACTCTATGCGGCGCAACTCCAGCTCAAACTCTTACTTCTTAATATTAGAATCAGAACCATCTGATCGAACTGGTGACATGGCCACACAAGGGTCAGGCAACACACCCTTTTCAAACAATTCAGCCCACAACTCAAGTTTTATCCTCTTCTTTGCTTTTATATTTGAGACTTTAATATGGTACCAATCAGCAATATTAATCAGGTTATCCTTCGTGTATTTATTGAAAACCTCAAGGGTAGGCTGCTTAACAAAATCTTCTAGATTAAATTCCATTTTTACAAGAATTTTACCACCTACCTTAAACTTTAATTGCAAACTGCAAAACAAATTAGTGCAATTAATTCTGCTATCAAATTGTATAAGGCAGAAAGTGGTTGCACGGACAATTCATCGCAAAGCGACAAGAGCGCAAAAAAACTTTACTTGTTATTATTTTAATGCTGAACCCAAATATTACACTGTTGAGGCCACTTTAAAGGGAAAATACTATGTGAGCAGAGTTATTTAAGTTTTAGATTGTTTGAGGTAAGATCATGAGCAGTTAGCATAAAGGCTGTCAGAAATTCAATTACTAGTGTATTACGACAAAAAAAGAGAAAACAAACATATTGCAGTTAGACAGCATGAAGACGTAGGTAATTTAATTTTCACAATGATTTATTGGCTCCTATAACTGGTTTAACCTTTTCAGTGCTCAAAGACATTTTACAGGGATAAAAACACAGTGCGTCAACAATAGGTAAAAGTACTGAGGCATAGAAGTAAGTAAAGAGACAATGTAATAAACAATAGATAGACTACAAGATAAAATGGCTACACATTAAAAACAATCCAGAATAAGTGGGTTTAGAGGTGTTTTCTGAAAGTGAAAAGGTCCATGCAGTCTCCAAGATTTTGAGAGTGAGTTCCAGAGGGTGGGGGCGGCAACAGAAAAAGATTGGTCTCCCCAGGTTGGGCGCCTGGTCCTGGAGGGAGTAGACAGGAGGTCGGCGACGGAAAAGCAGAGGGAGCAAGATGAGGTATGGCGATGAATCAGGTCAGTGAGGTAGAAGGGGGCCAGGTTATGGAGGGCTTTGAAAGTAATAAGTAAGACCTTGAATGGGATGCGCTGAGGGATAGGAAGCCAATGTAGATTTTGAAGAACAGGGGTGATGTGTTCATAGGAATAGGTGCGTGAGGAAGCAAGCAGTGGATATTTATTTGAAGGTTTTGGATGGTAGGACGCAGAGGATGCTGTTGCACTCTGGAGGTGATGAAAGCGTGAATAAAGGTTTCAGCAGGAGAAAAGAACTTTCAAGGGATGGTCAAAGACGTGCAATGTTTTTTAGGTGAAAGAAAGCAGACCGGATTATGTGATTGATGTTGGAATGAGAGTGTTTGATCAAAGGAAATGCCAAGGTTGCAGATGATAGGGGATGGTGAGAGTGGTCTGGTCAAGATGAATGAAGAAATTCTGATTGGAGTTTGTATCAGATTTGTCAGAGTTAAGTTCGAGGAACTTGTGCATCATCCAGACTTTTATATCTGATAGGCAATGAGTGAGGGTGAAGAGGGTGGTGGGAGTGATAGATTTAGTAGAGATGTATAACTGAATGTCATTGGCATAGCAGTGGAAATGGAGACTGTGACCACGGATGATGGAGCCAAGGGGGAGAAGATAGAGGATGAATAGGAGAGGACCACGCACCGAACCTTGGGGGATGCCTTGAGACAGGGGAGCAGTGATGGAGGAGCAGTTTTTGAGCTGTTATCGGGTGGTGAGGTAGTACTGGAGCCAGGCCAAAGCAGAGCCAGTGATGTTGAGGGAGGTTTTCAGGCGGGAAATGAGAATGGTAACAAAGTTGATGGAATCAAAGGCTGCGCTGAGGTCAAGGAGGATGAGTATAGTGAGATGGCCAGTCAGAGGAGAGCAGGAGATCATTGGTGACTTTGAGTAGGGCTGTTTCTGTACCTTGGGAACAGAATCCACACTGGAAGGGTTTGAATTGACTGTTGGAGTTGAAGTGGTATTTTAACTGGCTGGCTACAACGCATAGGATTTTAGACAGGAAGGGGAGATTAGATTTGAGCCGGAAGTTAGCAAGGCTCGTCACAATAAAACTATGACAGGAAGTGGACTTATAGTTCACATGGGTTAGATAAGTCAACAACAAACATACACAGTCCTTTCTTGTATTAATGCTCAAACAAGTCATTTTTTAAAATGCTGTCATGAATGTTGATCATGTGGCCCTCCGATCAAACTAACACATTTTTTGTGATAAAAGTTGCCTTCCTCTGGTCTAAAGCATCAAAGTCATGAAGTGTGACTTTGATGCTTTCTGTGAAGTGTATTGCGATAACACGCCGCTATACAAATAAAGATCGATTGATTAGTGAAATTATTTTGAGACGTAATGGCCTCTTTCAATGGCAAAATAAAGAAAATAAAAAACAAGAATGAACAGAAGAAAGTTCATTTGTAGTTATAAACAGGTTCTCCTGCAGTGTCCATTAAATGAACAATTAATCAAATTAGGCAATGATGTCATTTCCCCTGTGCTGAAGTCATAAAAACCTGCCACTAACACTTACATTAAACAACAAGATAAGACAAGATAAGATAAGATAAGATAAGATAAGAATCAACTTTATTGACCAAGAGTGTATGAATACACACGAGGAATTTGTTTTGGTGACCTGTGCTCTCTCAGATAGTGTAACATTAAATAATTACAATCAACTAGAATAAAGAAAAATAAAAAAAAAGTATAAACATAAATATAAGAGTACTTAGACTAATATGTGCAAACTAAATAAAAATAACAAGATAATAATAATAGTAATAATAATAATAATAACAAAATAAATAAAAAATACAATAATAATAATAAGATAATAGTGCAGTAGTACATTGATGAGTAGTGCAGGTGAACATTTAAATGAAAAGATTATGTCCATGAACATTCTCAGTGACAGGTTGAGCCAGGGTTGTTATGTTTAGTTCCATGGTTATTTGACAGTAACAGAAACAGGTCTGACACTCTATGACTGTAGTGTTGATCACAGCGACAGCCTGGGGGAAGAAACAGTTTTTATGGCGGGTAGTTTTGGCGTACAGTGATCTGTGGCGTCTGCCGGAGGGGAGGAGTTTAAACAGATTGTGTGCAGGGTGTGAGGGGTTAATGACATTAACTTCAAATAAAATTATGATAAAACACTAAAAATAAATCACATTGCGCCATAACTCCACCTTTCTACTTCAATTCCTGCAACCACTACAGACCATCAACTTTCCTTGCACCTGTGGCTATCCTTAAGTTTTAAATCGGTAGTAAGATTAGCATGTGTTGACCGACATTGTCGTGTGTTATCAAGTTCAAGTTATTTTTTGTAGCCCTTCAAAAAAATATTGTATATTATTGTAACTTTCCTTTGGGAGTAATGGTTGCAGATCCCTGGAACAGCTACTCGACCTGCGCATGCGCAATATGGTATCATTCAGTGCTTGAAGCACCGCCTCTGACAGTCATCCAGGATTCATAGAACCATAGTTACGTATGTAACTTTTGTTTTAAAGATTAGTGTAAACAGCTAGCTTACCTGCTTTTTTGACGTAGTTAAGGCTAACATTAATGTAGTTAAAAAAACCTGTTGATATCTACTGTATGTATTGTATACAAGATGTATTGCTTTTAAATTTCTTTAATGTTCTTAAACTTGTATGGTATTAAGAGCAATCACATCCCAATGTTTATTGACATACTAATAGCTGTAAGGGGTTTTGAATAATGGGTTACATGAATACGAATGTTAATTATAATTATAAATATTACAAAAAAAAACTCTTTTAACAGAGAAAATATGTTTTCTCTGTTTTTAGACTAAACTCAATAATTTGAATCAGGGGAGAGGATTCGAACAGCCAATTTATGCACCTTAATAAACAGCATTAATAATTAAAAGGAATCAAAGATTACAGTTTAACCTTCTATTTTCACAATTCAATAATAAACAAATAAATGCGGTAATTATCCTGATAAAATGCAGTTCTAAGCTAGTTAAGGTGATGATTATACCTAATAACATGAATTCACTACTGTAAAAAGAACTAATCTAGACTAAAATATTGGATAATAATGTAGAATACATATTCAAGTAAAAATCAATAAAAATCACAATGAAAAGGACTCAAGGGGAAAACAAACAAAGGTTGGATGTACAGATGAATAGAAGGACAAAACATATATGACATGAACCTGGATGTGAGACATGTTGGAGGTGTCGGATGTATTCTATGTGAATGTAGGATTATGTGTAGGTTAATTTAGATCGAATTTGATAATATTAATGTTCAGATACCTCGATGCTCGAGAGAACGTAGGCTCTGTTCTCTGGCGGAGTGCAGCAGGTTGTTGTTTGCAAGCCATTGTTCTGTTGCAATCAACAGATTCGCCCCTTTCAACCATTCTGAGGTTTCTTTGGCCTGTCGCAGTTGAGTTTCTGTCCTGGGCGTTTTGGCGTATCGCAGGGAAGCTGCGGGCCAAAGTTTGTGTATCAGCTGCTGTGCACGTCAAACGTGCGTCTGAAGCTCCAGTTGGAGGCTGGGTTGTCTGAACCGCTTTATTTAAAAGTAACTTTGGAGAACTCCTCTTAGAGGATGAGTTTTTGTAAATTATTCAAAAATCATGATTGTGACTGGTCAGTGAAAGTTGTCGGTGTCTTTTCAACATTATATCCTAAAAGATCCTTATTTATCGTTCAATTTAATACCTAGCATGGCTGTAAAATAACAACATATTGCTTAAGTAATTAACTGAGAATAAACGGTGTCAAAGAACATGTTTGCTTAATTTTACTAAATGGAAAAACAACAGATGCTTTAGCTAACATTTGTGGCGTCTTAGACACTTTAAACACCTTTGTACACGATGAAACATTTAAAATATGTTGGGTATAGAAAGTACCTGAAAAGAGTGGTATAGGATAGACAATATGTGCATTTTCAATTTCTGCATGAATCATGAGAATATTTTTTTGTGAATTTTAAGCACGTTATGACATTTTTTTACCTAATCTATACTGACATCTAGTGGCGTTTCGGAATAGTAAAGTTCAGAGTTGAGGTGAAAAAGGTCATATTATTTTTGGCCTAATAAAAGCAGTTGTGAAAAAAAGTATTTCTTTAACATATATAATGCACGCGCTCACCCCTTAAAAGTGAATCAACCTTGCCACTGTAGTCTGTCCTCACTCCTGATCATAGTTGTGTAAAGTGTGTCGCATGTGCTAAAAAAGGCTGTTGGAAAAGTTCTCATTGAAAACAAGCATCACTCTAAATTTTGTTTGACCATATGTGTTGTATATATTTTTTAGAATTTGAAAATGTAGTCATGGTTGACGACCTGTATCCATACCTGTCAAGTTTTGGATTTGAAAATATGTGATTTTTTCTGACGCCTGCTACGAGCCGTCCCACCACCACAACCAAGCTCCAGTATCCCCTATATTTTAAAACAGGTGTACAAGAAATCTAAAATAGCCTCTGGTCAACCTCTTACGAAACACAATTATGTGATTAGAATCTGGTAGGCCTACCTTAGTTAACTTTGAAATGCTGTCAACATTCTATGAGGACTGGGCGATATGGTCCAAAACTCATACCAATATTTTTTCTCAAAATGGTGACATACAATATAAATCTTGATAATTTTATTTCAAATTTAGTCTGACCAAAAAGAGAATTCTTGGTTAAATTTGCTGATACAAAAAGCCTCACAGGCTCTTTTGGCTTTTTCTCCTGTAAGGGACAGCATGGGAGTGAGTTTTGTAGTGTGGCTTGTTATATGCGATAATGTAGTTTTCTGTATTGCCAAAATAGAAAACTTGATATATCTTGCATTTCGACATATTGCTCAGCCTTATAATTCCCACATTATAATACAGCCTGAATGAAAACATAGATGGGTATATGAAACACATTTGTTTATTTAATATACTTACAGTTCATATACAAGTGAACGAGTTGTCACAATATCAAAATGAGTAACCACAATACTATACCAGACAAAGAATCACTGTCTCGGGTAATATCGCAATACTGAAGCCTTTTTTTTATTATTATTTTTATGAACTGCAATGTATTTGTACAAGTTAGAAATACTTATCATTTACTTATAGAGTTGTTTGGTACATGATAAGAGTCCATGAACAAAGGCATATAAGCAAAAAATAATAAACGAAGATAAAATGTATATGATTGAAATTAAATTTTTTTTTAAAAAATTCAGTTTCCTTTGCACATCAATTTATGTTTAACTAATATAAATGATGAACTTAGAACAACAAATCCACTGTCTTTTAAAAAAATCTATTTGACAATAACTCTTCTTCTCCAACATAATAAACCATAGAGGATAAAAATACAATAAACAGGAAGTGATTCCCTGAGAAAACTGTATTTGGATGCATTTTCTGGGTGACGTTACTTGTGTTTTATGAGATTGGATGAGATCCCTCCTTTGTATGTATATAATTTGTAAATAGTGTTTGTACATTGTAAATATCTCTGTAAACAAATAATAATAATAAAAAAACAAAAAACAAAAAAAGGTGTTTCCTCCTTTGGCTCCTATAGCTTTGTCGCAGCGCCTGCACAGTGAATCTCCTATTGCTTTACCGTCTCTGCCTCGTTTAAAGCCAAAATAGTTCCAAATGTTTTTTTGAGTAAAATTAGTGATGTCACTGACGAAGACTTACGTCGTTCCTTCCGCTGTGGTAAACGTTAAAATCTCAGTTACTAATCTAACAGAACGTGTAACTGTGTCTCATCCTGCTCTTCTTTAGGAAGATTAACTCTGTCTCATTTTCCAAGCATTGACGCAAGTTCTTTGTTTTTTCCTCTTTCCTCTTCTTACATCCATCCATCTCTCTTCTAGTAGCTTCTGGGTTTGTTCCTGCTATCTGGAATAGTTTCCTGAGAACTGCAGCCAGGCCACTCCAGGTGGCAGTTCTCGCGAGGTTAGTGACAGCGCTCAGTTTGGAGAGGCAGAGGAATTTATTTATTAATTTATCTGTTTTTTATTACAACATTGTAATTCGGGATATTTACGAGAGAATACTAATACGGCAAGATGGCGGGAAACAAGGGCGAAAAAGGTGAGTTTCCCGGCCAAAACGAGATACTTGACAGGTATTACCCTATCCCATGATGCACCGCGCCTTAAGTGATATTTCTATTATCAAAAATTGAAAAAAAAAAGAAGAAAAAAGCTGATAACCAGTTACACAGATGAGTGTAGACTGTGAACAATGTGTATTATATATATCACAGGGTAAAACCAGCCGATTGTCTCGTATCCAAACTTGTAGACCGTGAGTACATATGGTTTCGTCTTAAATCACATCCATGATCAGATCATCTGATCATCAGCTTTGCGCAGTGGTAGTATCGTAGCCTATGAGGTTTATCCGAGGCGTGATTATTGCTAGTTGAAAACTTTACCCAATACCCCGCCATGATGGCTTGAAATACTGCAGGCTATGGCAATTTTTGATGGTCTCTACTGAGACTAGTTATTATGTTAATAATGATGGCATAGTTCAGGAAAAAAAAGACATCATTGTAGTTTGCTCTATAATGCCTATAATGCCTGAGATCCACGTTTTTAAAGCAAATGAATTGATCAGAATACACTGTCACTTGAAAAAGCGTTTCATTCATCTGGGTGCACACATGTGATCTCAGTGACCAATATAATAGTTCCTCTTTTTGTTTACTGTAAAACACAATGGTCTGTTTAATTTTGGAGGGGAGGTAAACAATCTGTGTACAGCTCGTTCTTTGGATATTCCGTTTCAGAGCCAAATAAAATGTGTTGTTATTTTGTTTTATTGATTTAAAAACCGAAACAGAAGAAAAAAAAATCAGGTAAGCAGCATTTTTCTGTTTGAACAAACTGCAATAGTCAAATAGTGTTTAATGACATGTTGTTTACGGTTTGATCAGTAGGGGGCAGTACACAATCCGTCCTAATTCTAATTCTCAGATTTGTAGCTAGAACGTTTTGTTTGGCTTGTGTTTAATATTTGAGGAAATTCAATTCTTCTGAAGGCCTGAGATAAGGTGATGTCACTGAGATGTTAGGTCTGGTTATTGCTTCTTTCCCTCTGTGTTTTCTAAGGACATTCATCTCTAGTTCTTCACATATTGATGAGATATCCTCAACCAGTAGAGGTGTAAAGAGAACTGATATCTCCTACTCAAGTAGAACTTAAAGTACTGTTTGATGATTGAAATTGTACACAAGTACAAGTAAGTCATACATAAAATACTTAAGTACAAGTAAAAAATAGCTCAATTAATTAGTACCCAAAAAGTAAAAGTTACTAGTTATTTTGACCCCCCAAATCTTGCCATGGTTCCCTTGCATACAGTAAAGATCTCATGTGTACACTTAAAAAGGACTCCATGCAATATGTGTCATGTGGGTAAGCTGTGTACATACAGAACATGTGGATTATGTTATACAGTCCCCTCCAAAAGTATTGGAACGACAAGGTCAATTCCTTTGTTTTTGTTGTATACTGAAGACATTTGGGTTTTAGATTGAAACATTAATATGAGACAAAAGTTCAGAATTCCAGCTTTTGTTTCATGGTATTTAAACCCACCCACTTTTCAAGTGAGCAAATGTATTGGGACATGTGACTGATGGGTGTTTCCAGTTGCTCAGGTGTTACCTTTTAGATTGATTGCTTAAACATTAAATAATTCTGATTTTTGGCTTTTGGTTTCACCTGCAAAAACTGCATTTGCTCTAAGCAAACATAAAGACCAGAGAGCTGTCTATGGGAGAAAAGCAAACAATTTTGAAGCTGAAAGAAGAGAGAAAATTGATCAGAGCTTATGATCCAAATCACACAAGCACATCTGTGAAGCATGGTGGAGGTAATGCCATGGCTTGGGCTTGCATGGCTGCTTCTGAAACGGGCTCATTCGTCTTTCTTGATGATGTAACTCATGACGCTAGCAGCACAATGAATTCTGAAGTCGACAAAACCATTTAGTCTGACAATTTAGAGAAAAATGCATCCAAACTAATCGGGAGAAGCTTCGTCAAGCAACAACACAATGACCCAAAACACACGGCCAACACAACAAAGGGCTTCACCGGAGGAAAAAAGAGGAAGGTCTTAAACTGGCCAAGTCACTCAGCCGGACCTTGACCCAATAGAGCATGCATTTTACCTCCTGAAGAGGACACTGAAGGGAGAAACCCCCAGAAACAAACAAGTACCAAAAATTGATTAGAAGCTGATAACCAGTTACACAGATGAGTGTAGACTGTGAACAATGTGTATTATAGATATCACAGGGTAAAACTAGCCGATAATCTCGTATCCAAAGTTGTAGACCGTGAGTAAATATGGTTTCATCATGAATCACATCCCTGATCAGGTCATCTGCTCATTAGCTTTGTGCAGTGGTAATATCATAGCCTATGAGGTTTATCAGAGGTGCGATTATTGCTGGTTGAAAACTTTACCCACTACAGTTTTTATCAGACTACACTCAGTCACTTGAGATATTTGAGGGGAAGTAAATAATTTGTATACCACTTGTTCTTTGGATATTCTGTTACAAAGTCAATAAAGTCTGTTGTTATTTTCTTTTATTGATTTAAAACTAAAACAGAAGGAACACCAACCAGGAAAGCAGCATTTTTGTGTTTGAACAAACTTAAATAGTCAAAGTGTTTAAAAACATGTTGTTTACGGTTTGACACTGTAACAATTCATTTTAATTGTGAGCTCAGATTTGTAGCAAGAATGACATTTTGTTTAGCTTGTGTTTAATATTTGATGAAATTCAATTCTTCTGAAGGCCTGGGATAAGGCGATGTCACTGAGATGTTAGGTCTGGTTATTGCTTCTTTCTTTCTGTGTTTTCTAAGGACATTCATCTCTAGTTCTGCATATACTGATGAGATATCCTCAACCAGTAGAGGTGTAAAGAGAACTGATATCTCCTACTCAAGTAGAACTTAAAGTACTGTTTGATGATTGAAATTGTACACAAGTACAAGTAAGTCATATTTGTACTTGCATTAGTACAAGTAAAAAATATCTCAATTAATTAGTACCCAAAAAGTAAAAGTCACTAGTTACTTTCATTTTGTTTGGTAATAAATATTGCCATGGTTCCCTTGTATACAATAAAAAACTAATGTCTCAATGTATTTTTCTCAAAGGTGTAACAAAGTTAATAATGTATAATTCCACTTGCCATCAATATGCACACATTGCATTGAATCAAGATTATCTCAGCGTCATTGATTGCCTCACCCCTGTGAACGTGGGACGTGCACCCGGAAGGCAGCTGTAGTTCTGACCACGCTGTCTTCTGGTGAGTAGCACAGGTGTTGAGCTCCGGGTTTATTTTTTGTTGTTTACTTTAAACTTATAATTAACGGGTGATTTTTGTTGATTTTTATATTTTCGGTGTAAAATGTGTGTGTGTATGCAGAAGCAAGGACTGACAGTTGTAAATTCATGCCAGGATCTCGCCAATAAAATCTGTGTTGGCCAAAAGTGACGTGGTCTTGATTAAAAACTTAACACAATGCACTGAGAAGAGTACAGACCGCTACAAAGGCATCTGTATAAAATAAAAGGTTTGATGAAATGAACTATTCTTTATATATATATATATATATATATATATATTGGAAAATATATCAATTGACAACATACAGTCATGCATTGCAGTTTTCCAGTTTTTTTTTTCCTTTTTAAACACACACAAAAAACGAAAAACAACAACATGACTAAAATACATGTGGATTACGCATACCTGTCAAGTTTTGGATTTGAAATTTGCAGGCGCCCGCTACGATCCGTCCCACCTGCCCATCCAAGCTCCAGTATTCTTTATATTTTAAGACAGGTGTACATGAAATCTAAAATAGCCACTTGTCAACCACTTACTACAGTAAATACTGTAAATCTTGGCTTTTTCACTTGTAAGGGACAGCACGTGTGAGTGAGTTCTGTAGTGTGGCTTGTTATGGAGAAGGTTTGGGTTAGGACGCACTCATTAATCCATTTAACTGAGCTTTACATTCTGTTCTGAGAAGTAAAAGCAGCGACTCCTAAAACAAGTATTTTGATACAATACTAGTATGTATATATATACAGTATATATATATATATATATATATATATATATAGTGTTTTTTATATCGCCAAACTAGAAAACTCAATTTATCTTGAATCTCGATATATTGCCCAGCCCTCATTCCTAATGTATAATACAGCCTAAATTAAAAAAAAAAATGTATATATGAAGCACATTTGTTTATCTAATATACTTACAGTTCATATACAAGTCTACACGTTGCATATTTACTGTTAATTTCAAGTTGTTTGTCTTTAAGTTAGACATTAACATTTTATTTTCATTACATATTTTTTTATAATTTCTCATGCTCAGTCATGTGGTTCTCTGGTATTCACTAATGACTTATTAGACACATTTGTTGCAGACTTTACATCCTTTAACACTTTCTGAAAGGAGTGTATATTTGTGGGGCTTGTGATTGGCTGATTTTTTATGCTGACTTACGTCGTTTTTTCCGCTGTGGTAGACGTTGAAATCTCAGTTATTAATCTTACAGAACGTGTAACTGTGTCCCATCCTGCTGCTCTTTAGGAAGGTAAACTCTCTGTCACATTTTATTTACAGAAGTTCTTTGTTTTTTTCACCGGAACGTCTTCATTCATCCATCTCTTTTCTGAGTTGTTTCCGAGTCGGCACTAATCTCACGAGAACTGCCACTCAGGCAATTTCGGGTGGCAGTTCTTGAGAGGCTAGTGACGACGTTGAGTTTAGTAAGGCATCTTTTAATTATTATTACATTAAAATACGGGATATTTATGGGAAAATATTAATACGGGATAATGGTGGGAAAGAGGGGTAAAATACCGGAGTTTCCCGGCTGAAACGGGATACTTGACAGGTATGGGATTATGTTCTATATGCCATTGACTATGAAATGTTTTTTTTTTAAAAAATCACAAAAAATACAATTTAAGTCTGACATCTGTCAAAATTCATCGAGCAGCAGCAGCCGAGGCGCAACTCGAGTACGCACAGCTGATCAGCTCCGCGACGCACCACCCACTGTCTCTGCAGTAAAAGAGAAGAACTTGAGCAGATGGGAGAATGCGCGTAAGGCCAGATTTGAATTGGAACTCCCTAATTTATTTTGAGAACCATGTGTTTAAATTTGCAATTACATGTCACATACAAAGTATAAATTATAATTTTCGGGGGAAATGGTTTCCTCCAGCTCCCTGCTCAGCTCATGGCTGTTGACGACTTAATTGGGCGATAGAGAAATCGCCTAAACAGTATGGCAGAGCAGCCAATCACTGACAAGAGATTCGACATAGCAACAGGAAATTCAGGAATTAACCAATCAGCGTCGTCGTCAAATCTGATGATCAGTGGGTGATGAACATATTGTCCATGGCCCAAGCCAAGTAAGCATGTGGAGAAATACGGAAGGGACCTGTGGGGGGCAGCAATGCACCTTTGATGCGTTTAGTCTGCCGGTAGTTCAAGAAAAGAAGAACAACAACAACGTTGAAACCACATTGATGTGATTACAATGATGTCAACGACAATGATGGATGCTGCAGAGGGCCGGCGGTGAAACTATACGGTAGCTTCTTGAAAATCCATTTGAGAGGATAACAGTGATGGAAAAACTACAGATAAAACAGCTAGGCCCAAATCAGCCAACAAACCAGCGAGAAAGGTAACGTTTATACAAGAGGTTTCTCTCATAATTGGTACAGCTGAAAGGCATGGCTGGCTGGATACAGACCTGTAAATGCTTTGTATTGCTTCCTGTGTTTGCTCTTCAAAACAGCTGGGACATATATGGCATGGACTGATACAGGAGTATGGGATATGAAGCATTTATCTGAGAAGATAAAGAAACATGAGAGTTCGAGGGCACATATGGAGAACACGGTCAAGCTAACGATGTTAGGCAGAGCTAACATTGCGACGCAGCTGGATGAGGGTCACAGGCTTGTTGTGAGGAAGCACAATGAAGAGGTGGACAAGAACCGCCACATTATGTCAAAGATAATAGACTGTATTAAATTCTGTGGGGCTATTGATTTGGTTTTGCGCAGCCATGATGAGACGGAATCTTCAGACAACCTTAGTGTGTTTAGGGGCTTAGTGGATCTCGTCGCATCGCTTGATACCGTGAAGGAGGAGCACCTATAGACAGCTACAGTTTTCAAAGGCACCTCAAAAACCGTGCAGAACAAACTGCTGGACTGCATGTTGTCAGTTCTCAAGACTCACATTATCGAGGAAGTAAAAAGCGCAGATTATATTGACATTCAGGCTGATGAGACAACTGACATTTCCACCCGCTGCCAGTTGGTGTTTGTGCTAAGATACATTGATACTTATCACAACATTCAAAAGCGTTTTTTTTGAGTTTATTTCTCTTGAGAATGCTGCTGCTGCTGACACGATTGCCACAGCGCTGTTGGAGAGGCTGAGCATCATCCTCCTTCCTGGACAGGAGAGTCGGCTGATTGCCCAGGCCTATGATGGGGCTGCAGTAATGAGGGGAGCCACAGATGGAGTGCAGTGGAAGGTAAAGTATGTGTACGCAGGTGCACAATACATTAAAGGGGACATATCATGCTAAATCCACTTTTTTAGCCCTTAAATGCATTTTGTTGTATATTTAGAGTGCTTAGAAGTACAGAAAAAAACAAATTAGTCTCTTCAGGTGCTCCGTTGATATCTTTATATTCTGTTTTGCTCATATTTTTCAATCTGTTTTGATTTTTCGATTCTCTATTACGTTTTTTGAACTATTTCATCACAGTATTTGCAGCGGAACTGCCAAATTAGTACATCGACTCCAAGCCCAACACTTCGAGAAATCCTCCATTTTTATTTCTCGCTTTTATTTTGTAGTCCAAGCTCAAGGATGCCGAAGTTACGAGAGGATAAGTCAAAATGTTTGGTTGTTGGATGTAGTAACCCACACGCTTCATTACAACGTCTCCCAGCATCAAAACCTTTTCAAAGTGCCTGGTTGAGTTTTATTTTTCATGGAAATGTACCCACATCTGTGGGTAAGGTCATTTTTGTGTGCGCGAAGCACTTCAAGGATGACCGCTTCACCAGTATAAAGAAGGATTTGCCGAAAGACTTTGTCTGATTGAGGGTTCAATTCCTTCTATCTTTGGAGACGACGAACAGAGCACTTCGGTAAGCTGTAAATAACGCTAAAAAGTGTGATGATAAAACGTCCCTGTCATTGTTTTGTTAGCATTAGCAGTTGCACCGTCTTCATATGTTAGCGCTGTGTGCTCGTTTTAGATCCTTGATGATATGGCCTACGTGATTTAATTTAAGTCTGAAGTTTTCATTAGTCATTTCATTTTGCCGTTTTTGTCTTTGAAAAGACTGTATTAAAATGCATTTCGTGACGTTAGCTTGGCGCTAGCGTTTGCTCGGTGCTTGTGTTAGCTCACTTGTTAGGGTTCTGCAGGTTCATCATCTTCATTTACATCTCACTCCGCCGGGTCAGACTCTGGCTCGAACATGTAAGGCTGGATGGACAAGTCTTCTGTTGTTGACATTGTGTAAATAACGTGTGAATAAACATTTTCTGCGCCGCTACATAACCGTATCTCTTCTATCAAACTACAAAAATGGCCGAGCAGGGTGGAGTTGAACCGAGTGTCACCTGAAGAGGGCGCGGGGTATGAAGTGTCTCATTTGCATTTAAAGAGACCGCACCAAAACAAGTTGCTCTCAGAAGCACATCAGAAAAGGGGTAGAAAAGGGGCCTGTGGAGCTATAATAATGAGGAATTCAGACCAAAGCATTACAGTTCAGCTTTATATAGACCACAACTGTATGATTTATATGTAAAAAGGAAGGATTTAAAACCATGATATGTCCCCTTTAACTGCTATGCCCATCAGCTCAACCTCATCATGCAGCAGGCAACATCACACATCCCCAGTCAGGATTTTTTTTCAGACCTTAGTGGATTTGCTGCATTCTTCTCCTGCTCATTCAAACGAACCACTGTGCTGGACCAAATTGTGGCTCACAGACATCCAGGAACTTCAACAACCAGATGAAACTTTCATAGCCGGGCTGTTAACACAGTGTTTGAACCAGTGACGTGCCGTGAGCACTAGGATTGGGTAGGCAGGGTGTTCCAAATCGAGACCACCAATGACAATTTCCCATGTTTCTATGTTAATTTCTGTGTTAAGTGTTAATTCAATTCAATTCAATTCAACTCAAAATTCAAAAGACAATGTTCTGCTTGACAGTTTTGTTTTTTAACGAAACAAGCTACAAACATTGTGTTTTTTAATGATGAAAGTACTGTCTATTCTTTCAGAATCTGGTTTCAGATTTTAAATAGTCAAAATGTTCTGTGTCTTAAAATATTAGTCAAAATGCTCTAAAATTGCTGGCAGTGAGGGGGTATATGTTGTGAAAATGATTGGCAGCCAAGATGTAACTAAACAACCACATTTTACTTGGATGGGCTACTGCTAAAGGACATTAGTGCTATTGTTTGCAAGGAAACATATTTTTCTAATAACAACAGCAATACATGAGCTACAACCATCTATGAAGTTAATGAAAATATTCACAATATAAATTTTCCACTGAGTGGGGGCATGACACAGATTGTTATTAGTGACAATGCCACCTTGGGAGATTTACCCAAGGAAATAGTAATATTTAAAAGAAAATAAAGCACTTAATGATTTGCAGACTAAATAATAAATGTATCACCCAAAGCACTCAGGCCCGTTGATTAAAGGAGCCTCAGACGTGTTCCCAGTTGAACATGTTTATTACAAAAATATATTTTTAAAACAGTCTTTATAAAACAAAAGTAAATTAACAACAGTGACCAGTGCTGAGGCTTACCAGCGTGGAAACAATGGTTCAAAGTGGGGGATTCCAAGACAATACACACCTAAAAGGTGACAAATACACACACACACTCAGGCACACGTGGAGACAACAAACCAAGCACTACACAGCACACGACAACCCTCCACCAGGACCACCACTATTGGCTCTCAGCAACTGAAATAACAAACCAGAGGTTAAATGAGTATTTTACAAAAGAGAAATAACAGCTTGATATCAACAACAAAAGAGTACAATAAATGGGTCGATGTAGGCAGAAATAAAATACAAAATATAAGCTGAGTAAATGGAAAATAAACAGATCAAATTCTATTAAACTTAAATACTATATAAAGATATCTGTGATATCAGTTCAAACCGGTAGCCACAGGTGTGGCAACCCTGTGACACAAACCTTTATTTAGAAATAATAGGTACATTAATGACAGCAGGAGCAGACATGGGTACGTGTACCTGTCAGAAGCTGAAGGGGGAAGCGCTCCGGCGCAGCAGAGAGCAAGGAGGGCGCACACAGCCACAGCTACACAATAAAACAGCCCATAAAGGAGTACCGTCAATGTGTGTGTAAACATACCTTTCAGGCAATGTCACAAGCACTGAAGGATAGTGTGCACCAGTGCAGCAGGAAGCAAGGAGAGGCGTACACAGCGGTAACCCATAGTTGTCAAAAGCTGTCACACATGGAAGTCCAGTGTACATCAGCACCACGGAGAGCGAGCACGGGCACCAATCCAGCGAAAAACCCAAAGCTACAGGAAAAAAATCAGCATGAGAAGGGCTGCCAATCATAACTACTACCATGCAGCTTGTGGTTAGAGAGCGATTCACAATGGGTCCCCAAGCTGACACTGCAATGAGGAAATGACACCCAGCGTTCCCGTTTTATACTGCCCGCCCAACAAGGAGACCAATCAGAGGGGATTTTGTCTGCAGACACCCTAGTGCTGCTACACTTTCATTACAGTTTTTTATCTTGAAATAATTATATTTATTATTTCAGATTTCTTGAGCTGGACTAATGTTAGGTGGCAGCATTGTGTACCAAATTAAAATGAGTTCTAATAAGAAAAAAGATATAAATGTTTTGAATGTTTCATAAACACATAGAAAAACAAAAACTAATACAAAATAATGTCAATTTTCAGGAATGTTTTTATTGCCGAGGTTCAAAATGGAAAGCTGGAGACTAGCAAAATTGGTTTTCTGAATTTGAGGCATCAGTGGCCCCTATTGCCATGAAGGTGAAAGAGGCCCTGGGACAGTAGGACTCAGTTGTTTTGAATGATAGTCAGGGCAACAGAATACTTGATTCTGATAGAACAAGAGGTATGTTTGAATGACTGATGTTGTGAAACAACTTCTGTCGATACTATGAGATACAGTATCTCTAAAATCAAGTAAAATATTACCAAAGTTTACAGCTAAATAAAGTTTCTCCTACCTACATATACTGTAATACTGACATTACAAACACATTTAGCTTTAATAATTTAATTTGTTTTAGCCATATAACATTATTATTTCATTGGACTTGTATGATTTTAATATTACTGTACAATGTTTTTTTTTCTCAGGGTCAGCATATTGCAAAGAAAATTACAGAAAAGTATTTGCTGTTTCGGAAGAACAGATGGAGCTGTTACAAGTGAGCAAGAGGAGAAGACTGAGGTAACTGCAGCATGTTTTTCTTTAAATTTTCCTGTACACCAATTATGTTGGTTTTTATTTAGACAACAATGCTCCACCAATAATGATTATTTCTGCAGCAGTGTGATCTTAGAATTAAAGTGTATTCCAACATCTTATTGTAACTATGTTTTCAGTCGATGAAAAGATACTGGTATTCAAGAAGTGATTGCAAATATTGAAGAAGTTGTCAAAGCAACTCAAGGAATCATGAAGTGTCCCAGATGATCAGGGACTTGTCTGGTTTTGCCCATAACACACTGGCAAAGTCCCTCTCAGAGGCCGAAGTAACAACTTTGATTCACTTTTCACTCTGCAACTTTGGTCTTTGCCTGCCATGTCTGCACAGGTTTGTACTGCTTTGCTATGGATTAATGTGACAGTGTAGTAATAAAAAAAATAGCAATACACGTCACTGCTGGGATTGGATACAATTGATTTGAAAATTATTTGGCAAAACCTAAATGTTTTGAATTTTAATTTTGCTTATAAGAAGCTTATCTGGTGCTAGATCAGAAAGACCATTAATAAATGACACCATTTCTTCTCTACAGGTACAGTAAAGAATCCAATGTTCTCTACCTGCTGCAGAAGCCTTATTGTTTGTAGGATCTGTATTGAAAAGTGGATTAACACCCACAGTTACTGTCCTAAATGTTGCTGCGTAGATTTGGAAAACAACATTCATAAAGGAGGGACATATCTGGAAATCTTTCACCAAACAGTTGCTCGGTCTGACATCGCTGTTCCTCGGATGCAAATGGATCGGAACCAAAGGTTGACACCCACCTGAGAGCAGACCGCAATTCCTGTTCATACATGTTTGCAGCCTCAGCAGCATTGGGCAGCAGCTCTGGGGGAAATCTTTTTGGACAACCATGGTCTGCAAAGTTATTTGGTATCCCTCTACCTAAATTAGAACAACACCTCTGCTCAGTCCAATTTGGCTCACTTGCTATGTGAGGTTGGAGAAGCAAAATTTGTTCAGGTTATGCTGCACGTCAAGTATTTCCTGATCCAGTAGATGAACTCGAGCCTGCTTTAATGCATAATTTACCCAATTGTTGACCTCTGGCCAAACCCTTTGCACACGGAGGCTCTTTTTGAACACAGTTATAAAATTTGGTGACAAATTTGATAAAAGTACTCATTAAAAGCTTGCCAGGATAGAATTTTGAGGTTAAAAATGAAAGAATGCAAAGACAATGCAAAATATTAACAAATAAACCTCAGATATCCCTTACAAGATTAAGTGCAAGATGAAAAATATTTTCCAGTCACTATCGTGACGTGTACCCGGCTAACTTCTCTGATGAAGGTTTCACTAAAGTTTGGAACTAATATCATTAAAATAATTATAATAGTTATAGAATCAACAAGACAAAACTCACCCTTGGGGAAGTTGTTTGGATAAAAGGTAATCTGGTCAAGTTGGATTGGTGTTGCGACAACTTCTCTTGCATGTACAAGGTCAAGTAGAACTCCCCGCCATGTTCCACTCTAATTTGTTCCCACATGCCATTATTGGAAACTGCTTTCCTGATTAAGATTAAAGATTAAATCGGGGCTTTCGCCTTTAAGACATTTGTAGGTTATGAATCTGTATCTGTGAGAAGTAAGAAGAGCAGTTTTCACTTCATTAAACAAATTAAATACCATTTTGGTGGAGAAATAAAAATGTTAGGCTTGCTCTTTTAACAGACAACACAATATTAACCTCTCAGAGGTATAATAAGTTGATTAGGCAAAACCATAGCACGGCAATGTCTTTGTTAAAAACTAGGATTTTGTTTTCTGTCAGTAAAAGTGTATTTATCACACTTTTTTCTTCAAAAGATAAAACTTTATAAAGTACAATGAATAAACCCCTTGAATGGGTGAAATCTTGCAAAATGACTAACAATAATGTAATGAAGTGACCTTCAATGAACCTTTAATGGGACATTCTTTTACATGTATATTTGATAGCTTTAAAAATGAAGCAATTTTAGTCACGCCTACACAGTACATTTACACACTTTTTCTTTTGTTTTTTACTTTTAATAAACTTACCTGTAAACATCTACCTATAAAAGCAAGGATGGTCTGTGTGCATGTGTGTGTGCGTGTGTGTGGAGCAATTATCTCCCCAACGCGGTGCGAGTTCGACCTGAAACTCGGTCAACGGGTTCCAAATACTCCAAGTGTGTGCATCTGTTTTTTTGGAGTAATTTGGTCATTTCAAATTGTTTATTTTAATTTTATTTCACTTCTGGACGGCCCCGAAATGAAACCTATTCATCTTTTGACCTCAAGGTGTGAGGGGGCGCTAGCGCACCATCTATATCTATTTCACTGCACAGCTCCTCACCTGAGCAAGAGTCACGTGTGCGGCCAGAGCCAATCGCTGCGCACACAGCAAAGCAGACACGGACTGAAAAAACACGAGTGAGGGGCAAGAAGATAGCTACAATCAATATGGAGTTTGGTTATCAGTGTCTCAAACATTTCACGGTACACACACACAGTATTTATTTATTTATAATAAAAATATATTAAATGAGTAAAATAAAATACAAAAAATTCACAAAAAGACAACTGAAAGAATACAAAATACACATGACTCCAAAAAACATACATTACAGAAAAATACAACAAAAATATGAAAATGACTCAAAATACACAAAACTAAATATTTATACAAAAAATACACAAAATGACAACAGAATCACACAATTGCAACAAAAAACTTTATTTATACAAAAACACAACAGAAAGATACACAAATACACATAATGACTCCAAAAAACATACATTACACAAAAATATAAAACACATTTATCATGTTGATGTCCCCTAGAATTAAACCAGGGAAAGCGCACACGAAAATAAACCCCTTTTCTTATTTGGTGATGATGTCTTTCAAAACGTTAGTTTGACCGTACGCTGTTTAAACTGGACGGACCTCACCTGGAAGTGATACACAGAAAAATACACCAAACGACAACAAAAATATGAAAATGACTCAAAAATACACTAAACTAAATACTTATACAAAAAATACACTAAAATGACAACAGAAATGCACAAAACTACACCAAAAAACAAACTAAAATACACAAAATTATTCCAGAATCACACTACAATGGCAACAAAAAACAATAATTATACAAAAAATGCACAAAAAGACAACAGAAAGATAAAAAAATACACATAATGATGACTTCAAAAAACATACATTACAGAAAAATACAACAAAAATATGAAATCGCCTCAAAATACACAAAACTAAATATTTATACTAAAAATACATAAAAATAAATATTTACACACAAAATGACTCCAGAATCACACTACAACGGCAACAAAACAATAATTATACAAAAACTGCACAAAAACACAACAGAAAGATACAAAAATACACATGACTCAAAAAAACATACGTTACAGAAAAATACACCAGACAAAAAAATGTAAAAGTGATGATTAAGTCATGCACATGTCCCATAGAATTAAATCAGGAAAATTGCACCCGCAAATATACCCCTTATGCTCCCACATGAATGCATACTTCCGGCGGGCACTGTACTAGTCCTCATAAATAATAAGATTGTTCTTTGTTGGCATGGTGGATTCAGCAACAATTCGGCTGCTGAATCAATCAATCGTAAACAGTTGTGTCACTCCAAACATCCACATCTTTTCATTTTGATCCATGTAAAGCTTGTGACCATATACTCTGCATGATAAGGAACTGAATACTCTGGTACAAGAAAAAAATTTAAAAATCTATGATTAGTATATTACAGTGGCGGCTGGTGAAAAATATTCTGGGAGGGCTGTGCCATATCAAGTCAAAAGTCAGTTTCCGTAACCGTCCCGATACAACTGAACAGAAATGGCAGGTTATTAGTGCTCTATGAAACAATAATTATTCAATGCCAATATTAATAACTTGTCTTGCTCATAGATGAGGGAAAGCTCTGTTCTCAGCTCGGCTTTGTTCAACATGGGGTAGGCCTTCACGGTAGTTTGTAGTGCTGCATCTGGGAACTGTGCAGTGTGTTGCACAAACAAGTCTCCGTGTAGCGGAGTGGCACTGATAAAGTGGTTGGTTAATGAGAACCGGTCTTTGGCATGACTCAGAATGGTATCAAATACCTATGACATGATCCATAAATAATAATAGAAAAGGTACACATAGTAAATAATGTCATCAGTATTCTCTTACAAGATGAGATCAGTGTCTGCCTTCCTCAGTAGCTGCAGTTAATAGAATCTAGCATAATAAAAACAAATGTAAAACTCATTATTACACAGGAATTGAGGATGGCAGACAGAGAAATATAGCATATAGTAATTTTACATATGAATAAATGAAAAGGTAGGTAAGATAAAAACACCTACTGGGTGTCTTATAAACAGGACTGTAATATTGCAGCTTAACTCTGAAGCCAACATATGTTGCAGAAATCTTCTTCCTCCAGCATTCTCACAAAGGCCCCTGTATCTCTGACAGTGATCGGATCAAAGCCACCAGAGTATCTGATCGATTGGAAACACTTGATGAGGTAATCCTTGTGTTCAAACACTGTGTTAACAGCACTTCTATGAATGTTCCATCTGGTTGTTGAAGTCCCTGGATGTCTGTGAGACACAATTTGGTCCAGCACAGTGGTTGGTTTGAATGAGCAGGAGAAGAATGCAGCAAATCCACCAAGGTCTGAAAAAAAAACCTGACTCTGGGGATGTGTGATGTTGCCTGCTGCATGATGAGGTTGAGCTGATGGGGAGCAGTATGTAGCGTGCACCTGCGTACACATACTTTACCGTTAAACCAGTGGCTCCCCTCATTACTGCAGCCCCATCATAGGCCTGGGCAATCAGCTGACTCTCCTGTCCAGGAGGGAGGATGATGCTCAACCTCTCCAACAGCGCTTTGGCAATCGTGTCAGCAGCAGCAGCATTCTCAAGAGGGATGAACTCAAAAAAACGCTCTTGAATGTTGTGACAAGTGTCAATGTATCTTAGCTCAAACACCAACTGGCAGTGGGTAGAAATGTCAGTTGTCTCATCAGCCTTAATAGCAAGATAATCTGCAATTTTTTACTTTCTCGATAATGTGAGTCTTGAGTACTGACAACATGCAGTCCAGCAGTTCGTTCTGAGAGAGAGAGATAGTACCTACAATCACTCAAACTTTTGACAGGTGTGACGTCACGCCCTTTGTCCCGCCCCCAAACCGGAAGTCCCGCCTTCCCAAACCGGAAGTCCCGCCTTATAGCACCCGCCAAAATGAAAAAAAAAAAAAAAAAAAAAACCTGACCTACTTTGGTCGTCTCTATGCAGATTAGAGTGATTTGAACATACAACCTTTGGACTTACGCACACACACACACACACACACTGGCTTGACCATGTATACAGGTATCATTAGTGAAACTGTTATTACAATTCTACAAGAATCAAAACGTATTGCCGGTCAGCATGAAAAGTCTTTGGTGTTTTTGAAAAGAATTCAGACACCACCTCCATTTCCTTTGCATCAAGAGTGGTCACTTGAAAGTTATGATGAACGCGGGAGCTGGGGGTACGTATTCAAGTATGAGACGGGTGAACTCTGTCTGTATCAGAAGAATGTTTGTGAAACCACACAAATGTCTGCGGCTGATTTGTCGTCAAATGACTGGGGTGTATTAAAACTAGCTAACCCTAGAAACATCAAAAATAATGAAGAAGAAGAAGCTGCTTCTGATACTACAAAAAAGCAAAAGCTGAATCCTTTTCCCACATCCACCGATTTATGTGAGCTAAAAGAACCATTTGTGAGTATTTGGTTGACAAAAACATCAGGCACAGCCCGTTGGTTCTACCGCGCTAGTTATAAGAAGCAGAAAGACAATACTCCTCAGCAGAGATCAAGACATTACTTTGTTCTGGATCTTTTCAACTCAGAATGTGGAGTTTTTTGCAACATTTTGACTCTGCCAGCAGTAGCATGGTCAGAAAAAATGGAAGAAATCAATGATAAAATTACCCTACTTTTTCACAATTGCCGCGTCTGGAGTGATACTTTGATGGTAAAAAAATAACCAAGTTTGAGTGATTGTAGGTACTATCTCTCTCTTGTCTGTATCCAGCCAGCCATGCCTTTCAGCTGTACCAATTACGAGAGAAACCTCTTGTATAAACTTTACCTTTCTGGTTTGTTCGCTTATCTTGATGTTTGGCTGATCTGTGCCTCACTGTTTTTTATTATTTAGTTTTAGCGCCAATGTTATACTCTCAAATGGGTTTTCAAGAAGCTACCGTATAGTTTCACTGCAGTCCTCCATGGTAATCACATCAACGTGGTTTCAACCTTCTTCTTCTTTTCTTGAGCTATAGGCAGACTAGACGCATCAAAGGCGCATTGCCCCCACAGGTCCCTTCCGTATTTCTCCACAGGCTTACTTGGCTTGGGCCGTGGGCGATATGTTTGAGAACCAGATTCAACGATGACGCTGATTGGTCAATTCCTGAATTTCCGTTGCTACGTCGAATCTTTTTTCAGTGATTGGCTGCTTTCCCACATTGTTTGGGCAATTTCTCTATCACCCAAGAAAGTCGTCAGCATCCATGAGCTTAGCAAGGAGCTGGAGGAAACCATTTCCCCCAAAAATGGTAATTTCTATTTTGTATATTACATGTCATTGCAAATTTACACACAACTCTTGCTCAAAATAATTGATTATTGTGTATTTGAAAAATACTGGGTGGGGGGGGGGAGCCACTGTGGGAGATAGTACGGCCCAAGTCTCCCTCATGGGCTGCAAAGACTGAATTGTATTTCGACAACACTTTCTTATTTTTAATCTGTTTGGCACAACATTGCATTAGTGAATGGAGTGATGTCTGATTTACCAGCACTGCTGAGGAGCCAAAGCTGAACCAGTGAGAGCACAGCCTCCACTGAGGCTTTTTAAGGGATTCGTTAATTTGGTACATTGATAAACCCCAGTGGTAATATTACATTGCAACTGAGGCTAATAAACAACATACAGTATTTTGTTGTGTCTCTCCAGGTTCTCTGCCCTGATATGAGGTTTGATGGCTGTGCAGCACGCACAGTGAGGAGAGGGAGACGGGCTTGCCAGCCTGACTCATATACTTTTTCTTGACCAAAATGTAAATAAGTGTCTTGATCAAAAAGCAGGGATTTACGCATTTAGGCTGCGGAAGAGAGATATTTCATTCAAACCATTATTAGGCAAGGATTAAGTTAGTTATTGAGAATTTAATTAAAACCTCAGATCACGTCTGTTCCAATACGGAAACGCTGTATAGTGTCTCCGTTATTTTCTTCCACAGAGCATTTAAAATTAGCTCCTTAAATTCCAGTTTTCACACCACTGAAAAGCACATCTTTGTTTTTCTTCACCTCAGCTGTGAGGATGCTGATTTTTATCTCATTAACATTTCTTACCTTGCCAATGTTTGTTTTACCTCAATGGGCGGGGCCTCTGAACCAGAAATATTTGAGGTTGTAATATATTAATGAAGATCAAATTCACCCGCCCTATTTATCAACATCCGATCATTTGTATGCTGGGATTGGTCTAATATGAATTTTCACAAGTCTCACGACACAATGTGCGCTTAGATTTGCACCCGTTTTCACGCATTGTTGATAAAAGAGAGCCAGTGTGTGGCAGTGTATTGCTTCACCAATAAAGAATGTAAACAAATTTACATAGTACATAAATGTTTTTTTGTTATATACATTTCCAGTACAGGTAGGTGAGTTTGGAAAAATGAACCTCAAAAACTATGTTTTTGGGGTTCTTCAAACAAATGGAAATGGGTGAAAAATGCATGATATGGGACCTTTAATGTATATACTATAAGTCCCTCCTTCGTCCTATAGACCCCTATACAAATAGAAACGATCGCCGAGTGTGCCCAGCGAATAGGCTTCGACTCCCTGTTTTTGAGACTGTCAATCAAAGTGAATGTGGAACTGTGCACGGAAACAAGGCAAAAGCAAACAGGTAAATATGATTTTGGCTCTTATTTGACCCATAGACCTATATCAATTGTTAAGTTCCACGATGCGCATCCAGAAAAGTAAAGACGTAGCTTCTGGTAGTTTGGCATAGGCCGTGGGAAGAAGTGAGGCTGTTTAGGGGCGGGACATCGAGACATTTCTCAGAAACTCCGGATAGCAGCTTTAAAGAAGGACAGAGTAAAGTTGCTGAAATTAAGCAGTGTTATTATTCGTGATGTTCTGATATATCATACAACATTTGGTACATGTGCTTTAATATGGGAGATACACTTGAACATGGAGGGATAGACTTTCTAAATTAAAAGTCTCTAACAGCGTAACTTTGCCTTCGCTGAATGCATGTGCGCAATTTTGTTGGGGGGAGTAGATTTGCACATTACTGCTCAATGGACACGTTTGCTTGTATTGAGACAACCACGAGCTCATTGCAAAGTTTGCAACAGCGCTTTACAATGGGGGTTGAATGACTTCATAATTTTAAAGGTTGACTTTATGTGCATACTAGTTGAGTCGACGTTGGGGGAAGGCCGCTGTTGTGCCAAAATCTGTGACCCGAAAAAGAAATGTGACCGCAGGTGGCGACAGTTCCAATCCCTGCAAAACCTGTGACCTGAAGAAATCTGTGACCGCTGTGGCTTCTCAGCGATAGAGGAGTGCTACATCAACTGCATAAATCTCTTCAGAGCAATTTACTCACCCTTAAACATGATGCTCCGGTGGTAGTCTTACCCCGCTAAAGGAGCCTCCGTCCTGCGCTGCTGTTTTCCAGATTTGCTTAATACACAGATGTGTTACCACTACAGCTAACGTTAGCATGTATATTAGCTGTAGTATTTGCCTACCAGCTGCAATTTGAGCACAAACCAGGAAGGAGCAAGAAACGCTTGACGTTGTGCTTCCTTGCCCTGCAGGGGTACTAGGACCCTCGTTTGCTGTTTTGTGCTGCCATCTTGGGCAAAAGTCAGGTACTGCGACTAGTCGACGTCACTGACTAGTCTGTTCAACTCCTACTTTGCAATATCAGTTCATTCACACTCACACACCAATAGGCCAGAGCTGCCTTGCACTTACAAATGTGTTATTTTTGGCTAAACATGAATCATTAAGTGATTCACAATTTTAAATTAGGATTTTTTTTTTTTTTACCATTCTAAACACAAGTCTATGAGTATTGCTAATATGGGGGTATGTCTGCAGTTATTTAAAGCTAGGGTAGGCGATTTTCTCCAGATACACTTTTTAAGTTTTTGGTTGAATTGTCTTTATGGCCTGACAGAAATTAAGATCTTATTGCTCTGAAAAAGGAACGAAGAAAATCTGTCAACTATAGCAGCTGTAAATCTGTAATAACTTCGACCAATGAAAAAAACAAACGTTTTTTTTTTTAATCAATGCCGTCTCCCTGTCTCCCTGCTCGTTCTCGATCCCTCGCATGCACGCGCTCACACTGAAAACGCGTCACAGCTGACAGAGTTAAAACAGAGTTTTTGGTCATGTTTTTTAACATATAAAGTTTATTGTTTACTTACTGCTGAATGAGACAACAATGTTTCTACACAATACAAGCGATGAGCTGAGGTCTGCTTCTGCAGCAGCTGTGCGCATGCATGTGAGTGAGACGGAGTGCAGGGGGGATGCAGGTTTGAAATACCTTTAGGTATTGACCAGACCACCCAGATATCCACCAGACTGCAGGGAATCATCTTCTTCTGCCTTTAGTCATGCGTTTGCTCAAAATGTAACCAAGGTATTGTCCATCTCCAGTAGGCTGCCCACAAACTAACATAATACAGGGTAAAACATTTAACCGATCAAATGTATTATTACATGAAAATAGAATAATCCTCTTTCTAAATATGGAAATAATTTAATGAACTGCTTTTTATTAAGATATTTGTTAGATTTCAAATTCAAATGTTTTTTGAAACAAAAAGGTGCGTGTATTTTTGCAGTCCAGTTTTGTGTTTCTGAACAGCATGAGTTAAAAAGTATTAAGAAAACATGTTGTATATGTTTCGATCAGCAGGGGGCAGTACCCTCACATTTAATTTTAATTAGGGGCTGGGTGTATCTATGGCCTAAGATGTTGGTTTCAGACTAACCCCGGTTTCTTTATACCTCAGGTACTGCAGCTGGTTTCATAATATTTCCCCCTGGAAAAGTGAAACCGGTGTCAGATGGTTGATGCCATCAGGTTTCAGATGGTTAGTATTATAAACTCGTATTCAAATTACCCCCTCTGTTTTCAAATTAACTCCCAAACAAGGTTGTCCGTGTTGTAAGATTTCTTTGAATCCACCATTGTAACATGCACGGAACAATGGCGTTGCTTTTTAGGTTCCTATAGGTTAATTCAGATTTGTTTTTTTTAAATCACTTTTGGTATACTTTGTAGTTCAGAATGCTCATATGAAAAATCATATCTAAAAAGGATACAGCATTTCACACAAACATATGTCACATAATCATGCACATAACATTAAAAAAGATCACTATGTGATCATTATTATTATTAATATTATTATTGTATTATAATTTGTTAGTACCCTATACCTTGCCAGCAAGACACTGAGTAAAAAAGCAGCATTACTATGAAAGGCTTGCATTTTTCCTTGTTTTAGACTTAAATAAACTTTTAAATACACTTTAAAAGATTATTGTATTGTTAAAGGTGATAGTTATTTACTATATATTCCAAAATAGAAATCTTGATATTTTACAAATCTAAATGTAATTTTTAAGACACAATTCTAACAGTGTGAAGCTTCCTGGTTTTAATCTGACACTATCCACCATATTAGTAGTAGTTATAATTTAAGTAATAATATATCAACCAAAATCATCTTCAATTAATTCAATGGTGATAGAACAAGCCTTTTATCAATTATATCATTAATTTAATGAACTGCTTTTCATTAAGGCGTTTGTTAGATTTCAGACTGACAGGGTTATTATTATCTTGGAGTGCCTCAAATGTGCAGTCCAAAGGCAAACGAGTAATATCAAGGTGTCAAAACAGCTTTTTCCCACCCTTTCTTGTCGAGTATTATGCTATCTAGGCCTGAAAATAGCCTAAAAAAGGCTGGTCAGAATGTACTTTTATTTCATCCTCTCAGCCTTCCTGCTCTGAATAGCTAACTATTAGTGATCCTTCTAAGATGATCTGAAAACCTGAAGCTTAAGTATACTTTCTAAAGTGAAAAACATTTAGGAGGTAATATTGGAGCTTCCTGTTGAGACTCTGATTGCAGTGATTAGAATGAGGGAGGGTTCTCTGGCAATCACTGGGGTGGGAAGTTAAATCTGAGCGCTGCTCTCATTAGACGGTTTCTAAACCCCATGTGGACACATCAACAGTCTCAATGTCATATGACTGTTATCTACTTTCTTAATAAAAAAATACACTAAAACATTTGTGTTAAATTATGTATCACAGATTTTTAAAAACAAAACACTTGAACTGGGCTGAACATTTGTGACATGAAAACTGAGGGATATTATTTGCGCACTCTCAAACACAATTTAGGATTTCATATGGCCTTGAAACACTGTGTCTCTCACACACACATACGACACATCGGTGTTGCATATCACATGGGCCACTGACACATGTTGGGTCAAAGGGTGGGGGTCCAACAAACGAGGAGGGGCGAAGAAAAAAAAGCCGGAAGCATCATGGAGATCGGCCACTTTTGGCTTCCAGAACCCATCTCAAAAGAACGCAATTGAGCCAGCGCTGAATGGTCTCGTGCCACTTGTAAAATGTGTTTGTAATAACTGGTGTCAACTCTATTCCTCAAATTTAATGTTATTATAATTGTAAGTCCTCCTCTATCAATAAAGATCCGGGCAGGATTTCAGCTCTGGTCGGCCGCTAATCTAGCCACAAAGGTCAGTATACTTTCAGAACACAAAAACCCACAAATACAAAAAATATGTACAAACTTTTACACCAATAACATATGGCCATAACTCATCTAATGAATCAGCAGAAAATGAAAATAAAATACGTGCTTACCTTTTATTTGTCAAAATAGCCAAAAAAACAAACAGCCATGGAGAACTTTGTATCCTCGCAACTTTTTAACATATTTAACAGCCGAGGCTTTCATAAGCCAAGAGTCCTCCTCATGTCTTCTGGATAGATGCAGGACAGGTGTTACTAACTGCTGCTGCTGCTGCTGCTGCTCTCCTCCACCATTAGACAGAAACAACCTTGACCTCAGGCTTAGCTTAACTTATTGGCTTAAAAAAGCTCTTTTTTATAGAGAAATTATTTTCATGCCAAATCACCCTCGTAGCGTGGGGGCGTGGCTTGACTTTCCTCTCTCTTCCTCACATTTGCACTGTCTGCATTAAATGTTGCGTTTACAATGACATATTCAGTGACTTCAACTCAAAAAAAGACACAACTGTAAAAATATTATTCTTTAAAATTAAAATTTAACACCCAAAAGTGAAAAATTTTATTTTTAATTTTTTACCTCATTGGCTGCCAGACATTTTCAAAACAGAAACCCCCCTCACTGCCAGCCATTTCTAGCTTGTTTAATTTTTCCATAATCAGCAGTTGAATATAGGTGCATTTAACACAAAATGCCAGTTTCTGACAAAAACCTGGCACCTCAGCATTAGTTTCCTTCTATAAAACAACAAAAACAACACTGAGACCGGCTTTTGATGGCAAACTTATTATTATTTTACTATCTGGGTCAGAGTTTTATGGTTTCATTACCGTCTTTTGGCCTTCCTCCAAGTCTTCCCCTCGCCTCATTTCCTACACACGCAACTTCCTCCTACTCCCCAACATGCTGACTTGACCCGTTTGGCTCGGTTTGTTGATAATTTTCACTCACGATAACGACACACTTAATTGTGGACTTTGGTCCACACATGCTCTGCTTGAGTGTGCGCTGCTGTGGGCTGCTGTATACTTCACCGTCTTCTCTCGTTGTGCCATTTTCTCCCTGATCAACTCTTTTCTTCTTCCTTTGACCTCTGTCCATCATGGCTAATCTCTCATCCAAAGGTTCGCTGCTGCCACCTACATGGCACCAGTTGGTCACTACATCATAGTACAAGGCTGATATTCATGTGAGAACTCCTAGCAACCCTCGTTGAAAAACACAATTGACGTATATTTACATCAATGATAGTGAGTTAATGATGTGCTGGATCCAATCAAATAAGTGCCGGTGAAAATCTGGGAGGAATGTGGGGAAATTAAGCTTTGACTATTTCTGTGGTCAGAAAAGAAGGAGGTAGAGAAGAAAGTATTTTGTGTATCGGCAGCAATTGGATCCGATGAGTTTTTCAAACAACCTACTATATTTATGAACAGTGACATGCCGTCAGGGTAGGCAAGGTAGGCAGTGCCTACCCAAGGGTGAATTGATATTTTGATTATTTATTTTAATTATAATATAATTATAAATTATTTATTTTTCCATTTCCAATAGCCTACAGTACCTATAAGTTTGAAAGTGTCCGCATTTTGTGCGTTTCATAGCCCAAATTACTTACCAGCGCTATTTCCTGGAACAGCTGCACAGTCTCACTTGGCTGTAAGGCAGAGGGAGGCCACGCCCCCTCCTCTGCCTCTGTTCCCATTGCGTGTTTTTACGTGTTTGCGCATGCGCAGTCAGGTCCCCTAGATGACAACCATTTACGTCGAAAGGCAGCGTAGAGAGCTGCCTTTGGACGTAACCGCGCTATGCTAAATGCTATGCGTAAGTTCACAGTGCATTAGTGAATAGATGCCATGTGACCGCTGCTGCTACGTTCTCTAGCGAGTGGGTGGTATAACACTACAGGCAGGATGACAGTGCCAGAGATGATAGAGAAACTTTTTTTTTGAGGAAAAACAACAGCTTTTAAAAGATGGGAGACCAACACCTGAGTTACCAGAGCTTCAGCAAAGGTCAGGTAAGAAAATTGTTCATATTTTCCACAGTGAATGGTACAAAAGGAAGGATTGACCTTGTGGATGCGTCTCACTGAGGCTGTTCTGAGTTATTGTTGTTGTCATTTTCTCCGTGTTTCCAACGCAAACAACGGATGTGCTGTCGTGTCATGAAATATATCTTGTTGGGAGAGTATGGAGGCTATATTAAATAATTGTTTATGTTTTTTTAATGGTGTTTATGATGTTGATTTTCTTAGATGGCTAAATGCTTGTTCATGTGGATCTTGATGAGTTTTTTCTTTCTTATTATGAATTTTATATTTTGATAAGAGCATTGAGATGACTTTGTTGTAAATTGCTTTATACAAATAAAATTGATTTGAATTGAATTAACACTTGACAGCAGAAACATATGAAATTGTCATTGATGGTTTCGATTTGCAACGTGCCTACCCAACCCTAGTGGTCACGGCACGTCACTGATTATGAATGACTCTGCTGTTGCGATAAAAATACACAATTCCTGAAGCAACGTTTGATGGACTCATTATCAGAATATATGCTAAAGTAGCCATACTGTAATATAATGTATAATATTTGTAATTACTGTCTATGGTAACCTGACAGCATTTTTTCTGTAATTGTCTCTGTCTCTGTGTTGTAGGTGGCAAAAAACACACACATATATATATATATATATATATATATTTAAAAAAAGAAAAAAAAAACTGTATTAATAATGCAATGGATTTTATATCATGCTCAAAGCGCTTTACAGAATTAAGACATTATTCTTTCACTCCACACTTAGTGGTGGTAAGCTATTATTGTAGCCACAGCTGACAGAAGTGAGGCTGTCATAGTGAACCATCAGCCCCTCCGACCACCACCAACACTCACACACTACATTCACACTAGGCAGTGTGACCTGCTTAGCTTCCAAGATCTAACAATCTAATGAAATGACAGGCTGGTATGGCCACAAATTGAATTGAATTGAATAAATAAGGCTAAGTGGAAACACCAGACAGAAAAAGTTGGGAACTACTGACTTACATGCCACCTTTTTAAAGACGTACATATACTCTGTTGGTGTTTTTACCAGATACATTTTACCATTACATTATTTAGTTTTTTGAATTAAAATTATCTTTAGAGATGGTTTGAGGTTTAAAACAACTGTTCATTTGGAAGCAGCAAAAGTATTTGATCCAAATCCTGTTTTGAGGTATAATATACTAACTACATTCACAATTGGAGAGAAAACTTGGTTTGTGATGTGCTAATAACTGAGTTTGAGACAAAGGTGACTTTTCTGTAGGCTCAGCTGGAAAGCTTTAATGAGGTTCATACTCAGACATCAGGTGGGATTTTATTAGGCCTTGACATCTGACTCCACAGTGTCACACCCCTTGTGCTGGGTGTCATCAAATCTCAGCTGTGCAACTAAAATTGGACTCTGGTGTTGCTTCCACTAATGTAGTACCCTTCAGATATTTAGGGAATGTTTGGTGTTGAGTACAGGAAACTTGGTCAGTATCGGCTTAAAACCTTTGAACTGGATTTTCACTTTGGTGTCAGTATTTGCTGTTTCACTTGTAGGGGTGGGACAATACAGTGTGATGTGTTGGTAATAAGGGTGTAATGATTTGCTTTGTCGATTTGATACGAATCACGATTCGTTGTTCAAGGACGATATTGGTTAATTTAGAATGATTTGATTCATTAGAATGAAGAGATTCAGTGACGTGAAATCAATTTAGTAACATTTTAGATAAAATAATAAAAAACCCAGTGTGACTGAAATAAATACCTGGATACTGGACAGTGCAGGTGAGGTTTCATAGATTCATAATGGTTCTTGTAGGGGAATCGTCTATGAATTTATTATGTAATAAACAACAGGATGTTAACTTTTCTGCTTTCATTTTCAATAAAAATACATATTTGGTTTACCTGACTCTTCTGCTTGTTTTTTTCAACATCATAATAAGACAATATTAATATAAAAAAATGAAGTGCAACCAACATCTGTTCAGGTAAAATGAGCAGTGGTTGAACCTGATACTTACTGCTGCAGTGAACACTGCCAGAGAGGCCTGGACAGTTGACGGTGGACACAGTGAGGAACTCCTTTAGATTATCTCTATCTTTATCAAAAAGCAGGGATTTATGCTTTTAGGCTGTGGATGAGTAATATTTCATTTAAACCATCATTTGCCATGACTGAAAATGTAATTCAAACTTCAGCCTGAGTCCGTTGCGATACAGAAACGCCATTCATTGCTTCTTCCACAGAGCGATTAAAATGAGCTCCTAAAATTCCAGTTTTCACACTACTGTAAAGCACATCTTTGTTTTTCTTCACCTCAGCTGTGAGGATTCTGATTTTCATTTCGGAAACGTCAATTTCCTTGCCAATGTTTGTTTGACCTCAGTGGGCATTTATCAACACCCGATCATTGGTACGCTGGGATTGGTCAAATACGAATGTTTCATAAGTCGCAAGTTGGTCCAGTTGTACGACACCAGGTGCACTCAGATTTTCACACAAGGTTGATAAATGAGGGCCATTGAGACCAAAAGTGGAAGCTGAAATTTATGGATGATTACTCCAACAGGAAGTGATCTCTCCAGTTCAATTCAGTGAGTGCGCAACACCAACTTTCCCAGTCATTAAAAAGAAGGCCGTGGTTATTGATAGGTTTCCGTATCAATTGCCACGGCCTTCTTTTTAATGACTGGGAAACCTAAAAAACACTAACCCTAACCCTAATCCAGGAAATACCCTAAAATTTTTATTTTTTTCGTATATGTATTTTTAAAGGTGGAATTTGCTGTGTTAAATATGTAAAAAAGAAAAAATATATTTGACAAAAGCAGGATTCAAACACATGGCAGCGGAAGGAAGAATTCTGGAGTTAGGCGTCTTAGACCACTCGGCCACCCTGACATGGTAACAATGCAGGCACATTATGCTTATGTAGAAAAGGTCCGGAAAACGTACCTATGGTCCGGGGGGCTATTGATACGTTTTCGTATTGATAGACACTTCCTAAAAAGAATGGTAGCTATCTGACCTGTGGCCATAGATCTGAGAGACCTGCTGGGTTCATACCTGACGAACTGATGTATTCTGGACCAAACCCATTCACAGATTTATACACCAGCAGCAGAACTTTAAAGTCTATTTTGAGGCTGACTGGGAGCCAGTGTAAACACTGTAAAATTTGAGTAATGGGCTCTGACCTCTTTGTTCGAGTTAAGACCTGAGCTGCAGCGTTCTGAACCAGCTGTAGCTGTTTGATGCTCTTTTAGGGATTCCTGTCAGAAGACCATTACAATAGTCCAGTCTGCTGGAGATAAAAGCATGGACCAGTTTCTCCTGATCTTTCTGAGTCATTAAACCTTTCACTCTGGAGATGTTCTTTAGGTGGTAGAAGTTTTCATGATTGATTTAATTTGACTGCTGAATGTAAGCTCTGAGTCAATCAGAACACCAAGGTTTCGAACTTGGTCTTTAGCTTTTAAAGATGGAGACTCAATATACTTACCTTACTGACAGCAGTCCTCTTTTTCTTGTTACCCAAGACAATCACCTCCATCTTGTCATGATATAGTTAAAGGAAGTTTTCACTCATCCAGCAGTTTACCTTTTCTAAGTAGTCACCTCTATGGGACCATAGTCATCTGGGTTCAGTGATAGATATAGCCGTGTCATCCTCCAAGTAGGACTTAAACCATTGCATTACTTTTCCATTTAGTTCAACCCATGTTTGCAATCTGTGCAACAAAATTATATGGTCCGCAGTGTCAAATGCAGCACAAAAATATGGGAGGAGGAAATGTAAGTAAATTTTAGCAGGGGGAACAATGCGATTCATGAAATCTGGAACTGTTTGCGGTGATAGTTTTAGTATCAGAAAATAATACGACTAACAAACAGGTGCAAACACACACGCAGAGATTATCGCTGCAGTAAATGTGGACAGAAAACACAGCAGAGATGAAAAAATGTGTGCTCCAGAGAGAGAGAGAGAGAGAGAGCTGGATGTGCATCCATCTCTCCTCCGCGGGTCACTGTCTCACATGCATGCACCCGATCAGCCGCACGCACATCTGTTCTTCGTGGATAACTGTCTCACACACACGCAAGTGATCAGCCGCACGCACGCACCCATCCGTCACTCACAGTCACATCCACACACTTTTCTCCACTGCAGGATGAATAAAGAATATCTATCTATCTACTGTGTCTGTAATAATTCATCCATTTTTTTATTCGTTTCCTCTAATAACACCTCCCATTCTGCTACTTCACATTTTTATTTTAGCTTCTGCGCACTCATGTTCACCCTCCATGTTCAACACAACACGTACAAAACACTCTTTTAAATAAGGAAGGTCTGCACCAGTTCTGCATGTGCACTAATCATTGCTACAATCTTAGTGAATTCCGCGCAGCAGGTGAGGAATCTGCATCACTAAAGGATTTAGTGAAGCAACTGGTTTACCACCCTTCATTTGAGATCTTGGTGAATCTGCCCCTCAGACTCATGCAATAAACAAACTCAGAACTAAGCAGGATGCTACTTTGGATAATCTAAGCGTATTGGAATCTAGCTTGGAGAAGTTGATTGCCCAGCACTTGGGTCAAGGCCACCATATTTATTGCGGAGAGATTAACTATAGACTGCATGGGAAAAATTGTGCTGCCGGTCAAAAAACAAATACTTAACTACATTCGGCTCCCTCACACCCAGCCGTCAAGGCTGGATTATCTATTCACTACAATGTGTCGACTGAAGCTCCATCCCCTTCCTCCTTCTCCTCTCCCCACACTACCACCTGGAATTTTGTTTCTGAACTCTGATCAACCCAAGGTCGTCTCATGTCATTTGTTTCCCTGTCTGAGGCTGCATGAGAGGTCTCTGCATCTGAGTCATCTCTGCTGTCCATGGCCATGCTCAGCTCAGCTATCCACAAGTGTACCACTGCTAGCATCTTGGTCCGCTGTACAACTTGAATATTGCCTGTTGCTGTCGCTGGCAGGTGACGCTTCACCTATGGGATGACTAGTGGTAGCAGTCAATTTAGAAGGACATTTTATCTGTTTTAATCACTTATTAATTTTTATTGGTTAGCCACGCACAATGGAATGAGTGACAATCAGTCACAGGTGTAAATCAATTAATGAGATTAACGTAAGTCTATGCGAGAGCAGGGCAACTAATAATGTAATGTATTTGCTCACTTTACTGACTTTACTTTATTTGGAAAGGACACTGCACATTAATGAACAGCAGTACAATACTTAATGTAAATATGCCAGATTTAGCCATGAGCTACTTTCTATTCGTAGTCATCATATATTTAAGACAATGGCAACAAAAGATACAGACATAGACATGAATATAATTTATACATTATTTACAAGCAACTGAAGCAATTTCACCACTAAAGGGTAGTTTTACATAGGCCAAAGTGTAATTTGATTACTTAATCCAAAATGGGTCTTGTCTCAAAGTAATAATGCAACAAAATCCTACTTTCTAGTTTGAACTAGTTCAGTCATTCTGGGCTGAATGCAGGGTCACTTGTGGAGGCCGTAATTTTGAATGGCTTTGAATTTATGTAGGTATTGCCATTCTACAGAATGCTACCTCTACCAGAATACAGGAAATCACATCTACCACATCCCAAAGGTAAGACTCCAGACCCCCACCCTTCCACCATCATTTCTCTCTGTATTGTTTTTGTATGTAAGATTCTAGGCACAATCCATCTCCACCAGCAGGCAGCCCCAAAACCATTAGGGGGATGAGAATCGCATCTACCAAATCAGTTGATGAGCAACATTTCTATGTGTAGCCCTAAACTGTGGCCGGTCTCTCTGAACTCATTACAAAATCAAAATCATGAACTTGTGAGTTAGACTTCTGGCTCCTCTTATTACATCAATATATCAATGTCACTTTAAAATGCAAGAAACCCAAAACACTTATGAAAGACTTATATTTTGGTTTCCTTTTAAGATCATAGTATGAGGCCCACTAGTTGATTCTGTTGGTCTAATCAAAGTTTAGCAGAGGGGAGACACAATGGTGATACAGTATGGTGATAACACAGAAACAACAACTTGCAATGCATTAGTCATTTGATAGTATATACAGGCTTTGATGGCACTCAAACCAGAGCTCATATCTAACTTTCAGCATCTTTTTCCTGTGCTTTTAGTGTGTCTTTCAGCTCTGCCTCTGCACATCGCCATCCTTTAGAGAGAATCACAGTGCTGTTATTGTCAGCTTCACCAGCAGGGGTTCAATACCAGTCAATGAATCTACTTGGTTTTGACATTTATTCAACAAAAGCTCCTCACTGTCAAAAGCTTTATGTCTGCTCCATCTGAATGGGGAGTTACTGGTATTCAGAGAAATGTCAATGCAGAACTAGACTCATGGCTGTTTTTATTGTTAGTATTTGCTCTAACCTTTCACTCTCCTCTTTCTGAGAAGGCTGATCTGATTCCTGGTGTGCTGGGTTAAAAACGCCCACACAGAAACTAGGGAGGGCTGGCTCATTATTCTATGGCCAACATCCGTGACAAATATCCTGTCAGAGAGCTTCTCATTCCAGCGACTAAACACAGAGATGTGCTCTGTTTCGGAAATAAAACATTATCGTCCTTATGTACAAAGAAACAAAACCTAGTCAGTCAAATTCTTTATACTGGTAGGTTACAGAGTGACAACGCCACCTAGGGTAAGCCTAGGACCCTGCATAAAGGCAGAGAGGTTTGTTTTACCTTTTAATCATGGGGCAGAGACAGAACCTTTAATTATAACAAGTCAGGTTTTTATTTCACAGATTTCTTTAATAGAGTGATCATTTCTTTTAAAATAGTGTGGATGGATTAAACAAAACAAACTCAAACCCAAACAAAATACAAAACATGCAAAAGAAGACAGAATGTAAATTCAATCAAATACCAGTTATGCACAGATAAAATATACAATATTTAAACATTGAGCAATTTTCAGAAACCCAGAAACTTTTTGGTAGCTGATGTTAAAGAAAATCCCAAGACAAGCTTGGGAGGGTTACTGTGTTTTTATGGCATCCAGAACAGCACAGGTGGGAAGAGTTACGCCACAGCGCGATGAATGGTGTGGGCCAAGACGTATCCCCAGCAGACACGGAAGGTGCAGTTTGGTCCCACTGTGGTGTAAACACACCAAATTAGGAGATAGAAGGATTATAATTTTAACGGAGCCAGGCAGAAAGCAGCAGCTTACCAGTCAGGAGAAGCACCGGTCCCAAGATCCCAACAGGCGTGCTCCCGGCCTCTGCAGAAAATGTGCACAAAATGCAGCCTACCGAAGCACCTCACTGCACAAAGGAGAAGGCATTAGGGCAGACGAGGCACTGCCAGATGGGTCAAAAAGAGAGGCATGCTGCTTACCCAAACATTCCACTCTGATGACCTAAACAAACCGCTGTCGATGGCCAATGCAAGTTGTGGTGACATTGGGGAAGGAGGAAGAACCTGTGAGTGCCCGGTACGCACAGAGCAGCAGCGAGAAGAGCAACTACGCGTAAAACTCACCCAAGAGGAGCAATCGGTGCTCCCAAAGTAGCCGGCAATCAGCCTACACCAGAGCAAAACAACAACAACAACAACAATGAGACAAGGCTTTTGATGGCAACATTATTATTTTGCTATTTGGCTCACTTTTGAATGTTTTGCTTACTGTATTTTGTATCCACCCCCGTCAATCACACAGACGTAACTTCCTCTTCCTCCCGACACGCAGAGATGACCCGTTTAGCCTGGTTAGTTAATGGTTTTATCTCACGATTGCGGCATTATCGACAATCGACTCAGGTCCACACATGTTCTGTGTTATTATGTGGTGCAAGATACACTTTATATTCTTAAAAAAGGGTACTCCCAGTATCATATAATTGCCATTGCTGGTATGTAATTATTGTAATATGTATTGAGCATTGTGCATTTAAAATAGCATATTTACTGTGCATTCGGGCAATCTGCAATATAATTACGCACATAACACTTTAACACTTCAGCACTCAGTTCTTTAATCAGCTCTTTGATATCTGTTTTTAACATTGAACATGAGTGAAATACGTATAATTCCCTGACCCTTGGCCTGTATGTTTCAAGATCCACTATACTGTTTCATTGTTCTTGCTTTCTTTTTTATTTTGTGTCCTATTGTGTTTTCAAGAACACTTTTTTCTCTCTTCGTAATTACTCCTCCTGCTCATACTGGCCATGAAGGCAAACTGTTTTACTTGTTGTTTTTTTTTATTTTATTATCTTATGTTGTCGACATCAACCTGCCAAAGAGACTAAAGATGGAAATTAGCCGTTGGCTTTCATCTTGCATATTTACATGTATATGTTCATTATTATGTATTGTCCCTGTTTTATATAAAATAAACTGCTGAATGCTCTCTTCGTGGGATCTCTCCGGGCGGTGTCAGCCTTCGGGTGTGGCTTGGTGCTTGTCTCGGCTCATGGTTGCCTTGGGAGCTGTCCCCGTGGTGTGCTGGCCCGGGACGGCCTGCAGCGCCAGTGTAGGGGGTGGGCACGGGCACGCTTTTGGGCATGCTGGCGTCTGTGCCGGGGTTTTGTGGCGCTTCAAGATGATGCTGTTTGCCAGGGGACGGCGCTCGCTGTTCCGGTGGTTGAGGTCGCTGTCGGCCGCCTTGTGGGTCTGTCCTGTATTTGTGGGCCGTGGGTGGGTCCGGAGCACCCTTGGCTGGGGGCTGCTGTACCACACCGGATGTGTGTGGTGGCCATTGGTCACTCGCGCGCCCCGGTGAGGGGCGTTGTCCTGTAGCTTGCGCTGTCCGGTGGGCGGCGGGTTCTGGGTTGCTGTCCTTGCGCCATCTGGGGCTGTGCAGTCCTGCTGGGCAGTAAATATTGGCGGGAGACCTTGGGGTTGGGGTCAGTGGCGGGGTGCACTGGGTCCTTGGCTCCTTGGGGCTTTCTTGGGTGTGTCTGTGGGGGGCGGGGGCTGTCTCTCGGCTTGGGATCTTGGGGAAGTCTGGGGGGCTGCTCGGTCGTGGATAAATGGCCTGGGGATCCATAGCCACCACTCTTTCTGCTGGCCTGGCTGCATCTTCGGTCCCAGGGCAGCGCTTGGGTTTGCAGTAACGATTCTAGCACATACAGTACATTGGTCTACGATGCACTAGCATGCCTTGGGCTGTGGGATAAAACTCGTACTGGGGTTAACTTTAGACACGTTGATCCCAAATACCTGTTGTAGGTATTACCACTCACTCCTTTCCTCTGTCCACAGCCACCACAATTATACCTAAGCTTCACACTTGTCACCAGACTGACTTGATTACGCAACACAATATGCACAATTACAACTTCACATCTCACTCTCACTTTAAATTAAACTCTTCCCCACCCTTTCCATTTCCTACCTTGAGTCTCTCCTCCCTGTTCCCTTCCCCTTCACCTAGGTGTAACACTGTCTTCTCTTTTTATATACTCCCTATAATAAAGTGTTTCTTGCCCTTCCTTAGGGAGGACTGGTGATGGTCACAATTATGCAATAAAATAACAAAACATGCATTGCTGTCTTAAAAACATTGCACTTCTTGTCGTGTTGACCTTTGAGAGCAAGTGCAGACAAAAATAAAATAAAATAAATACATTGATCTTACAAAAAGATGCTTTGTACCAAATTTAGCTCATGCTAAATTCCATCTATGGCAGGTGCACACAGTATTAAAACATTACATTATGTTTTAATACACACACACACACACATACACACACACACACGGAAAAAACGAGTATAGATTACGATGATAAGACAACTTGTCGAATTACACATCTGTCCTTGTTTGAAAGCTAAACAGCATCAATGCAGAAAGTTGCTTCTACACCTTTAGGATTTAAGTCAACCCCCCTCCCTCATTGTGACAGCCATGTCAAAATCACTGAGTGAGATGAATGAGCTCCTCCACATAATGTTAGAGAACATCAGCATGTGGTCATGGTGTCCCTGCAGTGCAGCCAAAAAGCATGGCATCAGAGGTAGTCACCTGACCTCTGCAGGGATCCACAAAGGTGATTAATCTCTTAAACAGTAGGAAGTTTAGGAGAAAACTTTTTGTCTTTATTGTGACCATGAGACCGAGTAACAATGGTCAATGTATTACTTATCTGACTCCAAGCAGTAGTAAAACAATTTATTTTTTGTAACAATGCAAATTTCATAAGATGATGCCATTTTCTGACCTGCATGCTTGTCCACTTTCAGGTTTGTTGGAAGTTACTTTTGCTACTTCCACACTGGGACAGTTATTCCCCCAAAACAATCACATTTTCTATTTATAAATAAATTAAAAAATTCTTCTTGAAATTCAATGAACATTCTAAATATTGAATTTATGATCATAAAATGATCATATTATGAACGTTTGAATTTTGAAAAAGCCAGACAAGGAGGCAAAGCTCTCTCAGTTAAGTTACTTTTTAGTAAGTTAGCATTCAAAGTGCAGTTGAACTCAGAGTAAACTATGTGCGTATTGTGTTGTGGGATATAATCTATTGAACTAGTTCAGTGACAAATGTGGAGAGATTAAAGAGGGTGATGCCTATGCAGACAGGCTATGTGATGTTTTGGCTATGATGTTTGTCTATGTATCTACACAATCAAATAAGAAACAGTAACAGTAAAGTAATAGTAGTAGTGAAGTTACTTTTCAAATGCAGTAACAGTAAAATGTTCTCACTATAATTTACAGAAGTAACTAGTAATGAATTACTAATTACTCGCACTACCCCAAAGCTGACCCTTACTCACTCCATCAGTACACCTCATTCACGCCCACATCTTACCATTCATCCTCCGTAGCCGCCTCCCTTCAATCCTCCCTCTTCCTGATAGTAAAATAAAGCTCAGAGCAGTCACGCTGTGAGCTACGCCATATGTGAAGCACACCGCAGAGTGTTCAAACTCAAAACACAGGTAATTACAAATTCCTCCATCTTCAAACTTCATTCACCCTTCGTCTTACCATAAGAACATTGCTTTCCTCCGTGTTCAGTTGCCTCCACTCCTGTCAACTTAAAGTGACGTCACACACATTACACTCACAGCACACAGCTGTAAGTCCATGATGTCAACCCGCACAGGTCACGACTGATTATGAAGGCCCTGTGCAGAATAAATTGACCCTGGCAACATGTAAAGGCTGAAATTTAATTTGTGAAAAATCTAACATTCACATGTATGTACTGGAAGCAGTGAATCCAAAATAAACTCCCAAATGCACGGGATAGATAATTAAGGTTGGTAAATGTAGATTAGTTATTTTAAATGCACTTAGGCTAGTAATGAAGGCCTTGCTGGCCCTAACCACCTACCACTGATATATGGTTTTTCAAACTTAAAAATTGTGTTATGCATTTGTTTAGCACTGCGATGGACTGGAGCCCTGTCCAGGGTATGCCCCGGCCTAACGCCCAATGAGAGCTGGAGATAGGCACTAGGAGATCCCCGCGACCCTGAAAAAAGGTACAAGCGGGTCAGAAAATATAGATGGATGGATGGATTTGTTGAGCAACACTTAGGGAGATAAAAAAATGACCTAATTAGAACACTTATTTGTAGTTTGAAGTTTATTTTATGCATAATAAAGCTTTTAAAAAAACCCGGAAGAGTCCTGTTATTCAGAAAATCATTGACGGATGCTTGGATTCGACGCTCAGTACCAACCTTTAAGTGTACCAAGGGTAGTAAAACAATCCTTCACATCTGAATATCTTCTTCTGCAACTTAAATACTTCAAAGGGCAGCCCTCTCTCAGATGAATGAAAAGCTAACTAACAATTTTTTTTTTTGCATCAGTCTCCATCTTTCCTTACCATGTCTTTATTTTTGCTTCTGTGAAAAATGGCTTTTTTAATTTTCTGGAATTGGATTGACATGCTATGCAGTCTGTCAGATTTTGCTCACATTTGGGAAGATGGGGAAATAATGGCATGTAACATCGCTGTATGTATTCATGAGCAGAGCCTTTCACTGTTTGTAAATGTAACCGATAACAAAATGAGATTTCCAAGACAGGAGAAAAAATATTTCTCATGCCAGGCTTTGCTAAGAGATGTCGCTGCTGGACATGTTGGCAGTCAGATGATTAATGACCTTTTTAAGATGCATATATTCCTTGTTGACCCAAAAGCTCCATTATGCATTTTCAAAGCATTCAGGAAAATAGCAAACACATTTATATTCTATATCAACACATTAATTTGCCCTAATATTATTATGAAACAAGTGTTTTAGGTGTGAATTTCCGAATGCTTAAAGCTGCAGTATGTAGAATTGTGAGTCCCCTCCCCTCCCTGTTTCAAATTTACTGCGTGGCGTTATGAGGCAGTATAACCCACAATTTCAAAATGACAACGCTAACCCCAGGTTTAAAGATGGACAAAATTCTCAATTCCAAAGGTAAAAGTAAGCACACAGGTTTCTACAAGGAGAGCAGAGACGTGTTTCCAGGTTAAATTAGTAACAATGCTTTATTTTCTTAAAAACTATTTAAAAATATTTTGATATAAAATAGTTCAGATCCCTTCTGCAGCAACTAGGCTTACCATCGATGAGAGTGCCACTGGTGGAGGGGGATCCACAGAAATCAAATCAAAAGAAACCAGGACTGCACAGCACATGAAGGGATGTCACCACCCTCGACACACCACCACAGATGGCTGCCAGTAGCTGCAGGAAGAGGGAGCATAGTTAAAATACAATCTAATAAATTAAGCGACACATATTTAAATGGACATTCCATGCTAACGACTTTTTTTCAAACAAAAGAATGAAATGCCCTAAGGAAAACATAATTTAGTCCTGTTCTAAACAAAGAGACAACAAAATAGTCCAAATATATCCACATGTCAGGTCTCTGGCCAGAGATACTAAATAAAGAAAACACATTAGACTACAATCAATCAACCAAGTACATGTAACTAATAACAGAATCCAGAGCATTAAACCCAAAATAAATGCATTTATTTCTCTCCCGAACACTCACTCATTCACATACAAGAGGCTTTTTTTACAGGTTTTCCCATCCCGCCTAACACACGCATACAAACACACACACACACACACACACACACACACACACACACACACACACACACACACACACACACACACACACACACGCAGAGAGACTGAATTGGGCGATGCCCACTCATTCGTACACCACATGCCGATTATACAGTTTCTCATCCAACCTGGCACAAAGATACTTTACAGACACACACATGCAATGCCCGTCAACAAGAGCTGAAGCTGATGCTCTCGGCAAAACAGTCACACAAATCCAAACACAGGGCTCTGAGGGAGCCTCGGGCGCAGCAGTTACCGTGCACTCACAGTAGGCAAAGCAGCAGTGTTCCTGTACGTACTTAGCTCTTTAGCATATCTCGGTGTCCCAGGAGCTAGCGGTCTTCCTTCTTCCCCGCTAACAAAGCCTCCGTCCTGCACCGCTGGTGTTTCCAGGATCTGTATAATATATGGACACATTACCACCACAGCTAATACTAGCACGAATGTTAGCGATAAGATATGCATACCGACTGCAGTGTAAGCTCAGTTTTAAGAGGCTGACGATTACTAAAAACAGGGAATCACTCAGGGTCTGTCATGAATTTACAATATTACATATTCATCATGGCAAATGGGCAAAGTCTATTGTGCACACTATGTTGTGTGTTTGACAAATGCAATCCTGATTGCAAGGGGTTTGCACCGTTTATCAGCGTGTAGTGACATTTACACACATTTTTACAGCCGCAAAACTTTTAGTCAATCTGCCTATATATGTACAGTATATCTGTGCTCTCCTTCACTGTTTAAGTGTCTATTCATCACAGAAAAACTCTGTGAGGTATTCATTCATTGTTTTCATAAAAGACTAGTAACCAGTTCGCACTGGTGAAATTTTTGCTGTGAAACACAACATGCAGGTTCATTGGTGTTTTGATGAAATCGGGGGTATTTCATCAAAGTGTTCTCAAGTGTTAGAGCCAGGCTTATGATTTAAACCTGGTTCAGCTAAGCCGTCCGTGACCATGCTGGCTTTCACCATTTCATCAAACTCTTCTCAGCTTCAATCTCCCCAGCTGAACCAATCAGCTGACAGTGTTTAGCTTAAGTGAACGTCGTCATAAGACCCACGAGATCGATCACAGATTTAATGATTAGAGAGTGACGGCGCATGCGCTGCAGCTTTTACGATGAATGAGAAGCCAATAGGAACCAATGCTGAGACCAACAGGACGTGACGTCATGTGTTACTGAGAAGTGAAAATAAATGACGGACACGTTAGTTAAAAAAAAAACACATTTTAAAAGGAGTAAAGCGTTAAAGAAGGTGTTATTTAGTGAATTTATCATAACGAACAACTGAAGTATGTGATCACACACTGATTGTGTGCATTTGATAAGTTTTTTAACACCTGTCAGCCTTTAATAAAAGAGATGATGTAACTCACAATTAAATAATTTGTAATTTCTGAGACTTGTGAGTGTTGGATTAATAGTTTGTTGACCTCAGCACTAAATGAACAGCGGGAGCAGCAGCGGTGCTGTTGGATGTTACATCCAACACTGTAAATGCTGCAGGTGCAGGTAAGCTGTGGGAGGTGGGTGCACTGCTCGCACATCCCGAAAAGTGATAGTGTATCTTTGTCATTGGGAGCCTTAATGCTCTGCCCTGTGACTGTCCCTGAAGCCCCTCCCTCTCTGTATATCCACAGCTTTCTCGTTATTAATCTCTGATCAATAAATAGACATTTATATTGTGTGGTAAACAGAGGCGATGGATACTCGTATCCTTAAACACATGGAGACTGTGATATCACATTAAAAATAAGTTACACATTAAACATGTAATAAAAACAATGATTATATCATCATTTGTATGGATTTAAAATCATATTAAAACATTTACCGTAATATTTTGTTTAATTTCCTTTTAAAATACCATATTAAAGCATTATTTAAAAAACAGAAATCTTTTTGCCTCCTTTTTTCCTTTTGTAGATCTTTATTGAGTGTTTTAAAGCAGTGATTCTCAACTGGTGAGTCGGGACCCAAAAATTGGGTCTCAGGGTGAGACCAGTTGAGAACCACTGTTTTGAAGCATCACTAAATTACTTCTTTCAAAATGATGACGCGGTTTCATGAGAGTGAGTCTGCAGCTTAAGTCAAGCCTGCTGCTTAAACCTGGTCAGGAGAATTCTGCATCCCAGAAAGAGCGGTGGGGAAGGGGAGAAACCCTGATGTAGGAAGGAGTGAAAAATAGACAATGGAAAGAGAGTGAGTTCCAAGTGGGTCAGAAAGTGGATGGATGGATATTACACATATTATCAGTGCCGCACACATGCCGAGACGAGATACCTCCATATTTATTTCCGTAAACAAAGTACATGCCTGCCTGTGCACTGTTAACCCTTTCTGTTCCAGTCTCAAGACCGGAGCTAAGGCTAAAGCTGGACACGGGATTCAGTTTCTGGGATAAACACCAGTAACATTTTTTTGCTTGCAGACTTGCTAGACCTGCATGCTAGCTCCCTCAAGGTCAAATCACTGTGCTGAGTCCGGTCGGAACTCAAAAAGCAGTCCTTAGTTGATTTAGATGGTGAGCAACACCTCCTCTGTGACTGTCTGGGCTCCAATGGTGACTTGAAGAGTGGTTTTCAGAGAGCGAATTTCCCGCTCCCAGCATCCTCCGAAGTGAGGGGATCCAGGGGGGTTGAAGGCGAACTTGATTTGCTGGCTGGCAAACTGCTCTTTGAGGCCAGAATTAAGCGCTTGAAATGCTTCTTGTAGATCGTGTTCTCCTCCTCGGAAATTTGTCCCCTGGTCACAGAGGATCTCTTTGGGTTTCCCACGACTGGCTATAAAGCATCTCAAGGCCATTAGGAATGCATCAGTGTCCATACTGGGGATCAGGTCAAGGTGGACAGCTCTTGTGGTTAAGCATTTAAACAATATTCCCACCTCTTCTCATTCCTGCGCCAAATCTTGATGGTGTATGGTCCAAAACAATCCACGCCTGTGGAATAAAAAGCCGGCTTGAAGAGGCGCAGTCTGGCTGGAGGTAGGTCCGCCATCCTGGGTGGGTTGGGGTGGCCCTTCCACTTCTTACACTCAGCACAGGAAATTTGATGGCGGCGTACTACTTCACGTCCACGTAGCACCCAGTATCTCCTTCTGATCTCTGCAAACACCCTTTCTGGCCCGGGATGTTGGAGCTTATCATCACAGTCCTGTATGATGAGTCGTATAAGAGCGTGTCTGGGGTCGAGAACAATAGGGTACACTTCATCTACTGTCAGGTCAGGATTACGACGAAGACGGCCTCCTACTCTGATGAGTCCAGTCTTCTCATCAAACTCAGGCGCAAGTAGAAGAAGGTGACTAGATTTAGCAATTGGTTTGCCGGTCTTCAACTTGGTGACTTCTTCGGGGAATGACTCTCGTTGAGCTTGTTGCAGGGCTTCTAGCTCAGCAGCAGCGTATGAGCATGCGGTGAGAGGGTTGTTGGAGTCAGCCGCCCCATGAAGCTGAAGTGCTGCGGCCTCTAGGAAGCTATTCCAGTTCTGGTACTGGAGTGGATCTAGAACACTAGAACTGGACAAGCACAACGAGTTATTTCAGCTCACCTTCAGGATCACTCTGAGGTGGAGGTGGCAGGCCAGGCCAGTCACTTGGAGCTTGTTTCAAGAACACCGGCCCGTCTGTCCATCTACTGCCCCGACTGTTGTCTTGGAGGGTCAGACCACGAGTTATTACGTCTGCTGTGTTGTCTCGTGAGGGCACATACCTCCATGCGGCGGCTTCAGTCAGCTCTTGTATTTCCGCCACACAGGTGCCCACGAAGACCTTATATCTGCATGAATCTGAGCCCAACCAGGCCAAGACGGTGGATGAGTCAGACCATAAGGTGCCGCTGCGAATGGGAAGGGTTAACTCGGTGCTGAGAAACTTGTAGAGCTGGGCACCGCTTGCAGCAGCGCACAACTCTAACTGAGGGACAGATTGCTGCTTCTTGGGGGCAACACGAGAGCGTGCTGCGAGGAAGGCAACCTCAACTTCTCCCTTTGGACTGTCCTCAGATAAGCCACTGATCCGTATGCCTGTTCAGAGGCATCACAGAACACATGGGAGTCTCTCATGCAGGTGGATTGGTCAAGACTGGGACTGTAGCACCTGGGCAGTGTTATCTCGGAAATGTATGTCAGCTCCGCTTCCCATGCTTGCCACTTCTCTAACAACTCCTCTGGGAGTTGGGGGTCATCCCAATCCCTCTTCTTCTCCCACAGGTGGCAAACAATGACTTTGGCTCGGGTGGTATAAGGCACTATGTAGCCTAGAGGATCATACTGCTAGCTAAAACCCTATAGATGTTCCTCATTGTAGCCACTGAGCAGTCAAAATGTCTGTGTTTGTAGTTGAGGGTGTCAGACTTACAGTTCTAGTGAAGTCCGAGGGCTGGCTCCTGGATGTCGGGCTGACCTTGATTGAGCCACAACTCACAGCAGGATGATCTGAGGTCTGGAGGGAGATGGTTGATGACATTTGGGTCGTTGCTTGCCCACTGCCTCAGCTCGTATCCTCCATCAGCTAGAAGGTGGCGCAGATTATCCACAAGAATATTGGCAGCTGCTGGACATGTCAGGCTCTGTAAACAGTTGTCCACGTATAAAGACTTGTTAATTGCAACACGCACGTCTTCTTCTGGATGACTGTGGTCAGTGACATGTTTCAGCAATGCAAACATTGTACAACAAGGGCTGCAAGTAGTCCCAAAAGGAAGTACCTGCCACTCATACACATCAGGGGGACTGTCTCGCTTCATGTCCCGCCATAGAAACTGCAGCAGTGGTCGATCTACAGGCAGGAGCCTCACCTGGTGGAACATACCACGGATATCGCTGCTAAAGGCAACAGCATGCTCTCTGAAGCGTAATAGCACCGCCAGCAAAGTAGGGCTGAGAGTTGGACCGGATAGGAGAAGCCGGTTGAGGGTGTGACCTTGGTACTGGAATGAGCAGTTGTACACCACCCGGTTCTTCCCATTATGTTGGACCATATGGTGGGGTATGTACCAAGCTTCTTCACTGCTCTCCACTTGTTGTTCTGTCAACTTCACTGCATAACCACCTTATACAAGCTTCTCATTCTCTTTCTGATAGGTAGTAGCTTGTTCTGGCGATTTGGCTAAGCGCTTCTCGGTGCCTCTGAGGAGTGGCAACACTGCTTCGGGAGTGGATTTGAGGGCAGGCATGCTCTTGACTCGCAGAAGAGGTGTAGCGTAATGGTCAGTGCCATTAACATTAACTCTCACTGTCTGGTCTTGGAGGAGCTTGACCGCCTCTTGGTCTTGTCGTGACCTAACCGCCCACTTCTCATTGCGGTAAGGGAGCACATCCATCTGCCATAACTTTTCTACACATGAGAACAGCTCTGTGGGTGATGGTGCAGATGTGAAGAGGCAGTGACTTACATGAGGGCTGGATTTGAGTTCATGAGCTGGTCCCTGTAGCGTCCATCCGAGTAGCGTCTTCACAGCTGCTGTCCCACCTGGTGGTCCTAGTCGGGCTGGCTCTGTAGGAGTTATGAGGTGCGTATAGTCTGCACCAATCAGCAGCATGGGACAAACTCTGTCTAGAGGTGGGAGGGGCAAACCTGACAAATGTTTATACTTCTGTTGGAGCAAGGCAACTGGATGGAAATGCTCTGCTAAACTGAGTTGCTCAGCGGGAAGGCATTCTGGATGCTGTACATCTTGTCAGGATTGGCTGCTGGAGAAATTGTGAAAGACACAGCTGCCCCATGAAGCTTCTCCACTTCTTGTCGTACTGTACGGAGAGCCAACACCTCTTTATTTCTTTTGAGACCCAACTGTTTGGCGGCAGACTGGAGCAGTATCGTCCGTTCAGATCCATCATCTAAGACAGCATACATCTCCAAGGACTTCTCACCATTCCTCAGAATTACTTTACTGATCTTCAGCAACACCTTGCAGTTGTAGACTGGGTGGTCGACGTACATCACTTTGTTGGCAGTGTTTACCAGGCACCTCTCCTACCACAGGTCTTGCAGGGAGCTTTAAGTGTGCATTTAGCAGCTTGGTGATTACGTCCGTAATGCCAGCACTTATTGTTTGCTTTGATCCATGTCACCTTTTGTTCCCTCCTTAGGTCCTTAAAGTTAGAACAGTTGTTCAGAAAATGCTTGTCATTGTCACAATAGGGACAATAGGCCTTTGTTATCTCCACTCTCTTAGACTTGTTGGCTGACTGTTCAGCGGAAGGTGGTGCCGCTGCAGTGCTTGATCCTGAAGCCTTCTCTGGTTTCAGGCTTCTTGTTAAATGACTCCTCTCTCTTGGTGGGCCTAATTCTTTCTTCCTGAATTTCCAGCTCGTATTCTAGCCAATCAGCAAAGTTAATGAGGGTGGGAATTTCCACTCAGGGGATGAATGAATCTCTTAAAGCTGACATTGAGATCATAGAGGAGTTTACTTAACAGCCTCGAAACGTGGGAGCCACAGGTTAACTCTACTTGGTCTCTTTGCCCCAATTGTTCCAACATGCCTACTAATGACCACACGTTGAGGGCGAACAGATGAAAGCTCTTCACATCACCGCTTCGTATATTCGGACTGTCCATTAACTCTGCGATCCGTTGCACTGCAAGCTTGTGGGGCTGTCCATACATCTTGGTAAGAGCCACCAGTGTATCTGTGTAGGGCTGCCTCGAGTTACAATAGGAGTCTGCCACGAGTGAAGCTTCCTCACACTTCAGGTGATCTGTGAGGATCTGGTACTTATACTTCTCAGTAGCATTGTCCGGTAACAGATTCTCTAAGGATATCTTCATGTGTGCAAACTCTCTGGGTTCTGGCGATGTGAAGCTCGGAATGATGGGCTTTGGTCTGCTATATGTGGTCTCTCTCTGCTGCACGTTAGAGTTGTGCGCTTGGAAGAATGAAGAATATCTACCTGCATATGAAGGCGCACTCTGCTGGGGCGTGGCTGCATAGAATGGATTAAAGTGTAGGCCTCCCAATGGCTGGGAAACTCTTGAGTTGAGAAAAATCCTGAACAAGGTATCCTTGGTAGCTGAGAGTCGGATATTGTCGCAGTTGTTGGGTTGGAGTATTGAATGGCTGGTGGTAGGGTCCATAACCACCACTGTATACACCTTGAGGTGGAGGAGACATGAGTGGAGGCTGGTGTGCTGCTAGCTGGAGCTGTAAAGCAACCATCAGTCTCTGGAACTGTTGGCAGAGCTCGGCTTTCTCTTGGCGTATCTCTTTTAGGGCAGCACTAAACTCAGAGAGCTGGTTGTTCTGTTGCCCCCCGGTGGCTTGCCCCATAGACTGGCTAAACTCCTGTCTTTGCTCCTCAAAATCCCTCAAGTTTACTGTGTCAAAGCTCTGACAAACAGGTGGTGACGGAGTTCTTGTGGTGGTTGGACGCTGTAACATTGATAAATCCACTGGTGCCACCCTTTCATCTGCAACTGGTATTCGGAATTTCCTCTGAGCTCCTGGCCCCCTCAGGTCATAATGTGACAGGTAGGAAGGGACTGACGTTAATCTTTTGGGTCTAGTGTCTGTTATTGCTGACTGCTTCATCTTGAAAGAGCAATTTGCTTATCCGGCTCGAAGGACCATTTTAAAACTAGTGAATGTATAATGCTGATGGATAAGGTCAAATCACTGTGGTGAGTCCGGTCAGAACTCAAAAAGCAGTCCTTAGTTGATTTAGATGGGTTTTAATGCAGACTTGAATTTGTAGTTTGTCCTTTACACTTTGATGCCAATGTGTGGTTCTAAAACAGAAATAATAGTATGTCAATCTCTAAATGAATACAAATACTACTGCAATAAACTTACTGGAACAGGAATATTCAAACTATACATAAACAACAGCAGAAGTAGCTCCTCATTAAATGTTCATGTGAACTGAGAATAGCACCAACTAACAGTGAAAACGGTACATTTCACCACAAACTCGGTTTATAGCAATAAACACAACTTACTTGTAGTTCACGCATGAACATCATCAAAGTAGGGTGACTGACAAACAAACAAACTATGAATTAAACTTAAAGTACTTAAGAACTAACAACTGTAAACTCTAGGGATGTAACGATTAATCGTAAGGCAGTTAAAAATCGATTCATAGGTTTCAAGGTTCACATCGATGCTGTGAAAATTGAATCGCAGTACTTTTTTTTAACCAGCAGAGGGCGCTAACCAGAAGTCATGGCGGCGGGCGAAATCTGCTAATACTTTCTTTCTGGCCACCTTCTACTCTTAAACATATTCATAAATGATTCCTTACCCCTTTAGCACCAAAAGAATGTCTGTAATATTAAGTGAATATCTGTAAAAGTCACATTTTTCTATTAACTTTGTCTGCTAGCGTAGCATCTCTTCTTCACTGCACTTAGCTGCATGCCAACCGACCACTGGGTTAGCATCGCCCTCTGCTGGTTCAAACAAATATCTGACGCAAATATAGTGCAGACTGTTTTTTTTTTTTTTTTAAGGTCCAATTGTTAAGTCACAAAATACATTTTCAGTTGCACTTTAAAAAAAAAGAAAAAAAACTATTATGCAGTTTTGTATTGTTTACTATGGAACCAGAATTTAAATGAATAGGCTTTTTCATTTGTATTATTCCTTTATTTATTTCATTCAAGATTTATTTTTAGTTAAATTGCATTGTTTGAATAGTTCATCAAGGGATTCTTTTGACAATGAAAAATAAAAGGAAGATAGTAGTATTTTCTAGTTTTTTCCCCCCCAAAAAAATAAAGGAATATTTTTCAGTCATTTAAGTACAGTCCCATTTTGTAAAATGAATCGTGAGAGAATCGTATCGTGAACCCAGTATCGTGAATCAAATCGTATCGGGAGTTGAGTGAATCGTTACATCCCTAGTAAACTCTGATGTGTCTCCTTCCTCGTTTCTCCTTCTTTTCTCTCTCTTCCTGCATCCTACACACTGGTGGGCTAGGCATCGCCCCTTAAAGGGCCAGCATGCCAGTCTTTAGACAGCCTTTTCTACAGGCCACATACCAACAATGGCCACGATTACATGATCTATTTTTTAATTTGAAATCATTTATTCCGAAATAAATCATTTGGAATGAAAGTGTTCTGCTTCGTGTTTACATGGAAATAGTAATTCCCGAATTGAGGTTTACATGGAAAATCGGTTTATTCGGCTTCATTTAATGTCATGATTTGGTGGCTCCTCCCTCCTGTGTCCTCTGTTTTCCCCTCCCTCTTGTTCCTGTCTGTCCTTGTTGGTGTGGAGTGAGGAGGAGTCGGCACTGCTGCTGGAGCTCGTTACTCACCTGCAGCTCATCACCACCAACAGGCTCCAGTATATAACCTGGTCTTCTCCTCCACTCGACGCCAGATCGTCAGTAATCCCACGTGGTACCTTTGTTTTTTGGCTCAGTTCCTAGTGTTTGTACTTTCTGGCTCCTGAAGTTTCAGCCTTGGGTTTCACCTGCTAATACTTGCCTCTCATCTGCACAGACATTGATTCACCTCCAGACTCTGCCCTGCTGCCTCCACGGTTGGCTCCTGGACTGCGAATACCTTCATTTTTGGTCTCAATAAAGTCTGTTACATTTTTGACTTGACTGGTCTGATTGGGTGTTTGCTCGGCTCCGCAACATTTAATTCTGCTTTAGGTCTGGGGGTTGGGAAGGGTTCTGATTGAACAGGGAGAACATGATGTATCACATCTATCGGGAAAAACACAACAAATCTTTTATGGTTGGCTGTAACACAGAAGACCACATATGAGAACTGTTTTCACTTTTATTTTGATTGTAGTTTTGAAGCAGTAGCTCAACAATAACACACGGTTTCAGTTTGGTCCGGCGGAGCAGAAGGGAGATAGGAACTAATCACCGGTAAATAAAGCCCAGTGAAACTCCAGAAAACGATCACCAGGAATAAATATTTGCTCCCTGGTAAAGACAGTAGTTCTAATAACAGGTAAAATGATAAACTTGGTGATATTACTGCCTGTGAATGCAGTACTCCGCCTCCGGGTCCTAGTGCCAGCCGGCTGGTGAATCTGTTCCGCTTACCAAGTTTATCCAGGTCCGTGTGTGTTTAATAAGTCTGTGTGAAAGTCCGCATTTTTTATGCTTCCGTCCATCCACTCTTTTCATTATATACATGTTTTTTAAGGCTCTTGTTAAAAAGTCTTGGCTGGAGTCTGGGCTGCCGCCATCTTGGATTATGTTGTCACCAGTGCGTCATCGCCGCAAGGTGCGCGAGCGCAGAATGACCAGAATTAACTTAAAACAGAATTAAGCAAGTTAAGTGTTTACAAGAAAGAGGATTTAAGTTGGAATTAAAATCCGAATAAACCAGCTACTTAATTTGGATTTAAGTTTATTTCGGAATTAAATTAGCATTATGAATTAAGTGTTTACAAGGTCAAGTTAAAGAGGAATTCACTTTTATTCTGCTTTAAAGAGGAATTAAAGCTCCCATGTAAAAGTGGCCACTGATAACAGCACAAATAACTTAGGACCTTTTTTGCGCAAGCAGATCACTTGAGGGTTGCATTCCAAATATATACTCCAAACTTGTGGAAGACGCATTTAATGTGTAAATATGAATGAGCACACAAAAGGAAAATCAGATTTTTCAAAAATATCCAAATTGAGCATTAAGACCTGCAGTGTGAATCATTGTAATGGTTTCTTATCCTGCTCCCTTTATTGAGTGAATATATCCATCAGCAGTTGAACATATTTTCCACAAAGTTGATAAAAAACTTGATTTGAAGCAGCTACATGTTGATAGTCAGAGTACCTGCAGAACTGCAGCTCTTGTGGTGTTCTAGGTCTGCAGTGGTCAGTATCATTCAAAATTAAACTAAAGGAGGAGAAGTATTGAACCAGTTGCCAAGTGATCGACAGACAGACAAGGTGCAAATGCACAAGGGAAGTAAACGCTGGCTCACTTTACTTTGGGAATATAACCATTTACAGATTAGCTCATTAAAATCATGTTTCTGATAAAGAATAGCTATTCCTCACCTCCTGTCATGGAATTAAACACTATTCACTATTGTACTGTTCTTGAGTGCTCTGTCTCCTTTTCACACTCACACACACACACACACGCGCGCACACACACACACACAAAACCAGTGGGCAGTACACACCTGTCCACTGTAATGATGCCAAGGAGGCTGAGGCTAAAGGTCAGTGCCCATCTTTGAGTGTCTCACTTGGAGCCAGAGGAAATTTCTCTGGTCTTTATTGCACATTGCGCAGACAACTGTGACATCAGCTCTGTCTTTCTCAGCTGGCATTAATCTCACGGATCCATTACACACATGTTGTGTAAGAAGTTAGGGAAGTTATTAGCGTATAGCTGGATAAGAAATATGTGTTTGAAAGGCAGTAAATTCCACTTCCACTTCTACTTCAATTTCACACACATATACTAATGATTGGATTAGCATTTACAAACCAGCAGTCCTGTCCTTGTTCTGTTATCTGTGACAGAAAGTGATAAGAATAATGATATGTGTTTTAGCACTGACGGCTGTGTCTTTGTCCATGTAGCTCACTGAAGATAATTAGCTGTAGGAAAGTAAAGCATGCTGTCCTTTAAAACCCGATTGTTGATCAAAGGCTTCTGACAGACAGGCTGTTCCCTTCAGATCAGCTACAAAGACACGACACATCAGAGTGAGGAGTGGCAGCTGACAGAAGACATGAGATATATGCAGGGTTCACTGTCACTCTGCTTCTACTCTGGATTCATGTCAAAGGACACAAACCTGCAGTAACAGCCGACAAATTGTGCATGATGTGCAGTACAAATGATGTAGAAAGTCATTTTTTTGTTTTTTCAGTAACAAATACCTGGCTCTAGATTATTTATTGTTAATTTTTTCCAACCTTAATCAATGCAAAAACATTCTGCTGCCCAGATTTCAAACCATGATAGGCCGAATTTGGCCCATGGGCCTTGAAGTGTAACTAAACCCCCAGATTTTGGCTGAAGTGCACTAGGCTGGAAATTTTCAAAATACCTTGATTATGGATTTTCATCCTGGAGAAGTTTAGAAACGCCCAATCTCTCTCTGACAACAGCCGACAGCGGCGCGCACAAATAACTTGTATACATGCACATGTGAGTATTTTTAATGTTCATCCAAGACTGCAGCCAGTGATTCTTGCAGTTTCTTGTGGCCAAAGCACCAGTTTTCTAATAACAATTCCACATTGGCAGAGAATTGTCCCAGTCTCAGAACAGAACTCTGTGCAAACTTGAAATGCAAGACCCTGGTTTTTGACATGGATGTACAATTGCACATGAATATAACCATTGCATGATCCACAGTTAAGTTATATTGCAGGCATAATCCTAACTTTTGGAGCCTTTTCGCACATTTAGGACTTACCTATTGACTCGTTTTAATGACATTTATTGTGACAGGACACAATTAATTTATGTTCCTCTTCTGAACAAATTTAAATCTTGTAGAATTCTTATGATTTTGAGAAATGTATAATCTGCAATACTTATTTATGTTAAGAATTAATGATTTAATTATGGTTGCTTTTGAAGCTCTGCCAACTTGGGGAAAATTCCTAAGAAAAAAAACTTGAGAACGGTCAGCCATTTTCTCACTCCCGTTACGTTACCTCATCAGTGACAAAGAATGTAACTTGGATTTAAGCAGCTTTCAACAAGTCTAAGGCAATCAAATCCAATTAAATGTCAGTCAGATTAAGGGTGCTTTCAAACATATAGTCCGGTGTACTCGGTGCGGTTCAGGCGGTGAATCTGCAACATTGTTTCCTTTTGGTCCGGTCCGGTTTCACATAAGCTCTTTGCCAAGCACCAAACTTTCCAAACAACGTCAGCAAGCAAAAGGGCTGTTCATATAAAATGTACATTATTTCTTTGTATTTATTATATGAGCCTGAACTATGTTTTATTTTGGAAAATTACCAGATTCTCTCTGCTACATCTGTCTATCGCTCACTCTTAACACATGCCAAGGTTTCTCTGCCACTCTTTCCTCTTGCTCTCTGTCCCCCTGTCTCGTCCCCCCCACCTCCTCCGCCTTCGCTCTGCGCCTGCTCTCCCGTTGGGTTTGGCGTGAGGGGCTCCTGTCGGCCCGGGATGCTGGTGGGGGGGCTGTGGCCTTCGCTTGGGGGTGGGCATTGCTGCGCCAGGTGGGTAGCTTGGGGGTTGGCTCGTCTGGGGGCCTGGGGTGGTGGGGTTCATGGCTTCGGGACGGGGGGGTCTGGGGTGGGGGTGGCTGCTCTTGGGGGCGGCGCTTGCGTCCTGGGTTGTTGGGTGGCGGCGTGTTGCGATTGGTTGCTCCGCCGGCCGGTCTGGGCGCCTTGGCCTGGGGCGTGCCTTCGCTGAGGATGCCGCTGGCGTGGTGGGCCAGGTCGCCCCTCCCCCGCCCGGGGGCTCACTTGGGGGACCGCAGAGGCCGGCCTTTGTAGCTTCGGGGGAAGGAAAGGGTGAGTTGTGGGGCCTCGCCCACGCTGGGGCCCCCCTGGGTCGTGCTGGGTAGGTGTGTGTGGGGGCGCAGCCGGTGGCTCCTGTCCTGGCAGACATACTGGGCTTCACTTTAGACACGTTAATCCCAAATACCTTTAGGTACTACCACTCACTCATTCCCCCTGTCCACAGCCACCACCATTATAGCTAAGCTTCACACTTGTCACTATACTGGCTTGATTACACAACATAATAAGCACAATATATTCTACAACTTCACATCTCACCCTCACTGTATAACAATCTATTCTTCCCCACCCTTTTTAATTCCTATCTTGAGTCTCTCCTCCCGGCTCCCTTTCCCCTCCCCCTCCCCATCCACTTAGGTGTAACACTGCTCTTCCTTTTTATATCCTCCCTACAATAAAAGATTTCTTACCTTAGGGAGGGCTGGTGATGGTCACTATTAAGCAATAAAATAAATCAATTTATTTTATTGCAATAACAAAACATGCATTGCTGTCTCATAGTGATTGCACTTCTTGCAGTGTTGACCTTTGACAGCATGTACAGACAAGAAAAAAAAAAAAAAACCCATGCCAAGGTAACTACCTCGGTCACCGGCCGCAGCATCACTTTTAAGCACATCTTAAAGGGGATGCTCCGTCCGGTAAATTACTGCTAAAGTGAAACCTCCAAGGTTTCCTTCTTTGCGCCTTTGTGCAGGGTAAAAGAGCCAGTCAGGAGACAGGGGAAGAGCCTACAATTTGAAAGAAATAGAAAGCTGCATTTAACAAACAATATTAGGAGTCCTACTTGAAATTTGGATATATTGAAACAGGTAGTTCCCACGCACCAAGCCCGCGATGGGATCTTCTCGTTGCAGAGAAACAAGCTCAGGGCTCCCACTGATTTAGCGCCATGGTGAGTTGAGTTTTTCATGCACTTTATAGTTGTTTTTGTGGCATATCTCATGTTGAAGCCACATTTAACCTTGACCCTGCTAATAAAGTTGTATACACAGTGGATTCACATTTATGATTATATTTAGAAAATTACACTTACTGGACAAAATACTTCAGCCTTCTTCTTCTTTGTTGCCGGAGTAAAATACTGTCAACAGAATAGAACATTGAGGAAAACGTGGAGGAGCGTCAAATCATTGCAGTCCTGGTATTTATGGTTTATCTTTGGCATTCATACCAAGAAGCTACCTTTCAAGATTAGTGGCAATATATGCAGCAGATGAGGCAGCGAACTGCTGCACTTTGCATGTGAATGAGACGTGTGGAACAGTACCAGAGGAGAAAACGGGCCCAGATGAGAGAGACGGACCACACTATGTTGTCGGTGATACTCAGACGACGATCGAGGTATGATCATGCATTGGAAAGTTATCATCCATTAAATGAAATGACGCAAAGTCCACAAATTCATTTTGTATGAAGACATTGCATGGGATTCAATTGTAGTTTTATTTAGCATCACAAAATATAGAGAAACCAATCCTCCATCTCTCCCTATACGTAATAAAATGCAAACATGTAAATTGAGCTAACTTTATATCACTATAACAATTACTATGTTTTTACTTCACAAAAATATTATTGGCTGATGCAGTCTGATGTAAACAGCCTAAACAACCTCCATTCCATGGACAGACATTCTGTTTGTTCTCCTTGACTAGTTATTATTTTAATAATGCAATAAAACTGTTTATTATTTCCCCTGGCCTTGATCTGTTTGAGCAACACCACACAATGCATGTGGGCGACCGTGGCTCAGGTGGTAGTGGGTCGTCTTCTGATCGAGAGGTTGGGGGTTCGATCCCAGTCCCTGACTATGTGTAGAAGTGTCCTTGGGCAAGACACTGGGTTGACTAGCGCCTTGCATGGCAGTCCTGTCCCACTGGTGTGTGAATGTGAGAGTGATTGGGTGAATGAGCTGATATGTAAAGCGCTTTGAGACTGCTTCAGTGTGGTGATAAAGTGCTATATAAAATCAAGTCCATTTACCATTTAAGTCCATTTATGTGGCATGACACACGACTAGAAAACTAACTACCTGGCTAATTAGCCTGTTAGCAAAAAATAAAAAAACATGACCATTTGTCCATGGTCTTTATGAACTGACTTAGTTTAATTAATTAATTCAGTAAATGCCCGAGACCAAACAGAAAAGCTGTATTCGATTCGTGTGTGCTTCCATCATAACGGCTAAATGGTTTGCTCGGGTTAGCTACTTTGTTAGCCAAACCAACCAACTCGCCTTGACTCCATAAAGATACTACTTCAATAGGTAATGCAACACAGAAAATGTGATTTAGATATGTCGTGTGCACAAACCTTTCATTGTTGATTTGCCTCGCAACGAGGATGATGAGTCAGGTTCTCCCGGTGCTAATATGTGTGAGCTCTCGGTGCATGAAGCCTGGTGTGTATGGAGGACATCCGTCGACGTCATGACGTTCAAAGTCCAAACAACCCAGGTGCTGAGTCAACCCATGTATGTTGGGTTGATGGATTTTGACTCAGCGTGGGAGTTGCACAAAAATAACCCAAATCCCATACAAATAACTCATAATGGGTTAAACATTTCATAACCCCGTGGTTGGGTAGATTAAATAACCCAGCTGTTTTTAGTGTGTAGATGCTCATGCCTGAAAAAGATGATTTGCAGGCTGAGCCAGAGAATTGTCATGCCATTCACAGTCGCCACATCAGAGATGTGCACATTTGGCAGAGTGAGAGGTATCATGGTTTCATATTTGATATTAAAAGTAGCAAAAGTGAGCCTGCACACCAGATACAGCCCCAATAGAAAGGTTTAATGAAAAGTAACATTTCGGGCTCACACCCTTCATCAGACAGAGCACAAACAATGGGTACACTTCCTTATAAAGGTAACGTGATCTAAAACACCTGTGTGGTCATATGACAAAGATAAATAAACATGTTTTCAACACTGCATAGCAAAGGTTTAATGTCTTTGTTAGTCATTTATAATTGTCACATGAAAAATAAAATGTGTGCTTCGGGGCCAGCTGCATACAGAGCAAGTGATGGAAATGTAATAGATATAAATAATGGGAAAAAATATATACTGTATAATTGTAATGTAAAATAAATGTACTATATGAATAATATAAAAAAACAACAATGAAAGTATTATAAAGTACATACTGTAGAAATAAATTAATTAATAAAGAAAGTGCACACATCACTGTCAGCGTGCAGGTAGGTATCCACAATGCAAGGAGGATGAACAGTCCGTGTGCTCGGTGGGTGGAAAATTTATGCAAAGAGAAAAACATTTTGACAGAGTAAAATTAAATTACTCACCACTTCTGGTGTTGTTTCGATTACATGTCGGGGGCTGGATGTCGGTCTTGTGCCGAGTATGATGTCCAGGTCATATGGGCATTTGTCTTTTTCATCCATGGAGCTACCACTTCTCCGAAGCAAGTCATGGACTTGTATATAATGTTGGCAGAGTTTTTTTAAAACGATTTTATCCGGTAATGTTCAGGCGTAAGATTAACTCCCTGTTCCAGCATTTTCTCGTTCCCGCCACAAGCACACACTGACTGAGCGGAAGCCGCATTCAGACTGTAAAATAAAATCACCTTGAATAAGCTTCTCTTACGTCAAAACGCGATTTATCCTGTCTGTTATCGTTCTCCTCTAAAGCCAGTGTGACTGTGCGGCGGGCCCTGCACAGTCATGGACGTCCGTTCCTCCTCAGTGTTTATGACTTAGTTCTGTTGCTTCTCTACCTCGGTCTGCCTTTTTTCCGCTTCATTTGCTGTGTAACTATTGTGCCTTATACTGTTATGGGGATTTCTGCTGGAATGTCTGCAGATGCACGTTTCCTACCGATGGTCCGTGCAGTGGTGGTTTTTGATATGGGCAACATGGGTAGCTGCCCAGGGCGGTAATCTCAAGGGGGTGGCACAAGAAAAAACATTTTTACTGCTGCACTTTATGAGAATGTCTATGTAACACACAAATACACCTCGACATTCACCGCCACGTTACCCAAAGGTGTCCAAACACCTGGAGACGTCAGCGCGCGCAGACAGGCTGAAACACGCTTTGTTTGCAGACTTGAGCAAGATCCCCTTCAGAAAAGCAGATTTTAGGTTATTTGCTGGGCGAGGCACACGCAGTGCACTGTGCATGTGAGTTAAATGGTTCTCAGTGATCCTACGCTCCGAGTGAAGAATTCGGATCCAATAGTGACACTCAATAGTAACACAGCCGAGTGCCGGCTTTGATGAAGGAAGCCGAAGCAATCATAAAAACAGCCCCAGCGCCTAGCTCTGAGGAAGCCTCGGGGCTTAACAATTACCGCAGACTCACGGTAGGCGAAGCAGCAATGTTCCTGGGTTTACTTAACTTCTAAGACATGCCCATGACCCAGGGGCTAGCAGTCTTCCATCTTCCCCCGCTAAAGGAGCCTCCGTCCGGCACTGCTGATATTTTCCAGAACTGCCTAATACGCAGACATGTTACCACTACAGCTAACATTAGCATGTATATTAGCCATAGTATCTGCCTACCAGCTGCAGTGTGAGTTCAGGTTTAGGAGGCTGACGATCACCACCGTTTGTCAGTGTTGAACGATACTGAAATGGGGCATCATTATGGGTCTGTCATTAAAGCCAAGAAAGAGTACTAACATTAAGAATGAGTCAAATCGCACACCTACCGATCAGCGAATCAACGGAAGCGTGAAGGCCCGGTAGAGGGCAAGAGGAGTGCACAAGCCAGGTAGTGGGAAGAGCACAAACCAGGAAGGAGTGAGAAACACTTGATTTTGTGCTGCCTTGCTATGCAGGGGTACTCGGACCCTCGTTTGCCCATGTTGCTGTGTTGCACCGCCATCTTGGGCAGAAGTAAGGTACTGCGACTAATCGACGTCACGTGGACAAAGTCGCGAGACAACACTAAAGTCGACTAGCCGACTAGAAATGCTGCTAGCTGGAAGCTAAAAACAATAGCAGAGCTGACCGGAGCAGCCACCACCATCATCAATTTGACTGGTGGTCATGTTATCTTGTGACTGGTTTGTACTGAGCGCTCATAAAAAATAGTGTTACAATTTTACTGGGCACCATGTTAGCAGCAGTAAAAAACAGAGCACTAAAAAAGAAAATAAAAGAATAGAAACAAAAACAGCGTCTTGTCATGTCATAAGGCTATAGGTTTTGTTATAGTTGTTTTTTTCTCTATTGTGTTTCATATGAATAGGCCTAGACTTTAAATATTTACAATGTTTTTATCATAACTAACTTTTTAACTTTATCTGCTTTTGTGACTCTGACGGTCGTAGTTACTTATTACGCCATGAGCCTTCACTGTGCCTATTATATTAAGTTGTTAGTAGCATACACAGTCATTATTCTGTACCACATCATCCTCCACTGGATATATAATCAGCTGCAATAAACTATATTTTAGCATTTTAGAATGCTAGTCATACCTCTGCAGTTATTTTGGTGAAAAGTGTAGTGCATTACAATTCAGAGACAGTAATATTGTAATGTAACTAATTACTTTTAAATGACAGTAACTACGAATATACATACATACATACAATATTATATTTTGGTTTGGGTTCATCAAACTGTCTAATCAAACCCACAAATAATTAAAAAGTTTTGTCATTTTCCCCTTTAAAATTTTACAATAAATGTAATTATTATTTAACAAATAATCAGATAAATTGTCATCAAATGTGTCCAAACTATTTTTGTATTTATTTATTTAACTATTCTCAATTTAAATAAAATGTTTTTGGCTAAATAATAATAAAAGGCAAGCAGTTTGGCAGTGATAAGCATAAACCACACCATAGGTGAAAAACAAACATACAAAGAGTTTCAACAAAGCATGATTGAGGTTGCCCGCCCAGGGAGTATTTTGTGTCAGGACCGCCACTGGGTCTGTGAACAAGCCGGACTTCAGTCGCGCAGCCAATAGAAATGCCCAAAACAGCTCATGGAGCACACGTGTTTGTAGAAAGATCTCTGATTGGCTGACATCCAGATTCCAGAAGCATCACGCTCCTGGATTTATAAACTTTATTTACAGGAGAATGAGAATAGATTCACTGTCCACTCAGAACACTTTGGATTACAATATGCTCAAATAAGATTATGGATTTTTGACCAAATAATGCCAAAATAAACTTCCAAACTGCAGCTTTAAAGCATCACTATATGACTTCTTTCAAAATGATGACGTGGTTTCGTATGAGTGCGTCTGCATCTTAAGCCAAGCCTGTTGCTTAAACCTGGTCGGAAGCAGGTTTGTGCCACGGACTGAGTTACTATGGTAACTAAGGATTTTTCTCTTTGATGAAACGACTGTTCCAGTTAATGAAGCCGGATTCTCAGGTTAAACCTGGACTTAACCCTGAGCTGGGTTTGATGAAATAACCCGCTGGAAACACAGAGACAAGAGTTAACACAAGAGGGAAATAATTTGCCTTGTCTTATACTTTGCTTTTGTAGCATTCACAGAAGTCACATTATCAAGTAAAATTGACTTATCAATGAAATTTTACAAAAACATCCAAACATTGTCATCAGTACAATATAGTTAAGTTGAATTTCATGTTGCTGACACGGTTATTTTGAATGGTGTAGTTTAGTAGTTGTCAATGAGTATGACTTCCAGATGATCAGAACCCAATGCCTAAAATAAGATAAGTTATTGTCATCTAATGTTAAATTGCATTCAGCATCAAAGTAAAAGTATTATATATATTTTCATGACCGCACAGTATTTTTCTTTGGCCATTCTAGAAGTTTAACAAAATAAAGCACAAAACAAAATGTTGAAGTCATAAAAATTGAGCCTATTAATATTTTTCAATAGCTCTAAGATTTAGCAGCTGCTCTCTTGTAAAACAGCATGAGTGCTGCAGGCTGAAATAGCAGTTGTGTTAAATTGAGGCTCGCAAATGAGCTCAAGTGGGCTCAACTCTACGTTACAATGGAGGCAAGATAAAGTTCAACCTTGTTTGCAATCCAAACACTTCACAGAGATTCAGACAGTTTTTTGTCTGAGAAGGCTACCCAACAGTTCCAGTTTATAATGTTTGATAATGTGTATTAGCTAATTGTTGTTGTGGAAATGTGTCTTTAGTGTGCTGCTTAATGTTGGAGGCAAAAAGGAAGTGAGTGATGTTGTTGCCAATCTCATTAGTCTGTACAGGAGTAAAGGCCATATATATAATCTTCCTTGATGTATTAAATACATACAAAAAACTGAAAAGTGTCATCACATATTTGTACACTGAGTTGCGCCTGTGGGAGACTCAGATGCTGCAAAGAAATTTGGGTCATTTTCCGTGCTGCCAAACCATGAAAGAGCAGATCTTTTCCGCCATGTTGCCTAGTGCACAGCGCTGATCTTACCCTGCGATTTGCCAACTTTGAAGCCCAGAAATGTAGATTTGAACTGCTCAGTAATGTGGTTGATGTGGAAAGCACACCAACAAACCTGCTATTGCACGATTGCACTCCACTATAGTGACACACTCAAGTCAAAGTATGACTCTAAGGGTACTGCACAGTTTCCATGATTCCTCCCCATCACAATGCCCCAACTCTGTGCCCAAGCTGCTCAAATGCTCTCTATGTTTGGCAGCACATATCTATGTGAATCTTTGATGAAGATTAACAAAACATCACACAGGAGTCATCTCACTGATGAATACCATCACTCAATCCTGAGGATTTCCTCAGCTCAGAGCCTGACCCCAGACATTGATTAACTTACATCTAAGAAGAGATGCCAGGTATCTGGCTTGGACAAATGTGGATCAGAGTTAATCTCTGTCCCTCCTTTCTCCTCATTTGCACACTCAGTGATACTGTTGTCCCACTCGCCCCACTAAACAGGCAAAGAAAAGAGAGCCAGAGGCACAAAAGGATGTGGTGAAAAAGGCTGTGTTCATGGCTTTGAACGGAGTACTGACAAGAGGAGGAGGGGGAGAGGGTGGAGTTTAGAGGAGGTGTAACTATAAAATCTTTCTTTCGAATCTTTCTTTCGACTATACCTTTAATAGATTTTTAAACTTAATCCTGTTAGGTGGTTTTGTTTGTCCGTGTTTACCCACATTTTGCGGTGATTAATAAAATGTCTAATTAGAGAAAGAGCAGGAGAACCTGAAGAAAAATGCCTACTAACATTGGACTGCTCACCCTAACAAACAGGCTGCCATACTGTGAAGTTTGCAGATGACACTGCTGTGTTTGGATGCCTCACCAATAACAATGAGTCTGACTACAGGAAGGAGGTGGAACACCAGGAGGGTCAACACAAAGGAAACCAAGGAGATTGTTGTGGACCCTGCACATGACAGGGACAGCAATGGATGGCCATGGTTACATGATGTTTTGTAATTCGGAATTAGGTATTTCGAAATAAATCATTCGCAATTAAAGTGTTCTGCTTCGTGTTTATATTGTAATAGTAATTCCGAATTGAGGTTTACATGGAAAACAGGTTTATTTGGCTTTATTCAATTCCGCTTTAGATCTGGGGGTTGGGAAGGCTCGGATTGGACGGGGGGAACGTGACGTATCACGTCTATCGTGAAAAACACACAGCGAAACTTCGGAATTGTGTTTACAAGATAGAGGCATTATTTAATTTGGAATTAAAATGGGAATAAACCAGCCACCTAATTCAGATTGGAACAAGTTTAATTATGAATTAAATTAGTATTAGGAATTAGGTGTTTACAAGGTCAGTTTAAAGAGGAATAAACGTATATTCTGCTTTAAAGAGGAATTAAAGCTCCCATCTAAACTTGGCCAATGTGGTTTCAAGCTTCAAGCATTAGGGTGTTCATGTTAGTAATGACCTCACTTGGAGCACCAATATTTCCAGTCTGGTGAAGAGGGCATCTCTACTTCATGGGGAGGCTGAGGCGTGTTGATCTGGAAGCTCAGTCTTTACCTCTTCCTACAGATGTGTGGTAGAGAGCGTCTTGTGCTCATGTATCACTGCTCTGTGCAGAGAAGAAGACCGCAGAGAATGTTGAAGGCTGCACTGTGGGAGGCAGCCTACCCACCATCATAGACCTCTACTCCTCCAGATGCAGGAAGAGAGCCTACTGCATCATAAAGGACCCTACCCATAAACTAGTTACCAATATTCCCTCAGGAAGATGGCTGTGGAGCATAATAAAGAGGACCACCCTAACGGGGGACAGCTTCTTTCCTGAAGCTATTAGACTGTTGAACTCTGGTGGAGCTCAATAGGCACTCCTCCCACAACACTACACTTACAATCTGCTGCTCGTTTATAAATATGTGTTCTTATATCATATTTATGAAAGTGCTCAGATACCTAATTTTATTCTGTACATGTTCAAAGGAGCAAAAATGACTTAATTACAAAACAAACTAAAATATTGTTTTAATGAGTGTCAGGAGAGTGAGTTACAAAAGTCAATGATTAGTGGGACTGTGCAATTCCATTGTTGCTCCATGTTAACAGAAATGTTGGCTAAAATGTTCTTTGACAAGCGCTGATTTGCAGTGGCAGCTGTAAACGGTGCCTCAGTCCTTTTGTATCAGACCCTTTAATAAACTCACATATAAATCACTTTCTTTTCCTAGAAGTGTGAGTTCGAATAAAACACACTCTTTCCCAGAAGTCCCAAAGTTTGTGGAAATGGGATCATTAAAAATTTCTGCTTCATGTGCTGCCCAGCCAATGTCAAGTAATCGTAACACTCTATGAAAATCTTCCCACTTCTCATAACCGTAACCACCTGAATCTGTCAGCTGTGCTGAATTCCTGACTCATAGGTGGTCTTAAAGAGTCAATGTACACAGTGTGTGATGAAGTCAACCTTAAGGGCTTTTATGTTATTTACAAAACATATTTACTACTCTTTGGATGGAAGGACCATTTATCCTAATAACAAAAAATGTTTCTGAAAAGGATTGTGTAATCCACCTTTTTGAAAGGGTTTATCAAGCCACTGTAGAATTTCCTTTATCCTCTCGACAAAGTAAATATGTGCTTGAAATTTTACATAGGGTCCTGTATATAAAGGAACAAAAAAAAGGCAGAATTAGATATGCGGAATCCTCTTTAAGTTCTAAAACTTGTAGGAGGATGAGTTATTAATAATGGGTTGTATAAATAAGAATATTATGATTATTAATATTACTTCAACTTTTGCGGGATGCCACTCCTTTCAACAGGAGAATATTTACAATTCGACAATTAACATAGTCAAAATATCAATTTATATGGGATAATTAAATCACGATAAAATGCATTTCTAGGCTAATAAAAATGAGGATTATATGTAATAAAGTGAAATCACTATTCTAGGAGAATGCTAATCTACTAAATATTGAATAAAAATACAGGATACATATTCGAATAATAAGATCATAAAATCAAAGACTAAAATCATAAAGAGAGCTCATAAAACAAAGAGGGGAAGACAGACAGGGGAGACGAACAGACATAAATGAGATGAAATGTGTGTGGAACATGTTGTGAGTGTATGTAAGTGTGCAGTTATGGAAGTATGTATCTGAACTATTGTGGATCAAGTTTGCTGATGAAAGTTCGTTCAGGTACCTTGAAGATGATGTCAGGGTTGGACCTGGATGTGCTGTTTGAAGAAATGCAGTAGGACGTGCCACTGTTGAGTTCTGTTGCGTTTCAACAGAGTATAGCCCCTTCAGTCGATCCAGGCGGTTCTGGCCTTTGCAGCTGAGTTAGAAAACGGCTCGTGGCTTACCACAATGGGTTGCGAGCCGGGCTTCTTCCGGCTGTTAAGCACGTCACTAGATGCTGGATTCGTCCGAACCAAGCAAGATGTTGTTTCCACAAATCAAACTCTTTCAACTAAAAATAAAATGAAATAAATAAAAGATGGGGAAGGGAAACACGTTGAGCATGAAACGCCAGCGTCCCAAAACCGAAATTTTGGGCGGTTTTCTTCCTTTTAAAAGATTATCTTTGAGACTTGCCTCCCAAGAGGGAAGCTTCGTTGATTGGTTTAAAGTTGCCAGCATCTCAGCTGGATGCCTGTGGGTGTGTATGGGGTGTGTGTTTATGTGAGACAAAGACAAACAGGAGGGATGATTCCTAGATTTACACATAAACCATAATAATGAGTTCAGCATATTCAAATAATCTTTTCGACATATTTTGAAATATCATGTATTACGAAAGAGTTTGATACCAAACACGACTGGGAAATAGCCTCGTATTACTTTAGGAACCGGTTAATGAAATTTATTTGTAATTACTTGTAAACATAAATGTCAAAAATCATGTTATGCCTCTTCTTTACAATATGGTTGCACTAGATACCTTAAACTAACTTTTGTGATATTTTCTTGTATTTTAAGCACCTTTTAAATGATGAAACATTTAAAATAGCATTCTGTGGGTATAAAATAATCTGAAAAGAGTGGAATAGGACAGACAATATATTATTTCAATTTCTGCAGAAACCATTCCAATAATGTTTTTGTTTGTTTGTTTTTGTAACTTTTCAAACATAATATCTTTTCTTTGTTCTCAATTCATCACGGGGCACATCTCAGAGAAGGCCTGGGCAGTGTCCTCGTGTGACAGCTTACCACAGAGGTCAGGGGTCAGTGGAACAGTTCTGTGATCTTACAGCGTCCCAAAAGTATCTGTTTGTAAAGGAGAGAGAAGACGGATGTTCTTCTCCCGTGTGGAGTAAAAAGACTTTGTACTGAACACTTCAAAGTGTTGGGCCAGTCTTTTCGGCTACGTTATTGGGTTCAAAGGCCGCATAGTGGGGTTAGCTATGCACCTCAAAGTTGCTGGGGCAGTTATTTTGTAAACAGCTCGTGATAAAGAAACAGGCTCCTTGGTTAATTCCTGTTAGAAAGAGGGTCTTTAGGCTTGATGTGGTTTGGTTCCCTACACACTGAACAAGTGGTGGCTAGTGGGCCTTGCTTGGTAGACAAAAACGTTTTGATTGTGGGGAATGGGATGAGTAATTTGGTCTTATATGACTTAGTGTGTGTGTGTGTGCATGTGTGTGCTTGTCAATAATTTTCCAGATAAATTATAAACTTATTAACTAAAAAGGACCTGAAGGTCAGTCCAGTGAAAATAATAGGGGTATATGGCAATGCTTTCTGATATTTGTATGGCGTTTGACAGCAGCATTTTGAATTAGTTGAAGGCAGTTAATTGGGGATTTATTGAGAAAAATAAACCTGTCCTCGGTGTAGACCCAAAACGTGCTGGAGGGTTATTTTTCCAGGATAGCCTTGGAATGCCTTGGGCTTTTGTTGTAAGAGCTGGTAGAAGTAACAGATAAATGGGCCAACTGGGCTGCCTTTCTGAGGCAAATAGGATCTTTTTAAGTCTGGAAATATAAGTATTACCAATTAAGTAATGTTAAAAACGGGACGGGAAAAATAATTGATGCATTGTCATTCAGACATAGTGATCGATACATGAATTTCCAATAATCGTTAATTGAAATGGTAAGTTATACAAGATACTGTAAAAGGTACAGTGTGATTGGTCCTGCTGCTGTTTTTGTTTTTTATCTGCTTTAACTTGAGCATTGTGCAAGGTTGGAAAACAATACCAATTAGTGAATCTTGCAAAACTTGAAGATCTTGGAGAACGAAAGGGCATACCCTGCTAGGCTAGTTTTATTGGTGTACGGTATTATTTTTTCTTGTTATCCAGTTTCCTAAAATAGTGTTTAGACATGTATTTAGGTTCACTGAACCAAATAAAAACCCATCATTGATCTGTTTTCAGAGGTTAGCCAAGATATACATTGACAAAAAAGTAAGAAGAAAGGAAATACAATGATGTACTAGAGTGCCGTTAATACTTTAAGATTTTCTTTTAGAAATTAACCATTTCAAAAATATATCTAAAACATTGTTAAATTATTAATTTTGAGTTTCTTGATGAAACAATGTTGAGACACTGATTTCCAGATTTTTGTACCAAGTTTTTCACAGTTACTTATTTGATGGAGACTAATATAATTGTAACCCACTTCAGAGTATGTACACTATCTAGGTTTGTAGGAGCTAAGAGTAATAGCAATAACCACTGGACACATGTATGAGTATTTGTAACTTTTTAGTTTCGGAAAACTCTTTGACAATGAACATACATATGTACAATAAAATATCTCTGGGCCTAGTAACTAAGAAATAAAAACATAAAATGTTCAAATGAAAAGTTCCTCTGAAAACGGTTTGTTGTGGATCCAATCAAAGTTCAAGTCACAAGTCAGGGGGCTAGTCAAAGCCAGAAATAGTATCCAAAATAGGCTCTCGTTCAGTGGGACTGACACAATCCTACCACAGAATCCATTGAGTGATGTGGTGGAGGCTCCAAGTTCAGCTGGGAGGCTTCCCATCAACTGGATCACTGGTCAGCCTCGTTGGACACAAGGACTGGAGCTTCACTTTTTTCCATTCATCAAATCAAGACCTGACCTGTATTTACAAAACAGGTTTATAGTTCAGGTTGTAATCCTATATTATCCATTTAGATTCAAAGTGTTGTACAACAATAAACTATCTTTTCTATTAGAAAAACAAAATACTGTATTCTACAGGCAGATAACTACAGTTGTTTCCCCAACAATTATAACATAGTGTCAGCTTATAGCATTCTAACCAAAAGTAATTACAATGAAATGAAATAGTATGATCACATTTTACAAATTAATTCACTTATTTATAAGAGACACATAACTTATATTTTTACAATTTGAACTATCAAATAAATGTGTTTTCATTAGATAACATTCTTCAAAAACAACATAAAATGTGCAATACACACTTAGTTGCAGCTAGAATGATCACCTCGTGGTATTTCCACACACGCTCACTTAATTAAGAACACATGGAAGCAAGCTTACCAAGAAGGTGAATTTCAAGGAAGAAACCAGGTCAATTAAAAGTACTTCTTTGGTTCTTCGTCATCTAAAATGGAATTTAAACCAGTTTACACACTTAACAAAATAACTAATTACTTTTTTTTGGTTGTTTGGTCGCTATATTGTTTGTTTGGTCGCTATATTGCTGTTCACCTTTCGCGGCCTCGGTGTTTCGCGGATTTTTTTTACAGTGCAATTTTGGATGCATTTTTTTTTACAGCGTATGAACGTGCATTGTGTTCTGCGTCCTGATTGGCTAATGCTGCGTTCACCAACCAGTGACACATCCAATCCAATGAGTTTCACTACCTGCTGAAGCGAGGAGCTGCCCTCCTTTTTCTCCTCTCACAAATATAAACCACCAGTGAAAAAAGCCCGTGTGATTAGTGGCTAATGCTATCCTAGCTCAGTGCTACAGATAGAACTTTTACCAGCTACTACCACCTCCTCGATGATTCTCCTCCACGCCTAATCCTTCCTAGTCTTGTCCTGGTTATAAAGGCTGTGTCATACAGCTCTAGGTGGTCACACACAGCTTCTACTCCATGATTGAATGGGTGAACAGACCGGTGTCCGTGTTGAAGGCCTGACGTCATTGTAAACAAAGACTCTGAACATGTTCGACATCAATGTCTGATCGCTAGCAGTGTGACTCTGAAGTGCTGTATGTTTGAAAACAGGTTTGTGTTTTAAAATCTATGAAGGTTTGAACTTTGAGAGTGTTTAAACAAGAGAGACAATTTAATTCATGTCTGAGAAAAGTGTATAGAGTGTGTGATGAGGGGTTTTACAGCCTTAAAACATGTATAATAATTGTAAAAAATAATGCTGACTACTTCGCGGATTTCGCCTATTGCGGGTTATTTTTAGAACGTAACCCCTGCGATAAACAATTGACTATTGTACTAGCAATGTCAAGTTACATCGTAGATTTTATCATACTACTTTCGGTCATTCAAAATAAAGTTCCAGTTTTCAAAATAAAACCGACGATACTTACAAGCATAAGGAAATAATGGAAATAAGAAATAATGATCAGAATTTAATTTTAAGAAAAATGAATTAACCCTTCTATAGGCAGATTACATAATGGACAATTATTTTGATCTAAATAAATTCATGTGTACCATTTGAAAACAATAATTTCCTCGGTTTGGGTCGCACCCTGTTGTTAAAGGTTAATGGTGGGTACTGAACCCAAATCAGTTGATAACCGCTGCTATAAAATGAGCATCACTCAAAACTCATTGCTCCGCCCATTTGGTGCCTATAAAAGGTCAGGTCAAGACCCTTGATGAATATTCACTAATACGAATTTCACGATGGACGGAGGGGAAAAACGAGTGAATAAAACAAATTTCACTCGAAACAAGCTGAAGGTATTATTGTTGAGGTGGACACACACAGGAGAGTGTTATTTGGTGACACAGTGGACATCATTAATACCAGAAAGGCAGAAGAGTGTTGCGTTGCTTCAGAGGCTCGGACTGTGATTGAAGTGAAAAAGAAATGGTCAGACACAAAAGCAGAGGCAAAAAAGCCTCTGGCTCTCCACTGTTTGTGCAACAGGAGATGGAAAGGATGCACCGGAGCTCACACTCACAGACCAAAAGCTGGTTGGTGATGATTGGGGAATCAAGTATTCAAGTTAGAATGACATTCACAGATTCAACTTTCTCTCATCAATATCTCATGACCAAAAGGTGGTACACGCACAATCTACACCTCTCTGTACTCAGTGTAACACAAAGAACATACAGAGCAGTTTTATTTGTTCTAGTCCTTCTATTGAGCTGTATATTTATTGTGGTGCGCTGCAGATCAAGAGCGGAATGGGCAGGGGCTGACTACAAATTGCAACACCGAAAGGAAATGTCAACAATAAAATTGATAACTTCACTTTCCTATATCATATTACTTTGAAAATTGTGATATATTAAACGGGCAATGATGAACATACTATAACAACTATTATAGGAACAACCACTACACTACCTCAAAAGCAACAATGTTTTATAGGTCTACTCAAATATTTATTATTAGTGTAAATAATTAGCATTAACAAATATTAATAAATAATAATATTCTTCTTCTTCTTCTTCTTCTTCTTCTTCTTCTTCTTCTTCTTCTTCTTCTTCTTCTTCTTCTTCTTCTTCTTCTTCTTCTTCTTCTTCTTATTATTATTCTTATTATTATTATTTAATAATACATATGCAATTTAATGAAAAATCAGAGAAGGTGTTTATATGGATGGGGAGCTAATAAAGACTGATGATTTCATGTTTTTGGTTATATATTGTTATTCAAATGTAACTAGCACAGTGCCCGTCGGAAGTATGTGTTCGTGTGGGAGCATAAGGGATATATTTGCGGGTGCAAAATGTGGGTGCAATTTTCCTGGTTTAATTCTATGGGACATGTGTATGACTTCATCACTTTTATATTTTTTTGTATGGTGTATTTTTCTGTAACCTATGTTTTTTGGAGTCATGTGTATTTGTGAATCTTTCTGTTGTCTTTTTGTGCATAAATGTTTGCTGTTTTTTTATTTTTTTGTAATGTATGTTTTTTTGGAGTCTATATATAATTATATAGACTCCAGTATAAGTATAATTATTGTTTTTGTTGCTATAGTGTGATTCAGGAGTAATTTTGTGTATTTTTTGTATAAATATTTAGTTTTGTGTATTTTGAGCCATTTTCATATTTTTGTTGTATTTTTCTGTAAATGTATGTTTTTTTGAAGTCGAGTACAGTGCCCGTCGTTAGTATGTATTCATATAGTGGGAGCTTAAGAAGAGTTGTCAATTATGGGCATAATAATAACAACATACTCTGTAGCATTATAAAGGGGTATAATTGCAGGTGCAAAGTAAAATAGCGTGTGCAATTTCCCTGGTTTAATTCTATGAGACATGCGCATGATAAATTTGTTTATTTTTAACTCATTTTTTATTTATTTTTTTCGTTTGGTGTTTTTTCTGTAATGTACAGTCCCCGTTGGAAGTATGCATTCATGTGGGATTATAAGTATTTAGTCTAGTGTATTTTGAGTCATTTTCATGTTTTTGTTGTCGTTTGGTGTATTTTTCTGTGTTGTCTTTTGTGTAATTTTTGCATAAATATTTAGTTTTGTGTATTTTCAGTCATTTTCAGATTTTTTGTTGTTGTTTAGTGTGTATGTGCCTGTCTAACTTTCACTAAACTTATCTATTTTCAGTAGTTAGGTGTAGTGGCAGGTGTGTCGTGAGTGAAGCTGCAGTAATCATCAGGTGACTTTCACTATGTAGCACCGTTTACTGATCTGACTCAACACTACAGTCACTACCACCCAATGGACGGGTGTCGTGACACAGACTGTAACCGGACTAAATGTTGGTCCGTTACACACACATAGACACGTAGACGGTGATCGATAGTGAAGCGCACCTGATCGGTGTGTGTGTGAGAGACTCTCTACCTTGGACACAAATCTCCTCCGTTGGTTCTCTCACACACGCGCACTGCTGATAAATGTGCAGCTTTCAACACAGCAGCCATTGCTGTCAATAACTTCCGGGTGAGGTCTGTCCGGTCTAAATAGCGAACGGTCAAACTAATATGAAAATAAACGGTTCGAAATGTCATCACCAAATAAAGAACAGTAAAAAAGTATTTATCCTCAAAAGAGAAAAGAGAAGTCCACGGGAACTCATGCACGCACCGGAAGTGAGCTGTGTAGTGAAATAGATGTAGATGGTGCGCTAGCGCCCCCTCACACCCCGAGGTCAAAAGTTTAATGGGTTTCATTTCGGGGCCATCCAGAAGTGAAATAAAATTTAAACAAACATTTGGAAATGACCTAATTACTCCAAAATAACAAATACACACTCGGGGTATTTGGAACCCGTTGACCGAGTTTCAGGTCGAACTCGCACCGCGTCGAGGAGATAATTGCTCCACACACGCACGCACACATCCACACAGACCTCCCTTGCTTTTATAGGTAGATAATCTTTGAATAAGTTCTTGCTCAATAATTACAGTAATAATAGATATTTACAAATAAAATGTAATACAAAATCATAAAAGTCCCAGGGTGTTAACTGGGTCTGTGATGCTGTGACTGGAGTGAGTGAGGATGGGGGCTCCACAACACCTCGCTGGTCTCTAAAGATCTGCTCCCTCCAGAGTCTCCCATACACCATGTCCTCCAGCAGTGCCGGAAAAGCCATTGTGCATCTTCACGCACTGTGTGTGTGCCTTTTTAAAACAGCTACAGGTGTTACAGCCAATTAATCAACAGTTATGTGCAATGGTCATGTGATTTTAATTACAAATATTATTAATATAAAACTGTATTTGTAGGTGCACACACATTTGCTCACTCCCTGGGTTGTCAGTATAATTTTTTCCTCCTTCTTCATTTTTGGAATTATATACTTCATGTATGATGTGTTGTTAAATGTATAATATTAGATTATTTCACACAAATATATAAATTCCTCATAGCTGTCTTTAATTTCATCCTACACCTGTTGGGGGCTGAGTTTCCCGTTTCTCATGATTTTGTGCGTACGGCAGGGTCAGAGCTGCCGTGGAGGTGTGCACATTCTCTCGCCAAGTTTGTTTTTTACCAACTCCCAAACATTGCTTATAAGTGGCGTATGCTTTTTTTTGTACGTACGCAGCAATTATAATTGAGGCCCCTGGCCAATGCAATTTGGAGTCCCTGAATTAAAAGTCTGGTCAACAGTTAAAGGAGCATAAGGCAGGGTGTAGAAATCAGACTTCATAGTGACACAACAGTGGTTGGTGTAACTGCAGCCATCAGCCAAGCCTCACCGGGGGTGCAAATCCAATGTTTGTTGAGGGTCCCCAGTGAGATTTCAAGTGCCCCTCTCTGTGCGGTAAATGTTAGAACAGCAGGTTGATCCTCTGTCTATCAAGGTGTAAAACTCTCCATTAAAATTAGATCTACACAATATGATTGAACAAAATGTTTTGTCTACAAGACTTTCTGCAGTTCAGAAGGAAACTGCCTAAATGGTCTGCTTGCTCCAGAAAGTCAGCAAAGGTCAGTCCATTTTTTTTTTCTTAATGAGAAGCTGAAGAGCATTGACAGGTATTACCATAATAATGATGTGCTCCTTTCTGTATAAATAGGCCTGGTGGATAAGTTAATTCTCTCACCAGTTAAAGGTCAGACACAGTGCAACTGGCTGAAAGGCACACAGTTTGTTTTTTGTGCGCAGTAGAAGTCTTCTTTGAAATTTGAAGTTCTGCTATACTTTCACGTTGACCATTGTGTATTTACATAGTTGCTATTAATTCACTGGTTTGAGTGTGTTTTGTAGGTGGCATAAATGGAGGGAATGGGAGACACACAACCCCATCAAAAATTTGAGTCAGGGGATATCGTATGGTTTTATGAGGTTGAAGGTGCGCATGGTAGCAGAGACGTACCCGTTTTAAGGTGTCTTCCTTATTCAGCTGTAAGGTAATTATTGATCTGTAGTCAGTATTTTCAAAGTCCTATTTTTTTCTGTCAAAATCCAACTGGAAATACGAAGAGTAATTATGTCGTTACAGGAGACAAAATATGCAAACGCTGACTGGCTGATATCTCCACAACGTGGATGCTCATTGAGGTTGATATAAATTACTCCAAAGACATTTGTTATACAAATTAGTAACAAAGTTCTATCACTTTTAGACCTGTCATGGAAAGTGCATTCATGTGATGGATTGTATATCCCTTTAGTAATCAAAAGGTGTTTTTCACTTTTCTCATGTCAGCTATTATAATAAATATGGTTAGGTAAAACATGGTACAAACTGGTTAAATTGGTATATGAGTTAGTGTATATTCCACTCCCAACCTCCATCCTTTGCCAATGAGTTCTAATGCCTGGTTTTTAGCATCTGAGGAATGAAATAAATTTTAGCAGAAGCTAATCCACAGCAGGCTGTTTATGAGCTAATAACGAAGTAATTCAGCAGATAATAAATGCAGCTCCATAAAAACGTTCTGCAAATATCATTGATGACGCAAAGTCTCTCAATAACTAACACTGCTCTCATGCTCCCTTGGCGGCTTTTAAGTCTCTTCCTGGAATTCAGAAAGCACTTATTGGATCAATGCTGGCCAAATTTGGTCAAAATAACAAGCTTCCCTACTTTCAATTACTTCAGAGGCAAAATTATTTGGCTTTTTTCTCTTGTACTAACAGAAAAAATACTGATATTATACAATAATAAGGGTTCTTCGCTCAGGGCTCACCAGTTGTACCAGCACGGTAATACTTGAGGCTATAGTGTCAGATATCAGGGTTTTAAGTAGTTGCTTGCCGTTCATTCCATCTATGGCTGAGCACATATCAAATTGGGACATAGAACATATAAGGCAATGATTGATGCGTTGGCTTTCAGCGGCCACGGTTGTGTTTCCTGGAGTCTGTGGTCTTGGTGGAGCTTGGAGTCTTGGTAGTTCTACATCGAGCCTCCTCTGAGATATTTGTTTCCTATTTTTTTGCTTTTTACGGAAATTAGTCATTACAGGGCTCTGTGTGCATTTAGTCCATGTTGTAACACTAGCCACTGTACGAGCATTTTTCTTCTTAAGCCATTGTTTTGGCTATCTAAAGCACATTCAGAGTCCCATTTCCTCCTGAAAGAGAGCCGAGGCACTGTTGAGCTCAGGATTGCACCCAATTCATTCTGCTCAATTCTATACCCTCATTATTCTTGGGCATAGATCAGGATATAAATCTCCCAATGGCAGAAGAGCTCATTCAATCATCTCACAGGGAAAACCACTGTGCCCCAGAACTTTAAATAAATAAACCTTAAAATAAAGAAATATTCTTGAGGCAAAGGATGACAGTTAGTTTGTAGAAAGTCAAATTAAACTCACCTAAGGACACACACAACAAGCTTGGCAGCTGTCCTGTGGCAAAGGTGAATCACAGTGATGGCCATGCGACAGTAGCATCATGTGCCAGCCCTGTGGGTGCTTTCTTTAGACTGGCAGAGCATTGGTAGCACATATCAGAACAAAGGCAGTGAGCGCACCCTCCGAGCTACTGATAAGTGGGTAAGTAAAGAAAACCATCTCCAAGGTTGTTGAGTTACTCTTAATCTGAATGAAAAATGTTTTTTGAACAATTTAACTTATTTTAAGTTGTGTGCATTGATGCAAATAGTTTTTATACATAATGATAACAAATATCCATATCATTGTGACCACTCATTCATCCATCTATATTTAACTGGTGTTGGTCTTTCTTCACTTGTCAGTTACTTATGATTAGCTAATAATACTAAGATGCTCTGGGCTCACAAATAATCACTGTTTGGACAACACACAACAGATTATTGATCTTAAAGGGATAGTTCGCCTATTTAAGACATGACGTTGTATGCAATCCTCACCAGCACTATAGTGCATACACATTGTCTCACTCAGTGGTCACCTCCCTGGTCCGAGTTCTGGCCGTTTGAAGTTGGTCAAGAAAGTAGTCCCGGTTAGTTTCCGGGGCCACAAAACTGTGCGTTTTTAATAGAAAAAAAGATATGCGTTTGAAAGCTTGATTCATTTACATCACAAAACCGCCCATAAAAAATATTCATACCTCCAGTTTTAATCGGCATTATTTTCTCTTCCGTTTCCATCAATCCGCGCTGCCGTCAACGTCAACGCGCATGTTCCGATAAAAGGGTTTACACACTCTAATAGCAACGACGGAAGACCGAAGCAAGAGAAAGTAAAACGTACGTACATTAACAATGGTACGAACTTGTAAATTCCCAGGTTGCGACCACAAAAATGTGCCGGGATCACCGTTCAGCTTCCATCGTTTTCCAGTTTCTGATATAACTATGAGACAGCTTTGGCTGGTTGCCATCGGCGGAGTCAGACATGTTGTCCGCGAGTCGCGCTATCAACAGCTGATGGGATTAGGCGCACCGATGACGTTGACGGCAGCGCGGATTGATGGAAACGGAAGAGAAAATAGTGCCGATTAAAACTGGAGGTATGAATATTTTTTATGGGCGGTTTTGTGATGTAAATGAATCAAGCTTTCAAACGCATATCTTTTTTTCTATTAAAAACGCACAGTTTTGTGGCCCCGGAAACTAACCGGGACTACTTTCTTGACCAACTTCAAACGGTCAGAACTCGGACCAGGGAGGTGACCACTGAGTGAGACAATTTGTATGCACTATAGTGCTGGTGAGGATTGCATACAACGTCATGTCTTAAATAGGCGAACTATCCCTTTAATAAGACAACATCAGAGAAGTAGTGTTATTGTGTAGTTTTTGTGTTTGAGGTGTTAACTTAACAAAAAATAGTTTGAATATTAAACTGGATAAAAAATTAGTCCTTGAAAAAGCTTTATTGGTAATATCAAGCAGGTATTGTAGTATAAAATCATATTAAAGAGGATTATGGTCATCACAGTGGGACCAAACACGAATCCACACTCCAACAGGTGCAGAAGTGTTGATTGCAGATTTGTTTTAAGAATGGCACAAACCAATCAGACTTCAATCTACACAGGATTTAGCAGGCAAAAGACAGACAGAGAGAGAGAGAGAGAGAGAGAGAGAGAGAGAGAGAGAGAGAGAGAGAGAGAGAGAATGGCGCAAGAGCAATTTTTACAAAGTACAAAAAACTAAACCTTAAAAAAAGACTAAGTCTCCTTTGCATTAACATGTTTTAAAAGTATATAGTGAGTGGGAAGATGCAGTGACTTGAATTGAAGCAATTAGATAACTGAAGATGAAATATCTTCCTCTGTCTGGTATGAGAAGATTGTCGCAGAGAAAAGAAGAAACAGGGAATCCTTTCCAATAAAGGAAGCTCGTCCTCATCGGAGGCAATCCTCTCTGCTCTCCAGTTGTCATGGTAACTTATTAGACACAGGAGGGTTGGAGTGAAGGGCTGCACATTTTTCAGCCTTATTAGTCTTTTTGAATTCATACAGCGCACAAGTAACCTTTGTTCACACCCATTAACTCACAGTGCCATGTGCCTGTGGTAAAAGGTGATCTGTGCTGGGAAAATGTGTCTTATATCCTTCACCTAATGTTAAGCTTTACACACGTCACAGACTTCCAGCTGGAGTTTACCTACTGGGACTAAATGTAAATGGGTCTTGGATGTATCAGATAAACTGTGACCAATACTGCAGAAGTGCAGCAGCACAATCATGGCACAAACTGCCAGATGGTGGCCCAACTGAAGCTTTCTTCCATAGGACATGTGCTAGCACGAGACAGTCAAACACTGTCCGGAGGGTGTTAAATACCAGGGAAACTTGTGGGAACAATTATTCCAAGGAGTGATAATTAATTTCAAGCAGTGTGATGTTTCACAGTCTGGGCTTGTGGACTGAAAACTGGGATCTGATGTTAGATACACAAAAAGTGTTTTGTGCGATGTCATCCACTACTAAATTAAGTCTTGATGACGCCATCCAGGTGAACACACCTCCACAGCTGCACATGATCTCCAGGATCACAATGGAAATACATTTTCCCTTTCAACTCTCCCTGCTACGTTATCTCTCTTTGGACAGCTGGCTGACGACGCCACGGTTTCTATGGAAACGTGCTTAATGGCAGAAAGAGAAGAATAAGACTCAAAGGCAGTTTTCATCACTCGATACATGAAGGACGCAACAGAAAGAGGAACTGCTATTGGCAAGAAGGGAGAAAATGCAGCTGTCCTCCAGAAATACCAGCAACTGCCAATGCTGACAGGTTTTTGATAGCAAGGAATGTTGTACAACTCTAAACTCCACACAGCCCAAATATGTCTTTCAGAGCAGTGTAAAATCTCTAAGATGGATGTTTTACCTGAGATTTATTGTTTCACTATAAACAAAACAGCAATTATTCAGCCCCAGTTGCCTAATGGATAACGCCTCTTAAAGGCCTATGTTAAGCTAAATGGACTTTTCTGTGCTTTAAACATCATAAAAGTGCTATTTGGACTTCATACACATGCCCAAAGTGTTTTTTTCATTGATTCCCTCAATCTTTGGTTAGAGGGTGATTTGCTCCTTTCTTACCGCAGGGCGAGCCCAAACACCTCGCTTCAATTTGATGATGCGTTCCCTCTTTGATGACGAATTTGACACAGCACTGAGCTGGAGAGGCTGCGCCTCCGGGAAGCTCTCTACCGTGATTTACATGTAAACAGACACACCCACAAAGGTGAGCATTTCAGCGTCCTTCACACTGTGCTATGTATGTATTTTCTACAGCCTATGTATGTACTGGCGAACGCCACGCCCCCATGCTCTGTCTCTTGAAGCAGCATGGGCTGTCCTCTGGCCCTACGTCATCGTAGGAAGTCAGTGTCCCGTCTATAGACATGTCCACTCATGAATATGCATAAGTGTTTGTGTAGATTTGCTGATAAAGTGACTTTTCAGAAGCTAAAACTCTGGAAAACAGGCGAGTTTGGGAAAATAAACCTGTTTTATAAAATCTATTAACAGATCCGTTAAGGGTGCATCTAATTTTTTCAAGCTTGATATTGTACATCATACCTTTGATCCATTGGTTGTGTGATGGAGGGGTTACATCCTTCCATCTGGATAGTATTAAACGTCTTGCTAATAGAGAGGGAAATGCAATAACCTTCTGAAAATATGGAGGAAAATGCAAATCTGTCGAAAACACACCAAAGATACCCACAGTAGAAGAGTGCACAACCATGCAGCCATACGACTTGGACAGAGTGTCGAAAAATGATAACCAGAACTGTGTAAGTTTTGAGCAAGACCAAAACATGTGAATAGCAGTTGCTGGAGCCTGTGTACACCTGTCACATATTGGGCTTAGATTAGGAAACATTTTTGCAAGTTTTGCCTTAGAAAAATGTAGCCGATGTAGTACCTTAAATTGTATTAAAGCATGACGTGCACATAGAGGATGAATGAACCCCTGCAAGGGCCAGGTTCCACTCTCCATCTGACAGAGGGACCCCAAAATCCGTTTCCCACTGCTCCCTGATATGAGTTATCGGAGGAATAAATTCATCCATGATGTGTTTATATATCATTGAAATCCTACCCTTATTGAGTGTGTTAACCTTCAACAGAGAATCTAAGCAAGACAGTGGGGGAATAGATGGAAAATTCACATTTTTCTTCCGTGCAAAATCTGATTTGTAGATAGCAGAAAAAGATGTTATTCGTAAGTCCATACTTCTTGGATAGTTGTTCAAAGCTAGCAAAAGTGTTATTGATATAAAGGTCTTCAATACTATGTATACCCTTGTCATACCAAGTTTTGAAGCCTTTATCAAGTAAAGATGGTTGAAAAAGATCATTGTTTAAAATAGGCGAGTGAATCAATATGTTTTGAAGTCCCAGGCATTTTCTAAACTGTCTTATAATGCGCAATTATTGAGTTACAATAACATTTCCATCAATAACATTCACTAGTGAAGGCAAGGATACATATAGCAGAGCAGGGAGAGAGTGGGGCTTACTGGTGTTCATTTCAATCAGGAGCCAAGCAGGGGTCTTACCATTCCAATCCTTTAGCCACAGGGAAATAGCATTAAGGTTTGCAGCACAATAATATGAGCGTAGATTTGGTAACGAAAGCCCACCCATTTGTTTTGGTCTTTCCATGAAGTCTTTTCCTAATGAGAGCGGGTTTACCGTGCCAAATAAATGAGATCATTTGGTTATAGTCCTTGAAAAATGATTGTGCTATAAAAATAGGTACGGCTTGAAACAAATATAGGAATTTAGGCACAATGTTCATCTTAACAGAGTTTCTTCTCCCAATGAGAGACAGAGGCAAAATCATCCATTGTTTAATGTTGTTTTGACACTGTTTTAGGAGAGGAGAAAAATTTGATTTAAATAAACTGTAATAAGATTTGGTTACTTTTACCCCCAGGTATGTAAAATAATTAGTAGTGAGTTTAAATGGCAGATTAGGGTATTCTTCAGCTTTCCTATTAATAGGGAAGTACTCACTTTTATTTATATTAAGTTTGTGTCCTGATATACTCCCAAATTCTTTTAAAAGTTTAAGCAGTGTGGGTACGGTTGAAATAGGGTTTGTGACATATAATAACAAATCGTCCGCATAAAGTGAGATAGTATGCATAGTGCCACCGCGTGTGATACCTTGTATATATTTATTGCACTTTAGGGCAATTGAGAGTGGTTCTATCGCTAGGACAAAAAGCAACAGGCTCAATGGATCTCCTTGTTTTGTCCCCCTAAAGAGAGGGAAATAATCAGAGGAGAAAGAGTTAGTATAGACGGAGGCAGTTGGGTCAGTGTAAATAAGCTTGATATGTTTAATAAAATTAGGGCCAAATCCAAACCTATAAAGTGTGTCGAAAAGATATTCCCACTCGACCCTATCAAACGCCTTTTTAGCGTCAAGCAAAATTACTGCTTCTGGGGATCAAGTGTGGGATTTTGTATAGATTATATTAAATAGTCGAGTCAAGTTAAAAAAGGACTGTCTACCTTGAACAAACCCAGTCTGGTCATCCCAAATTATACATGGAAGAACATTTTCAAGATGGAGTGCCAAAATTTTGGAAAATATCTTGCCATCGCAATTTGTCAAACTAATCGCTCTATATGATGAGCAGTCAAGTGGGTCCTTATTTTTCTTTAGTAACATTATTATAGATGCTTGACGAAGTGTGGGGGGAAGGATTTCTTTATCCAGAGCCTCTGCATACACTGAGAAAAGAAGAGATGATAGTTTATTTTTGAATTTTTTATAAAATTCTATCGGAAACCCATCTGGACCTGGGGCTTTTCCACTCTGAAGTGACATTATTGCAGCGACTATTTCTTCCAATGTGAGGTTTTGTTCTAGCCCCTCTTGAGAGTCAGCGTTTATTGTGGGAATATTTAAAACTAGAGAAAAAAGCATCAAATTGACTATTATCTGGAGTAACATCGGGAGAGTATAGTTTAGAGTAAAACAATTTAAACTGATCATTAATAGTTTGGTGATCCTCTGTTAAGGTGCCATCAAATGATCTAATCTGAGAAATAATATGAGACACTGCTTTTTGGTGAAGTTGGTTGGCTAATAATTTGGAGGGTTTGTCCCCTTCTTCATAAAATCTACTACGAGACTTGGAGATCAGCTGTTCTGCTTGGGTTGTTGTTAAAAGATCAACTTCCGTTTGTAAACTTAGTCTTTCCTTTATCAGATCCGGGGTCGGAGAAACAGAAATACGTCGATCCAAGGCCCTAAGTTTGGAGGAGACATGATCAATGTTTGCATGATTGGTTTTCCTAATATGTGCAGTTCAAGAAATAATCTGACCTCTGAGGTACGCTTTCAGTGTTTCCCACAAGGTTGAGGCTGAGATACCGTCTGTTGTATTTATATCCAAAAAAATATCTATTTGATCAGAGGTGAATTGCACAAAGTCTGAATCAGCAAGCAGGAGTGGATCAAGCCGCTAAGTTCTTTTAGTTCTTGGAGATGGGAGCATTATATTCATACACACCGGAGCATGGTCCGAGATCACAATCAGATTATATTCACAACTTTTGATGGTGCTCAATAAGCAGGGATCAACCAGAAAAAAATCAATTGTAGAAAATGATTTATGTACATTAGAATAAAAAGAGTACTCCCTTTTCTTAGGATTTTTAAACCGCCATGGATCTATGAGTTTATGCGTGTCTATAAATGCCTGGATTGTTTGTACTGATTTTGATGCCTTTAACACAGAGTGAGAAGAGTGATCTAAAACCAACACAAGATTATAATCCCCTGAAGAAATCAGATGATGACTATCCAAACTGGGGATGGAACAGTATGATGATTTTTTTCACCCATCTCCATTTGTTCTAAGAACCCCAACATAGTATTTGGGGGTTTATTTTCCCAAACTCGCCTGATTTCTTGAGTTTTAGCCTCTGAAAAGCCACTTTCAGAGCAATTCTCAAAACGGGCTGATTCGCGGCCTACTATGCATATTCATGAATAGGCGTGTCTGTAGACTCTGACTCCACACACAACGGCGATCACTAGTGATTATATTTTGCTATGCACACACTCTTGTTTTTGTTTTCAGCCAAAAAACTGCACATTACAGTAAAACACATAGCTATTTAAGCAGCTATTGTGATTTTGAGCCAGAAAAGTGTGTGCGCATTGCTGCAGATCCAGAGCAGCAGAAGCAGCAGCAGCAGCTGCTTTCTGCACACAAGCACTCGACTTGACTTTCCGCTTACCGCTCTCCGTTGTCCGTCACCGTGTAAAAGTTGGAAGCCGTCCTATTCCACAACCAAGCCCGTTGTTAGCGCTGTGAGCCACGAATCCATAAACATCCCCATCATTTCCTTCTCACAAGCGATGTAGGGTCTCGCTGCATAGGCTGGTGTAGCATTAGCATGGAGTGCTAACAGCTGATGTGTGTGAACAATTGTCGTGGCTCCAAGCAGTGACTCCCAATACAATCGGCAGCAGAAAAAGTAGTGCAGTTTGCATTTACATATATGGCAATAAAGTTTAATATATATTCTATATTAAACCACAGTGTTTGTTTTAGCTGTTAGATAGTTGGAGAGGGAGGAGCTCACATTCTAGGAGGCGTGAATTATGTCCATGTTAGGAGGAGAGAGGATTGTCAGTAGGAGGAGTTTCGGCGTGTAACATCAACTGCCGGGCAAAATCGAACTTGACTGTTTTGAGCTGACTTTTGACAAAATGTGGAATAACAAGGGAGGGAGGAAACAACTCGTTCAACTTTGGCCCTCTGAATGAGGCTGCAGTATATTACTGTAGCAAAACCATTAGAAAGTGACTTTTCCATCATACCTCCCCTTTAAGCATGAAATTGATATGGGTTGATCAGAAATTGTTGTATTTATTTTTGATTAGAAAACTATTTGCAAGACAGCATCAGCACTGAGCTTCAGATCAATGGTTTTGATCACGACAGCAAACAAACTTTTAACAGAACAATTATGAAGTAAAATGTAATGAACAAGAGTTTTCATACTCAACATAACTTTCTTTATTTATGATCAGTGTGATTATATTTTTTTATTTTTATTTTTTATTTCCACATTAGGTGTGTGTTTAAAAAAAAAAAATGACCGAGAGAGGGAGAGGGAGAAAGAGAGTGTGTGTGTGTGGCTTAATTCATTTGTAATATTTTTTATGAAATACAGCAAGAAAGTGAAGTTAAAAAACAAACAAAAAAACTGGTTAGACTACCAAGCTGTCAGTTAAAAACCAAGTCCCACATCTGAACAAACCCATGTTTACCAGAATTCTACTGTTTAAGAAGTAAGTACAAACAGAAGTAAAACCAAACCTGAAGCTGAAGAAACCCCAATTGTTTACGAAAAACACTGACAGAGCTGTCAGTAACTGAGCACGCAGAGCGGAGCTGCTGCGGGACAGAATCAGACAGCAACACATCTGTATGTGTGTAGGGGAGGAGCGCTGTGACTGACACAAAACGCAGACACATAAAGCCATACAATGAGGATTTTCATTCAATATGAGCACAGATATGGACTCGTATTACTCGTATAATACTCAGACTCTGCAAAAGTGCTTTATCTGTACCGGATACTCGTTTCAGCCGAGTATCCAGCTCAACTCTACTAATTACTGTAATGAAAAGCAAGTCAGTGGCAGCACATTGTCACTGCTGTAAAAACTGGGAGTGCCACGATGTGAAATGTAGCAGAGGTGAAGAAAATGAAGTCTCATCTAAAGGTGGAGGCCCAGAGGAGAGCAATGGCACCGTCAGAGGATGTCAGCTACAGGTGGAAGCCAGGGCACTGCTGATTGTTCTCAGTCAAAACTCTCCATGTTGGGGAGGTGGCTGTGGGTCCATGATGGAACATGCAGTCTGTGTTGAGCCTGTGCGTCAGAATAAATTAATCATGTTGAGCCACCGTGCAATTAATTCGCATGATTGTAGATTGATTGTATGCATATATTTACGATTTCACTTGAAGCCTTAATAATAATAATAATAATTATTATTATTATTATTATTATAAATAACCAAATAATATTTGCATGTTCACCTAATGGCTCACTACAGTGCCGGTGTGGGTATTTATGTGGATTTATAATTCTGATATGTGAGGACATTAAAAGTATGAGATAAATCTATCTTCGGTTCACCACCTCACCATTGGTACCACCTGTTTTCCACATCTTCAAATAAAGTCTAGAAAAATGAAAGTTTTCCTGCAGGTATCAGAATCAGAAACAGAATCAACTTTATTGACAATGTAATGTATTGTAACATCCCTGCAGGGTTTATAGTTGTAGTGTTGTCGTTCTAATGTTAATGTTGATGGTTCTTTGAATGCACCTTTGGGGAGAGCTGGGATGTGAGTGGCTGTGAGTGAATGAGGGGGCGGGTCAGAGAGGAGGTGAGCCCCTGTGTGTCAGAGTGAGAGCGGAGAGGTAAATGAATGAGAGGAGCCTGATAAGCCTTGACCCTTTTTGTTGTTTTTTGGTGTGGTTACGGCCAACAGTACGGAAATAAAGCGGCTAACAAGCAAGAAGGTTGTCGTCCTTTCCAGCGTTCTGTGGGACGCTACAGTATGTTATACACACGAGGAATTTGACTTGATGTTGTAGTAGCTAGACTAATATGTGCAAAACTAAATCAAATAATATAACAAGATAACAATAACAAGATAAGATAATCTTGTATGCACGTTTTCACACCAAGGTTGTTTTATATACTGAACAAAATTATAAACACAACACTTTTGTTTTTGCTCTCATTTTTCATGAGCTGAACCCAAAGATCTAAAACATTTTCTATATTCACAAAAGACTTATTTCACACAAATATTGTTCAAAAATCTGTCTAAATCTGTGTTAGTAAACACTTCTCTTTTGCAGAGATTATCCATCCCACCTCACAGGTGAGGCATATCAAGATGCTGATTAGACAGCATGATTATTGTACAGGTGTGGCTTAGGCTGGCCACAATAAAAGGCCACTCTAAAAATGTTAGTGTAATCACAGCACAATGCCACAGATGTTGCAAGTTCTGAGGGAGCATACAATTGGCATGCTGACTGCAGGAATGTCCACCAGAGCTGTTGCCCATGAATTGAACGTTCATTTCTCTCCATAAGCTGTCTCCAAAGGCGTTCCAGAATGTTCATTTCTCTACCATAAGCTGTCTCCAAAAGGCATTTCATAGAATTTGGCAGTACATCTAACCGGCCTCACAACCGCAGACCACGTGTAACCACACCAGCCCAGGACCTCCACATCCAACATGTTCATGATCGTCTGAGATCAGCCACCCAGACAGCTGCTGCAACAATCATCCCATCCTAATCATCCCAAAACCAAATCATTTCTGCACAAACTGTCATAAACCGTCGCAGGAAAGCTCATCTGCATAATTGTCGTCCTCATCGGAGTCTCGACCTGACTGCAGTTTGTCGTTTTAACCAACTTGAGTGGGCAAATGCTCACATTTGCTGGCATGATGGAGAGGTGTGCTCTTTATCGATGAATCCCGGTTTTCACTGTTCAGGGCAGATGGCAGACAGCGTCTGTGGCGTCATGTGGGTGAGCGGTTTGCTGATGTCAATGTTGTGGATCGAGTGACCCATGGTGGCGGTGGAGTCATGGTATGGGCGGGTGTATGTTATGGACAACTAACACAGGTGCATTTTATTGATGGTATTTTGAATGCATAGAGATACCATGATGAGATCCTGAGGCCCATTGTTGTACCATTCGTCGGCGACCATCACCTCATGTTGCAGCATGATATTTGCACAGCCCAATGTTGCAAGAATATGTACATAATTCCTGGAAGCTGAAAACATCCCAGTTCTTGTCACCCATTGAGCATGTTTGGGATGACTCTGGATTGACGTAAATTACTTTTATTGTGGCCACCCTGATGCACACATGTGCAATCATCTTGCTGTCTAATCAGCATCTTGATAAGCCACACCTGTGAGGTGGGATGGATTATCTCTGCAAAGGAGAAGCGCTCACGAACAGAGATATAAACACATTTGTGAATAATATCCGTGAGAAATACTTCTTTTGTGTAAATGGAAAATGTTTTAGATCTTTGAGTTCAGGTCATAAAAATGGGAGCAAAAACAAAAATGTTGCATTCATGTTTTTGTTCAGTTAAGATTACTTTCAGATCTGTTTTGTGTTCAAGCATACTTTATACATTAGGCTCCTGCTAACAGTACACCTTCAGAGGTCTGGTGTAGTCCGTTATTATTAATGAGTAATGAAGCATTGGAAAATAATATAAGGATGTTTACACAATTGGAAAGGTAGTCATAATGGTAAGGCTAAGCAAAAATTGCCTAAAGTCTGTTGGAGTCTCATTTTCTGGAACCTTGAAGGCACCAGTGTCTGCTTCCTGTGTAAGTCCTGGTTATTTTCTGACCAACCAACTGCTACTCTAAGACTAATCAATGTCTCAAAGGCAAACCAGTCCCAGATCCCAGAATAGATCTGACTGTGCTCTGACTTAGCTGGTGAGGAATCCAAAGTGGCATGTGTCCAGTTCTGCTGCTTTCCTGTCATCGCAGGTAAAGCAACTGACAGCAGTGTGGGACATATGAATCCCTGAATTCCACAGGAACATATTCGTGAACATTTGTGTTGGAGAACAAAAACAAGCACAGCTAAACTTGCCTTTCTAATTAACCTACAGGGATAAATAATGTTTTTTTCTGATTCAAGATGTTTTTAAAGTAGCTGTCTTAATGAGAGAAACTTTAAAAAAAAAAAAGGAAAAGGGTTTTTTGGGGAAAAGGTGAACAGGATAAGTTTCTCTATCGACGTGCTACTGCTGATGAAATTGTGTTCCAATAATATTCTCACCTGCTTCCGTGACACCCTGGACCTTCGACCCTGTCAGCCTCAGCTTCTCACTCAGCTGCACCCCAGTCAAAACCAGTGCAATTGAATTATAGGCCTTCCAAGCTTAAAATAGCAGTCACTGTGTGTGTGTGATGTTTGTGCGTCAGACTTTCCATGGCAACCAGAATCTGCTTGTGAGCGTCCTCCCATCTTCTTCCAATGCTTCTTTACTAACATCAAAGAGGCTGCCCGTGATGGTGTTGTTGATCATAGTCTGTTTGCAGCGTTACAATATGATCCAGCTTCTCATGACACAGTTTATAGGAGTAAACACATGCATTTTGTGTACACACAGTGTGTTACATATGCTCTGTTACAAACCATTTATTTTAGATGCGTGCCAATGTCATTCAGTATAAATTGGAATAAACATCAGCAGTTCTTTATATAACATTTCTGATAAAAAAAAAAAAATGTTTTTTATTTAAATAAATAAAGCAGAATTTGGAAAAGTGATTAAAAGTTTATTGAAGTAAACAATCTAAACAATGGGAGAAAAAATAAACAAACAAACTGAAAGTCCCTGCTTGCTGACAGGATACACCTCAGTTAACGCTCCTCTAATCTGCTTTGAGTTCAGATATTTGTTGAATGAAAGAAACTGGACCATAGCTGTTCACTGGCTGCTCTGCTGCTGGGCAGACCTGACCAGTCCCCCAGGTGTATTTAAGACCGGCAACGGCCTGGCTGCGGTCGTCTGTCATCAGCGCTGATGATGCTGATGCTGCTCTACTTCGCAGCTGCTGCTCCCCCTGCTCTTGTCTTTGCTGGGTTCCTATGCCGCTTGGCTCTCTTCTAGTTTGGTGGTGGTGGTGTAACCGTTAAGGAAGAGGCCTTGTACTTGGAGAGACGCCGGTTCAAAACCAACCTGGGCCAACACTGTGGGTTGTTAAGGAGGTCCCTTAACCCTAACTGCTTGTATTGTAAGTCTCTTTGACTAGGTCTCGATCGTCACAATAAACCCACCTCCAACACACGTAGAAAGTGTCCTGTCCTGGCTCAGCAAATAGTTGGTGCCTGCTAAGCACCACTTTTGTTAGTGGAAAAAAAAATAACCAGTGCTAATCTAGACACTTGAACGGAACTATAGCACCAGCACCAGGTTGGTGGTGAAGTTGTAAGTTTAGACCAGTAAGGTACACATTTATCTGTTTAATTAATGTGTCAAACAACTTTTTCACATCTGAAAGGCTGTGGATGTGTTGTGTCGAGAGTATCTAGTGTTTGAGGCGGGCGAGTGACGATGAGGTAACATTAACTGTTTCTTGTGTAATTGAAGAGTTTTCTGATGTGTTACAGACTGGAAGCTCATATCACTCTGTAGTTACTTCCCGGTCCCTGTTGGACATGCCTGTCTAAGGTTTGGATGCAATTTATTCCATCTGTTATCACTCTCCCTCTGACACCAGTGTGTGCCGCAGAACCCACGGAGTCACGGCCATCAACTTTGAGTCCATTTATCCCAAGTATATTAGGGATTTCTTTTTTACTTGCCTTGCCTTGTAACCTGTTGTGCACAATTCTGCGATGGGGACCTTTCCTGTTTTGACCAAATGAGGACAAAAAAATCTTACATACTGCATCTTTAACAAAAAATTCAACAGAACACAAAGAAACAGTCTTTAGGAATTGGATGTGGAAAAGTGTGTGAACACAAAGCAAAATCCAGGATGGAGTCCCAATAAAAAAAAAAAAAAAAAAAACATTCACAGTATACAGATAGAGGGACAAACATGGGGCACATACCTGTAGGTAAACAACAAGACAGTCACAAACGAAAACAAAATCAGAACTGTAGCAAAAACCAAACCAAAAATAGGCCCACTTGAACTAGTCTAAGTCTACGCTCATCCGTATTAGTGAATGAACAAACAAATGCTTAGTGAAATATGACACTCACTGAAAGAAAGAGCAGACATTGAAGGATTTAAAAAAGCAATGTTGCAATGAACGCTTGACTGCCACCAACCACTTATCTCTGTTGTACCTTTTCTAACATATCTTGCTTAGAACCCAATAGGCCAAAAGCATTATGAGACCAAGTTTGTATACACAGATTAATTTATACAGGTAATTAAGATCAAGGGAGATTTTGCTCCTCTGCTCCACAGGATTGTTCTTTCCTCCCTAATGAGCTGGATTACTATTGCAACAACACATTATAGGTTAAAGCTAACCTAGATAAGGCCAGGCTAATCTTCATATCCTGAATGAGTTAATCTGGTATATCCAGGAGAGAACCCAGACAGAATAATAATAATACATCAATGTTATATAGCGCTTTTTTTTTTACACTCAAAGTTGCTTTACAGAATAAAGGGATGATTCTTTCATTCCACACTTAGTGGTGGTAAACTACTATTGTAGTCAGCTGCCCTGGGGCAGACTGACAGAAGCGAGGCTGCCATAGTGTGCCATCGGTCCCTCCGACCACCACCAACACTCACTCACACACTACATTCATACTAGGCAATGTGGGTGAAGTGTCTTGCCCAAGGACACAATGACAGATACCACTGGGATGACAACCACCCTATAAGGGAGAACATGCAAACTCCATACAGGAGGGTTCCAGAAACGTTCCCCAGGAGCTGATCATACCCATTCCTTCTGGCTATGAGTCAGAAGTGCTAACTATAAAAAGAAACTACAACCAGACAGCATTATTTCAGCGTGATCTTCAGTAGCAACATCAGAATCAATTAAACAACAATTTTTGAACCTGGCAATGTGGTTATCAACAACTGAAAGAAAAGTTTGAAAATGAAAACTCTTTATTATCACAGAATCCATTTTAAAAGCTCTTTTAAAAATAGGAAAATCTCAGTGAACTTTATCACTTACCTGTATACTAACAATAATTATTAAATAATGCAGGTTTAACATATCAAAAACCTTGCTGGTGGTTTTTGAATTAGTTGTCATCTTGGAAAAAGATGTTCCAATGTCTTTTCTCAGTAAATGCAGAAATTAAAACTCTGTTTGTCACTGCCTCTAACTGTGTGCTATCAGCAGCACCCAGCTGTTTACAGAAGACACCTTTGCATTGGTTTCTTTTTTTTATCATCTGTCATGCCGGTGAATTCATGCATATGTATTTTTATCAGCTACACTTTTACTATCAGAATGTAGAAAGCATGTCCAGGCTTCAAAGAGAGGTTTTCTCCCATTACTCCTGTTTATTCCCACAATCCAAAAACATGACTGTTGATTGGAGTCTCTAGATTGCTCGTAGTAGTGAATGGGAGTGTGATTGGCTGTCTGTCTGTGTATGTTGCCTTGCAATAGACTGGTGCCCTGTCCAGGGTGTACCCCCACCTAGTGCCTGAAGAAAGCTGGAGATAGGCACCAGCAAACCCCCACGATGCTGAAAAGGAGCAAGCGGGTCAGACAATGGAAGGATAGATGGGGTTGAGAGTATAACAACAGATTATTAATGTATGGACACACACACACACACACACACACACACACACACTAGTGTGTATCAGGACAAAATAATTGATATATGGTTTCAAGTTGTGAGAACAGATGAATGAACAATATGTCAACGGGCAGGTGTGTGTGTGAGCGTGCTTTACGTTTGGAATTCAAACAACGTTCTTTTTCCTCAAGGCCACCTCAAAAACAGAGTAAAACCCAGTGCCACTGTTTGCTTACCTATGTATGTGCACACGTATGTGCTGTGCAGTGACGTGCTGTGACCACTAGGGTTGGGTAGCCACGTTGCAAATTGAGACCACCAATGACAATTTCACATGTTTCTGCTGGCAAGTGTTAATTCAATTCAAATCAATTTTATTTGTATAAAGCAATTTCCAACAAAGTCATCTCAATGCGTTTATCAAAATATAAAATTCATAATAAGAAACAAAAAACCCAACAAGATCCACATGAACAAGCATTTAGCCATCTAAGAAAATCAACATCATAAACACCATTCAAGAAACATAAACAATTATTTAATGTAGCCTCCATACTCTCCCAACAACATATATCTCATGACATGACAGCGCATCTGTTGTTTGGTTGGAAACACAGAAACATGGAGAAAATTAGCAAATGACAACAACAACAACTCAGAACAGCCTCAGTGAGGAGCATCCACAAAGCCAATCCTTCCTTTTGTACCGTTCACTGTGAAAAGTATAAAACATTTTCTGATCTTACCTTTGCTGAAGCTCTGGTAACTCAGGTGTTGGTCTCCATCTTTTAAAAGCTGTCGTTTTTCCTCAAAAAAAAAGTTTCTCTATCATCTCTGGCGCTGTCATCCTGCCTGTAGTGTTATCCCGCCCACTTGCTAGAGAACGTATCAGCAGCGGTCACATGGCATCGATTCACTAATGCACTGTGAACTTAATTATAGCATTTAGCACAATGCGGTTACGTCCAAAGGCAGCTCTCTACGCTGCCTTTAGACGTAAATGGTTGTCATCTTGGGGACCTGACTGCGCATGCGCAAACATGTAAAAACACAAAATGGGAACGGAGGCAGATGAACAACTTGCCTTTGGGAGGGGGCGTGGCCTCCCTCTGCTGTACAGGAGTGAGACTGTTCAGGTGTTCCAGGAAATAGCGCTGTTTAGTAATTATGGCTATGAAACGCACAAAATGCGGACACTTTCAAACTTATAGATATTGAGGCTATTAGAAATGGAAAAATAAATAATTTATGATTATATTATAATTAAAACAATCAAAATATCAATTCACCCTTGGGTATGCACTGCCTACCTTGTCTACCCTGACGGCACGTCACTGGTGCTATGAATTAAACGTGACTTCTTTTTTTAAACCAAAAGGTAAATATTAAAGATACATTAAGGAAAAAACAATGTCATATGGAGACCATGGTTACTAGCATTAGTGATCCACTATAAGGGTCATAGTTGCAGAAGAAATTAACTGTTTACCCGAACCAATACTCTAGGGGGAAAGCTGTGGCTGCTATTGCGGTATGAATGTCTTCCATGTTAAGGTTTGCTTTTGACGTTGTCCACGAGCGCAGTTCCGTCTTGAAATCTGGCAGGCAAAGTTTACAGAGATGTAACATTTTTCCCCACCTGGATAATCACTGACCTTTTCATAAACTTCTAAGTGATGACACACAGATGTTGTGGAGACAGAATCTGAGCCTGCTGACTCCAGCAGTGTGACTCTGTGGTGGCTGGGGTTGGCAGATTTGGTGTTGTTCCACCACAAAATTAAAGTCTGGGTTTTTGCCTGGAAGGATCTATAGAAATCTGGCACTCTCTTGAACAAAGTTTGGAACACCCTTCACAAAAGTATACTGTATGAAATACTGTACGTTCAGTTCTTTTTCACCAAATATTTATGAGTTCAGGCACAACATTGCCCATTGGTGATATCTCCTCATTACCTCTCTTCTCTTTGTCAGTTGTGTTCCTGTGTGTGTCTCTGTGTGTTATTGTTAGCTGGGACTGTTGATGGGTGGACATCAGCTGAGCTAAATGTTGAAGGTTGATGTGCTGGGCTTTTTAAAGCTGCAGATCCCCACCCACATACTTGTTTATGGTTCTTGGGGGTACTCTATCAAGGTTAAGGATTCACACGCTCATGCCTGACCTAGGGTGATCATATGTCTGGTTTTACTTGGACAAGTCCACTTTTTACCTTCTGTCTGGGGTGTGATGGGGGTTTTACAAATTCATGGAAATTTCCAGGTTTTCTACCAAACCTAAACGTGTTGCCATCAACATGTTTAAATTACTGTAACACTGGCAATATTTGCCTCCCTGAAAAAAACTATTTCTGAAAGCTGCTTTTTTTAACAAGAATGTTGAACAAGAGGAACAGAGAAAAGAGAAGAAGAAGGACAATAAAAAATCTATTATTATTATGGTCTCTTTGACTAAGGAACCATGGGAGGAAAAACTTATAGAGAAGAAAGTTATGATAAGATTAATTCAATTAAGAGCCTAGAACCAAATGGCCCTCAGACAGGTACCAGCACAGTGCACAATGGCTGAATAAGCTCTTGCTCCCTTTTTGCCTCTTACTTTAGTCAGGTTTATCTTACTGAACCACTGCCCTGAATGATGAGGGAGTTTGATTTAACTGAACTAACCTGAAAGTCCCTGGAGAAGAATACATATAGTGGCACCCTCGCCCTATCTGTGTTGAAGAGGAAGACTTTTGTCAAAGCCAGCGTCACCAGGCTAATGAATGGAGTCTGGTCCTTCATCTGACTGAGGAAGCCATGCTAATTTTGGACCACCTCTAAGAATTAACCAGTTATGGGGTGTTTAAGTCTGTTCCTATGGTAACCTGTATTTTGAGCTGCTTCCTCCAACAGATTAAAACGGGGGGTGAATCTTGCTTGGAAATTAGGGTCAAGGCACCTGCCTTTCAGAGTCGTTTCTGTTTCTGTGCTTAAAATGTTTCCTGTATCAGTGTCAAGAAGAATGTAAAAGTCGTAGAGGGCAACAATTGTGATAAAACCTGATACAACAGAAAATATATTTGTTTAATATTTAGGTCCAAAGATAGTCCACAATATAGAAAGTTTTTATGTTGGTGTGAAATTATGAGACAAACTAAACAGACTCAAGTACCTGTCTCAGACACGCTACCATTTATTTCAATTAAGTCCAACTTAATTTATATAACTCAAACTCTCTATCCGTTTTCTGACCTCCATGTTCCTGCTTTAGGGTCACAGGGGTCTGCTGGTGCCTATCTCCAGCTCTCATTGGGTGTTAGATGGGATAAACTTTTTTGCAATACACAGACAAACAATCACACTCACATTCAGTCCTACGGGCAATTTAGGACAAAATGCAAAAAAAGGAGCCCGCTGGAGCCATATGCCTGGCCCGCACTGACCCTGACGCTGCTTCACAAACTGTCATCATTATATGGAAAAAAGTGTGATTGATCAGTGCTTCTTTTTTCATTTTGACTTCAAGTCTTAGTGGCATGATGAAACAAATTGATTCTAATAGAAAAAAGAGTGTCTAACGATCATTTTCTATGTGACATGTATGTTCAAATTTATGTAGTATAAGAGGGAAATTAAAATAAAGCCAGCATTTCCGAGAGCTGTGCTTCGGCTTTTTGTGTGACAAAGTAGACGGGACTTGAATTTGGCTGCCTGTATTTGACATGCAATTACTTTACAATGGTATCGCCTAATATCAGTGGATAGGTCTGGTCGTCCCGAGTCTGAAAATGTGAAGACAGAGGAGGTAGAACAATGTTTATCTGGGGCGGAGGAGGCTGGAGTGCAGTATATGGAGCTTGATCACCTCTGTACTGCTGTTTTAATCAGTTTCCAATGGGGCTGCCAGATGCTGCAGTTGACAGTTCTTAAAGGAATTCCATGTAGTAATCTGTCTCGCACCACAACCAAACTGCCAGAATTAACTTACAGCACATTTATTGTGCACATTACCGCGGGAAGAAACAGATATCAAACAAGATGCAAGATGCATGAATCATGCATTAGACATGCACTTGCTACATTTTGCAACTTGTCAATAGGGCAACAAGCAAGTTTATTGTGTGATAAATATTTTGACTGTTATATATGATGAAAAGCAATCGCCGGGATGTATGGGTGCTTTGTATCATACAGATATTACTCTTCATAATCAACATTTGGTAGTAAGAAGCTTTGCTATTGATGAACTTGATGATACATTTGTGTATATGCATTTTTTGTGTGTGGTAATAATCAAAGCTGTTAAATAGCAGAGAAGTTAAAGTGATTGTATGAGTTAATATTTTATTTTACAAAAATGCTTCAATTTGAAAAACATAGTGATATACAGTGTAAATTACTTAAAACACTATTAATGCAAAGTGTTGTTTCAGTTGTGCCGTTTTTTCAGTACATTGGGTCTTTTATTTTGGTAGTCTCTGGGCAGAAGTGAATGTCTTAGCTTAAGTTGTTCAAATTGACAAACAAGGAAAATGACTGAATACAGCAGAGCACAGAATGAGAGAAGGAAAGCAAACTTTTGTGTAAACCAACCACCTAGCTTGAAACGGGAACAAGGTATTTTGTGTTTGAACTGTTTCACTGTGCGTTGCCTGAACTGTAATGCTAATTTTGAGTCAGTTTAGCACCTTAGCATTGTAGCGTCTTAGCATTTTTTCATGTGCCTGTGTTTGTAAGAGCTCAGACATCAGTAAGCTTCACCATTGTCTGGCTGGGTACGCTACAGTAAGAGCTTGACCTGCATCGATCCTGACTGATCTTCGCCATTACGGAGGGCTTCACACTTGCCTGCTGCAGCCCCTGCCTCGTTGCCCACACTGTCCCTGTGGATTCTTGGAGCAGCACATTTCTACGCTATGGCGCCTGATTCACTTCAGTAGTTCTGCAGCGGTCAAAATGGATTCGGTGCAATGGTCAAGTACAGCCATCTTTACTGAAAATGATTCAGAACTGTGAGTATTACCACTTCATTATATGGACAACGGCATGTCTAATAAGTTGATCAACAGATGAACAATTTCTTGAGCTAACAAACATTCAATAGTCCACCTACCTGCTCTTCCTGAGAATAGGAAATAAACTGTTGTCTCATCTACATTCTCTTTTGATAAGCATACCCTTTATAATTAAGGACCCCTTTCCAAGTTTTTGACTTTGCCTTTCATGGACTTTGAGAATTGGTTTTATTGTGGTGTTTAAATTGAAACTTAACCTTTTGAAGTGTATTTACACTTCCGCTTCGAGGCTTGTTATTTTGTACTGTCATTCTATGTTTATGCTGTTCATTGCAAAGACTAACCATATCTGCTAAAAGCCTTTACCTAACTTAATAACATAAAATAAAAGGCAAAGGTAAAAATAAAAAATAAAAAGTTTAAAATTAATATGAAAAATAAAATAAAATAAATAACAATAATTAAAAAAGGGAAAAACAAATCTAATGAATTAAAAATAATAATAATAATTAAATAAAAAAATAAAATAAAACATTGTTAAAAATGTCACTGCCAGCAAGCATGACAGTTAGAGGAGCAGATGGCTGTAATAAATCAGGAAGTTGAAAATTTACAAAGTGAGCTCCACACAGCGACAGATACATCTGAGAGACATCATCTAAAGGAAGCCATTGAGACAAAACAACACAGTTTGACTGTCCTCCAGGGTCTCCTTCAGAAAGAAAAGTACCAAACTGAAGGTCCCCGACACTCAGAACGCCCAAGAAACCCCACTGAGAAGTGAAGCGTGACTTTCGAGAGGAAGGGGCCAAGAAAAGGGAGAAAAAGCTGCTGCACATGTATGAACAATGGAAGCTTCAGGTGCGCAAAGCAAGAGATTAATTGAAGACATACATGCCAGAAGAGCAGCTCTGGCTTCTCATTGATGAACTCAAGAAAGGTAAAGGAAAAATAATGAACATGTACTGTCAAATTCAAGATCTCATCACACCATCGACCGACATAAGAAGACGAGTCGATACGTGTGAGTTAGTGACCACGGAAATAACAAGCATTGCACGACAGAGCGATAGATGGGGTGGGTGAGTTGAAAGAGGAAAACAAAAGACGCCGCCTTCATGAACTGAGCCATCGTGACTATGCAACGTCTGTCTATGGATCTGCAGCCTCCTTGATGAGTCACAGCACATCCGACCACCACTCCTCGATTGCAGCCAAGCGCATTGATGCAGCAGCCGATCTAGCAGTGAAGGAAACAAATTACATGATGAAGCTTGAGGAAGAAAGACAAATGGAATACATATGGGAGTATGAAAAACAACAACAGAAACCTAAAGGTCTACGAGAAGGAATCGGAACGTGAAGCTGCTAACTTCGGTAAAAATGAAAGGAATGAGGAAATAAAAAACACCCCTGTCACTGCAGTCCCTCTATCATTCATCACAATTTCCCCTCATACAGATATTTCCTCCCTCACTCAGATCCTTCAAGACAACCTAACCTTGAATAGGCTGCCTGTTCCTGAGCCCTTTGTCTTCAATGGCGACTCTATACGATTCATTGAATGGAAGTCATTGTTCACCTCACTCATCGACCAACGGGCAATCACTCCAGCTGAAAAACTCTTCAACCTGAAGAAGTATGTTGGTGGCCCTGCACGCCAGGCTTTAGATGGTACTTTCTACCGAAATGACAATGAAGCTTACCAAGATGCCAGGAATAAGCTGAATTGCCAACTTTTTCAATGCCTGTCTTGATGCCATGCCTCATGTCAAGGGTCTTGATATATTAAATGACTGTGAAGACTGGGCAGCTTCAGGCTGGAACCGCCAAGTCACACAAAGTCTCAATGAGAACCAAGAATTCCCAAGTTTCAAGGACTTTGCTAAATTCATATCTACGGAAGCTGAGGTCGCGTGCAACCCAATCATATCCTTTCATGCCCTTCGAAAAGAAGAGAAAAGAAATCTCAGAGACCCAAAGCAAAACAAGGCTAGCGTTCTCACCACTCAAACAGCTGCAGACAACGATCGCTTAAGGTCAGATCAGAAAAAGATGAAGACTTCATGTATTTTCCGTCAAGATAACAGACACCAGCTTCACCCGTGCTCGAAGTAGTTGTTTGATAGACGGAACTACGTAAGAAAAAATAACCTCTGCTATGGGTGCCTCAAACCTGGCCACAGCGCGAAAGACTGTCGTTGCCGTCACACCTGCTACACCTGCAAAGGGAAGCATCCAACAGCCATCCATGACCACAACTATATATATATATCAGAAAAAAAGGGCATGTCAGCTGTGCAGCTGCTACATCACTCAGTGTAACAGGTGAAGGCTCATCCAACACATCGATGGTGACACCGGTGTGGGTCATCTAAAAATAATCCAAACACAGAGACACTTGTTTACGCTCTACTTGATACTCAAAGAGATACTACATTCATCGAACAAGAAGTGAGCAATGGTCCTAATGCTGACAAGTATTCAGTGAAGCTGAAGTTGATTACCACGAAAGACACAGTTCTCACGAGAAAAAGGGGTTCCGGCCTTTGTGTAAGGGGATACAGTTCAACCATTCAAGTGGATCTTCCTGCTGCCTACACAAAAGACTCTATACCCTTGAAACGCGCTCACATCGCTACTTGTGAGATAGCTAAAAAAATGGAGTCATCTAGCCGAAATAGTAGACGAAATCCAACACCTGAAGGACTGTGAAGTAGGCCTCCTCATAGGCTACAATTGCTCCAGAGCAATGGCACCGCAGCAAGTCATTCTGGGGGGACATGAAGAACCCGACGCTATATGAATAGATTTGGGATAGAGTCTCCTGGGCCACTCATCACAAAGCCATGACTCGCAGAGCACAAGTAATCTGTGTCACAGAATTGCAGTTAAAGAGCTACCTCAAGCCACTCCAGCAGATGTTACCTATATTCTAGAATCAGATTTTAAAGATGACAGCGAAGACAACAAGACAATGTCACAGGATGACATCACATTCCTAAATAAGTTGGGTAATGGCATATGGAAAAATACACAGGGTCATTATGAAATGTCTCTGCCCTTCAAAAGGAGATCCAGCTTGCCTGATAACAGGGACTCAGCAATGGTATGCCTCAATCATCTTAAAAGGAAACTACAACGAGATGAAGATATAAGGAGCATTACGTCAAGTTCATGGAAGAGGTCATCAAAAGAAGGGATGCAGAGCAGATGGAAGATGGTGGGAGTAAAAGCGAGAAATGGTACATTCCCCATCATGGTGTTTATCATGAGAAAAAGCCTGTTAAACTGTTAAAGGATCTAGCCTAAACGATCATCTCCTCACTGGGCCTGACACGTTGAACAACTTGAATGGAGTCCTCATCCGCTTTCGCATGCATCCTGTTGCATTAATATGTGACATCGAGAAAATGTTCCATCAATTCCATGCCATTGAAGTTGATCGCAATTATTAAGGAGACTTGAACGCAAAGCCTTGCGAGTTCCGCATGAAGGTGCATCTCTTCGGCGCAGCCTCCTCTCCCGGATGCGCAAACTACGGGCTAAAACATCTAGCTAAAGAAAATGCTGACATCTATCCTCAAGGCTCAGGATTCATCATGCACGATTCTACGAAGACGACGGCCTGACAAGTGTCGAAAGCACTGGAGAAGCTGTGAAGGATATGGACCTTGTGTTCAACAATCTGCCACTTGAGAGAGCTCTCGGGATTCAATGGGACGTGGAATCCGACCACTATCGGCTTAACATCACCCTCAAGGAACAGCCTGCTACACGCCGAGGCATTCTCTCTACAGTAGCGTCCCTGTATGATCCTCTTGGGTTTGTGGCACCCATCCTGCTGAAAGCAAAGATCATCCTCCAGGAGATGTGTAGACATGGCGCAGGTTGGGACGACCTTCTGTCTGAAGAGCTTCGTCTGAAATGGAAACAGTGGAGAAATGATTTAGCTCATTTGGATAATTTCACCATATCCCGCACTTACTCACCTGCTGGTTGTGGAAGGGTTTCCAAGACCGAGCTGCATCATTTCTTGGACACCAGCATGAAGGGTTATGAACAGTGTTCGTATCTGAGACTAGACTACAGAATGAAAAGGGAGATGTTCACTGCGCCTTAGTTGTCGGAAAATCCCGCGTCTCACCAACAAAACTCACAACCATTCCGAGATTTGAACTAACAGCCACAGTTGTTTCCATTAAGATAAGTAACATGCTCAAGGAGGAACTGGGATCAACCGACACTGGGGAGTTCTATTGGAAATACTCTAAAGTAATTCTGGGATATATAAAAAACAAAGCACAATGATATCACACCTTTGTTGCCAACCGTGTTCAGAAGATTTATAGCAGTTCAGACCCAAAACAATGGAGATACGTCCCTACCACTGAGAATCCCGCCGACCACGCTTCTAGAGGCTTGACTCCCAGTGACCTTCTGACATCTACTTGGTTCACTGGACCAAAGTTCTTATGGAACAAGGAAATTAAGCTGCCAGCAGTTGAAATTCCAGAGTTAACAATCGGAGATCCAGAGGTCAGAAGTGCCCTAGCACTCAGCACAAGAGCTACAAAATGAGTAAGCCTTGTTGATCATTTTGTCAAAATTCTCGTCTTGGTCACTGGCTACTCGAGCTGTTGCGCGCCTTCTAAAATGTATCAGCAAGGATAGATCTAACAGCCTTACCACGGTAACAGAAAGAGAAGAAGCAGAACACTGTATAATCAAAAACCTGCAGAAAGACACATATCAAGACCAGCTGAAGATTTTGAGCAAAGGCATCCCCCTACCATCCCAAGATTCACTGTACTCCCTTGATGCTGTCCTTGGTAAAGATGGTGTTCTCAGGGTGGGAGGAAGACTGCACAACTCATCTCTTCCTAACGCTATCAAGCACCCTGTAATCATCCCCAAAGATCATCACATCTCAAAGATGTTGATTGCACATCACCACGAAAGGATGAAACATCAAGGTAAAGGTCTAACCATCAATGCGATCAGATCCAGCGGCTACTGGATACCAGGAATAAACCGAGCAGTAGCATCCTACATTCGTCAATGCGTCACCTGCAGATGGCACCGCAAACCAACAGAAGAGCAAAGGATAGCTGATTTACCCCCTGAACCCCCTTCACCTTCTGCAGTATGGACTGTTTCGGCCCGTTCTTTACAGAGCACGGGAGAAAGGAGAACAATAGGTACAGTCTTCTCTTCACATGCCTTAGTTCCCGTGCCAGCCATATAGAGATGCTTGAAGAAATGACAACGGATGCTCTTTTAAATGGCCTGAGATGTTTCTTCGCCATACGTGGCGTCGTTCGTCAGATTAAGTCAGATTAAGGGAGCAACTTCGTCGGGGCAAAAAGCAAACTCAAAGAAGCTCTCAAAGAAGTCAATGCAGACCGACTGGCTGTATTTCTTGCAGAGAAGCAAGAGGGGTGTGGAGGGGTGTGGGAGAGACAGATCAGGACGGCGAGAAACATCTTAAGGTCCACACTTACCCTTTCCTCTATGAAGCTATGATAATCGTAAACAGTCGCCCACTGACCGTTGACAACCTCAGTGACCCTCACACTCTTGAGCCACTCACCCCTAATTACCTCCTGACTATGAAAACTGTTAAGGCCCTACCTCCACCTGGTGAATTTGTCACAGAAGACATATGTGGCAGAAAAAGGTGACGACACCTTCAATACCTTGCAGAACAGTTCTGGAGTCGATGGCGGAAGGAGTACTTTGCCAACATCGCTCTCAGACAATGTTGGCATGCCCCTAGAAGGAATCTGCAAGTCGGAGATATTGTGATGTTGAAAGGGGAACATGCACACAGATATGAGTGGAGATTGGGCAGAATTTCAGAGACTACTGCTGACAAGGACAGATTGGTGAGGAGAGTGATGGTCTGCCTCGTTGACAGGGAGCTCAGCAAGAAAGGAGAGCATCTCCACAAGATGTCTGAAGTTGAGCGTCCTGTTCAGAAGCTAGTCCTGCTGCTGGAGACGTACTAAATCTGCTCTCTCTTTCTATAGTCTAAAATCCCGCTCCTTATAGATAGTTATTTCAACAACGTTATGTAAGTTTTCTACTTAAGGGGTTTTCTACTTTTGACAAGAGTATTTACTGTATGTTGTTTAAAGGGTATGTCATTTCTTGTTTAAAAACCATTCACTCATAACGTAATCTGTACCGTTGCATTATTTACTCATGATTGGTGGGAGTGTAAAAGACTTAAAAACAACCTTTATTAATGCAAAGTGTTCTTTCAGTTGTGCCCTTTTTTAAGTACAATGGGTCTTTTATTTTGGTAGTCTCTGGGCAGAAGTGAATGTCTTAGGTAAAGGTGTTCAAATTGACAAACAAGGAAAACGGGTGAATGGAACAGAGCAGATAATGAGAGAATGAAAAGGAGATGAAAACTAACTTTTGTGTAAACCAAGCGCCTAGCTTGAACCGGGAACAAGGTATTTTGTGTTTTAACTATTTCACTGTGCGTTGCCTGAACTGTAATACTAATTTTGAGTAATTTTAGCACCTTAGCATTGGAGCATCTTAGCATTGTTTCATGTGCCTGTGTTTGTATAAGAGCTAATTGTATGCTGTCCATTTGTCCTGTAGCTCTTACGGTGTTTCATGGAGATTCTATGGTGTTTCATGGAGAAACGACATTCATGATTACAATAAGGCTGATCATAAATAAAGACTCTAAAACATCAGTAAGCTTCACCATTGTCTGGTTGGGTTTGTTACATACAATATACAAACCCAGAGACAATATCAGATTTTCTTAAAATGGAATGGGTAATATAAAATTTTTACATCATGGTATCACAGTGAAGGGGTTATCACACACGTGATTTTCCCCATGCTTGCAAGGGTTTTCTTCAGGTATTTGATAAAAGGATACACAGCACTGATAAAGCTAAGGTGTCAACACAAACTCATTTTTTCTATAATTATGTCAAATGCCTTTATTGTGTTGAAAAAAATCTAACACATGATGGCTTCCAGGTGACTGCTCTATTCAATTCCTTTTTTTGACACCCATATCCATTGGGTGATAAGACAGTAAAATCTTTACATGACAGAGTTTCCACAACATGTTCAACAGGGGACATTTGATGAAGTCCTACCTCTTCATCAAATCTCGAATGAGAAAGTATTATAGATATTCCAATTAACCTACCTGTTGTTTGACTGTGGGGAGAAAATAATTTCTTCACTTAGTTACTTCATATTCCTTTATCTTCTTTTGCACTAATTAATTATTAATCTCATGCATATTGAAAATCTGTTATTCATTTTATTGGACCCCAGGAGAAAAAAATTGGCATTCAGTTCACAAACTCGCTTTTAATGAGATAACAAAGTTTGTTTTCCAGTTTAGCATCTGCTTTCATGTCAGCTGGGACTCACAAAGGTCAGAGGTCAACAACTCATCAGTCATTTGGACTGTGTCTCACCGGCACATCCACTATGCAGGTCACATGCAGTGACAGTCAAGGCACTTACTCTAATTCAAATCCTTTCCAACTGAGCTTTGAAAGACAGGAAATCTTAATAATTTCTGTCATTACAAGAGTATACATAGTTAAATAAATAGGCCACACCCTCTTCCAAAAGTACATTGCTGCTCTGCCTGTGTTTGCGCATGCGCAGTCAGTTCCCCAGTTGAAAACCATTTACGTAAAAAGGCAGCTCTCTACGCTACCTTTGGACGTAATCGTGCGATGCTAAATGCTATACGTAAGTTCACAGTGCATTAATTAATTGATCCAGCGTGGCTGCGACAGCTGCAACGTTCTCTAGCTAGTGGGCGGGATATCACTACAGTCAGGATGACAGCGCTAGAGATGATAGATGTCTAATAATAGAACTAAAAATCTTGTAATTGGTAGTATTTACAGGCCTCCAAACACAGACGTTTTGAACTTCCATCAATGCTTTTCAAGAACTTTGGAAATCATAAACAGGGAAAATAAATTGTGTCATATTCTTGGGGATATTAATATTAATTTGTTTAAAAGGAAACACATTTTGCAACTGATGACTTTTTAAACTATCTACATGCAAACTATTATTTTCCTTCAATTACCAAACCAACAAGAGTTGCAAAAAATGCTGCAACATTAATAGATAATATACTTTTTAACACATTAAACCAAGAGACAAAATCTGGAATATTATGTACAGATATTTCAGACCATTTCCCGATATTCCAAATGGTTGTATTAGGCAACAGTTATATGCTGAATAAAGAGCCTCTTACCGGTTTCTGGGCATAAAATACTGTTAACAAAATCAAATTCAAACAACTAGTGGAAATATTGCTTTTGAAAGTGTTTTTTTAGTGAAAATGATCCTAACTCAGCTTATCGGATATTCATGCAAAGAGTCAATGATGTTTTTGAGAGGTTCTTTCCAATTCTAAAATCTCATGAGGGTAAAGTAAAAAAAAACTAAATCCATGGTTTACAAGTGGACTTATAAAACCTTCACACATTAAAAATAAGTTATATTAAAAAGTATCTTTCCTCCCCATCCCCCTTAAATTCAGCCTCATAAAAGTTGTATAAAAATCAATACACTCATCTTCTTAGGATACGAAAAAATACTTCAGAAATCAATGAACAATATTACATGGAAAACAATAAACTAACTTTTTCAAAGAAAATAGAGCTCCTTTAAACTATCCTTCAACTTTTACAGATGAAGTACTTTCAGTAACCCTTTTGATATTGCATGTAAGTTCAATAATTATTTCCCAAATGTTTGTGCTACTCTGGCCAAGAGAATTTGCACCACAAATGTCAATCCACTAGACTACATTAAAGGTAAATTTGCTTCTTTCAGTGATTTTGAAGTGCCTAATTCCAGTGAGGTTCAGGAAATCATTGCAGGCCTAAAAACATCTGCTCCTGGCCATGATGAAATAAGTGCTTCGTTTATTAAAGATGTTACATTTATAATTTCTGAACCACTTACTTATATTTTTGCATTATCTATGAAAACTGGCATAGTACCTTCAGAACTAAAAATAGCTAAAGTTCTACCTTTGTGTAAAAATGGTGAAAATGCATCCTTCTCAAATTATTGTCCTATTTCAATATTTTCATGTTTTTCAAAGATTTTGGAAAAACTTGTTTTTAGAAAACTTCGTCAACACTTAATTAAGAACAATATATTATATAATTACCAATTAAATATTTGCAAATATCATTCATCACACATGGCTTGTATTAAACTAATGGATATAATTCATACCTCTTTGAATAAAAAGGAATTTGCAACTGGTATATTTTTAGATTTAGCTAAAGCTTTTGACACCGTATTCAGGGACAATGTGTATATCTGGCTCTATAATTATTTATCTAACAAAGAACAGTATGTCAGTAAGAAAAATTATGAATCTAAAAAGAATTCTGTGGAATATGGTGTACCACAGGGTTAAATTTTGGGACCATTATTAGGTTCTATTTATCTAAATGACTTTGCTACTGTTTTTTTTTTTTTTCTCATGACACTAATCTGTTAATTTTTGACAGGGATTTAAATGCTCTGATTAAAAATTAAAATCACAATTTTTCAGAATGGTTCAGAGCTAATACATTGTCCTTAAATGTGAAACAATCAAATTTTATGTTATTTACTGGTGATAAAAATCAAAATAAATAGAAGCAAAATAAAATGTACCTTAATAATGAAGAAATAAAGAGTCTTCAGATTAACATTAAACTGTGTTGGAAGGAAAAGGTCGAAAAAGTTTGCAAAAAGATAACTAAGTCTATTGTAATCATAAGTAAAATTAGAAATCAAGTAAATCATAAGTGTCTCTTAACACTTTACTGCAGTCTTATGTATCTCTATATAAATTGTGGCAATATTGTATGGGGAAATACTTTCACTACTTACCTAAACAAAAATTTTCATTCTACAAAAGAAGTTTGTCCGTATAGCTACTCTTTCCAAAGGACGCTCCAAGTCCTTCTTTGTTTTTCGAATGAAAACTCTTGAATGTTTTTGATATAAATACTCTCATGACTTGTACATTTGTATTTAGATCACTGTATGATGATGATTGGCTTTCTTAGTAAAACATTATTTTATGTATAACTATCAAGTTCATCGTTATTCTACTAAACAAGCTGCAAAATTACACCTTCATCTGCCATTGTATAATACATCTCAGGATCAACTGGCAATTAGATATCATGGAGTTAAAGAATGGAACAGGCATATCCATCATTACCCATGTATAAAAACAAAGTAAAACATAAATCAATGTCTGAATATTTGCATTGAGTACAGAGCAAAGACTCATAAAGGATGTGATTGTGTGAGTATTGTATATTTTGTATTTGTATTTGATTTGGTATTTTGACTGTGTAGTGACCTGGCGTGGCTTAAAGTTACTTTGTTTCTTATTCAATTGTTTCCTTGGGAGTGGTGTTGTTATAAGCTTATTGGCTTCTACCTCTCCCATGCGCATGCTGTTAATATTATTACCTTTTTTTGTATATTCATACATCTGAATGGATGTTTTTTTATGTTCTTGCTTTTTTCCTTTGATGGCTACTCGAAAGTGCTAAATTAAAAAAAAATTTAAAAAAAAGATGTACATTTTTGAAATTTTGCCAATGATGAGAGATTTTTAAATTTTTCAAACTAATCCAGAATCACTTTACAGATCTTGATCCCCTCTAAGATTTAAGGGAGTTTTCCATGGCGTAGGGTCTATCTTTTGTTAAAATGTAGTCAAAATCCATTGAGTGCTTTTGACATAATCTTGAAAACAGACAAACAATTGAACAAATAATTTGATATTACATTTGTGTTGTTTAAAATTAAATAACTAAATTCTTTTTGAAGTCATCACATTAGAAAAAGCTGGTCACGTCCATTTTTATACTCTCTTGAAAACTCTTTCTTTCAAAGCTTTTTAATGACAAATCCCAAAACTGCTGGAAAATGAAGTTTATTAGGGCAAATCTTCCAATTTGAACAACTCTCGACTTTGTCAGGGCAAGACAATTGGATCAGCAAAGTTGTTTATGGATTAGTGTTTGGCCTTACAGCACAATAGTCTTGGTTTGATTGCTTTATTAATAGACTTGGTAGATTCCCCAGTTTCACTCACTGGAAGCAAGCTTGAGTTGAAGCAGCAAAAGGTAAAAGCACCGAGTCAACGAGCAAAGTATTTATTTATTTATTTATTTTTTAAAGGTCATATTAGAGTCCCGCAATAAAACAGATTATTTAAGAAAGAGCCATGAGTAACTAACTAACTAGTATTACGCCCCTTGCCTTGGGGGCAGAGGCAGACTTATTAGGCAAGGATTTGCACTTGCCTCGGGCCCCCAACTAGTAAGGAGCTAATTACCCAATTTTGATATCTCAGTTGTTTCTGTTGTTTTCAATAAGGTAATAATAATTAGAAATAAAACAATTTTCAAAAATACATTTTTAAAATGTAAAAGTTTAGATTCATGCCGCCCCCAGCCAGATGCATAAATTATTATTTGATATTAAAGTTCCTATTATTTGTGTTTTAGCCAAGAGAAAGTACACACAACTTCAGATGTTACGCTCTGAAAGTAATTTCTCTGGAGATATATTTGCTTTCTATATCATAATAAATATAACAATAATACATATATTCCCCTTTAGCAGGAAGAAGATGTGCCTGAGGATGCAGCTGGGCTAGATGTGCTACAGGAAGTGTGATGTTGGGGAGACAGCCGAGTGATGTGATAGGAAATGATCCAGCATCATGGCCAAAACACCTCACTGACAGAGATTATTGCAGAATTGCTTAAAAAGGACCAGTTCAAACACAGACTGACTTTTCCAAAAACAAAAAACTAAATTGGCAATTTAATATTTGTCATTACTGCAGGCTAATAAACAATGGGGAGAAGATCAGAAGGTCCTGGCTTGTCTACAGCAGAGCAAATTATTCTATTGTGTGCTTTTGTTGTAGACTCTTTGGGGATGGGAAGACACTGTAAAGCTCAAGTGGATTTAACAACTGGAATGAAACAATATGAGAGGACCAACGATCACCAGTTACAAATAAATAAATGGCACAGCTTGAGTGAAAGACTTCTTACTGGTACAGCTATTGACTAGACCAGACAGATGAAGGGAGATTAAAAAAAAAAAAAAAAAAAACTTAGTTATTGGGACCAACCATGCGGAATAACATTTAGCATTTGAGAGCAATTGTATGAACATAGTAATGGCAATTTCCTGGGACAGGTGGAGCTTATGGAACAATTGGACCCATACACGAAGGAACATTTATAAAGAATAAAGGACATATCTGATACTTACCTTAGCAAATATATTCAAAATGAGATCATTGGAGTAATTGCAAAAAGTACAACTGATGCCATTGTAGAAAGGGTCAAGCTAAAAAAAAACATATGCCACAGAGAAAAAGTATGCAGAGTGTGCCTCCAGTGCAAAATGTTTTTTTCCTGGTGAGTATGATCATTTGGTACACCGTGCTGTTTGACATTGAAGGTGATATCAGGAGTTTCTGAGTAATCTGTGTTTATGTTTGATTCTTTTGAAATGCGAAAAAATACCTAACTGTCTTTTAATATGGTCTACTGCCGATGGTCATTCATATACAGATCTTTCTACGAACGTGTGCTACAAGGGCTATTTTGGGTGATACTATTGGCTGCTCAACTGAAGTCAGGCTTGTTCACGTACCAAATGCAATGGCTGACATTCCAGCAAAAGTCTCCATCGTGACATTATGCACAACAGTTAGTTAGTTAGATCAATGTGGAGAATCAACAGTCTAAAGGCACAAACATGGGAGGAACGGCCCGCTTTGCATCCTCGCGGATCCCCGTGGCTGTGCAGGGTCTGCCCCACGTACTGGTGTCAGAGGGAGAGTGATAACAGACGGATTCTACAAACTGCAGGTTTAAGCATTGCACACAGACTACTACTCACTCTCCTTGTGATGGTTGCATCTGGCGAAAGGAGCTTTTTGTCACTAAAAAGATTGCCAACTTACCTTTGATCTACAATGTCACAGGAAAGACTTTCTGCTCTTGCTCCAATCTCCATTGACCATGAGGTCAGTAGATCACTGAATTAAAATAAAGACATTACAAAGACTTGGATTATGAGTATAACAAAGATTAAAAAAGACCAAGAAGTGCTCACAGAAAAAAGGACAAGCATGATAATGAGATGGTGTAAAAAAAAGAGGAAATATATAATATGTTGTGGCAAAGAGCAGCATGAGAAGCAAATGCAGTGAAGAGAAAAGCATCAAGGGTCCACAGATCTGGAACAATATCTGTCAAACTGAAAATCCTCACAGATCCAAACTTGTTCAACTGCAAATTGAAGGTTAAAGTTAAACCAAGCCTGCCAACACTAAATTGATTTAAAAAAGTTTGTAAATTATTTGTATTGTAGCATGTATGTAGCATTTATGAAACTAACTGTAGGTCAGTTGCAAACAATTATTGATATAGAGCTAATTGCAGAAGAGTTTGCCAGATACTATGAAACATTATATAGTCATGACGCTAAAGGAGATAAAAATAAAATGGAAACAAATAATTCTACATTGATAACGGCAATAACAGCAAATTAAATAAAACAACAAATTATTGCACTGAAAACAAGAAAATCTCCAGGAGATGATGGATTTACAAATTAATTTTATAAAAAAATGTAAAGTACAAATCACTTCTTAACACAGATTACAAACTAATATCATCAATTGGCCAAAAGATTAAAATATATTACTCAATATATAGCTAACAGATAAGCGTGGTTTAATTCTAGGTAGGTTATTGGCAGATACCATAAGGCAAACTATAGCTCTTATTGACTATGCTCAAAAGCAAGGTGCTGATCTGCTGCTATTAACTCAAAGATGCGGAGAAAGCTTTCGATTTAGTGAGTTGGCCTTTTATGTTTAAAATACTTGACTACTTCGTAATGGATAAGAAATTGATCTTGTGGTTTCAGGCAATCTATAGTAATCGATATGCAAAGATGAAAATAAATGGTACACTGTCAGGAAGATTTAATATACAAAGAGGAGCTAGACAGGGAGACCTTTCCCCTCTATTATTCTCTATAATGTACTGTATATACTGAAGTGTTAGCAGAGGCAATAATGAAAATATCAATGGATTACAGGTAGGAAAGGAAATGCATAGCAGGTGAGCATAAGGTACTTTACCACACCCTATCAATGTGAAAAATACTCAGCTCATGGCACTAAATGTTGGAGAGGGTGTGGAGAGGAAAAAGCAGATTATTGTATATACATATGCTTCTTACATGTCCTACTCTGAGCTAATTCTGGAAAGAGGTTGAGAAGTCACTGACGGATGTCTGAATGACTAAATCAAAACCTGAAATTAGAACACCAATTACGAATACATGTACTACTAATAATAAACAAGGCAGATATTCCACTTTTTAATGTTTTGAGTGTTGCAGCCAGGTGACATGGAACATGGAAACAACAAATCTCACCCAAAATAAATCTTTGGTTGAGAACGGTAGAGCAAACTTTAGATGATGAAAAAATAACATTAACAATTAGAGATAACTTGCAAAACATGAATAAAATTTACTCTGAAAATAGACTAAGTAGACTTCACAATTACATAATTTCACTAAAGGATGTGTGACAAAAAGGCACTATCCCCAATTTATTTATCTATTTATTTTTGTTCTGTTTTTGTCCATTTTGTGTTACATATACAAAAAAGGCAGTGCACTTTTATGTGTGTTAAATTGACATTTTGCTTGTTAATTAATGCAATAAAGTATTTTTTTTAAAAAAACAATTTACATCAGAAGTCTACCTTGGTAATTATGATGATTTAATCTTGATTTTATATTGTTTTTATTCATTTTTAATAAAGTAAAATAGAGTGAGTAAATTAGTTGTACAAATAATGTTTATATTTTTTCTTTCTCTTCCAAATGCACCAACTAATTTCCAGACGCATTTTATCCACCTGCCATGCGCAGACTGGTGAGAATTCACACTGACATACTTACAAAATAATTTGTTATAGCAAACCCAAAACCCTGAATCTTATACACCAGTTTATGTCTCCTTCTATAGAGAATAACATTAATACCACATTTATAAATTTTGGTTCCAAACAGTTCCAGGTTTGATTGCACACTTCTTCAAGGTGGTCTTTAGTCCTCTTTTTGTGTCCTCCTGTGGAGTGTTGGCAAATGTGTAATTAGCTGTAGAGGGTCTTACAAAGCAGACGACTTGCTGGCATCCTACTAACTTGTCCGAGCCATTTTAGCTGATGGTGCATGAATCAGAATCTCTTTATTGTCCCATGAAGGGATATTAGTTTTGCAGCAAGGGCACGCATAAGACAAGGTACAAAATGACATTGTCAGCAGAAAGTCTAGGAGTCAGAAACATTAAAAAAACATAAAACAATACAATATAAAAAACACCATACACATACACAAAATCACTAACTAAAGTTTAGTTCAGAGCTAATACCATGTAATTCAAAAGTGCAATGTGTGGATGTGCAAATGAGCAAAAATAGTGCATGAAGAAAAGGAGCAACCTCAGGGTCAATTACCATTAATTAAATAGATTGCACTGGGGATGAAAGAGGCCTGAAGTCTTTTAGTCCTCTTCTCAGGAGCCCTAAAACAATGGCCCAAGGGCAAAAGCTCAAATTAATTTCCAAGTGGATGATTAGAACAATCCAGGATAGCATTAGCATTTCACGAGTCCTGTCTGTTATAGATAGACATTACCCCAGCCTGCTGACTTCCTGCAATTTGTGCAGCAGTTTTAACAAGGCTACTGAGACAATTCTTATTAGTCAGGTTCAGGTTTCTACTATGCAACAATACAAAAGTTTAAAACAGAGTTATTGAAAATTCTGTAAATGAGAGTCATCATCTCAATAGAAAAATGAAAGCTTCTCATTTTCCTCAAAAATAACATTTTTTATTTATTTTTTTAACTTCTTGGAAGCATGGACATGAGGTTCAAAACACAGTTTATTATCAAGGACCACACCTAGATATTTGTAGTTCTCTATTGTCTCAAGACTATCTTTCCACCCGGTGACATTTTTCATACGTATGGGGAATGACCCCCCTGCTCGTCAGGGTACATCGATATTTCTTAAAGACACTCCAGCTTGCCCGGTCATGCCCAACAGGTTACCTAAATATCACCTGTGCAGGCGTGAATTCAGTGGTTGTTTGATTTCCACTCAGTCAGGGTGCAGTGTGTCAATCAGTTTTACTTAGAAAAATCAGTGTGTGGTTTACAGCTTATATCTGCTTACCTGTTGTGGTTTGGGCATCTGTCTGTGGGCAGCCTCTCTGGATTGCTGTTTCCTTGTTCATTAGACCTGTTTTCTTCTCTAAAATCTCTGTTTTTCATGGCTGTGTTCCCCAATACCAGCATATTAATGTGGTGCAGCGGCTAACAGTGGGACGAAACTCCAGCCCAGAAATGTAGACTGTCAGATGTAGACTGTCAGATGTAGACTGTCAGATGTACTGCAGACTGTCAGATGTAGACTGTCAGATGTAGACTGTCAGATGTAGACTGTCAGATGTAGACTGTCAGATGTACTGCAGACTGTCAGATGTAGACTGTCAGATGTAGACTGTCAGATGTAGACTGTCAGATGTAGACTGTCAGATGTACTGCAGACTGTCAGATGTAGACTGTCAGATGTAGACTGTCAGATGTACTGCAGACTGTCAGATGTAGACTGTCAGATGTAGACTGTCAGATGTAGACTGTCAGATGTACTGCAGACTGTCAGATGTAGACTGTGGAGGGTGCCTCCCTGCCATTTGTGCAGCCACATGTCTGAGTCGTCTGAGTCCACCTTTGTTAAATCCTACCATCTAAATGTAGCCGTCAGTCCCTCTTTTGCGGAGCTAATGCTGAGCGTGGTTCATCGGTAGATGACTGGACCAAGAGCAGGCCGCTGCCTATGTGTGAGGTCTCCTTTGTGACTTGCTTGTCGAGCTGAGTTTCCTTTGACCATGTTAGCCTTTGCATCTTGCAGAGCCTTAATCATGGCCCTGAAGAAGACTAACAATAACCGTATCATCAGCAAACTTTAAGATACTGTATGTCTGTTACTATTTCTGCTAAGGCAGTCAGTGTAAAAAATATAAATGAGGGACGACAAGCAGCAACCTTGAGGAGAGCCAGTGGAAGAGGAGAGCTCACTGGAGAGAACACCATTAACTGTCACACACTATCTTAAAATGACAGACAAGATAACTCCATGTTTAGTTCAAGACAACAACTTTTATTACCAGGCCACACCATCAACTGACACATTGGAGACATTCTTCTTCTAACACCTCACAGGTTAATCAGAACAGTAGTGTTTCTCCTAGCTGTCAAATATCAAACTGTATACATTAAACTGTAAGCATTAACAACAAAGAGCTAACACAATCTTTAAAAATAATAATAATAATAATAATAATAATAATAATAATAATAATAATAATAATAATAATAATAATAATAATAATAATAATAATAACAATAACAATAACAATAATAATAATAATAATAAATATTTAAAAAAAAAAAAAAATGCCAAGAGAAGCATAGTAAGCTTGTGAACAATAAGAATAAGAACATCATAACAACACAAATGTATCAGTTCAACAGAACAACTTATTCCTTAAACTCAATAAACAGTCCAATGTCCTTCATGGAAAGCATTAAGTATTATGGCCGAGGAAGCACCCTTCTTAGTGAGACTCTGCAAACTGCTCTTCTGTTTCTGACACAACACCTTTTTTTGGTAACAAACTTGGTAGACTTCAGCGCCTCAACAAGAGAAAAGTTATCTGCAACACAGATGATTAATTCAATTCAACTATATTTCTATAGTGCAAATTACAACAAAAGCCATCTCAAAGTGCTATCAAAATATAAAATTCTTAATAAGAAGGAAAAAACCCAATAAAATCCACATGAACAAGCATTAGTGACAGTGGGAAGACAAAACTCCCTTTTAACAGGCAGAAATCTCCAGCAGAACCAGGTTCAGAGGTGGCAGCCATCTGCTTCGACTGGTTTGAGTTAGTGGACAGGATTGAGAGATAGAACATCAGAGTGTCCCAGACTAGTTGAGCCGTGAACCACAGATCAGGAACTGTCAGCTCCAGCTTCAAGACACCTGAAACAGAAAAGAGAGAGAAGGGCCAGGAGAAGACACAGACTGCAGAAAAACATGATACAGTATTAGCAGGTCTGCCTGCATGATTTTGAACTTTGTTCCCAGTGGTTAGGTTAATGCTTGTTAGAAGGGCGACAAATCTCTTCCAGTTGATTGGTAAGTCTACATGTCTTTAGAACGTTAAAGAGAAGGTTCAACTTGTTCATGGTCCATATTGATTCACGTCTGGTGGTATTTTTCCCTACATGTAACACTATTTTAGAAACAGTTGCTGGCAGTGTGGGTAGCGTTTGATTAAGTTTGTTTGAGATAGCGTAAACTGTAGTACCTGGGATAGAATATGTGATGGCATTAAAGAATTTGATATTCCTAGTTATTGAATCACCAATAATGAGTGAAGTTGGAGGAAAAAAAGAACTAGGAATGTGTGTGGACCTGTTACACTGACCGGGAGCATCTGACCATGGGCGGATCACAGCTGGCTGTAGAAAAGTTTCCGTCATCGGTGCCGGCTGGCGTTGAAGGAGCTGTGCGGGAACATCTGATGGCGAGCGGGTTGCTGACGGCTGTGGAGAAATCTCCGGCTGGCTGTGATCTGTGTTTGTCGATGGCTGTGTACATGGGGCCAGAGTGCCTCTGTAATACTGCTCTTGCTGCTCTGAGTAGTTTTCAACAGGCAGCCTGGTGGTTGTTTTAGTCGGCTTAATTGGACTGAGTTTGTCTCCATTTTCATATGAGAGAGCTTCAAAACGATTATGGAGAGTAAGCAGAGGAGGGACGCCATTTTCCTTGTTTTTCTGTCTCTACTGTGGCCTGCCAGTCAATGCAAATCTTTCTGTTCCACCCCGACATGAAATCGTCAACATGACAAGCTAGCACACCTGGTATATTTTGTCCTCATCCAACCAGAAGAAAACAGCAGGGTCAACTTCAGCTTTTATACAGTATCTATTGAATGAAGTTGCCACCATTTCTGACAAAACACTGCTACAAGGAGCCTCAGAGACACTGAAGCACAGGAGAGTCTTCTTTAGCTCAGAAACTTGTAGCTCCTCAAATCCTTGTGCAATAAGCCTGCCTTTTGGTACTAATCCATCGTCTGTCTTTTTCAGAGTGCACACCCACCGAGATACATTTTTTTCTGTTGTCCTCTACTTCCTCAAACAAGATTCTGTTTTTGAAGATCCTCAGTTTGTAATAAATCAACTGAATTACTGTTGCCCACCACCTTAGCAGGCTTAAGCAGCTCCAAGTTGAGCCAGTTCGTGTATTTCCCTGTTTTTTTTTTTTTTTTTTTTAGCACCACTCTGTGTTTCTGAACGTCACAACAACAACAGACTTTACGTTGATGTTTTCTGTGTCCTGTCTCTAAGCCTCTATATTTACAGAAGTGGGAAGTGAATCATTGTCTGTGTTTTCTGCGTTTGTCTTCTGCACCCTCATTTATATCATATAAATGTTGTTCATCTTGTTTTTCTTTGTCACAGCTAAGCTGAGGTTCCTGGTGTTCCTGGGTAATTTTAGTCAACCTGAGCTGGTGAACTCTGACACAGGTAGCTCCGTGCCTAACAAACACAACTGCACCGTCCTTCCCAATGACAACCCCTGGGCCATTCAAGTTTGGACCATCCACACGTTTGTAAAACACCTTGTCTCCTTGTTCATACCTCTTAGTATATGCTTATACCAGCGGTAGACCCTCAACAGGTTTGAATTTGGTCTTACACTATTTTGACATACTTCACAGACACTTATGATCAAACTGTTAATGAAGATTCTCTAAAGCTTTCATCTTCTCTCGCGTCTTTCACTTTGCGGTCAAAGTCAGTGTATGCTTCATAAATGTGGTCTTTATCAAGTTATCAAGTTTAGCAAGCAAAGTGGCCATTTTTGTGTCTGCATTTAACTCATCTACTGGAATTTCAACTCATATAGAGCCCTTTAACGCAACCACAGCTGGCACAAAGTGCTGTACACAATAAATACAAACAATAGCAAAACAATAAAATAAACTAAGTAAAACAAGAACAAAAAATGATGTAATTATAAAGCACAACAGTGAATAGAGACAAAACACAGGACTCTAAAACAAGAGCAGAGTCTCAAACTGGGTTAAAAGCCAAGGAATAAAAATGGGTATTAAAAGCAGATATAAAACTGGACAGTGATGGGGCATTTCTTACGTGTAATTGCAGCTCATTCCACAGCTTAGGAGCTGCAACAGAGAACGCTTTGTCAGCTCTGACCTTCCGTTTGGACCTCACTACCTCCACGAGAAGCCGATCAGCTGACATGAGGCACCGAACAGGAATGTAGGGGTGGAGGAGCTCAGAGAAGTAGAATGAAGCGAGACCTTTTAAAGACTTAAAAACAAATAAAATAATTTTGAAATGAATTCTAAAATGCACAGGCAGCCAGTGGAGGGAGGCCAGGATGGGGGTTATGTGCTCGCTCTTACGTACTCCAGTTAGGAGATGAGTGGCTGTGTATTGCACCAAGAGATGTGTGAGGGATGACTGGCTGACTCCAAAATAAAGTGCATTACAGTATTCCAGCCGAGATGTAATAAAGGCATGGAATACTGTACTAAGTGATGCTGTGAGAGGAAAGGCTTCACATTTCCCAGCTGCCTAATATGAAATAAGCCAGATTTTACAACAGCACTAATTTTCCGGTCTAATTTAAAATCACTATCCGTTACAAAACCCAAGTTTAAGACTGTTGGCTTTGCATAATTTGTCAAAGGGCTCAAGTCAAAAGGTGGGCAATCACATGGACCACTGGGGCCAAGCACCACTACTACTGTTTTTTTTCTTCATTGGAGTTTAAAAAAATTAAGGCCATCCAGGCTTTGATGTCTTCAAGACATGCCAGAAGTGGTGTGAGAGAGAAAGCATTTTTCTTTTTCAGCGGCAAATATATTTGGCTGTCATCAGCATAGCAATGGAAAGAGATGCCATCCTTTTTCAGGATGGAGCCCAGAGGCAATAAGTACAAAGAAAAAAGCAGGGGCCCTAGAATCAACCCCTGTGGAACCCCATACAACAGTGGAGCAGGGCTGGACCCTGAACTTCCAAAGCTAACACTCATTCTTCTGTAGCAGACTCAAGATGACCAGCAGTACCCATGAAGACTCAGGCACTCAGGCAGAATTGAAGATCAGCTATCACACATGTCACACACACAGGCACCAGCACGGTCTTTCTCCAATCCAGAAGCTTCTCTCATCTGTCGGGAGAGAGCAGCATCACCCCACATGTGCCTCTTATGTGTATCAGTAATTAGGTCCAAAAGGACAAGGATGACATGGTCACCAGAGACATTTGCCAGGAGGATTTTATCAAAAAGTCTTAATAATGCTGACTCAGTGCTATGCTGTGTTTTAAAGCCGTACTGAAAGACCTCCAGGACATCATGCTTATCTAGAAAAGATTTCATCTGTGCATAAACAACTTTCTCCAGGATTTGAGAAATAAAAGGAAGTTTGGAGATGAGCCTAAAACTGGCCAGCATGCTGTCATCAAGGCCGCGTTTCTTAAGTAGACGCTGGACTACCCTACATGTTTAAAACTTAGGTGAAAAACACCAGAAGAAAGACTGATCGCAAAACCATTATAAAGTGAATTTTTCATAATACTGCCGCTTTAAGTTGTTGTATGCCAGAGGTGTTAGGACAGCGATTCTCAACTGGTGGGTCGGGACCCAAAATTGGGTCGCGGACCTTACTGGATGGGTTGCGGACAGCTAGTCAAAAACAAATAAATACTTAATGTCTCTCAAGTTGGACTTCTTTTGACAGGCATGCTGTGAAATGCATGTTGCACAGGAAAATGTATAGATTTATGTTTAAAAAAGATTATATATATGTGTTTTCAACAGCTATTTTTGAAAAACTTAGTTTGGTTGACTGAATTCTAAAAAAAAAATGAGTCGTGATTTAATGACTGTGGCAAAATGTGGGTCCCAGGGTGAGACCAGTTGAGAACCTCTGTGTTAGGAGGTATCATTAGTTTGTCTGAACTTCACATTAACTTTCCATACATGGTGGGTGAACAGTCAGACAGCAAATTGCAATTTGCAGCAGTGTCCAGTTTTCCCAATGAAATCGGAGCTTTCTACTGCACTCATGTTACAATAAGGGCCCAGAGTGAGAACGATGCTGCTTTCATTAACCGAAAGCATTTTCATTCTCTGAATGTCCAAATAATATGTGATGCAAACATTATGCTCACTAATATAGTGGCTCATTGACCTGGGTCAACCTATGATTTGTTTACCTCACCAATCAACACCTTCACCTCACTTTGGCTGAAATTGCGTTTTATCATTCGTTTTCCTTCTTGTTCCATCTTGAAATTTGTCTCAGTGAATATTCATTAAGGGCGTTCACCTGACCTTTTATAGGCATCCTATGGGCGGAGTAAGGTGTTTCCTCACGTGCGACAACTTTCGAGTTGTTTGTCATTTATAAATGGAAACAGCCGGGGGACGAGCGTGCACCCCTCGTTTATAAGTCTGATAGTGTTTTTTGCATATGCACTTCCTGGTATTTAGCGTACACCAGCTGATCTTACCTTTGCACAGTTTTATGAATGAGGCCCCTGGCCTTTTTGTTACATTCGCAGACACTTGATAAAGCATCTCCACTTTCCATAGAGTAAAAAAAGTTTTGCTTGAAGAGTGTTGAAGACACTGCAAATAAAAATCAGGAAATAATTCAAGCCGGACCTTTGCTGGCTTGTAGGGAGCTTTGGTATACACGTAGGTTTATGCCCTGAGGTCCACAGCAATTTAAAACTATAAGAAAAAAAATTCTAGTTTAATTATTTCCCATTTAAGTAAATATAACTGTGATTAAATACAATTTGTTTGTAGCTGCAAAGGCAAGAGCATAATTTGACAACAAATTGTGGATGAACTGATCTTTCCTTTGATTACAATTACAATTTCATTTAGCAGACGCTTTTATCCAAAGCGACGTACAACACAAGCAGTTAGGGTTAAAGGACTGCATCCCACAGTGATGGCCCAGGTTGGATTCAAACCGGTGAATCTTTGACTACAAGCCCTCTTCCTTAAATGTTCCACCACCACCGCCCACAGCACTTTGAGATGCTGGACATCATAAACTATTTTTAGATGTTATTGACTATCCTTGTTACAGTGAGAAAAAGTTCAAATCCATAATTTTTTTCTCTGTGAGCAAACATCACTTCTCACTGGAATGACATCTGGACTGCATTCGTTTTATCAGTGTTCACTGCAGGCAAGCATACCATTGTATTTTAAAAGCTTTTTCTTTAAAATCTCATGCAGAATTTAGATACACTGACATTCAAATAGGTTCATGTCCTTTTGACAGACAGTCGCTCCTTCGACTGTGGCATCAGTGAAGCATCATGGGAGGCTCGAAGGCTTTGTTTTTTGTGGGAGGCAACGTTGACAGGAAGTGGAGACACTGCAGATGCTAAATATTTAATGGAGCTGTCCAGGATCTCCTGAGTTTCCTGCCAGCCTTTTCATATTCGAGAATACAAATCAAGTCAAATTATTTATTTTTGATAAAGAAACATAAGAAGTGTGCCATTGTCATGTACAAGACCATTAAGATATATAAATGTTTTCATATGTTACATGAGTTACAAACAGACATGTGACCCTTTACTAAAGGTGGGGAGATACATCCTGCAACAAGATATACATTATTTATTTGCGTTATCCATATAAAGATTTTGAATTTAAATGACCTTCAAAAAATGAACTGTGCAATTGTAAAATGCAAAAGTTATTTTTTTTCCTCATTATTGTGTGTGGCTGACAAACTGTTGTTTGCAAAACAATGACAACTATAATAATAATAATAATAATAATAATAATAATAATAATAATAATAATAATAATAATAATAATAATGAAAAACTCAGTCAGGTTTGGAAATAACCTTTTTTGTCACCATGTTTGTTTTGACACTGTTTGGCTCTGATTGGCTTGGTTTCTTTTGCAATGAGGAAATGAGCAGAAAAGACGGCATTACCACACCCACTTTCTTACATAAAGTAAGGAAGTGGGTGTGGTTTATTGTCAGGCTACCACTTTTGGTCACTTTTAACCAACTTTATTTCTGATTAAAATAAGGATTTACATTGTATTCTTTAGGATGACTATGTACTATAATGCAACTAATTTCATCTAATGCCCCATGTTTTACAGCCATTTCCTTCACAGATCATTTTTACACACTTAAATAAAACTGCATTACAGCTTTATGCTTTACATATTTTCTTTATTTTTAAACAAAAAGTAAACACGTTAATAAAATTGAAGTAAAAACGAAGTAAAGGAGGAACTAAAAACTACAGTATTTATTAAAACACAAAACAAAAAGGCATCTTTAGAGAGAAGCATTACAGCGTCTAATGAGCAAAAATAATTAATTCACTTTTCTGGATGCTGATGGAATGGCTGTGTTGTTATTATTAGTAACTTAAACTGTTGTTATTATTGCAATTGTCTGGACCAATATGATTTAGCAGCAGGGCAGTGTTCTTTAAACTATCAATTACAACATTATGTCATACTGAGTGCACAGTGATGTCAATAAGAAATAGGACTCTTATGACGTAGTACACGTGAAAAATGTTGACCTCATGAAAAAGCAGTGAAAACTGACATTAACTTGATTAGAATTTAGGAGTCCCCGAGTCAAACGTGACTATCAATACATTAACATGCTAGCATAAGTGCATGTGCAAATAATAAATAACATCTGCAGTCTTTTTCACATTTCTCCTCCTTCTCTCTTCTTCTCTTTTGCCCCTGGGCTCCCAAAGACTTGTTTTTTGTTACACAATAAGGGTAACATGTCTACTGTTGGTCAGTGTCATTACATCTGCCTGTCTCTCTCACCCACAATGAGCCGGTCAGGAGGAGCGATGTTGCTCTGGTGATGTGCCCAGTCGGGGTCAAGACGAGGACAGTAACATAGGGCCTATAGTGTTTTGTTGGATTATATATATGCAAACAATATTTTGTGGTAAACGTGATACCAATATTGGCAAAATATCATATACACTCAGTGCTTAATTTGTAAATCATCAGGCCCCGGAAAAAACGGCAGGTGTTGTTCCGGTGTCACGGTCTGAGTTTGCATTGTGCTGAGATTGTATCTGGGCATGTGCGCACATTCGCACTACCGACAAATTAAATTATTGCCAAAAAAAAAATTAATTATTTTTTGTTTATTTTTGTTTTCACAGTGAACAGATGCGTATTTTATTATGTTGGGGTTAGGGTGAGGGTTAGAATCTCAGCACGGAGGTAAAATCAGACTGTGACACCCAAAAATTAATTTTTGCTACTTCCGCTGGGCTGAGATTGTTAATGTCCAAAGTTAATGTTATTAGAAAATTAATTCTGCTGTGCTTTGCTGTGCTTTTTGCTAACTAAAAACATGATAATAATTAAACTCAATATGAAAAGGAATAATTTATTTTCCAAAAAAACATGATTATAATATACATTGCAAAAAATAACAGTTAACCTATTGTAATAATGTCCAATTCAAATTAAACAGATGCTAATAAGAACATACTTTATAATAATAAGCTGTTGTATTCATATAAATTAGCATCTGATCATGACAATCAGATTTTTTTTAAGCATTTTTAAAAAAATCTTTACAACAATCCCTGTATGACAAATCCAGTACAGCAATCTCAGTATGATCTACAATTTTTGGCATAAAATGCACTTCATTGACAATTAACTGGCTGAAATATTGAAATTACATTATTACACTTAACACACAATATTAATGTGAATTACAACTAAGTTATCATTGTAATCTTAGTATGAGAATTTGCGCATTGGCACATGGCATTTCCAGCACGGGTACAATCGCAGTACATGCTGAGATTGTCAGATACGGAGCGCATTTGTCTCTCACTCTGAATGACAGCTGTCAAAATCTGCCATGTTTCAGCACCAAGGACAGCGCAAAATCTCAGCTAATTTAGCTACTTTTAACTTTTACACTCATACCATAACTCCTTTAATGAATCCGCAGCACAGCAGAAAATGAAATTATAACGTGTGCTTACCCTTTATTTGTCCAAAAGAGAAGGGGAACTTTCTATTCTTGCAACTTTTTTTTTGCATATTTCACAGCCGAGGCTTGCCTTGTCTTTCATAAGCCAAGAGTAGCAGCTCATCTGGGCTTTGAACTGAGCCTCTGTCCAAACTTCTCTGGTCTCAATGTCTATATAGAACTTTCCCTGTCGTCTTCTTCTCTTCTCACTGTCCCTGAACCCTGGTCAAGAACTACAGGAAATGTTTGACCTCTGTAATTGCAAACAAAAGCTTGTGTACCAAATATTAACACTGGTTTTCTCGGGTGTTCAACTACTTATGTGCAGCAATACAATATAAATAAGTTATTTAAAAATCATACACTGTGATTTCCTGATTTTTTTTTTAATTCTATCTCTCACAGTTCTCTTTTCAGAGCCCTCTATAATTTCAAAGTGGGAGAACATGCAAATGTGCAGGGTGTGCAAATACTTATGTTCCTCACCAGGCTGGGGGAGTAACAGATTACAAGTAAGAGTGTTACGCAATCTGGATACAAAAAACATATAACTGTAATCCGTTACAATCAGTGGAGGCTCACCAATAGAGGGCGCTAGGGCGGGGCTGACGTCACAGTGGTCCTTCTTAAAGTGGCTTTGACAGGTGGCTTTGACAGGTGAAACCGTGGGATGTTAAGGAGAAGCAAAATAAAGAAAGAGAAATTAAATAATTCTGCTTTCCCTGCTTACCTGCTGACTCAGCATGGATAAAGACAGGTAGAGCACTTCCAGAGAAGGCAAAGAAACATGAACAAACTAGGAACTAGGAACTACATTTGATAATTTCAAATCTTGAATATGTCCATATTTTGTAAACTAGGTCTTAAATTATATTTTTACACGTCTTAATTCCGTCTTAAATTATAAATATTCATTTACCACTTCATTTTTCACCCATGTTTTTTATTTAATTACTTGTTAAACTAACTAAAGCTGGAAAAAAAAAAGGTACAGAACAGACAACCAACAACAACATCTGCAAAATGACACCAAAAACACACACCAAGAGATTAAAATAGTTACTATTACCAGCAACATACAAAACGGCAACAAACACACATTGCTACAAATTACACAAACATAACAGAGAAACATTCAAAATGACATAAGAAACGAACTGCGATCGAATAATTTAAATAACACCAACCACACAAAAACAAAATACACAAAATGAAACCAGAAACACACACATTCATAGAAATGATACTGATTAGAACACTAACTAAAAAAACAAGGATCATTCTCCTGGTCCCACATCAGGATGATGATAAAAACTTTAGAAATAAATCTATTCATGAGGCACTAAATACTGTTTCTTTCCACTTATTTACAAAATGTTTATTTAAAATGTGTGTTATCACTCATTCATTCCATCATTATAATCTATAGTTATTTTTTCATAGTATTCTGAGCAGAATGTGGTAGTTGGACATAAGGGGGTACATGGATTCCACTGGTATATACTACAACTATATACTATATTTGTTCTTACTTATTTATGGGTTCAATAACAATTAATGTGGTTAGTTTGAAAGCAGATCTGTAACTGCAATTGTCGTTACTTATTTGTTCAAAGCTACACAAAACCTGTTTTTGGTGTAAATCTATTTTGGAGTTGTAGCCCCCCCCCCCCCCGGAGAAAAATGCACCGGCCGCCACTGGTTACAGTATATTAAAAAACGTGTAATTAGATTACAGATATTTTTTTATAAAAACAGGGATTACTTTGGAGGATTACATTTTAAAAGCAAACAAAATATACATCAGTGCATCAGACACAAAGTGCGCGCACACACATAGCAACACTTCACGGCAGTTTACCACAAAAAATCAACACGTGAAACAAGCTGTAACAATGTTGTGATGATGCGAGCAAACAGCGCGGTCGTGGCGCGCGGTTGTCTGGAAACTGACCAACGTGTTCGTGGACTCACAGAGCAACTGGATTTAATACACAGAAACTGTTTAAGATAGTTTAACCAAATTTGATGTGTGGCTTCAGGGTATCAATACCTTGATGGAGTTTGAAACGCATATACAGTATATCCGCCAACAGGTGGCGCAATAACCAAGGTCAATGCGTTTTGGCCTATAACTCCCACACCGTATGTGGCACATTCAAAAATCTCATATCTACAGATTCCCTGAATAGCACTGAATCAGATGAGATAGGCCACGCTCATTTTCGCCTTGAGTTTTATTGGCGCAAAATCACAAAACTTGCAAAACATACATTTTCTAACTCCTCCTTGGGGTTTTGTCCAATCAGCGTGAAACTTGGCGTAAAGTCTTATTACAACATAAAATATTAACAAACAAATACTTATTTCAGCTGAAGAATTATGTTGAGGGCTGTGAAATTTACAGGGAATATTTAGAAGAGCACACAGATCACCCATACCAAAAAGTGCGCCGCTAGGTGGCGCTATAAGTGCAAACACACTTTGGCCTGTAACAGTCACATTTTAAATCACATGGTCATACATTTTATATCCACATGTTTCCTAAATAGAGTTGCATCTTATGACATAGGCCACGCCCACTCCCATGGCATATTGCTCTTTGTAAGTCACTACACATCAAAAACCTACTTTTTTTTATCTCCTTAGGGTTTTGTCCAATTAGCGTGAAACTTGTCACGTAGAGTCTTCAGTTGGACCTGATCTAAAGTTGATTAAAGTTTTGTAATTTTGTTCAGTCAAAATATGCGCAAATTATCAACGAATTAATTTTTTTAGCTTGGTATAAAACGCAAACTGTTTGCATATCTTGGTCAAAATAATTGCTAACAACACCAAATCTGAGATCCTTGGTTGGCATGTGACTGTGGGGGTATGAGCCACATTTGAATAATGTAGGTCACTGGGGGGCGCTGAAAATATGGGACATTTATATCTCTTAAATATCAAGACCAATTTTTAACAAATTTGGTGGGTATGACCCTAGGTTGCTCCTGAGGCCATATCTCAAAGTTAATTGTGATTGGCTTAAGTGGGCGTGGCTTTGTACAACATAAACAACAAACATTTATTTCAGCTCAAGTATTATGTTGAGGGCTCTGAAATTTACTGGGTACATATAGAAGAGCACACAGATCACCCATACCAAAAAGTGCGCCCTAGGTGGCGCTATAATGGGTGCATATGCATTTTGGCCTGTAACTTTTACATTTTAAATCACACCTTCATCAACTATATATCCACCTGTTCCCTGCAAATGGCATGTTGGCCTGTGTCCTGACTCTCTCCCCAAGCGCAACATCCTTTGTGACATAATTCCATGGGCTCTGCAAAACCTGGAGGCCGAGTTGCATGGGAAGGCTTGGCCTTCTACTTATTATTATTATCCCCCGCCACAAATTGGAAAGGGAGATATAGCTTTGAGCTCCGTCCGTCCATTTAAAATAGTAAGATAGTTAGTAATTTCATATTCTGATGTGATAATATTTTCTTATGTTGTTTCGCCCCGGTCTAGGAGCTCCAGGACGCAACATAAAAATGTAATCTAAATAAAACTTGGTATCCAAAAACCACCGACAACGGGTTCCAAAAATTATCACAGATTTACCAGCAGGTACAAAATACAATAAACAAGAATATGCTAAGAAACGGAAAACTGCACAAAATGCAGGAACTCAGACTATATAAGAAAGGAAATAAAGTGCAATATATATATATATATATATATATATATATATATATATATATATATATATATATATATATATATATGCAGGTGACAAGCTCAACCAAAGTAATAATCACTTCACAAACTGCCCGAGGGCTGCAGGTTAACTGCATTTGTTAATCTAAGAAATTATTTTCAGCAAATTGTATTTGGTACACATTTAATTAAAGTTAGTACCTGTACATTACATGACACATGAAAGACATGCTGACACCAGTGTAAACTTCTAGTTAACTTTGGAGCATGTTAATACCTAAAACATCTACTGAAAAATGTTGTGTCTGTAACATTTGTAGCTATAACTATAGAATGTATTAAAACCTCACATACCACTTTCAGGTGGTGCTTTTTTCTTTTATTACAATGTCATGAACTGAGTTTGCATTGTACTAAGATAGTATATGCGCATATATGCTCATGCGCACACATGCACACTACCAGAAAAGGAATTTTTTGCTAAAAAAATAATAATTCATTTTTGTTTATTTTTGTTCTCAAAGTGAACGGACACGTGTCACTAGGAAGGATTTGGTGCAGCGCCTGAAGAAAACAGTAGAAGGGTTAGGGTTTCCGACGGACCGGTATTACAGACGGACAAAATTCTGGCGGATGTTTTTAACCCACCATAACAGTTAAGAGTATGTTACCCGGGCAACATTGTCCGTGAACTAAACCTGGTCGCTGGCAGGTTTTATCAAAGAAACCCTGGGTTTCTACCTGGCTCCACCCACCTGAACACTGTTTCTGAACACTTTAATAAACTTTAACACTTTTCTCTGAAACACATTAGTAACATCACACATTTTTTGTGATAACGGTAATTTTCTTTACAACATTGTAGATGTAGATCATTAAGTGAAAGTCACAGAGAGGTTGATCTGCATTAAAACATCTACTGACGTCTGTAGGAAAGTTCTCTGAATAAAAACCTGTAGATAATATAAAGGAGGAGATGATCATTTAAATAAATCAACTTTTAAGGCTCGAGTGTTGTTTTATATTGTTATACAGTTAAGTCTGTAGATCCTAGATCTTTGAAGGTTTGATGGTGCAGTGAAGTGTGACGCTGCTCTTAAAAGCGATGGGTCGTGGGTTCGTGTCCCACTTCAGTGTTTTTTTATGACATTTTTTAGGACGTTGAGATGACTCTGGCGACAATATTACATTAAGGATCAATATAAATGATGTGATATGAAGCAGCCACTGTCTTTATATCCAGTGTAACAGGAGAGCCATCCTATGCTGCTGACACGTCTCCTCAGACACACTTTATTAATTTTATTCACCGCTCGTCACGTCACTGAAGCAATAAAGTGATGAAGTGACCAAAAAGTGTGACTAATTACGGGTGATTTAAGCTATTATAGTCACTGAAGACTGAACGCACCTTTAGAACAGGCTCTTATTCATCAAACAACGGATTATTTCACCCATCAGGGTGAATAAATCACTATCTTCCGTTTGGTTGTCATGGTAGTTTGAGTATTCTTTGATCCATTGATGATGGCTTTTTATTGCGCGTATGCACTTAAGTTTACATACTCAGGGTTGATTACCCACTTCATACCAGCTGTAATGAAATCCGATACCCAGAGTTTCTCATCGCTGGGTATGTTGACCCAGAGTTTATGGATAGACTCAGAGTTTGTTAACCCTCCTTTATGGAATACCCCTCAGGAGTGTTTGAGTAGGTACACATCTGAAAGTCTCAGGAATCCGGCCCTCGAGGACTGGAGTTTGACACCTGTGGTTTATGGTGAAAATAAAGGGAGTCTGGTTGGCGGAGCTTTTATATTTGCTTCAGACGTGCATATGAAGCGAATATGGGGAAAAAAGTTTTTTGATCCTGCGGAAGCTTTCACGTAGAGCACGCATCACAAAATTTTTTGCTGCGTCCGGTGTGAACGCAGCATTATACATTTATTATTTGTTTTAAAGCTAAAAAAAAAGATCAGTTATCAATAAACAGCTCTTGAGACAAATCATTCTAATTTGTATGTACATAGCAGGACATCAGCATTTTCACAACAGAGGAAAAAGCATCTAGCACAATGGCAAAATCTTTTGGAAAAACTGGAAAACTGTATAGTTTAAATTAACAGTATAAATGGGAGATACCTTTTTTCATAAAAAAGTTGATACACATGAATGATACCATAGTCAAGCTATTTTTAAAAAAAAAAAACGTTTTGTATTTTAAACAATTATCTTTGTTATTCCATCTTAGCTCTGGCACTGATTGCCTTACCAAATATGTAAGGCAATCACCAGGCAATCAAAAAGAGCAGACTCGATAACAATAACGCTACAAGCTAAGCCAGCTCCCTATACAAAGCCGGCAGAGGAAAATGGCGTCTAATACGATACAGACTTACGGTTTAAAAGCTTCTTCTTGTTATGGTTTCAACGATATATTCAGGTCTTTTAAAACAGAGCAGAGCACAGCTCCGAATGGCTTCTCCGAGGCGGGCACCATGTTTATTTAAACACTACTTGGTGCAGGAGATATGACTTTCTGTACGGCTCCGATTGGCTCAATTTCTTTTGAAATGAGGACGTTAGCAGAAATGGCGGCATTTCCTTTCTTACAAAAAGTAAGGAAGTGGGTGTGGCTTATCGCCAGGCTACAATAATATTGCAAAAGCGACTCCCAGAAAGAACCTATTCAAACTGCCACTGTCACACAGTTTGTTTTTTCATTTAAATGCAGTGAAACGAACCATCATCTCAGACGTTGGTGAAATGCACATTAGAGCAGGGGTTCTCAACTGGTCTCACCCTGGGACCCACATTTTGCCAAGGTCAGTAAAACCGACCCACTTTTTCTTTTTTCGAATTCAACCAACCGACTTTAGTGTTTCAAATATAGCTGTTGAAAACACACATATACTCTTTTTTAAAACATAAATCTATTTATTTTCCTGTGCAACATGCATTCCACAGCATGCTAGTGGCCTATCTTCAAGTGCTGCAGACTGCTTTAGGCCATGGGCTACGATAGCAATCCGTGTACGTCCACAAACCTCTGACACCATATTATTCTGATGATTTGTATTTGTGTTTATTTTGATCTCCATTAGCTGTAACAAGTACAGCTATTCTTACTGGAGTCAATCCAGCATGCTGCTCACAAAACAATATTTACACCAGTTTTCACCACCACAGTTAACCCCCCCCCCCGGGTTAACTGTATCACTTAGGGAAACACTTGTGTTCTAAACATGAAATCAAATGTAGTTTTTGCATAAAGTTTAGGGGTACCCTTGAAATATATTTGGAATCGAGATCTTTCCCAATCTATTTTCATGTTTAACATTTTGGTCATATACGGCATCTGTACTAATAAAACACACAAATGGGGTACCAAATCAAAGCTGGGCTTGCGCTGCAATCTTGGTAAATCCCCTGCAACAGGAATAGAAGTAGAGCATTCAAAGTATTGAAACACACACTAGATTTTGTGTCTTCTATTTCAGTTATTTGATTATCAGGCTTTTCAAATGTACTGTTTGGTTCTATGTGAAAAACAAACCAAGCACAATATCTTCAGCAGCATCAGTGAGGATAATGGTTTAATTCCATTATCTGTAATGAGATATTTTTCTAATGCTTTAAGTACTCACTATTAATGTGATGATGCTGTCCAAAGAATGTTCAGTCTTGTCATGTTCACTTTTCTCTGCAGAATTTGTTAAACATGATTACCAGTTGAATCTAATCCGTTGCAAAACCTCATGCTGCTGTTTTCATTTTTTATTCACACAAAGGCAATTACACCTCAGCGCTTTAACCAATCAATTCAATGTCTTGGGGACTGTCTTCTTCAGGAAGTCAGAATGCACAATTTAATGTTGATATCTGGAGTATTTGAGAAATCTGTATAATTTTTTTGAAGTGCAAAAAAATACCTAACTCGTCTTTTACTATGACCTACTGCCGATGGTCATTCATATACATTAATGTATATAAGTCCCTCCTTTGTTGTATCAACCCTTATACAAAAGGGAAACGATTGGCGAGTGCGCCCAGCCAATAGGCTTCGACTTCATGATTTCGAGTCTGTCAGGCAAAGTGAATGTAGAGCTGTGCACAAAAACAAGGCCGCGCGTTACAACAGCAAACAGGTAAATATGATTCTGGCTCTTACCTGACCCATAGACCAATATCAATGTGACCTTGTTATGTTCCGCAGTGCGCATGCTGAAAAGTAGAGGTGTGGCTTCTGGTAGAATGGCAGAGGCAGTGGGAGGAAGTGGAGCTGTTGAGGGCGGGACATCGAGACGTTTCTCAGAAACCCCGGATATCAGCTTTAAATGTTAAAGTATTTTATGCTGTAGACACATTTCTTTGGTTATGTGTTTGTTGGTTTATTTGAAGACTCGGTAAAGATGTTGCCTTTTAATTTGGCGGTTGTGGACTCACAATGTTTTTGGGCCCTTTATCGATTTTTCAGCTTTTTTGAATAGAGTCATATATTTGAGTCAGTGATCTTATATGTTTTACCATGCCCTGTCCTGTGAGTGTGTATGTACTGAGAAAGTGAGCAGGCCTCCTGCCTCCCTGCTGTTTTTACTCAGGTATGCTTTGTCCTCTGATTGCCTTCCCTCCACCTTAGATTAAATACTTGGAAACAGAATGGTTGCTGGATCATACAGCATGTTAAATATTTCTCTCTTCATGCTACTATCCTTATGGTTATTTTAAACTTAAGGTTAATTTGTACTTTTTTATATATTTGATTTGAACTTTGTGAGTTTGTGTAATCAGTAAAGGCATTTTTCTTTGAATCACCACTTGTCCACCAGTTTTGCCTTCACCATCTTCAATCTCCCCAACAGCAAATCCTGACATCAAGAGTATAACAAAGGAAGAGTGTGAGTTTCTCAAAGTGGACTATAGTGACACCCAAAGGGTGCTTACAGCTTTAGCTACCGTACTTCTACTTTTGAACACATGTATCAAATTTAAGAATTCAAATAAATTGCTGATGTGTCTTTTCAAGAGTAAAAGATCCATTTAAATTTCAAGTCTTTATCTTAAATTAGGTCAAAATTGTCATTTTCGAGTCATACTGGGTTTTACTGGTTGATTATTGGGATACTGTGTCAATAAGGAAAACAGTTGTACCTGTATAAAAAAACCTGAAATTCCTTGATTCCTTCAATCTTTCCTGCTCCATATATACATTCTAAAACAAGATACTTGACTGCAATAGAAGCACCTTTAACTTTGCTGAGTAGGAGAGTCTACCAAATAACAATGGATCAATTCTAAGCTCCACTCAGCAGAAGCTAATTTGTCTGGCTTTGTTATTCCCTCCAGATGTTGATTATTTTCTGAAAACTGCAGCTCTGAGTAATCAGCATTCAGAGAGACGACCCACTGATCAGAAACACAATAGTGTGTGTTCACTTTTAATCAAGTAGGGAAAAAACAATGTCTTTTAGTATTATACAGACAAGTGGGCGGTTTATAATTTAGTCAATATCAATTTTAGGAACAAGGACAGCTTCATAGCTTTATACAAATAACACAATGTTTGATAATATTGGGATAACACAATACACTGAAAGTGTGTGTGTGTGTGTGTGTGTGTGTGTGTGTGTGTGTGTGTGTGTGTGTGTGTGTGTGTGTGTGTGTGTGTGTGTGTGTGTGTGTGTGTGTGTGTGTGTGTGTGTGTGTGTGTGTGCCACCACCACCCGTGTGTAACGTTTAATGAAGCAGGCTAGTGATCGTATCCAACCTGGGCCATCACTACGGGATATTGAGCAAGTCTCTTAAACCTAACTGCTCAGGTTCAACCACAGCTCATTTAACCTGAACAAATGGTGGCTGCACTTCATTTTTTAAAAAATATTAATATTGTATTATTGTAATGTTGAAGAAAAAAAAAAACAAGCAGAAGAATCAGGTGGACCTTGTTGGGTTTTGTCTTTCTTATGAATTGAATTGAATTAAATCTAATATATGTTTATATATATATATATATATATATATATATGTGTGTATTTTTATTGAAAATGAGAGCAGAAACGTTAACATCCTGTTAATTCAAACTGAAGTGTTGGTTGGACTTGATTCAATTAAAATGTGAATACATTTGCCATTAAATGTTGTGTACTCGTACTTGCTTGTCCATAATGTTTGTTTCCTGTTGTTTCCCCTACAACACCTGTACTGTCCAATTGCAAGCATTTATTTCAGTCACACTGGTTTAATTATTATTTTGGTTAAAAAATTACTGAATAGATTTCAAGTCACTAAATCATTTTGGATCGAATCCTTCTAAATTGACGAGTTTCATCCATGATATGGCAACAAAAAATTGTGATTCCAATTGAATTATTGTTAAAACAAATGGCTACACCCCTAGATTGAATGAAGGCAGTTAAAAACTAAATCATGATCTGTTTTTTTTTTTTTTTTGTTTTTTTTACTCACTTTGAATTTTGTAAAAGGAATAACACTCTAAGGGGTGAATTCACTAAGATCTGAAATAAAGGGTGGGAAACCAGCTGCGTCCGTAAATCCTTTGATGGCGCTGTTTTCTCACCTGATGTGGGGAATTCACTAACATTGCGGCACGTATAGACGTGATGTAGACCGCCCTATTTAAATTAACATTTTGCTTGTTAAACGTGGAGAGGTGAGTGCACAGAAACACAAAATGACATTTGAAGAAGTTCAATTGGAGGCAGATGGACTTGTCTGTCTGCTGCACAAACATTTAATAATGTAGAAAACACAATAAACATAAATAAAAATGCTGTTTAATAAACTTTAAAACCTAATGTCATTTTTTCCCCTCCTAATTTAATGTGTTTGCCTTTCCTCTTAGTAATCCATGGAAAACATCATCCAGCAGGTCTGAGCTCATGAATAGTCACGCACGCTCAGATGTGAACATTGTTCCTGCGTAAATTGCGCAGCAGATCAGCTGATTCTGGTCTGATATCAACGTGACACGAGAGTTTTAAGGTCAAAACATGTTACGTCCTTAGCAACATCCATGGAGCTCCGAGCACAGCAACCCTCTGCACCGCAGCGGCCATACACGTACACAGACTGTACTAGGGCTTCAGGCATCCAACTGTTTTTCTCCCTCACACATACACTTTACTCTGCTCTACTTCTCCCATTTTTTGCGCCCATTATGAGATCCACCTTCATCAGAAGGAAACGCTAAATGGATTGTGGACGCATTGTGAAAAGCTGAAGACATGCTGTCCTGAATTCATGAGGTTTGTACCCCTTATTAGCATGTGGAATAACGTTTGCACATAAACCTTCAGTGAATCCGCCCCTAAGTTTACAGCATTATTTATGCAACTTTAAAGTAGAACAACCAAAAACTTAAATAAATAATTTGCCAGTTGATTTTTTATGTCAAAATTTTTTTGCATTATTCTCCAAGTCAAAAAAGCTGCGCAGCGACGCTGTTTTAGGTTGCGCGCTATTCTGCGCCTGTACTCAAGTCAGTCACTGTGCCTTGATCCCAGTTACGCATTCCGGGTGGAGCGGCACTGAAATGTGAGCGTTCCAATTCAAATCCTGCTTGATGTGCATTCTGCCAATGGCTTAATGCACATCAAGTAGAATTGTGAGACCCCCCCCCCCTCCACGGAGAAAACAACAACAACAATTCAGAACATCTACAAAGCTAGTTCTTCCTTTTATACCATTCACTGTGGAAAATACGAACAATTTTCTGACCTTACTTTTGCTGAAGGTCTGGTAGCTCAGGTGGTGGTGGTCGCCCATCTTTTAAAAGCTGTAGTTTTTCCTCAAATAAAGTTTCTTTATCGTCTCTAGCGCTGTCATCCTGACTGTAGTGTAATCCCGCCCACTAGCTAGAGAACGTAACAGCGGCCAATTCACTAATGCACTCTGAAGGTACGTATAGCATTTAGCATAGTACGGTTACGTCCAAAGGCAGCTCTAAAGAGAGGGAATATGGCACCTTCAGATGAAAGAGAAGACATCCTGCTAAAAGTAAAACTACGGCATAACCTTTGGTAAAAGTCTATTTTAAAACAGAAAGTGTCTGATACAGGGCATTTGTAAGCAGTGAAAGTCACATTTGTATGAAATTGCCTCAATGTTCAATAATGGACAGTGTAAGATGCTCCTTTGCATTTATAGAATGTTCTTAAGAGATTCAAAGAAATCTGCTGGAGATTGGTGGAGTAAAGGCCTCGTTAGTTTAGCATTTAGCATAGTACGGTTACGTCCAAAGGCAGCTCTCTATGCTGCCGAAAGGGTTTTAATATTGGGGAACTGACTGCGCAACTAAACACGCTATGGGGCCAGAGGCACAGCAGCAATGTGCTTTTGGGAGAGGGCGTGGCCTCCTCTACCTTGCAGTGGAGTGAGACTTGTGCAGCATCTCTGCCATACCAGGAAATAGCGATGTGTATTCATTTGGGTTATGAAAAGCACAAAATGCTGCCACTTTCAAACTTATAGGTACTGTAGCCTTCGGAAATTGAAAAATAAATTATAATTATATTATAATTAAAACAAATAATCAAAATATCAATTCACCCTACCCTGCCTACCCTGCCTGCAAGTCACTGGTGATTATTAATTTTTTACCAAATGATGCAAAAAAGTTATTTTATTCTTACACGCTTTCTGAATCTGGAATAAGTGCTTTGCCCCGGGAAAGTGAAACATTATATTCCACTAAAAGTTTGGACTTACATTTTATGCAACACTGACTATATATTGCTAAAGAGACTCCCAGAAAGAATCTATTCAGACTGACAATGTCACGCTGTCACAGGGGTGGCTGGGGGGAGGAACACAAGCACGCCAAGGATTGACCATCAGCATTTCTAAACTGTTCACATTTACCATTTCAAGACATAACAAAATGTGTTACATTTCATTATATTTTACCCGTTCCGTCCACTCCTTTTCCTGGGAGGATGGTGGGAGCAGTGTCATTAAAATGAAACTCTGACAGACCTCAGATTTCTATCCAGGCTGCTTAAACTGATGTCCAACCATTTTCATACCGTGTACAACGTAAAGCCACAATTTGATCCACTACAAGAGGCAGTAACAAGTGAAACATTGGGAGGATGAGTCAGGAACCTGGACCTGGAGAAGGCATGTAAATACAGCCCGTAATAAACAGTAAAAAGTATTTGATTATTTTGGCCAGCATCTAAAATCTCAGGTATAATATTGTTTTTATTGGAATTAATGAGATGAATGTTCAGGGAACTTATCATTTATTTATTTCATTCAATAGTAGATTTGTTTTATGTTAAAGGCTAATATCTATGTAACCCTTCGGTTAATAATAAGGTCAGTTCCTAATTAGGAAAGTGAAAAGGTTGTAATCAGGACACCCCTAGTAACGTGTCTGAAAAAGAAAAAGGTTCAACCAAAGTTCTAAACCATGTTGGAACATCCATCCATCCATTTTCCAACCCACTTGTTCTTTTACAGAGTTGCTGAGGTCTCCTGCACCTGCCAGTTCATCGCAGCATGTTGGAACACCACCATTATTGGACACCATATATAAAACATATTATTGAAGTATGAGGACTTTTAGCAAAACATATGAGAAGAACAAAAGGCCAGTTGTGGTCTAGTGGTTAAAGAAGCAGGCTTATAATTGGAGGGTAACCACAGTGGGATGTTAAGCAAGTCCCTTAACCCAAACTACACTGTGGCAGCTCACTGCTCCTCAGGGATTGGTTAAATGCAGAGAACTATTTTTTAATTTAGCTCTAAATATATATGACAACAATAAAAATGATCAATCACCCCCTGCTTAAATTTAAAATAGTATACACTACTATAGTATAATACTGTCCAAGTTGAGTGTACAGTTATATATCACATAAGAACAGCGGTGAACTGCACATAAGGATTTTCAAGCTGTCCTCAGTGGTAATGTGGTAGTGTGTGCTGTGTCTAAAAATGGCTGATGATAATGGATTGTCATTGTGACAATACATACTTCATCTAAAGACGTGAGCACATGTATGCAGTAACCTGCTGGGACACACTATTTTCTGTACATCTAAGACTTCCATTTAGTGCATTTATCAGAGAGGCTCAACAACAACATTCACTCACTGCATCAGCTGTCTCATTCATAGCTGAGTAAGATTATACATTACAATTTAAAGAGAGGGAATATGGCACCTTCAGATGAAAGAGAAGACATCCTGCTAAAAGTAAAACCACGGCGTAACCTTTGGTAAAAGTCTATTTTAAAACAGAAAGTGTCTGATACAGGGCATTTGTAAGCAGTGAAAGTCACATTTCTATGAAATTGCCTCAATGTTCAATAATGGACAGTGTAAGATGCTCCTTTGCATTTATAGAATGTTCTTAAGAGATTCAAAGAAATCTGCTGGAGATTGGTGGAGTAAAGGCCTCGTTAGTTTGACAGAGTTTATGAGCGTCCTTGACCCTATCATGAGGAAATGAAGACACTCCACAACAAGCACGTGCACAAAGGAGCTCATCTTATGATGTATTTACAACAAGAAATACACAAGCACGCTCGCAGTGTGACACACAGTCATCAGCGTCTCTATCCTATGACTAAATGCTGCCAGCGACCAATCCACACACTGCTTCTCTGATTTGCATTCATTCATCATGACCTCGTTTCTAGAGTATATTTCAAGCCACTCAATACTTCATAAGAGTTGTGAGAGAAATGTGTGTAATATTTACATTATGGCACCACTGGTGAGCAATGCTATAAAAAATTAAATCCACTGAGCGATGCATCACATCCTCCTTACTGTGACTAACACATTGTTATAGTTAGTGGCAGAGTTGGGTTTCGGGTTTTGGATTTTGCGTAAAATAGGATATGCTTGTAAAATCGGATTTGGAGACTGATTATCCTAGAAATTATAGAAATGGAGTCTGATTTCCCTCTGCTGGACTCTTGCCCTCAAGTAATCTAAAATTATTTTTAAAAAACCAACAGTATATATATATCAATGCATCAGTTTCAACTCAGTAAATGAGTAAACTGAGCTTGGAACATGTCAAAGTGTCTTTATTACTCTCCCTAGGGAGAAATTTGTGTTGGAGAGAGGAATCTGCTGCACAGACACTTATTACAATTACAACATTCATTAATTCACACAGTAAAAAACACAACAATAAAACCAATCAAAGGAAAAAATATACATAAAATTACATTACCAAAAACCAGATTAAGTGCATACAAGTCCACAGTGCTATATATTAACACCTGATGTCTGACCTCTGTCCGTCCTGGGAAATCTGCTCATCTGTAAGTAATCAAAATAGTAACTGAGTTACTTTGTGAATGAAGTAACTAGTAATGGTAACTAGTTAGTTTTTTTCAGTAACTAGTACAACACTGCGTAGGACAAATTCAATGGATGCCCTGTAAAAAAATCATCATAATGTTCTGGCATACACCAAACACTCAGAGAAAGTGCATCCGCTGGTGGATACGAGCACAAAAGCTTGGTACCTGTGTGTGTCATCTTATATCACTATCAATGTGAACTAGAGGTTAGATCGGGCCCAAAAAACCCAACCCGACCTGACCCGGGCCCGACCCATTACCTTAAATTGTAGGCCCGAGCCCAAAGCAAACTCAATGTAAATTATTATTATCTTGAACATATCGTAGCCAGTAGATTAATAGCGCGGTGCCTCGCGCAGCGAGGGGGGAGAGGGAGGCGTGCACACACACCGCAGCTCAAAAGATATTGTAATGACGTGACTCGAGCCGTTATCACAGTTTTACAGGCTTTAATGGAAGTCATAATAACATGCCAAAAATAAACAATCAAACGTACAAAGAACTGTCTTACACCGTTATACATTCACACTACTGTGGGAACAGAATTGTTCAATCTTTTCCTTGCTTACACCCGCCCTTTCCCCAGCCTCCCAGCCAATCAACACTCAGAACACATGTAAACAAAGACACACATTGGCAGAGAAAGCTGCACGTAACCATGATGGGAAATCTCAGCATCAGGTAACCACTGAATACACACAAGTGGAACATAACCAGTACATAAAACCTAGTCCGTTACAGCATAGCAGAGCAGACCAGACCGTGTGGCCCGTGCGTGAAGCGCAGACTGAAGCACACAATCATATTTGTTCCCTGTGCTCCAGTAGCAAGTGAAGAATGAGCAAAATCAGCAAATAATATTCCGTGAATATGAACGCTGAACAACAAAACGCAACACAACACCGTCAACATCCCGTCCCACTACTAGCAGAAATCACTTTAGAAATGATACCACAATAATATTGAAGTGTTGTGTTTATTAAAAAATAATATAGATGTAATAGACATCAAAAAAAAAAAAGTAAAAAAAAAAAAATGTTAAAAAGGAATCCCGACAGTTGAGCGGTAAAATGAGGCTCGGGTCGGACTCTGGCTCGAGCTCAGGCTCGGACCAAGAATCTAAACTCTAATGTGAACCCCGAGATATTTGTAGGAGTTCACCTGCTCAGTGTTACAGCCATGTGTATCTACTGGGCTGTGGTTTCCAATAGACCTGGGATCTACCACCATCTCGACTGTTTTGCTCCCATTGATCAGCAGTTGGTGAGCATCGCACCAGTTCACAAACAGGTTCACTCCAAATTTGTGGCTGGTTAAATTAGTTGTAGTTTTTAGCAGACTTAAAATAGCTGTTTCATCTGAGAATTTAACAATGTACTGGTCTCACAATCATTTGTGTACAATGTGAATAAAAATGGTGAACTGACACACCCCTGGAGGTCCCCAGTACTGCTTAGAACAGTGTCAGAGAGCTTTACCTGCTGTGGCCTATTTGACAGAAACGAGTGATACCACAAAAGGTTCACATTCAGCTGAGTCAGCTTTTGAAGAAGGATGTGTGACTGTATGCAGTTAAAAGCAGAGCAAATTGATAGTGATTTAGGTGTGGCTCTACATTTGTACGACACTCCTGAATGAGCAGTTTCTCCAATGCTTTCATTACATTGGAGGTTAAAGCCACTGGCCTGAAATCATTGCTCACTTGGGGCCATGATTTCTTTGGGACCGGGATAATAACTGATCTTTTCCACAGCTCAGGTACAGAGTGATTGTCAATAGAGAGCTAGAAGAGTTGGTAACATGCTGGAGTCAGCTCCACTGCAAACGTTTTCAGGAGACAAGCAGAAAAATTATCTGGCCCTGTTGTTATATTTGTGGGCATCGATTTAAAAACCTGTGACTGATTGTTAGCTAAAAGTAATCCCATTTAAGATTTTCCTGCATTCTTCATGATTAGCATTTTCAAAACACAGATAAAAATCATTTAGTCACAGGTTTCTTTTTTGTGTCCATGTTAGTCATGCCACAAATTGAATCCCACAGTCTCTTGTTGTTTGAGTTGACGTTCTGCACGTTCTTTATGTTGCAGCCGGGCTGCTCTCATCTTTTGATTTATGTCTCTTTGTGCAACTTTCACCCCAGCTGTGTCCTCTGTTTTGATAGCTATCTTCTTCCTTTAAAAACATTCCCTTACTTTCGGTGTTATGTATGATTTATTATTAGGATATCTTTTGATGGATTTTTGGGGGCTGATTGAGTCAACACAGAAGGAGATGTATAGTAATTGCTTCTGTGGTAGTGTTAATGTCTGCATCCTGAAAGAAAGTATCCCAGTTTGTGCAATGTTTCAGCTCCTCTATTTTTTCAGCAGACCACAGTTTAACCGAGTGGGTCTCAGGTTTACTTGATTTAAAAGCTGATCGATAAATGGGGAGAAGCTGAACAATTTTGTGATCTGAATTGCCAAGGGGAGGACTGGCTCTGGCTGTATACGCCTTACTTATATTCCCATAGCACTTGTCCAGAGTCCTATTGTTCCTGGTGCTACACTGAACATATTGATAGAACCCAGGTAATTAGTTATTTAAACTGCAGTGGTGCTATGATAAACATGATGAATCAAAAGTTATTGGTTAAACAGAGGAGCATTATTATTATTATTTTTATTTTTGAATTTTGTAATTAGTTTTTAGGTTTAGATTTCTGCAACAAACCATATGATGAATTCCAAACCGTCTGGTTTAAGGGAACACTGTAAAAGTTTAGTACTCTTTCAGAGTCTAAAGGTGCCCAGTTTTTGTCAGTTATGAGTTTATTATTCATCTTATGGACGTTCCTGCTGTCAATTTAATGAAAAAAGTTTCCCCACGTGTCACCACACTTTTACCTACACAGCATTTAATCAAGAAATAAGACTCCATAGTGATACGATGGTGACTGCTTGATAAATGTATTTGCATTCCCTCCTCCAAATTTTTTTGTGCCACACAATGGATCCGCGCACATTAAATATTAATCAGAAACAAAACACGCTAAATGCCTTGTGCTCACACTATGGGGCGAATTCATTAAGATCTGAAATAAAGGGTGGTGAACCAGGTGCGTCCCTACATTTTTTGGTGGTGCTGTTTCCTCACCTCTGTGGGGAATTCACTAACATTGCTTCGCAAATAGGTGCACGTGTAGACGTGGTTGAGGCCGCCCACATTTTGCAGATTCAACATGGGGAGGTGAGTGCACAGAATCACAGAATGACATTTGAGGAAGTGAAGTTGCAGGCAGGTGGACTTCTCTGTCTGCTGCACAAATGAATGTTGAATGTTTGTGCAGCAGACAGAGAAGTCCAACTGCCTCCAATTTAACTTCTTCAAATGTAATTTTGTGCTTCTGTGCACTCACCTCTCCACGTTGAACAAGCAAAATGCTCATTTAAATAGGGAGGTCTCAACCACGTCTACACACGCACCTATTTGTGCCGCAATCTTACTGAATCACCCACAACAGGTAGAGAAACAGTGCCATCAAAGGAAATAGGAACGCACATGGTTTGCTACCCTTTATTTCAGATCTTAGTGAATCCACCCCTAAGTGTTTATCTATTCTGTATTTATTTTTATCTATCATTTCACGTGTGTTATATCTTAGGTAACTGTTTTGATTGAAATCCCATTTTCTAAAAATAAAAGAAATGGTCAAAGACAACAGTATTCATGTTTTTTTGTAAACATCTAAATTGGCCGAGGAATCTACTGCTCTTACATTCCTTGTCAGTAGGAAAAGCTTTGTACTGACAGGACAATATTAGATGAGCTTTTATACAGAGTTGATAACTTTAAAGTAAAATCACATTCACAGGAGATACAGAAAGAGAAGCAAGGATAAGAGAAAAAACAGAAGTCCTCTCTTTCTCTAGAGGACACTGAGCCTGTTACAGCGTAAGCAGTGACCTCTTGGCTTCTGAGGGTGGGGGATGTATGCCTAGGAGACAGACATGAAGATAAACAGGAGCTCAAACAGTACAGAGGATCTCCCTGCAGTTTACACGTATAACCTCCTCCCTCCTTTTCTCTCTCTCACTCGCCCACTTAGTATCAGCTCATCCTTCTCTCACTCACACACTCAGCTGCCGTGCTCTGACAGATGGGGATACACTGCCAAGGAGGACTTAGGGGTAAGAAGAGCGTGTCTCTTTTCTTCTCCGCTGTGCGTTCCGTCTTCTCTGCCCGGCTTCCCTCTTAAGCTGTTTAGTCCTGAGGATGAAGAGGATCTTGTGGTGAGGAAGACGCACAAAGGAAGAGCAAGCAGGAAGCAACAGGGTGGTCAATTCTGTGAGCGGGAGTCAGCAACAAGATCGGAGAAAGGTTAGTGAAAAATCATCTCAGTTGGGCGGTGGTTGACCGGGCTGCCTTACAGCTAGAGATTGTGTGTCTCTTTCATTGGAGTTTACATGTTCTCCTGAAGTGCGAGCAGGATTTCTCCTTGAAGTCTACTCCAGTTTTCTTGCTTCAGCGACATTAACTGGTGGCTGTACATCAAAAGAAGTAGACTGTGTGTGATCTCTGACTGGTGCCCTGTACAGGGCGTCTTAAGAGACAGCACTCCGAATCCTGAGTGGGATTTCCTACTATTTAGGATTAATGGAATGCTTCCTCAGATATAATAATAGTCCTTTCCATGTTTCGCTTCAGTTTTTGGAGAAAGAATAAAAGTTTGAGCTCACTAGTTAATGTTTTTTTTCCCCAAACCTCCAGGTGGGTCACTGAAGTTTTGCTTCAGGTCAACAATGCTTTGTTATTTCTATAACATAACTCATGCTCCTTAATTACTTATCGTCTACTCTTGGAAAGGCAAATAAAATAAATTGCAAATAATGCTGTTAACTAGCATGCATGGAGCATGATAGGATTTGTAAAGAGAGAGAGGATCCGAGGATGACGGAGACTCCCTTTGTTCCTTCGTATAAAATCCTGTTTTTCAGTAAAAATTCTCCCGCCTGCGCGTCTGTGTGAAAACCGGCTCAGGGACAGCAGCTGAGATTGTTCCTATCAGTGTGTGTGTGTGTGTGTGTGTGTGTGTGTGTGTGTGTGTGTGTCTCAAAGGTGAGCATCTTTAATTACTACAAGCAAAATAAGTAGTTTCAACACATAATTTATCAAAGAAAGACAATAGAAATGAAAAATGATTGTGAAACACTACAACTGCTCCTTCAAAGCCTTTTAGAATGAATGTACAGCTACAAATGACAAAGAATAATCTCCTGGAGGAACCTGCCTTTGTTTGGTTTATTTACCTCCAGCATGAGCTGAACTGCTCTGCTTCAACAATATAAAAATAGAACCAACAGTGTTAAGTTTCCTAGACTAATTCCAATCGCAGTTACACCAGCTACACTGTTTTACCTCACCTAATATATTATGTAATTAAATACAACCAGTCAGGGTGACTAAATATATGACTGAAATGCCATCAAAGACTAAAAATAATCATAACTAATTTCATCCAACTAGTGGCAGATTTTTAGAGGTAATATTTTTCGCTCCTTATTTAGCATTAGCTTCTGTAACTTTGTTGTTAGTTTGTCTGGACTTTTTACTATTATATTGTTACTGGTAATGGAGAAGTCCCCAGTATTTCATCCAATAACAGACCGTTGGATCACCGGGTACAGAACTGTCTTTTTGAACACATGAGAACACAATATTTAATGTAAATCAGGTACATCCTTGCACTGTCACTTACTAGTTTGCTAAAGTTTCCCTTTTTTGTATTATACCTTTTTCAATAATGTTCTTTAAAAAGATTAATAATAAATCAATCTTACTGAAGTAACGCAGAAATATCAACACCAAAAGTTAATGAAATATTTCACTGGCATATTAAAATAGTCACAATTTTATTGGAATAAACCCACAATAAAGGGCAATATTTCACTGTACTACACTTATTCTGTGGTATCTGGAAACTTTAAGAGTCCCTCTTCTAAGTTGTGGAGGTAGCGTGGTGGAATAACATGGAGTGCATCTTTTAATTCCAGTAACTCATTCGACTCTGTTCCCAAAGTGTGTCAATGAGCGTCATGTTTGTGTCCTTTGTTCCTACTGCTTGATCATGAGCTAAAATACAGTATGTGGCTGATTAGTATATCTTGATGATATTGTGACACATTGAAATAAAATACATTTTCAAGTGTTGGAAGAAAAGCAGATTGAACCGGAGGAAAGGGAGCAGAGAGCTCTGTCACCACTGTAAACAATGGAGAGCATTTATTCTGGACCTTCTGTGTTTTGACACAAAAGGAGTCATTGCATAAGCCTGCTGTCGCTCCATTTGTGGTGTGGCTCCATATTCAGCGTGTTTACAGAGAAACCTTCTAAAGATCTGCCAGCTGCAGATGAAAGTCTCATCGGTCATCATGTCTTTGAGCCATCACCTCCCTAGGAGCAAGCACTCATCAGCAAGGTCGTGTCAGCTTGTTCTGTCCATCAGTCAGCACTTGAAGAGCGTTTCCCATGTCACCTTGTCTCTGACACGAACTCACTTTCTACAGGAACACTTATGTGGAATCCATTAGTGGTTTGCTGACTTCTGCAGCAAGGAAAAGTCTTTGACATTGAAAGGGTATCACAGTATATACACACACACACACACACACACACACACACACACATACACAAACACACACATTTATTTCCTAGTCTGTAAAAATGGACACATAATCTACTCAATTAAAATGAGAAAACAATTTTCCCTCAACCTGTTGGAGTTAGTATTTTGGTTGTTATAAAATGTACCATTAGGTTAAATGTATGGTATTTATACTTAGTATATAATTAGCAAGATTTCATATTTCACTTAGACCTCTTAACTTGTTCTGTGGTATCTATAAACTGGAAGGTTCAACATTTTAAATCATCTTTAAAATACTGGTACTGCCATCAATAATATTAATAATATCCTGGATAGAGGTCCTCGAGCTGTAGTTTGAGGTCCGTGAAATATATATACAGTATTTAAAAATATATATAGAATTCTTGTATCAGTGTATAACTATACATGGGAACCAATGCACCTACAAAACAAACATAATCTACATTTACAGTCTATGAATACTGAATACTGAAGATTAATTCACTGGGTTCGGGTAAAAAAACTTAATTTCTATCATTTTAGATGGGATCGGACGCTGCGCGGTAAATGAACAGTCAGGTGATGCGTTTTGATTATCGCGAGAATGATGCACTAATGGATGCTGAGGAGGTGAATGGAAGGCTGGCCTCTGGTACATAATTTAACAATCAACAGTTAAATTCAAAAGCACTAATGAACATCAGACAGACATGAAGTTTGACTGTTTCTCTGTGTGTGTGTGTGTGTGTGTGTGTGTGTGTGCGTGTGTGTGTGTGTGTATGTGTGTGTGCACATGTCTGCTTTACACATGGAGAGCAGACCGGAAAGGTGCACCATTCAAGACTGTGTGAGCCTCGTAACCAATGGTACAGTAAAATAATGATTAAAAATATGAGGAAAATGAAAAGCCAATAAAAACACCTGTTTCTGAACAAGCCTGAGTAGCAGAGTGATTCAAAATCAATTTGCAAAAATCATATTTACAGTAAAAATATATATATTATATATATACAGTATATATTCTAATAATGGACAGTAGAATGTAAGAACATGCATACATAAGAATGGCTTTACTGTACAATGACAGCTTTGTTAAACCTCGGTTTAGGAATGTTAATAATATTCAATTCGATTGTAAGAGCAGCATATTACAATTATTTAAAGAAGTTTAATGATGAAGACAAACATTTCCTAAAGGAAATATGAATCAAACATTATTATAGAAAAGACGTTTCTTGCCTATAACTATCAATCAATCAATCAATCAATCAATCAATCAATCAATCAATCAATCAATCAATCAATCAATCAATCAATCTTTTATTTGTATAGCGCCAAATCATAACCAATGGTATCTCAAGACACTTTACAGTAGAGCAGTCTTAAGGACGGACTCTTCATTTTATGGATACACACATATGCATATATACGTATATACACATACATATGTATCCCACACCCAACATGAATTCATCATGGCGGCAAGGAAAACCTTCTGTTAAGCAGCAGGAACCTTGTGTGGATCCCATTCCTATGATGAACAGCCATCCACGTTATGCTGTGTTGGGTGTGTGCAGAGGAAAGGGTGGAGACAGAGTTGTTGAGACTCTGTAACTCCACACTAAGGATCCCACGGACCTACAAGACAAAAGCCAGAAGGAGTACAGGAGCAAACACACAAGGGAAGAAGCAGACATAGAGGGAGTGTTAGAGAGAGGAATGGGACCCTCTCCGGTCCCTCTCTAGCCTAAATGACCTCTCTCTAGAAACTATTCTCCATAGCACATTTTATACCTGACAGGATATTTATTCTTTGCCTATTTTATTTTACAGATACATGTGAGCAATGGTATCATAAGAAGTGTCTTGGCATGGATGAAGAACAACTTTGAAAAGCCAGGGAAAAGAATTGGGACTGTGCCCTTTGCACTTAGAATGGAAAAAGAGACGATTTCTTGATTATTGGGGCGGTGGTGTCGTAACGGCTTAGTAAGCGGGCTAGCAATCAGAAGGTCACTGAGTCAAATTCATCGTAGGTCATCATTGTGGGATGTTAACCAAGTCCCTTAACTCTATCTGCTTATGTTGCACTCACTTTGGATAAAAGTGTCTGCTAAATGTAATTGTAAGTGTGTAAGTGTGCAGGAAAATGGAGAAAATAAATTTAAAACAAAATTTAACACATTGCCTTCAGCAATCAGTTTTGCTTCAGATGATGCTAAAGCTACCCAGGGACTCATGACTAAAATTAGTAACACCATCACTATCACCAGGTAATTTTTACCCAATAGTTTATACCCAAAAAAAATAAATAAAAAAACTGGTAATCAAAATACTTTATAGTAGCCTGTTTTTTACTGGGTATGTTATATTGTATCACAAACAGCCATGTCAGATGTGCCTCTCCAGATGTGAGAATGAAGTGCTTGTACATTCAGAGAGGCAGCTCGTGACCGCTGGCTGGCAGATTCCCTCAAGGAGAAAATTCCCAACTGAGGAGAATTTGAATTCTAGAACAGATTGATCAAACTAGTGTCAAATGTTGAGAGTAGCCAGAGGCACACAATTTTTATGGTGCTTGATTCTCCAACATAAAAGTCAGCTTGATTGGCTTAATGTAGTTGTGGTTATCATCATCACAAGGATGGCTAGAGTGAAGAAAACCCCTTCCAGACACTGTGAGCTACACTTTCTTCTACTCACTCTTTTTCCTGCTGCAAAAGCAGACAATAGAGGAAGGCTGTGTTTGTTGATCACACAATCAAAAGGTCATTTTCCAGTGGAAGCTGGCCTTTTGGCAACCTGTCCAGCAGAAACACAGCACCGCCATGTATTCATGATTATTATTATTATTATTATTATTATTATTATTATTATTATTATTATTATATGAAGATTGTTACACAGCAAGTATATATATATATATATATATATATATATATATATATATATATATATATATATATATATATATAGTAAAAACTAAAATGGGTGCTTACACTCAACACGCGGGAGCTGAAGGAAACAGGTAGTTAGTACATGAATCTTACTTTGTAATATAGTTGGAACACATAATTTGAAATTGAACCCTTAGAGACAGGGAGCTATAGGAAAATACATCACAACACTGTAAGAACTCCCCAGGAGTTATTTAAACAGGCACATACTTAGAGAAGAAACAACAGGCTACAGCTTGGGTAAAGGAGCTGGTCCTCAGAAAGAGAAGCCTGTGTGGCAGCTTCTAACGTTTGGTGTCAAAAAACGTCCAGAATAATCCTGTTTATTTTAGGTACATCCACATAACGCACTGAAGCTGGTGCTTCAGGGGACAGAGAATGTTTGGTGGCACAGCAGTTAACTGTGTTTTTTCTAGCTAAGGTTTGGTTCTATATTTATTTGAGGGCATAGTTTTAAGATCAAGCCCAACAAATAGAAGATGTCTGGAACACAAGGAGCTATGAGTGATGCATCATTTGTATTGTGAAACATTTCATATTCTCAATTAGTTTTTAGTGGGCATCTCTACAGTTCTGGCTCCTCTTAACTCACCACTGTTAGGACGAAGGGTAACACGGCTACCAAGGTTTTATTAATGTTTGAATGGAGAAGTACTGCAAAAAGGAAAAAAAGCCATACAAACAGTCTGTAAAACTTTTTTTTTTTTTTTTTTCCATGTACACATTCAAAGAGTTGGGAAACAATTTTGCTTTTATTGCATTGAAAACATCTTGTCTCAAGGAGTTATGCAATGGAACTGATCCAAAACTGCAAATAAAACAGATTACATCATTTATTAGAAACGCTAACAGAAAAAGATCATTGAGCTTTTTTAGTAATGAAATTTTTCTTCAAAAAATTGAAAACCCTCTGTAAAATGCCATTGTTTAACCAACAGTGAAAAATTGATCCCAGGGGGAAATGACTTTTGTTACAATGTTACATGTAGAAATGATCACAAGGTGAAATAAACACCAACAAAAGATACATATATGATTAAAAAGTAAAGTAAAAATCAGGCTTCACTAAGGATGTAGCGGTTTTGTAAATACCAAGGTATCTTCGTTTTGAAAGTCTTGCGATAATACCGTGCCATGTGACGGTGACATGTACTGAGTGTGCATCGTACTGAGATTGTATATGCGCATATATGCATACATGCGCACTACTGAAAAATGAGTTTTTGCTCAAAAAATTATTCATTTTTGTTTATTTTTGTTTTCAAAGTGAACGAACACGTGTTTTATTTGTTTATTGGATAAGGTTAGGGTTAGGTTAGGTTAGGGTTGAGGTTATAATCTCATTATGGAGGTAAACTCAGTACGTGACAACGGTACCAAAACGAGAACTCGGAGTACTCCCGCTAGTGTAGTTATTTCCGGCGCTATTGAGTGGGCCGTTCTGAGAAGCAAACAACATCTCCCATGATCCCCTGTGCAGTGCATGGGATCATGGGAGAAATCACAGAGAGGGAGCATAGTGGAAAACTTAAAGTAATTGAACCTCCTACAAAGTTTAAATCGGAGGTATGGACGAATTTTGGTTTTGCGGTAAACAAGAATGATAGAGGAGAAAGCAGAAAATGTTAAACCTGCTCGTGCACAAAAAGATATTGGACGTTGTTACGTTCATTATAGCTCGCTCAATATGCTTGAGCACTACCTGGAGCAGGGGTGTCCAATTCCGGTCCTCGAGGGCCACTATCCAGCATGTTTTAGATGTTTCCCTCTTCCAACACACCTGATTCAAATGATTAGGATCGTTATCAGGCTTCTGCAGAGCTGGATGAGGAGTTGATCATTTGAATCAGGTGTGTTGGAAGAGGGAAACATCTAAAACATGCTGGATAGTGGCCCTCGAGGACCGGAATTGGACAACCCTGACCTGGAGCAACAACAGGAAGTCGCTACAGCCCTGTTAAGTGAAGACGGAGTGCATGCTAGTTTTTCTAGTGGCGAGTGATATATTGTGAGTGAATCAGGGAGTTCACAAACATTGTCAGTATGTTGTATCATTTCTTTTTGTTTGTTTTCAAGATTTGTGATTTGGCCATATTGCACCATCGGCCCCTCCGGCCACCACCAACACTCGCTCAAACACTACATTTATACTAGGCAATGTGGGTGAAGTGTCTTGCCCAAGGGCACAATGACTGTCCCCCGCTGTGGCACTTGGAATTCTCAGTGGTCTCCCATCCAACTATACTAGGCCCAAATCTGCTTAGCTTCTGCGATATATCGAGATTGGGCAAAGACAGGTTGGTACGGCCAATGTGATTGGAACAATGTGGCCAATGTGATTGGAACATTGGAGCATAATGTTTATGTTCAATTACAGTAAGTGTTTATCCTTAACATTCCTGGCACTTAATTTACCACACTATGGCATTTTTCCAAGTCATCTTTTTTTTTAATACCGCAATAATACCGTACCATGCCCTTAATACCGTGATGATGTCGTTTTTTACATTTCTTCATCTTCAAAATATTGCACAGAATACATGATTTACTAACTATCAGTACTTTATTTATTGAGTTACTTGGACACCCTCAAATAGAAAACTACACATATTTAGTCCTTACCATGGACCTTATCAAAATTAAAGGATGAGTCTGTTTAAAAAACAGCATCATCCTTTTTCACTTTGGTACAGGATGACAAAATAGTGTCATCCAAGGCTTTTTTCTTTGAGGTGTTTCAGGCCAAATGAGATAAATTTAGTTTTTGTCCTGGTTTAGAAGTAGTAATTTAATCCTTCTATATCAATCAGGCTTCCTATTCTACTACATTGTGCATCCTAATAAGGCTTCCCAAAGGATGCATTCCAAATAAAAAAATACGATCAGCATTTTACCGTAGCCATCTGCCACCCCAAAGAATTGTCTTCCATCTTCTCCACCCTACCGACTTCTTTCCGATCAGTGAATGAGAGCAATGTTCCAGATTCTACTTAACAGGCACTTTACTAGAAACGGGATTCCTTGTGTATCACCATCCGGAAATTATTGAAAGTGCAGGAAATGTGCTGGAAATAGACATACAGGAACCCGAAGGAAAAATGATGGCAACAACTGGTATAAAACCCAAAATATTAAATCTGAACTTTTTCCTCAAAGAAAAACAAACAAAAAAACTTGCATGTTTTTGTCTGACTATACTTTACAGCTCTAGAGGAAGTGCACTCATTCATGTTATTAACTATTAATTGTTTGTTTGCAATTTAAAATGGATAACACAAGAAAAGAAAGAAAGAAAGAAAAAAAGAAAGAAAGAAAGAAAGAAAGAAAGAAAGAAAGAAAGAGTGATAGGTAAGAGATAAGTCTTTATAAACAATACAAAGACTAAAGTTCAGTTTGGAGGTGGGGTTAGTTTGAGCTCCCACCACACTGTTTAATATTTGATACTGATTTATTGTCCCACCTTTGAACATTTTATGTTTTAATATGACTCTAATAAGCCAGCCCTGCTATCCATTAAGCTAGAGTGGGGCATGCACAACATTTTTCTAAATCTGAAGAAATTTTTTATGTTACAGATCCCACACATAAACATAAAAAATCTGGTATAGAACAGTTTTGATCATACCATGTGTAGTGTGATACAATATACAGTACACCACACACAACAAATTCAATCCCACCAATGATCTTCTTTTAAGCCATAAATCTTGCGTAATTCAACAACATCTAACAACGTGATCTAATGCAGCATTCCAAGCAACTCGAAATATGGGATTTTTCTACCTTCTACATCAGAAAGTGACTTGGAACGCCATCTGAAGTCGGAACTCTTATTCGGTAAAGTCGAGAAAAAAAATCTAAGCTATGGTCGTAAATATTGAAGAAGGCCATACCACATCTCGAAGCCAATAATCGGGACAAATTCCCTATTAAAACTCATTAGATTACATGTAAATGTGTTACGTAATTAGATTAGAAATTGTGAGTTACTGTAATTCTTTACAGTTAAAATTGAAGTAGTTGATAATTGGATTACAGGTACATCGTTTAGATCAATAGATTATGTGATGTTACTTCTCTGTTTCACTGATTTATTCACTCTCAACATGGCTATATGATGCATTTCCCATAAGCCCTGATGTGAATAGAAAAAAAAAACCTATTTGCATTAGCCACTAATGTCGGAAGACAAGCAGCGGGAAAAAAGAAGTCGAACAGGATGCAGAGCTGGAGCCCAAATTGATAAGAATGCGTTCGTTGAGTGGTCTCTGCAGGGCAGACCACATACGATGCAGTGAGAAGAAGGCTTGAAAAAACTTGCTCCATCTGGAAATATTTTCCGCTGAAGAGTGACAAAGTTTTACAAACTTTCAGGCTATATTTCAACCAAGCAAAACCTCATTAAACAGCAACTGGACGTCAGAACACAGGCTAGATGAAGTTTGTCAAAAATGCCTGTGAAACAGACCACAGCACTGATAATCTGACCCTCACAGGACAAGGCTCTGCGTCTTCTTGCCTGTTTGTGACGTACCCTCGTACAGGCTGAATGATGATTGGCTGAGCTGCAGTAGGGCAGAGTGCCGATGCTAACCTATTATCGTTTAGCGCTGAGTCACATTTCTGAACAATGGCGGAATTTAAAGCCAACTGTTGCTACAACAAGTGAAAACCCCATCAGAAACATTTATTGTGCATCTCTAAGCCAAGTAGCGACACTAAGGTAGACTCAGCCAGACGTTAATTCCATAACATTGATTTGGGATACACACTTAAAAAAATCCATTCGAACAAAAATTGAAGTGTGAATGTGAGGACCGCTTCAAACCGAGCTGCTATGAGAGGGAACTGTGGGCTAAGCTAATGGGCATGAAGCCAAAGTTACATCTCAAACCAGACGCTGTCACGACCGAATTTCTTTACAGAAAGTCCTGCAATACAGCTTGTAAACAGACTTGTTCAGAGCACTACTTAGTTTCCGCTTACTTTGGATACTATAAGTGACTGTCATGTCATCATATTTCCTTTTTTTTAAGTCAAAGTCATAATCTTAAGTGGCTTAAACTGAAAAAAGGGCAATTGGTAAGGTTCAAAAGTGTGACTCTTCAATTGCAGGAGACAGTAAAAGGTCTCAATTGCTGCCATAAAATGTAGACATACAATTTTATACAAAAAAAAAATGTTATGCAAAGATTTTTATGTATTTTTTTTTTTTTAAGATTGTCATGATGACACTTGGTTTGGTTTTACATTTAGACTAATATTGCATTCTATTGGCAGAGTAGATATCTGCACAACTTTTTGTATTTTAATTTACTTGAGTTGAAAATGTTATACCCAGAGTATGCCCACAGTTAGTCAAATAAAAGTGTTATTTTTTTTCTGTCTTTTTTCTCTATCATGAGCCCAGTATTGTATATTGTCTTGTCTCATGAACTTAGATTTTTGTCCCACCCTTATCCTTAACCCATTGGAAATGTGCTCACCAATGACCAACCTTTGGGTACAGACCCACAGGTTGTGAACCTGTTATATGGACTCCACATGTGAATTGTGTTCCTTTCATTTATTTGACTAGTGTCTTATAGCTACCCAAATGTTTCAACAAGTTTTAGGTGTCTGATACTTTGGGGGGAGGAACTGTGCTATGGATCAATGAAGGAAAGTAGGCTGTGATAAATCATGCTGTCTTCCGTCTCATCCTAGCCCTCTGCACTGGGATGCACTGTGATAACTCAGCAACGCACTGAAATCAGTTGAAAGCTTTGATCAATTTCCAAATGTATGTTACAAACATGTTGTGAGGGTTGGATCAGAGTGTGGGGGAGGTACTAGTAAAGGGAACAAAGCAGAGCCTTGAGAGAGCTGTACTGTTGGAGTACAAAAATGTCGTTTAAAACCAGTTCGGATAAAATACGGCTGGGGATGCGGAACATCTCCACAACAAATAGCACGTACCACGGAGAATTCATTCTAATGACTCTGTTCCACTGAGTAAAACAAGGTCTCCGAGAGGCTCTTGACATCCGCTCATAGAATATCCATGTCAAATTACAGCCTGATTCAACGTGAATTAACGGTGGAGTAGCCATTTAAAAAATGGGGGCCCCCAGTGACACATAGTAATGGGCCACCTTTCATATATTGGTATGTGTCAATGATTTGGTACCAACAACTGTCGCAATATTTGACTCACAAATAAATGAGAAAACGACTTCAATGGAAATTACCGGAAAAAAGGGGAGTGGGCCCCTAATCGAATTGTGTAAGGGATAATTGTAATGAATTACCTTTGAAACAATATGTTACACAACTATGTTCCCATAAATTTGGAAATTACCGAAATGGGGGGTGGGCCCCCTAGTCCCATTTTAAAAAAATGGGCTCCGAGCATCTCATCATATTCATTCATAGAGTATTCATACCAAACTGCATTCCAATCTAACGAGAACGAACGGAGGAGTAGTCATTTGAAAAATGTGGCACCATTTATATATTGGTATGTGCCAATGATTCTGTACCACCAACCGTCGTAATATTTGACTCACAAATAAATGAGAAATTGACTTTTTTTTTTCCTTTTGGGGCCCAAAATCAAAAATCGGGTTCTGAGCGTCGATGCGTACACATCCATAGATTATACCTTCCAAATCTCAGCCCGATCCGTTCACAAATAACAGAGGAGAAGCAATTTTAACTAGAGTACACAACAACAAGAACAACAACAAGTTGTGTGGCGTTTTGTGTCCGGTAGCCCGGCCTAACAAAGACTGGTACATGAATAGAAACTCAAACAAGCACTGTGGAGAAAATTGACTAACAAAACAAAAATGAACTATGATACAGTAAATGTCTGGCAGGTAGAGGGGTAATACAGGATAAAACAACAAGGCCACAGTGAACATCCGCTCCTTATATAGTGCAGGAGAGGTCATTGCTACACAGGATCACCTGTGTAAGACAAGAGAGAGGAGGTTAATGAACTCACTAAGCAGATTCAAACAGATATGACATAGTCCAACCAACAAGACTAAAACATTTTCTGGAGTGAACTAAGGATCTACAGAAGTTAAATAAAAAAAACCCACAGCGAAAAAAATAGAAAACTTTTACTTAGACAAAGCTGATAGTCAATACCATCCAGGTCCTGCATACATCCTTATCATGACGCCAGAGCTTCTTTCATCCATTTCAACAGTTTTAGCTGTTGGCTGGGCCTACAATGTTTTCCAGTTTGATAACCATGCATATCTGCTACTTTCTGGACATGGCAGATATCAAATCTTTGGAGGACTTGTCAGTCAGTGCTGTTGCAGGGGGAAAAAGGGGGGCGACTCAATATTAGAGAGGATCAGTTACAGTATTTGAAAATCTAAACCATACATTTGTTGCTTCAAATCTTCTCGTCTAGCACCAGAATCTCAAAAATAGTCCCCATTTAGGACTTTAAAGAGTCCGTTAATGCTGATGAGCTTAGGGGAAACAGATATATTATACTTTAGGGTGATCATTGAGTCAAAGGACACATGCAAACATTAAGACACACATTTATAATCCTGTAAATAATTAATTCTTTACCACTTTAAAAAGCTGTGTGCAGGTCCTGTGGCCTGAGCTTTAGATTATTTCTTTGAATGGGTCAGTGTTGCAAAGAGCAGGTACGACAGTGACAGGAGGTGAGGTTACCAGAGGCAGGTCTACTGATAAAGACTTTCCATTCCTCTCAGATTACAGAGTGAACTGAAAGATGAGAACTGAGCTGTTGAAGAGTTTACAGTGTTTGTATTGTGAGATGACAAAAGCTAGCAATGCCACTGTGCTGTCAGTTCTAATGTGCAAAGCTTCATGAAGCACACTTCACTTCACACATGACACATACAGGACTTCACTTGTTTCTGTTGTATCTAATTAAACAGCTGCCTAATTGCTTTCGGTTTGGATAAAGGCAAAACTGTCAAATTGACAGCTTCCAAGATACAGTCACCTAAATCTCAATTAACCTTATTTTTTTCTTCCTCTCGCAGCTTCATTAATAAACAAACATATTTTTTCAATGTGTACTACATATTCTCTAATCTTCTGTAATACCTCAGTGTCACATACACTGTACTTGTTCCTCTCAATTCAACCATTTTACTGCATTTAGTATTTAAGGGCCTTGCTTCAGGGCTCACAAGGGTAAAAAAATATACTTGAGGTAGATGATGCTTCTATCTTTATGAGTGGGAAATCAGACTGTCCTACATGGACAAGGACTTTTATCATCAGCATGCTTGCAGTAGAACACAATCTGGTTGATTAAGGAGATATTTCCCATTTTGCTTTGCTTAGTGTCTTTTGTAAGATGTTCTCATGACATGGAACACAACAAATCAGGGTTGAATGGTTTCTAGTTTGGGTCCCTTCCATTTTTGGAAAATAAAGTTCAGATCCACCAATAAATAAGATACAGTATATAATCCTATTTGATGTAATTTAATGGTTGTTATTGCTGCAGTAAGATATCTACTGAAGAAGCTAAAAGTTAGTGTAGGACAGGTCTCCATGATTTACATATTTTGATTAGCAGCACTGAACAAGACAAGCATTTATAGAAAAAATATGTCAACACCTTTGGACTTTACAGGCACACTCACAAAGCTCTGCTGTAAGAATTATATCCAACCTTATATATGTACTCTTAAATACAATAAGTCACCGCAAGTCACTCGACACAAAATACAAATAAAAAATGCGCACATGAGTTGCATCAGCGACATCAATGATGAACAGAAACAGACTCAGAGGTGGCAGCCATCTGCTGGACTAGTTGGAGTTAGCAGACAGAAAGAAGAGAGCAGAACAGGTTCGAGAAAAAGGTCAGACTATCACAGACTGGTCGGACCGCAAACCAAAAATAAGGAGCCGCAAGCTCCAATGCATGGATACCTAGAGAGAAAAGGATAGACAGAAGAGAAAGCACAAACCGCAGGGAGAAAAACATGTCACAGTATCAATAATACATGTACCTGTAATCATTTGAATACAGAATATAATGAAAATAAAATAATGGAGACTCAAAGTGCTTTACTCTGCATTATTATTTCACACCACACACAGTAGTGGTAAGCTATTATAGCCTGTAGCCAAAATATGGATGACTTTATCTTAAGGGGAGAGTCGGGGGGAGAGGACCTGGACACTGTTACGCTTTCCTAATAAACAAAAACTGAGGGATGGGGGTCGCAGGATGGGAAACGGTGATCCTACCAAAATGATAGACAAACAAAAAAACTCGACCCAAAAAGTGAAGTCACTAGACGGGGGAAACTGGCCAAAATAATACTTAATCACACTTAACTCGAGACAAAAGAACAGAAAGCCAACTGATGGTGTTGACTCTCTGGTACCAAACAAATAACTGAGCAAGGGAATTGTACCCCTTATATAGCCTTTCAGCTGAGGAAAACATCACAGGTGCACATAATAGCTCCCGATTATCTGTGACCTAGATCCTCTAAAAACTGCACAACAGGATCTTTGAGAATCTGGCCATAACAACTGCATGAACAGCTAATGATAGAAAGCACTACAGACCCACCCAAGTGGGAGAAAATGGAGCCGGTGGGATTAAATACCTGATCTGCTCCTAATTATTAATAAATACGTTTTAACTTTAGCCTTAAAGCTGGAGAGAGCAACAACCTTAAGACTGGAAGCTGGTTCCAAAGACGAGGAGCCTGATAACTGAACTCTGCCTCCTATTGGACTTTTAGATGTGCTAGGAACATCAAGTAAACCAGCAGACTTGGAGTTAAGTGATTACTTGGACAATAGGGCCCTAAAAGGCAATGTTGTGCATGAACACGTTCACTAAACAATCGTTCATGAGCTCATTTATATTTTGGACAAACGTGAACTAAACAAAATGTACTGTATTTCTGCCTGATAAGGGTGAGCATGTGTGAGCGTGTTCATTTTGGTATTTGTGAACGGTGCTCTCTCACAGTTTAATTTTGTTCAAGAGAGTGCCAGATATCCATTGAGCCCCTTCAGGCAAAAACCCGGCTAACACATGCTGTAAATGGGCTTTAATATGAAACGGGACCAAATCTGGCAACACTAGTCACCATGAAGTTGCACCACCATCATGAAATGGAGACAGCAAGCTGCAGCGCAGCACTTCCTTTGATTCTGTTTACACAAATAATATGGCCTCTCCCGACCCAGTCTCACTACAAAGTGTGTAATAACTATGCTTGTCCACCGTGCCTCTGAGAGAGTAGAATTACTGTGCATCATCTGACCTGTTTTTTCGATGGGGCATACTTCATGTCACGTGAACGCCGAGTCAGTCCCGTTGAGAAACACAAAATTTTCACTGGAAAATTGTTATATAATAAAAGGGCTTGTGGCTTTAGATTTGTTTTGAACGTTTTTAGAGACTAATTTTCCCCTAATTGTCATAGCATCCATTCAGTTCATTTATACCACCTTTAATTTGTTTGATTCCACGTAGATTTCTTCTACTTTCTCTTGTTGCTGTGGTGTTGCTAAGGATGCTATAAGAATGTACCGGAAAGGAAAGTGAATCATGTTTAGTATTAAAACCATACTGTTTAAGTTATGTGTTTATTTGTTATTATCATCAATATTAATTCTATTCATTTACATTTGAACGTATTTCCACACCTCAAGCCTGAAGTATTAAGAGTTTGAAAGCTTGTAATGATGTAACAATGTAAATATATTTTTTTCTTTTTAAAAAAGTTGACGTGAGTCATAAGAAACTTGCTTTTACTTTTTTATTTTTTTAAAAAAAAACAAAACAAATTTTCCCTATACTTGCATGTTTTTTTTTTACCAAGTACTAAAATGTCTTATTACTAATCAAATGACATTTCAATCTCTAAATTGTGCATATGTGTGAGTGGTTCTCTGTCTATTTGTGTCTGCACTGGGATGGACGGGTGCACAAAACAGGGGTACGCTAGCAGATCTTATGGGAGTAAGTGGGTCAAAATATTAACACAGTCTCTACGTAACTGTAGCTAAATGTTTAACTCAAAAAGACTTTATTGAAGTTTGGTGGAAAACATCAGAAATCTGTTCTTGGATATGAATAATTTTTACTTTATTTAAATGCATCAATATTGAAGGTCCCATGTCATGCTATTTTTCACCCATCTCCATTTGTTCAAAGAACACCAAAAACAAAGTATTTGAGGTTTATTTTCCCAAACTTGCATGTTTTCCAGAGTTTTAGCCTCTGAAAAGTGACTTTCTGAGCAACTCTACACAAACAGGCTGATTTGCGGCCTACTTATGCATATTCAGGAGGGGGCGTGTCTATAGACGGCACACTGACTTCCTCCTCCCCGCACGGTGACGTAGGGCCAGAGAACAGCCCGCCCTCCTCCCACCCACTCTGTAGCAGAGCTCATGCTGCTTTATAAACACGAGAGAGTGTGGGGGCGGGGCATTCGCCGGGACATACATAGACTATAGATAATACATACATAGCACTGCACGAAGGACACTGAAATGCTCACCTATGTGGGCGTGTCTGTTTACATGTCAATCACGGCAGAGAGCTTCCTGGAGACACGGCTTCTCCAGCTCAGTGCTGCTTCAAATTCGTCATCAAAGTGGGAACGCGTCATCAAATTGGAGCAGGTGTTTCTTCCTGTGCTTGTGTTCATTTCCCCTTTTGCATTAGTGGGAGAAAGCATATTGAATTAAAACTCAGTTTCTGAAATAAGTCTCTGAAAGGAAAGTGAAACAGAAGCTCAGCTAGTTTCACTCAGTTACTTTTTTGAAAACTGAGAGCTTATTCGCTGTATGAGTGTGCACAGTTCACACACAAAAAAGAAGGGAAAACCTTGCATTGAGTCAAACACCACTGACCACTCATCCTACTGAAACAGTTCAACCAAACGTGAGTGGGGACCTTCACCGGAGGGACTCAGAAAACAAAGGTGGAGTAATGTTTAACAGGGATAAACTAACAAATAAAATAAATATAAAAAAAAGAAAATTTTCCCCAAGCTATATTCCCAAGAGTTTTTCAGAACATTAACCAGGGCAGAGAGTCATTTTTTACAGAAAGTAAAGGAGATTGAAGTCTTTATGTGACCTAAATGTGCTGTTCTCATTGGCTAAGCCTGCCCTTAACCTTCAGCTGACTCATCTGCTGTGTCCGAGATGAGAGATCAGATCAGATAATACTTTATTAATTCCAAGACAATGAGATCTATAGAGCACTGTCATTACAGCCTAATCCCACTTATTCATTCCAACAGTTGCTTATAGTAATTTTAGAATACAATCCAGGAAAAGATGTAAAGGTCCACTGAGCAAGGATATTGAAACTCCAGAGGGGATGCAATACTGCTATTTTTTTTATATTTTCCAACCTTCACACACCTGACTGTAATTTTTTTTTTTTTTATTTGACACGGACATCGCACAACAAATGTGTTGCACAGACCAGAGATAGCTACAATTAATTTTCATCTGTTTAAGGGGCATTTTGATTAACTCAAGCAAATTGAACATACAGTTATACTTGTTAGCCTTGATGTAGAAGTGGGGTGTGCTTCTTATGACTTCAGTAACAAAACACACAACTTGGTATGTGTGTGTTAGCAGCTGAGGCTGACAGCTGTGACACATGGAGAGAGAATGCTGGGTTAAACACAGACACTGGCTGTGGATCACACAGTAGGAAGTGCATCAGAGGCTTAGCCACTTCACAACATGAAGGAAAAGCTTTTATCACCAGATAAAACAGCGCTTGGAGGTTCACATACAAACTGTTCTCCATGTCAACAGGAATACGAAGGAGGCTGAACAAAGGATTGAGATTAGAAATTCACGCTTCACTTCTCTCTTCGGAAACTTAAATCAGTGCACAGACACTAAATGAAAACCATTGAAGCCTTTCGGAAATGGTTTATGATTTACATTACAAGATAGTGCTTTACAATATACATAAAAATAATAAAATAAGGATTTAAAATCTGTCATTGTTATTGTAAAATCAACATTTCTAACTCTATAAATGCTCCTTTAATCGGGTGACACATTGAGGCATAAATACAGAGCATGAAGTGTGGCTCAGTGATGGAGTGGGTTGTCTAATAACTAGGAATGCACCCAAAAAGCTCATTCTTAGCCAAAACTGAAAACCAAAAATGAGAAAAGCAAGGTCTAAAATGGAAACCCCGGAACAAATCATTATGTAAATTATTAGTACCATTTGCATTTATGGTGTAAATGTGCACTAAAATTAACATTGCAATTGTGTAAATTCTATAGTAAGCAAGTAAGTAAACCGGACCAAAGCCTGACAGGACCTGATGGCACCAAGCAATTTGGGTTCAGACTGATATTTATAACTGGTGGTGGAAATATAGTTCCTTGATGCACTCCTTCCCAGTTCACAGATCTTTTACAGACAGGAAGTAGTGCTCAAACTCTTTAAATCTGAGACAGATGATTGTGCTCATGCTGGGAGACTGAAGTTGTTGTTTGTCTCTCTCTTGTTTTTACTAATTCATTTTCATGCTTTCCAGTGCTTTTAATAAACGTACAATTAGGTCTACTGATATGTTGAGTGGACAGATGAGATCTTTGAAAATATTATACCAGGTAAATTGACCTATTTGGAAATATTTGAAAAATAATCCACAGGCCTTTACTGTCCTCCAGCCCAGTAGCTTAAAAATTCCATTTATGTATTGACAAACGCACATATAAAATGCTACTATATGTTACTATTTCAATTCTAGTTCTCCACTTCAGACCTGTTTCAGGACACATATTAACTTAAACCAACACATTGAACCTAAAGAAACAAAGCTTTCATCACACCTGTTTTTTCTTACTCATTTATGTTGTTTTAACATTCTCCTCTCAGCCACATTGTATAAGAAACGTACCGTAAATGTGGACAAAGGATTAGTGTCTTGTGTGTGTCACTAGGAGCTTTGGCTTGAGTCTGAGGGGCAGATTCACTAAAGGTTTAGTGGTATTAAAACACGAGCAAATGCCCAGGGAACCAGAAGTACACTCCTGCTGTGCTTCCCAATGTGCCCTCGATCCATTTAGCACCTTTCCCTCTGATGACAATGCATAGCAGGCGGATCTCCCAGGGGGAGCAAAAATATGGGAGGAGGAAATGCAAATAAATTAATGCAGGGAAAGCAATGCGATTCATGAAATCTGGAAGTGTTTGCGGTGATTGTTTTAGTACTAGAAAATACTACGACTGACAAGCAGGTGCAAACACACACGCAGTTGACAGAAAACACAGCAGAGATTGACAAAGGCTCCAGTTGTGTGTGTGTGTGTGTGTGTGTGTGTGTGTGTGTGTGTGTGCGTGTGTGCATGTGCGTGTGTGCGGTGCAGACGGTCGCTGTGCGCAGAGATTAATATATAGGTTTGACCATGAATCAATGCAGCTTCAGGCGACACTGCTGCAGTCTGTCTTTCTCTCCATGTTTTGAAAGTCTTGTGTCGTGTTGATGTCAGGTCAGAATCAGCGAATCAAATGCATAATTTACGCAGTGGTGATCACTGAAGGCACAAAGGTCACATGTGAGAGCGTGTGTGACAGAGTGCTGCTCAGACTAATTGACAGACTTGCTGCATTAACCCGGATCATTGGTAGATCAATAGGACGGTTTCTGTCCAAATCTGCCTATTTTTCATGGACTGATCAGAGCAAAGTTACAGGTCCTGACAAAGCACCCACCTTAAATTAGGGGGAGAAAATATCAGTAGGTTTTAAAGTTGTTGTTTTTTTGAAAAAATAAAATAAAGTAATAAAGTCCATCTGCCTCAAATTTAAGTTCCTCAAATGTCAGCGTGCTTGTGCTCACTGACGTCTCCACATTACACGAGCAAAACTCTCATTTAAATATGGGCGTTCTGCACCAGTTCTGCTCATGCACTAATCATTGCTGCAATGTTAGTGAATTCCGCGCAGCAGGTGAGGGAACTGCATCACCAATTGATTTAGGGAAGCAACTGTATTACCACCTTTTATTTCCGATCTTAGTGAATCCGCCCCCGAGTGTAAACATTGGTCTGAAGAGCAGAGCACACATGCATTTTCCCAGCATGCCACCCTCATAATGTACAGTCGAAAGGCACCCTACAACTTGTAAATCTTAATGCAGTATTTTTGATTAACTGTGTAGTAGAATCAGATGCTCAAAAATGGATACTACATATTATCAGAGAAGACCAGCAGGTAACCCTGCTTTTCTTGGCATTATTACAAAGAATATACCACCGTCCCAGAAATCAGCTTGTGGAAACCTTTTTTAGAGGTGTCGTGTGAGCGCTTTTAGCAAATAATCACTAAATAGCAGCTTGGTATTGTGAGTCAGGCTGTGTTTCAGAACTTAACATTCCTAGAAGAGCAGCCAAACTTTGAAACAAGTCAAGCTTGCAGTTGTTGCTCCACAACGACGGTGCGTCAGCTAACACTTTCAGTAACGATGACTGGTGCAGCTGCCAGAGCAGCACTAGAATTTTGATATGGAGCCTTTGAGCTTTTTTGACTGCAGTGGTAAGCCATCTGAGCTCACTACCCCTGGTGACCCTTGCACCCAGAAGGTGGCTTAATGAGGTTATTTTAGTTCAGTGATATTCAGGGTGTAGTGTTAAAACTTTTAGGACAGTCTTTAGGTGGGAAGGGTCAGCTGAGGTTGACCAACAACTCTCAACCTCAACCCCCACCTACCACTCCTCTTTTCTTTATACGCACACAGCTGCCTTTGGATGAAGTGTCCTTGTAAAAGTTACTTTGTATTCAGGAGTTCCTGTTCATTAGTGTTTTCTGACTCTTACCAAACTGTGACCTTCAGTAGTTCATTGGTTTTTACTGTGACATTATGATCAACTGACAAACAGCAGGTTATGGAATCAATACACTATCCAACTTTTGTTTTTAAAAATATTAGACTCCTTGTTGGCCTCTGTAATTGAATTTAGTTTAAAGTAAGCTAACATGTTAGAGAAAGGTATGTAATGGTAGTTTAGAATAATTAATATGTGGGCTTAGGAATTTGTGTATTGTGCTAAACAACAACGATTCAGTATTTGTTTAAAGTGCTTTTTTAAAATCAATGTTTCCTTTACAGGAAGCAGTTGCGTACATTTGTAGCCTCGAAAATCTGAACTTGAATTAAACCAAGTCATTTGCCATTGCTAGGTCAGTGGAAAACTAGATATCCTCTAGTTGTGAGTCAACAACATGATCAAGTATAATTTGTTTCGGTTTTAACTAGCTAACAGCGGAGCATGCATTTAGCGAAGGCATTGTCAAACACACTGTTATGCAGGAACAAGGGGACAGAAATTACTGTGTGTGCAGTACAGGGAACATGTTGGAAAGGTTAGAAGTCCCTCTTCTGCCATAATATTTCTTGTGCTATCTGTGAAGTGTGCTAATACATTTTAAGTTTCAAGCAGTAGTAAAAAGCTCACCTTCAATGCTGCTAATGACTGAGTCCATAGTTGAGACTTGTAAACAATCCCAAAATGTTATACATTTTGGGATTGTTATCATGCACCCACTTTCTGTGACTGCTTTATACGTGTTGTTACCGTCTGTCAGGTGTTAACTCTGTTTATTACCAAGTCTTATGATGATACCATTAGATGCCAGTGATGATGACACTATCTTTAGCAGTTAGGTACAAAAGCCGAAGGCTCATTATGAATTCAAATGTCGTTCATTTATACCCCTCCAGGCTTTTGTTGGCTTTCAAAGATTCACCTGAGCAGGACGACGGAAAGTCAATGAAGAAGTTGTATATGTCCGGTAACTGTAGATCTGGATCTTTGTCCTTCATTATGGCTAACCCAGCAGTCATAAAAAGCACACCAGGTACATTATATGGGTCGGCTTCTCCTGCCAACATGGCGATGTAAACAAAACAAGTCACATGATTATATATATAAAGTGATTAACTACATTATTTTTCTGTAATTAATTAGTCGCAATTAACACGTTAAAGTCTCAATCCTATATTATATATAAATATATATATATATATATATATATATATATATATATATATATATATATACAAGCAATACATCCACAGAGGGGGGATATGCAGAGAATATGGGATCTTCGGAGTCCACAAACAGAGCAAACTAAGAAAAATTTTGTAGCATAGTGTACCAACATCCATAGCCGCCAGCTGCTATCACACCTAGAGATCAATAAAATACAACAATGCTACGGCAAAGCGAAGCCACAGTATCAAGCCCCAGTTACAAACAGCCTTAATGAAAGAGCTGCTGACCTGAGAAGGGAGATCATGAGTACAATATATCTTGGCCTCTGTAAATTACCAGTCATTCTACAGATGATCAGATACAACATGTGAACAGTACATAAGAACCAGTAGTCTCTATGAAAGACATGGTTCGAGACCAGCCAGTTAGTAGAGCTGCACAAGGTCAACATAGTAATAAAAAGGGCACAATGAAAGTATAACAAGCTCTGCTTTCCTTGAAAATGCCTAACAAAGACTTATGACTATCAAGTGGCTGGCAAAGTGTACAGGAACATCTGTACCAAGGATTTACAGCTCCCAAATCCCCATGGGATAAACCACCAAGGTGGTTGGGAACAAAATAGCTAAGGTTCTGTGGGACTGACAAATAGCTGCTGGCTAACCAACTGGAGCTAGTGGTGGTTGACAAACGTTAGCAGAGGTCAGTGGTCATAGATGTGGG